>NC_053139.1:6224410-6914067 GCF_016808335.1 Panicum virgatum
CGCCGAGCCGAGGGGACGATGGACTGGTACGCGTGGCTGTGCCGGGCGGGGCTGCACCCGGACGTGGCGCTCGAGTACGCGCTCCTCTTCGCGCGCAACGAGCTCGGCGCCGGCGACGTGCGCCACCTCGACCACGAGGTGCTCGCCTCCATGGGCGTCGCCGTCGCCAAGCACCGCATCGAGATCCTCAAGCTCGCCAGGCGGGAATCCTCCTCCTCCTCCGGCGCCGCCCTCCCGTGGCGCGCCACCCGGCTGCTCGCCGCGGCCGTGCGCCGCTCCGCGCGGTCCGCGCTCGGCCGCCTCCGCGCCTCCGCCGTCGCGTCCCGCGGCCGCTAGGACCGGGCCGCCGCCGTCCACGCCCTCGCCACGCCGCGGCACTGCGGTGGCTGGGGCTGGGGCGCGATTGTCGCGTCGCCCGTGGCGGCGGCGGCGCGCGGCGGGGTCGGGAAGCCGCCGCTGCCGCTGCCGATGGTGCTGGCGCAGGTGAGCAGCCCCGTCGTGCTCACCAGCAGCTGCGCGGCGACGGTCAAGGCGCTGCCCGCGCCGCCCGATCCCGGCCACGGGCACGGCGGGGAGGAGTCCGACGGCGACGGGGAGGAGGAGATGGACGGCGGCGAGGAGATGCGGTGGGAGTCCATGTTCCAGGATCTCAAGCCCACTTAGCCGGGGCCACCCACGCTAGCCAAGTGCGCCGCGCAGCTGCTGCCTGCCGGCCGGCCGGTGCCTACCTGCCGCCGTCCTGCCGTGTACGTGCAGCGAGCGACGGCGACGAGGCACCAACTCTCCGGTGCACGGTGGCCACTGGCCAGTGACAGCGCTCACTAGTTTACTACCAACCAGCTGCTCTGCTCTGTGTGTTGCAACCGTGTAAATATCAGTGTGAAAAAGAAGAAGACTAAGAAAAAATCCATGCCTGTAAAATTTTCATCTGGGAATCGATCCATGTTCTCGCACGCACGGGCGCTGTAGCATTGTGTTCCTTGCGCCGTTCGTTGATGGTGCTGGTCGCGACTCGCGAGTGCCTGCAGGATCTTGTATTTTTGTTCCTGCTGCAAAGTATTTTAAGGGGCTATCCGTCAGTCGTCGTCAGTGCAGGCGTGCAGCTGTGCCTGTAGAGCCGTGACAACGGGACGGAATGGTGGCCATTCAGGCCATGCTTGAAACCCAAACAAAACAAGGGTGGCGCCAAAACGAGCCGGGGGTTTCGGATCGGATCTGATGAGGCAGTGTGACGCTGTAGGCTGTACTGACAGCCGGTCCACTCAAAGAGGTTCAAAGTTCAAACTGGGGACACGGCGTCCGGAATACATGTGTATAGATCTGTCGTCTTCAGGGAAGTTCAGCTGGCTGCTGGCCAACCCTGGTCAGATCTGAACTACTTCCAGTTCAAAAATTTCAGTGCTGATGTTGGCATGTTGCCCACGCCAACCACTGCCCTAAATCTAGGCAATGAGATGAGCAAATCCTCCACATGGTTTGATCGAGACCTGGGACGCGCATTCTTCTATATTTTCAAAAAAAAAACCTAAAAAAGATGAAGTGTGTCCTCGAAACCATGAAATACGCCAAGATGTCGCATAAACATGTCATATATAAGCTTTATTATGTTAGATTATCAGGATCGACTAGGATGTAGATCGAACTGGAGAAACTCACTTTTGTGGGTGAAACCCCTCTTTGCCACGATCTGTGGCGCCGCCGTAGAGGTTGACGAGGTGGCGCCGGAGTTAGAGAAGAGGTCGTGGACGGCGACGTCCTTGTGCAGAGGCACCGGCGTCATGGTGCAGTGGTGGCGGCAGTGGAGCATCCCGTCGCTGGCAACGCTCCCTTGATCGGTTAGGGTTTCTCAGTGAGGTGTGGCGGCTCCAGTGAACCTCGTGTCTTGAGCCTTGGCCCCCACCTACTATTTATTGCGTTGTGCGACGGGGCCCACCAGCCTCGTCTTGGGCTGGGCCCCCGATCAGGGCGTGAGGTCAAGGGACCAGTTGGCCCAACGGCCAACTGGTGGAGATCAATTCCATCATTCTCCCCCTTGATCTCCTCTTATACTTTCATCTTTACATCTTTTACTTCTTTTCATATTTCATCACAAATTAATGCATAGAGCAGTTTCATCATCACGGTCGGTTGCCGATAGACTCAACGGCTACAATACATATCTCTGTTCTGAAATAGATACTTTAACTTTGGGGCCCTTTATTGTCCGGAAAGTATAGGCTATACCATAAACCCATGTCGACTGTGTGTTTTCTGTACACACTGGGCGGCAAGCCTTTAATAAGTGGATCCACAAACACATGTCTGTTATTCTTTTACTCAATGCATTTCAACATAATTCCGGACTTTCTCCTTTACAACGTATAACTTTGTGTCAATGTGTTTGGCACCACACTTGACTCGTTGTCATAGGAGCAAACTACTTAAATGGTTATCGCTGTTGTCAACCATTATCAAATTCCGGGTACATGTTCCCTTAACCATTTTGCCTGTCCCTCGGCCTCGTATCATGCTATACAATGTCTTTGCATCACATTGATGTTAATTGTTTTATTTTGGAGATTTTCCACACAAAAACTCCAAGTGTGAAAATTAGCGACAATTGTGGATTTCGCTATATATTTCACAAGCTCTACTTTTGTACTCACAACCCTTTGAGAGCACTAGTTATTTCTTTCTCAGCATGAGACCGATATTCTCAATTTCATTCCAGTGATCTATATCTGGATTGAACTTTTGCCAAAATAACCCGGATACACAAAAAATGTCAGGGTAAATTCTTTTCTTGCGCGCTTATAATGCTTTCAGCAGCTGAAGCATTTGGAACTATTTCCATTTCACATTGGTTCCTGGAACACTAAGGTTCCCAAAATTATTACCCTTGACGATAGGAACAGGCGTAGGTTTATTCATATGCATACTTCATTTCTTTAGAATCTTTTCCAAGTATGCCTTTGTTGTAACCAAAATACCCCTTCCTTTTTATCTTGATGAGTTTCAATTTGTAGAATAAAAACCCATCACTGAGATCAAAAATTGAGGACAGTAATTCTTTATCTATAACAATATATTAACACCACCACTAAAAAGTAGTATGTTATCTTCATCAAGGCGTGGAAATTAGATTCCCTATTCTTTAACTTTTTCCTTAAAAGCTATTGTCCTCCTCAATCTTTGGAAAACCCAAAATTTGATACTATTTCATTTAAACTTTAGATGCCACCATCTCGTGGCTTTCTTTAATCCATAAATGAATTTACTATTATGGTATCACGTATGTTCTTTCTTCTCTTTGACTAAAACTTTTGTCACAAATTTTGCTTTTATATCTTTCAACATTCCTTCTGGAGTCACATTGCATTTTGTAGGTCCATTATAACCTACTGTGATGGCTCTTTCAGGAATCACATCATTTTCCATGGACTTAACCCATGGTATTCTCGTGACTTCCTCAAATGAGGTGGAATCGACCTCCATTTGATTTTCTTTACTTTGTATAGGAATGATGTTGCTCCTTTTTGCCAAATGGCAATGGACTAATGAGATCCTGTATAACAAGATCATTCTTTATTTTATTCATTTTCTTTAAGAGCTAATAACATGTGTTGTATACAACATCAGCACATATGAGAAACTTATTGTACTTGAATCATCGAAGTGAACACCATTCCTACTTCTCTTCAAGTCTTAGATATCTACATACTGTGCTCCCCCAGATTTCGCCATCTTTTATAAAAATGGTGTATCAATAAATCTCTTTGTTTGGGTTCCATCTATTAAAAACTTCATATGTGCTCTGTAAGCACAATCTTACTATCTTTGAGGGTCGTCCAGTATGAATGCTGGAATTTAGCTGTTTCTTTACATAGGGGTATTGGCATAGTGACCGTTGTACTCCCCCTGACGGTCACATTCATTCTTTAATAGATCATCTCTTGCTTTTAATGCATATTACAGGGGAGTATCTTTCTAAACTGTCTCATATTTCTCCCCCTCGAAATGTGGCTTGAACTTTTCTGCCACAATTTCGAAAATTATTCACAACTTTCGTGAATGAGGAAACCTTTTATTACTTACTTCATCCACATGATTACGACATGCAGACTCAAGTAATTTATTACTTCGTATGGGAGTACCTTTAACTCATTTTACTTTGAGAACTCATTAGAGTCCTTTATTCGATATAGTAGTACTTTTTCCTCATTTCACTTCACGAACTCAACAGAGTCCTTTGCTACCAGTACTTTAGCAAGTCACGCTCGCATATATTTCTCATCTTGAGGTTCGTATGTAACTTTCTATTCTTCTTTAAACTCGTTGAGTGCTTAATCACTGTGACACAATAGAAGTGCCGGATCAATTCTAGAATAGCAAGGCTACTCCAAACTTTTCTCCCAGTGTGGGATAAACCAGTACATGGGTCATCACAACTTTCTCCCACCATGCAGGATTAGTATTATGCCAACTTTACCCCGTCATGCGGGTATTATTTCATACTTTTTCCAGACAAAAATGTCAGGATCGGTTCATATCAAATTCAGAAATAAATCTGAATATTCCATGACAAACATGCTTAATCCGACGTTGGTCAAATTAAAAATGTATGACTTATCACAACTTTGAACGAATTCAAAATGAATTCTACTTGATGGAGAGTACATAAGAGACATTTGCTCTATCTTCTTTTCTTTGGATCAATATCCATAAGTATTTTTCTTTTCAAGATATTCTTTAAAGAGAATATTCTCTCTTGTGATGACCTTCCTTCTTTATGAGTCGCAAGTACTCAGTTCATTTTCTTTTGTCCCTTCAAGAAGAACTACATACAAATCTTTGTCTGAAAAAACAACAAGTAAAACTTTAAGTTCTATTCTATATCACCGTTGGGCAGAAATAGAATAATATTTTACATTAATTCCATATCACCGTTGGGCAGAAACGAAATTAACGTATGGAAATCCAATAACTTTAAAACCATATATCTGCCCCTCAAAATTAAATTCTCCCGTTGGTTCGAATTTAATTAGAGGATAATCAATTTTATTGCAGCGCAAACTAGAAAATACATTTCTCTAGTTTGAGAGCAGTTCTTTAGCTATTCTCTGAAATGGTCACTTTGATGCAACATATACTAGGGACCTTAAACTTCAAGGTATGATTGATGAAAAAAAAATATTATTATCATCAACGTTGGTCAGAAAATAATAATACCATAATTAACTTTAAATTTCTCTTCCATGAGAAATATCTTTGTGATTCCAGTAATGCTCAACTTTGAGACTTCAAATGGCATAAAATGCCAAAACTTTACTTTGACTTTAAACCGCAGAAGCTTTTCTATCTTTTACCCACAGGGAAAAACTCATTTAAGCTTTTAAAACTATTCTTCCAATTAAATCTTCTCGTTGGTTCCGATCGTTGGTTCCGATCTAATTGAAAGATAACATCACTGTAGAAGCAGAAAACCTTTTTTCTTTATAGATACAGTACTTTGTACTCATTTTCTCTCTAGACAATTTATCTCGTTGGTTCAAAATTGAATTGAGAGAACTGTACAAAACTTACTCAAAGTAAGCTCTTTAATCATGCTCTTAAAATTTAATTGTCCCGTTGATTCTAATTAAATTAAAGAGCAACAATATAAACTTTGCAGCGGAAACATGAAGGAATTTCTATTTTCAGAAGCAATAATGTGAACTTTTATCTCTAAACAATAAACACGTTGGTGCAAAATTGAATAGGGATCAAATTATAAAGTAATTCATTCAAAATTCTATAGAAAATATTTCTGAAAAATAGAAAAAAAACATTGAAATTCGTCACAGTGGAGACGGCCCGGCCGCGAATGCGGCCCACGGCCCGTCACAACACTTCCTCGCGCGGGCCAAAAGCTCCCTTCTGTGGCCCAGCAGACGCTGCGCCCACTCGGCTCGGCTAGGGCAGTGCATCGCGGCCCGTTCTACACGCGCGCGCGGCCCAGTCAGCCCGGCAGCGCCCGGTCAGCTCCTTTGGACGAGATCTGAACCGTTGATTACGATCGGACGGCTCTCCACTCTTTTCGCTGGATCAAAATGTGGCGGCCCGACCACACCGTCCAAAACCCTAGTCATTTCTCTTCCTCCTCCCCGTCTTTCTCGGACCCGATCGGCGGCACCGCAGCCGGCGGCTCTCTCGTCGGCACGCCGCCAAATCCGGCCACCGGCATGGCTGTGCCGTGGTCGTGCACAAGAGCCTGGCGCCTTCCCTTCTCTTTCCGTCCACCCCCCTTTCTGCCGCGTCACTCGGAGCAGTGGTGGCCGATTCGGCTCACCGGAGGAGGCGGCGGCGCTGGTGCAGATCCCCTCGCCGGCTCGCGCGCTCGCTCGAGTGCGGGCGCGCCACCGTCGAGCGGGCTTGCATCGGTGCCCAAGTCCGCATGTGGAGCAGCGGCTCGGGTCTTCTTCCCCCCAACGCGGAGGCGATGTCACCCCGGCGAGCCGACGCTCTGGATTTTCTTTCCGCGCACCACGGCTGGCGGTGGAGCAGCAGCAGGTGCGTGCCCTCTGCTCTTTCTTTGTTAGGGTTAGTGATTGCTTTCAGCTTTCAACTTCGATTCGAGATCGAGTTGCATCTTGTTCTGTCTCTGTTTCTGTCGATTCGCAAACGAATCCTTTCCAAATCGATCTACTCGATAGATCGGCTCTGATGCCATTGTTAGATTATCAGGATCGACTAGGATGTAGATCGAACTGGAGAAACTCACTTTTGTGGGTGAAACCCCTCTTTGCCACGATCCGTGGCGCCGCCGTAGAGGTTGACGAGGTGGCGCCAGAGTTGGAGAAGAGGTCGTGGACGGCGACGTCCTTGTGCAGAGGCACCGGCGTCGTGGTGCAGTGGTGGCGGCAGTGGAGCATCCCGTCGCTGGCAACGCTCCCTTGATCGGTTAGGGTTTCTCAGTGAGGTGTGGCGGCTCCAGTGAACCTCGTGTCTTGAGCCTTGACCCCCACCTACTATTTATTGCGTTGTGCGACGGGGCCCACCAGCCTCGTCTTGGGCTGGGCCCCCGATCAGGGCGTGAGGTCAAGGGACCAGTTGGCCCAACGGCCAACTGGTGGAGATCAATTCCATCATATTATTCTACACAAGGAGGAGTTCCAATTATTGTACACCCTAGAATTCTTGCCTCAGCACGTTAACCTGGAACAGCAGCACGAGCGTCTCGTACAAGAAGCTGCACAGAACCATCTCTCCTTCCTCATCTTACACCAAACTAGACCCAAAATTACAAGACAGCGCAAATATAGGGTGCGTGCTCAAGAATTACAATAGATCATTAATGAATAATGAAGCTGTTCAGAACTGAATACTGGATTTAGCGGAGATGCAGAAAACACTACAGCTCGTATCACCTTTGATCAATGTCCAGAGTTCCTCGGCTGGCTAAAGGATCCACCTGCGTAGAGCATCTGGTACACTGGCCGGACCCTCACTGTAAGAACCGTGCTCAGCAATGTGCCCAAGCAAGCCGCGCCAGAGAAGACATAAAATGTGAGTCTGAAGCAATTAGGGCCATGGCACGCGATATCTGTGTCTACCACTCCAGCTTTCTGTCTCTCCACTTCGAGATCATAGACATACCCTGCAAGGGTGTTGAACAGGAACGCACCAACTGGATTTGCCAGCGCAATGAAGTTGTATATCTTTCCAAAGTGCTTCAGTCCAAACAGCTCCGATGAGGTTGAGATTATCACGGAGAATTGGACACCATAGCATATGCCGAGTAAGGCGACGGAGACATGAAGTGTGGCATGGTGACCCAGAGCGAAGAGCAGGTATGTGATTATCATTACTACTTGGGTGCATACAATCAGTAAACTCCGTGGAAGTGTCCTTGCCCTGTGAAAAAAGGTTGTAAGTAAACTAAGGAAGCACTGGCCATAAGTTTGATCAAATGTATAAGCTGTTAACCATATGTCTGCATATGGGGTTCAGGATTTTCACTACTGTTTCACTTCAGAAATGGCAATGTTGCTTACTTGTTACACTTTCCTGCTCTCTATTCGTTAGTCTTTCTTGTTCCCTATTCACAAGCTGCTACATAACATAACATGAGCGACATGGGGGAGCATGTGCGAGTTTTGGAGAGAAAGCACATGCAGTTCAAGAAGACATAAAACAAGCATAAGGCTGCTTTGGAATATTTCCTCAGAACAGAAATTCAAAACTTGAGACTCCAATGTAGTCTCCTAATAATTAAGATAAAAAACTAAAACAGAAGACAATAGATATGAATATGATAAAGAAACCTTTGCAGTGGAAGCTAAAGAAATTGCGGAATTGACAGAGCTATTGAAGCCATGAAATGTCCATCATATGAAATCAAGCATTTCAAAGAATAAATGTAGCAGAGTAAAAAAAGGATATCTTGTTACCTGACAAGATACTCAGAAACAGCACCACCTCCCAAGCGTCCAAAAAAATTGCAGAAGCTGAAGACGGATAGTGAGATGGTTGTGTCGACAGCACCTGCTGCGATTCCTATTTGTGCTAGATTATTGAGCACAGTGATTCCAGATCCAACCCCAACAAAATATATTGCAAAGAGAAGCCAGAAATCTGCCTTCAGAATAGCTTCACGAAACCTGAAATCTTCTCCTCTTCTTGGTCTCCTTCTCTCTGGCTTTATAGCCCCTTCACCCTCAGCTAAAAGAATGTCGATATCAAAAGAATCTTCATCCTCAAAATTAAGGTTTGATTCAGAGGAAGAAGGCAAAAGTGATTCTTTCTGATCATTATCAGTTGCTGGATTTTTGCTCCTTGGGAATAATGTCATCTTCAATGGTATTGCCAGGGGAGCAAAAATGAGAAGAACCATAATGGCAAGCAGAGAATAGTTTATAATCTCATTGAGAGTCACCACATGATCCAATATCGTAGCCCCAACCAGATAAATCCCAAGAACAACACTCGCCATTTGCACAAACATAAAATGGACTTGCTCTGCGTTGGTCTCTACCAGAGAGGGTGCACAAGGACGAACGAAGTACATTGTCAGAAGGCATATAGCAGGAATTCCCAGAGTGAGAAAGAGCAAAAGTTTGGTGGGTGAATCACCAAGCACTCCAGTGTATATTTCAGTGTAGACAGCAGCACTTAAACCAGAGTAACCTTTAAGAATCCCAGCAACAGCACCTCTGCTGAGTGGGAAGTTCCGCATGTTGGTCACGAGAACAGCAGTCCCCAACCATGCACCACCGTTCGCAGAAAGAGTTAATGCAAACCATATCTGGAAGAAATCCATTATTCAAATTACATTATGCCCCCAAATGAAAGATAGGAAAGTACGGGTAACCTACTTTTGAGAAGGAACAAAAAAAAGTAAAGCTAATCACAGAGCACCAGCACCTATCACCATCAAGATCTGTTGCGTAAAAGTCATAAATACGCGCACATTGCTGGTAAGCTAAATCCAATGATGGTTTTTATTTACTGAAGGGCAATCAAAACTGTTCTAGTGTCTGCTTTCGGTGTTTCCAGTTGTTTATGGAATCTCAGAAAGAGACATTTGTTTATTCCAGAGAACAATTCCTACTCCAAATTTTACACCAGAAGACCTACCTTGGCACCTTGCACAGCGGAAAAGCATGAAAGCAACAGTTTGGCGCAAACTATGAGTCTGACTTTTCCTCTAAGCTAGACGGCACCACGACCTAGAATACAAAATTACCACAAATACTACTAATGCGTATGGAGTCGTAACAATTTTGAAGTAAAACAAAGAGGGATATCAACAAATCGATCCTAGAATTAGTTGATCGAGGAAGAAGGCCGAGGGGGAGAGAGACGGCGGGCTCACCAGCCAGTACGGCAGCGCGGGCGCGACGCCGGAGACGAGGAGCCAGGCGGCGCCGTACCCGAGCAGGCACGCCCCCGCGCCGACGAGGAGCAGCAGCGCCGGGTGGAGGCGGTTGCAGAGCACCCCGGGGAGCAGGCCCAGGTTCTCGCCGACGTCGCAGGCGACCCCGAGCAGCGCGAGGCGGCGCTGGTCGGCGCCGAGCGCGACCTTGAGCGCGTGCGAGTAGAGCGCGAATGTGGAGCTGCCGCCGCCCGCCACCTGCAGCCACACCGCCGCGCCCAGCCCCAGCCACGGCGGCCGGCTCCCCGCCTTCACCGCCGCCGCGCCGCCCCGCATCTCGCTCGCCGAGGCGGAAGTGGAGCCGAGTGGGGAGGGGGCGTGGGCGTGGGCGTGGGGTTTGCTCGGTCGTCCTCCTCCTCCTCGGGATCGCGGGCTGGCTGGTCCGGGATTTTATCAGGGGTTTGGGCAGTACGGCCGGCCGGCCGGCCGGCAGCGGGTGCCGCGCCGGGGAGGGTGGGCAGTGGGCTGGCTGGCTTGGCTTGTGGCTTGAGCTTGACCAGTGGGGGTGGCCGGTTTGGGGCCGTGCGCGCGGGGAACGCGCGGAGGTGGGAAGAAAGGAAATGCGAGGAAAGTGGGTGCAAAAAAGGGGAAGCGGATCGATTGCGATCCAGGTGTGGAGACGGGGCAGGCGGCCGAGATCTCAGGGCAGGGACTAGGGATTGGTGTGCTTTGGTCGCGGCAGATTCGCTGGGCCGGGCCGCTGCAGTAGGCAGGGCCACAATGAGACGGGGTGTGGGCTGGAAAGCTCTCGTCTTGGCCCCTTGCAGTGTCGGCACAAACAAAATTCATATCACAAGGCATTTGCCCTTGATGCGGGGCGACCACTTTTATCCAACCATCTAAGTAGAGGGATCATTGTGGTGCCTACTTAATTAATTTACTTTATAATTGCACATGTATATAATTATGTAGATGGTGCAATAAGGGGCCATATGCCCCCTCCCGGTCTACTTACATGCGACGCCTACGTCCTCCCTTGCTACTACACTAGTGCGACATGGTTCTTCCACTTCATCTTTTTTCTCAATGTTTTTATTCTTTTATATAGAGCCTTCCAATTTAGAATAATCATGTGTGCAATAGAAATAAGCATCCACATAACCAGAAAAAAAATGTTGTTGTGCGCAAGAGTTGTCTGTCAACAGCTCATAGTTGGCGCGATATAGTGCTCCCTTATAAACCTAGGGTACAGTTTCTGTCACAACACAAAGGTAAAAAAGAATCCATAAAAACTAGCTTGTAACATCTTTTTGATAGGCTATACTCAAAATTTCCTCTATTTGCATCATTAAAGGGAAAAAAATTATATAATATTGTTTTATAGAAAATTGCAGAAAAATAAATGCTGATTTTTTAGAAGTAGTAGCATGTCAGCCTGTGGGTAGCAGATAGGAGTCCTATCGGCCGTTCGATAGCCGAAAATAAAATTTTCATTGAAGCTCATTCAGGATCAAATGTTTGTATCAATCTTGTTACAAGTTAGTTCTCGTAACAACTATTTTTTGCGATTACACGGTATAACTCAGACACTCACAACGCACGGACGGAAACTCAACTCCTATCAGCATCTTTGAATCTTTGAAGACCCACATGGAATCGAACCAGAACCTAAGATGTTACCGAGGCTATTATAACCACTAGATTGCATACTCTTTCGTCTCGTAACAACAACTAATATATAATATAGTTTTAAACTCGGCAACTACTTAAAATTTTATAAACAATGGAAGCTGGAACCGTATACTAAAATTATCTATAATTTTGATACAAGAGCTAAAAGCAAGCATGCATGGTTAAATTTAAAATAATATGTCTAGAGATCCATAACAACTACAATAAATTCTATTAAAAAATATTCAGCAGCCCATTATTAAATTTTGCAACCAACGTCACACAAAAGAACCCATCGGCTGTTGAAAAGCCAACATGACCTATTGGCCAGCATCACAGAAAAAATGTTGGCCATCTGATAGCCAACATCACAAAAAAAAACGAAAGCTGCGGCAGGCAACCGAAATTCAGTCGGCGCCGATGGGCCCGCCGTGGGACCAGTCGGCGCCGATGGGCCCGCCGTGGGACCAGTCGGCCGTCAAGTAGCCGACAAGCCCTGTCGGCGGCTATTTAGTGTCGATAGCCCGCTCCAACGGGCCAGTTGGGTGACATATGGGTTGTCGGCCCTTCAGTGGCTGATATGTCCTCTATACTAGATTTGCAATTTTTACTTTTCGATATTTATTTCTGCAATTTTTTATTAAAATACTATTATTTTGAAGAAGAAAAAGTCATCAGAGGGTGTAGAGGACTCTAGGTGGCGTTCAATCTCACTGCCATCATTCCCAGACGCAACCGCAGTAGTAACTGTGAGGAGCGTGTCACAAAAGTGGAAGAAGGATGCCGCACACTAGCCACCCCATCTCCCTGAAGTTTCAGCACCACTCCAATGCCTCCACCCTCCGCAGCCGCTGCCGCCAATCTTGCCCAAGCTCCATGCTCCGACCACCATCCCCGTCCGACTGCCATTTCTATCGCCTGGCAAGCGGCACCCCTACCACCATCTCGATCAGCCCCACTACCAGCCGACGACCTCCCCTACTGCTTGGCAAGCGGTGCCCCTACCACTGCCACATCTCGATCGGCCCCACTGCGAGGCGACCTTCAACCGCCCCTCTATAGCCCAGCACCAAAGTTAGAGCATCTCCAACAGAATCGTTAAACCTTTTGAATCGTTAAAAAAAAGAGAAGATCGTCAATTGTCATCCAACAGAGCCGCTATCCCTCGTCTTTCCATCTCGCTTGCCATCGCGTCCTCCCAGCTAGGCAATTTTGCCGCTGGCTTGCGACTCTCCATCCGCATCTCCCACACCCTCCTGCCATCCTGCTCACTTGTCCGGCCGGTCTCGCGCCCTCCCGCCCTCGCTACCATGCCCTTCTGCCGACCACTGTTTGAGCCGAGCTCGCCGCCGACGGCCCCCGCCGCTGCAGCTTGCCTCGGCCCGATTCATCGCCGCCCCCACGACCTCCTCCACTCTCCCTACCGGCCCAGCCGCCCAATTGCCGCCTCGAAGCTTCTAGTCGCGTCGCCTCCGTCGCCTTCGTCGCCGTCCGCCACCTTCGTCGCCGTCCGCCACCGCACGCTGCCTCCGGTCGCCCATCCGCTGAATTTAGATGAGAAATGGGTTCCCCTCGCCTCAAGGATGCTCGTCGGGTTCTTCTCTCTCGCCAGAACCTCGCCGCCGACGAGGAATCGACTGGTCAAACTGGCGGCCTGTGCGTGGAGTCGACCTGTCTGTGTTGGTTTGGAGAGGTTGCTGGTTTGGAGAGGCTGTTTCAAGAACCTATTGGATTTCATGACGTTTTTGCTAGCTATTTTGTTTTATACAATAGGTAGCCAGGATTTTAGCTAGTTACTATTTTTTAGATGGTCCCTTGGAGATGCTCTTAGTTGGGCTTAGTCGCATATGAGCTTGCATTGCAGGCAGTTAACTTTGGGCCCAAAACGTGACAAGAATCGAGATTAACTGCTCCAGGTAGACACTTTATTGTAACCATTTGCTCAAAGCATCCTGCATACCTTCTGCCAAACCATTTCATTCCGAAGCACAAATCAACTCGCTCGCCGACTCCACATCTGTAGCGTCGGCGTAAACCAGATCGGTATGACAAAGCCATCCTCGTCCTCGTCCCGATCCGACACCTTGATCTGCCGGCAGCTCCCGTCATCCAAATCGTGCACGACCACGTCGAAGTCCTCGTCCTGGTACCCGAACAGCACGGCCGGCGCGACATAAACGCAGTTGGGTCGAGCAACCTGCCCCGGCGGCCCGCGGCTCACGGTCACGGCCGCCCAGAGCGGCCAGTTGGCGCCGAGGAACAGTGCGCGGCCGCCGAGGCTGGTGACTGGGCGCCAGCGCCGCCGCCCGTCACCGCCGGCAGCATCGTCGTCGACGTCGAGCTCGTGCAGGCGGACGCCGTCGCCGTGGAACCGGTGCACGGTTTTGGTGGAGCCGTCGCGGCCGCGCTTCTCGTGCCAGGCGTACCTGCCGTGCGTGCAGGCGAGGACGAGGCGGCGGCCGTCCGCCGATTCCGCCAGGTTCCACTGGTACACCGACTCGCCGTAGGACGTGGCCCCGGCGCCGCCGGCAAGCGCTCCGGGTCCGGGCGCGAGCCGGCGGCGCGCGGCAGGTCCCAGGCGAAGACCCTGCCCGTGACGTCGACGGCGCAGCCCGTGACGTCGACGGCGCAGCCCGTGACGTCGACGGCGCAGCCCGTGACGTCGACGGCGAAGCCCCTGCCGCCGTGCACGATGGCGTCGTCGTAGCCGGCCATGAGGTCGCGGTGGTTCTTCAGCGCCGTCCAGCTCCGGTGGCCGCCCCGCGCGACGGCCAGGATCAGGCTCGTGACGATCGCAACCGCCAGGTAATCTCCGGCGCCCGACGCCGCCGGCGGCGTGTCGCGCACCACGATCTTGCGGAACGTGTACGTGTACGAGCAGTGCGGCGTCGCGTGGTGACGGACCTTGCAGTGGTAGCCGGCGGGCTCGACGCCGGGGATGGTGGACACGGCCGGCAGGTCGACCCGGCCGCCGGTGTAGAGGTTGACGAGCTGCGCGTTGCAGTCCTCGTCGACCGCGGCGAGCCAGGCGCCCCTGCCGCCGACCCAGAACCGGTCGCGGAAGGCTTCGATCACGGCGGGCGGCGGCGGCGGCGGCGGTGGCGCGGCCCCGCCGCCGTCCGCGGCGCACAGGTCGAGCGTGTCGAAGTTGTAGTCGTTGTACTCGTCGTCGCTGTCGTGGAACTCGTCCCGAAGGGCAGGGAGGGCTTCGCGGCGGCGACCGTCCGGGCCCACGGCGCGCGGACGGCGGCGAGCCGCGCCGCGCTGAGGACGTCGAGGCGGGCCACCACGGCGTCCACCAGCTCCGTCGGGAGGTCCGCCCATGGCCGGGATCTTTTACCCGGCGGCATCCGCGTGGTCATGCTCATGCTCAACTCGCGTCGGCTATTGAAGAATCAAGTAACAAATTAACTGAACAGATCAGATTTTTTAGGGGATTTGGATAGATTAGAAACTTTTAGAGCAACTCCAACAGATTGATTTTTCTCTTTCTCATTTCCATTTTTCTCAATATAGGGGATTGATGTTGAAAAACATACTCCAGCAGATTGATTTTTTATCTCTCTTTCCCTTTTATTTTTTCTCAATCCCTAATAATTTCTCTCCAATGCCCAATAGAAAGGGAAGACATCACATCTCCCTTTCCATATAGAAAGGAGGGAAAATCAATTTGCTAGAGCACTTCTTCTATATAGGTTGAAATTAAGAAAAAGAATTTTCCTATATAGTGAGAAAGGGGAAAGAAGAAGATCAGTCTGTTGGAGTTTTAGAAGAATCAAATTTACTGTGCAATGCGAATCGGATTGCAGCGCCAACAAAGATTCTGTGGGCCGTTATAAATAAAAAGATGCCATGGGCTGTATAAGATTTGTTGGGCCTTTGCCACGTATGTTATGGGCTAAAGAAAGCGCTGGGCCTTCGCCACATTGGAAGCCCTAATAAAACGTGGGCTGGCGCGCGAGACGGTATGGGCCCAAGAATCAGTAAGAGACGGGGTTTTGTGGGGGAAATTCGGCTTGATTTCCAAACTCTTTAAAGTTTTCTATTTTTTAGTGTTTTTAAGATATTTTCATATATCTACTCCCTCCGTCCACAAAAAAAAAATGCAACTCTCATTTTTTCAGGAGTAAAAAACTTCGAATTTGACTAGATTTAAACAAAATAATACTAATATTTATGGTACAAAATAAGTATCACTAGATTAACCAAGGAATATATTTTCTTACTAAATCTATTTAAAGGCGTAAATGTTTGTAATATATTTTAAAAATTTAATAGTCAAACTTAAAATTGTTGGACTTCTTTATAAGCGAGAGTTGCATTCTTTTGTAGACAGTTGTGAACAATGTACCTGATTACATGGTATAAATTTTTGGCAAAGTAGCCAATTGCATCCTTCAACTAATGGTCAAAGGTCTGTGTAGTCCCTGAACTATCAAAATGCCCGTTTTGGTTCTCAAAATTTCTTTTAGGCTCAGCTTCATCCTAATTTCAATGCGGCATGCCTTGATGTCGCGCCACATCAGCTCTGCCACCACCACACTATCTGCTGGTGGCCGTGCAGAGTAGTAGTAATTATGATTATGGCCAGCAACAGTGTGATGAACACGGCCACCAGCATCGCTCAACTCCTAATATAGATGAGCTTCTTCTTACACTCGTGGACAAATATCCTCTCTCCATGTCTTAAAAAATCACAGAGCACACCAGCGCCACCACTCCTATGCCTTCCCACCGCAAGTACCACTCCAAGAAGACCGCGAGCCCCCAATCCTTGGATCCGAAGCACGAACAATATCTGCTGCCCACTACCTATCAAAATCAAAGCAGCAGCAGAGTAGCTCCAACACGCCACGCTTCTCAGGACGCACAGGAGATGATGTGGTGTTACAACGGGGCATGCCACGTAGGATGAAGGATGAGATTGATCCTAAAAAAAATTTGATGACTAAAATACCACTTTGATAGTTTAGGGCCGAAATTGAGTCTTCGCCGATAGTTGAGGGACGAATATGGCTATTCTGCCTATATTTTTCAATATGTTTTGGAAAGTAGTAATCAAACAATCTGTTGATCGTTTCAACTTACAGAGTGGACCATCTAGTGAGAGCATCAGGCTGCCCGCACTGGGCTCTGTAAGCGATACGCAACGCAGCTTACAGAGCCGATTTAGAGAGAAAAACGCTGCAGCGGGGCGCGCTACCTCGCTCTCTATGGTTGCGGGCGAGACTCCGCTCTCCAAACCCAGCGCAGATAGCGGCCGCGCGCTACGCCGCCACCGTGGCGCGGGTCCCACACCGTCCCGCGGCCTCGCTGCGTCCGCCCCGCTCGCCGCACCACCGCGGCCGCCCCTGCTCGCCGAGCCGCGCGAGCTCGGTCCGCACGCCGGGCCGCGCGAAGGTCGCCCCGCCGCGGGCCTCCACCGCCGCCGCCCCTGTTCGAGCTCGCGCCGTCCCGCCCCGAGCCGCCATGGCCCCGCATGGAAGGGGGGAGGCGCCGCAGAGGAAGGAGAGAAGGTGACGAGGGCGGAGAGAGTGCGGGGCAGGGGAGGAGAGGGAAGGCCCGGCCGCGGCGAGCTCGGCCGCCGCCCTGCGCGGAGCTCCCCGGCGCCGAATCCGGGCCGCCGAGCTTGAGCCGGGCCGCCGAGCTCGAGCCGTGCCGTCCAAGCAGGCGAGCTCGAGGGCCACTGCAGCTCGGCCGCGAGGAGGAGTCGCGGCGAGGTGGGCGCCATGGCCCCGCGCGGGAGGGAGGGCGCGCGCCACCGTGGGGGAGCTCGCCAGGGAGGGAGAGGGAGGGAGGGAGGCCGCCGCCCTGCCTCGCCCGCCCGAGCGAGCCGCGTCCAGCACGCGAGTTGAGGGAGCAGAAGGGGAGGCTGCGGCGTGGACTGCCCCCTTCGCCGGCCTGCTGGCCACGCCGCCGCGGCCGTCGGGCGCCCCGTTCCCCCCGTTGCTGCCCCGCCGCCTTCGCGGAGCTCGCCGCCGCTCCGGGAGCCCTGGAGGCCGCCATGGCCGCGGCCTCGCCCTGCAGTGGCCGCGCGCTCCTCCGCCGCGGGGGGCCGTGGCGAGGGAGGGAGGAGGGCCGCCGGCGGGTGAGCAGCAGGGGGCCCTCCGAGCTCTGCCAGCCACGGGCGCGGGGAGGGCCGCCGGGGAAGGCCGGCGCCGCCCACTCGCCGCGGAGGAGAAGCAGGGGAGGAGAGAGACATGGGGAGAGGGAGTGGATGGGTGGGAGATAAGGTTGGGTGGGTCCCACTCGTCAGGGATAGTAGAAGAGGTGGGTGGAATAGATTTGAGTAGAAAATGTAGATGACTAGGATATAGAGAGTGAGATATAGAGAGTGAACGAGCGCGGAGAAACTGAACGTAGAGTAGAGAATCTCGATTACCAGGATGGAATATTCTTTTTAGAGAGTGAATTTAGAGAGTGACGAGTGCGGAGAGCCTCATCTCGCCTCTAACATATATGCAATGTGGAGCATGCCGAAATTATGTTTACTTCCTGTGGGCCACAGGGTGGTAGCTTTGCTGACACTTTTCCACGATCATCACCAGATGTCCATGTCATCATGATGACTGTTAGCTGGCGAAGCATCAAATTTCCAACCAATCGCAGCTACAGGTAAACCTTCATTGTTTAGTTCGCGAAATTTTTTAGATTTTAACACTGTAGTATTTTTGTTGTTATTTGACAATTAATATCCAATTATGAACTAATTAGGTTTAAAAGATTTGTCTCGTGCTAATCAGTTAGACTATGTCATTAGTTATTTTTTCAACTACATTTAGTGCTACATGTATGTGTTTAAAAATTCGATGTGACAGATACTGTAGATTTTTTTTCTCGAAACTAAACAGGCTGGGCGACGCTGATTTGTTCTTGTACCATTAGGTGCTTTGTGACTTCTCTGTATCTACCGGCCGGTACGGGACATTTTGAAGCGTTGAACTTTGATGGCAGAGGATATTTAGAAACTCATAGCATGCTTCACGCTGGCTTCGATCAGTATAATACCTTTAATCACAGCATCTAAATTTCCTTACATCCCCTCAAGTCTAAGTCAATTTGATTAAATTAAGCCGGTTGTTTGATTAGACACTCTTTACGTATTATGCGGAAAAAAGTTAAACGATGTTATTCATAACATATATACCATTCAGCTTTGCAAAATCACCACAAATTCAAATGTAAAGCCAATAGAGTGAAAATCAACCTCATCACAATTCACAACCAATTACTATGTACATCTTTAACAACAACGAATTGCCAGCCCACACTACCCAAAAAAAACTGAATTACCTCGTCGTTGACCCATACCAAACCCCATGCAAATCATGTCGCGCGTGTCCCGATCCAGAAAGGCTCCCGGCGAGTCCAACGCGACGGCGACGATGGCGATCACCCCGCCTTGGCGACGGTGACGGCGCCGAACCACCGCGAGCAGGTGTAGACGGAGCAGAAGGCCTGGAGCGTGGTGAGCAGCAGCATCATGACGGCGGCGAGGAAGGTGAGCACCTGCCACGAGCTGAACACGTACTTGCGCATGAACCGCTTCGCCCTCACGCGCCACCGCGAGTTGTAGTAGCGGTTGGCCTCCTCGACGGCCCTGTCCATGGCCGCCACCTTGGTCAGCCGCACCGACCGCGTCATCCCGTTCCACAGCCTGGCGACCTCGCCGTCGCTCTTCATCCGGTTCAGCACCACCCCGCGCCGCCGCAGCACGGCCACGTCCTCGTCGGTGTCGATGATGCCGTTCATCAGCTCCGTGTACCGCGCCAGCGCCAGCGGGCCCGACGCCGCCGCCGCCTCGTAGGCGACAAGGTTCCGGAGCACCACCTCCGTGTTGGAGTCCAGGGTCACCACGGGGAGGCTGAAGTTCGCCGCCTTGGCGTCGAAGGCGACGGTAGACAGGCCGCCGGCGGTCGGGACGAACTGGACGCCGGCGTTGGCCAGCTCCGACACCGAGGGGATCATGATCTCCTCGATCAGCGGCGGCCGGGTCAGGTACCCCGCGGAGGAGCTCGGGTCGCGGGGGTTGGTGGTGCTCCCGTCGCCTGCGGACATGAAGGACCCCACTCCCGGCACCACGGCGAGCATCTTCCACGGCGCCTTGATGGCGAACTCGATCGGCTTCGTCACGTAGCGCACGGGGCCGGCCGTGCTGTTGAGCCCCGACACGATGCCCCACACGGCGAGGAACAGCTGCTTCACGTATTCGCAGCCGCCGCACGCCGCCGGCTTCCGCTGCTCCGCCGCGCCGCCGCCGTCCGCGGCCTGCTCCTCAATGTCGTAGCCGTCGTCGTGGAAGTTGCCGTTGGCGTCGGCCTCCGCCGTGGAGTCATCGGCCGGCTCCGGCAGGAGTATGTGGTACAGCACCTCGAGCAGGTGCGCGTGCTTGCCGACGTCGACGACCGCCGGGAAGCTGGCCATCATCTTGAACGGGCAGAGCTCCTTCATGAGCCCGGTGACCATCCGCGCGAGCAGCCCGGCGGCCTCGTCGGCGGACGCGCACTGCGGCTCGAGGATCCGGCGGAGGAGGAAGAGCGGGACCTGGTTCTCGAGCATGAGCATGTCGCGGAGGATGAGGTTGTGCGCCGACTTCCTCCCGGCGAAGTCGACGAGGTGCGCCATCCTCGACGGCAGCCGCCGCAGCGCCCTGCCGCCGCCCCCCTCGTCGTCGTCGGCCGCGGCAGCGGCGTCGTAGATCTGCAGGAACTCGAGCAGGAACGCGCCGTCGACGACCATCGTCCACGCCAGCGTCTCGCCGCTGAAGTCGAGGTAGCGGTGGTAGTGGGCGCGGACCCGGCGCTCCAGCTGGACGAACTGCTGGACGAGGCCCTCGAGCTTGAGCCCCGCGCAGAGCCGGCGCTGCGCGCGGCGCGCCGCGGCGAGCTTGTAGCGCTCCATCTCGTACAGCTCGGGGCGCCAGTGGTGGTAGGGCCCGAGCGCGATGAACTGAGGCGTGTAGGCCTCGGGCTTGTGCACCCGCAGCTGCTTGGGGACGTTGAACACGGACACCGGGATGCCGTTGTCGTCGTCGTCGCCGCCGCCGCCGGCGCCGTCATCCTGGAGGGAGCGCCGGATCTGGACCACCCACCGGACCTCGTCGAACACCAGCGGCGGCGTCTCGTGCCGGTCGCCGGCGTGTTGATCGGACGCGGCGGCCATTGTTAGCGTTAGCCTAGCCCCTCCTGATGTGATGTGTCCTAACCTCTCACGTTCAGTGATAAGAAAAAGACACTCCTACTAGCCAGAAATGGTGGTCGTTGCTTGTTAAACTTAGGTGCAAACCTAACTCTCGGTAAATACAATGATAACCTAGCGTTAGACACTCCTTCAACGATGGCACTGACAGTTGAGATGAGATAAATTAAAAAAAAAGTTGAGGTGAGAGGTGGGAGTGGGACGCAAGAATGGACGTTATGGCTCGCCGGAGTAGGAATGGAGGCAACGAAGAAGAAGAAATCAAATGGAGGTCGATCAGAACTGTTGAAATTTGGTCCGGTGGCCGATAACTCGGCCCCAGATTGATTGAACGGACTGAATTTCTAAAATTTAGTTGGTGGCAAATCCAAGGTTGGAAATAGCGGGCTATAAAGTTTAGCCGTAACCTTCTCTAAAAACTATAGAATAGCTATAGCGAAGCTATAGCGGGCTATAGCTGTGACAGAACCGCCCAAATTAAACCGGCTTAAGTGCACTAACTATCATCTTAAGCGTTAATCAAGTAAACACGCACTTAAAACGGTGTAATCCGGCAGTCTGTTGGGTTTAATATCGAAAACACTGGAAGTCTCGCACGAAGACGAGCACAGATGATTACAAGCAGATAAAAGTTCTCAAATTTAATTTACAATGCGGAGTTTTACAAACAAATTTACGTAAAATATCAGAGTTCAAAATGCAGCGGAAATTAAATAGAAGTTTAGTTTAGAAAAACAACGATTACTACGATGACGTGAGGACGTCACATCGAACACACCGATGTGAATCCTGGTTAGCTCCAGCCAGCAGTAGTTACCTGAAAACAGGGTGACAACAAACTCTGAGTATACTAATACTCAGCAAGGCTTACCCGACATGGGTATACTTAGCCCACTATCTAGACATGCAAGCTTTTGGCTCTGGAGTTTATTTTTGCTGGAAAGCGACTAATGGTAGATCCTTGCTTTCAATATTTTAGCTCAAGTTTAATGTACAAATATCAACTAGGTTTGCATAAACATCTAGAGCAAATATGGTACATCACATTATATTATCCAAGAGTATCATAAACATATATTCCATCCTCGTCTTTCAATTCTTATTCCACTTCTTTACTACGATGTGACGCAGTGACCAAGGCTCTCATATCCGCGAGTCACGGCGAATCGATCCGATTTAACCTTGCAAGGTGGACCTAACTCACACGACACATGCAAACCACGCCGGGCCACACGCGTCAGCTGTTTCCATCATTACCACGACATCTGAACCACGCCTGCTAAAACTCAGGTGAAGGGCCCCTCACGGCGAACTCCCGGAGAACCCGGAAGCGACATCCAATCCAACACCCGCCATCTTCCCACGCCCAGCGTAGCAGGACGGAATTCAGAGTATCGTCGTAAAGTGGTACACAGTTTACCGGTTTCGACTACCTCCTACTTTCGGTATGTGGTTAGTACTGTTCAATCCTCGGTCATCAGGGCCAACAACGGTACGGTCCTCAATCGACACAGGCGGAGGTCCACTTTCCAAACATTCCATATCCGTAATCCAATTCCTCTCCGCCCGGTTTCCATTTTTCTTTCCTCACAGATTCATTCTCAAGCCACTTTTCCATAAGTAACAAAACCTATAGCTCGCGAGTGACAGCAATCACTCGACTTCTACCGGATCCTAGTTAAGCATGGCAATACTAACGACACATGTATACTAGTATAGACTCATAGGTACCTAAGGAGAAACATGCATACTAGAATTCCATACAACTCTTAAAAACGTAAATGCACAAATAATTAAATAAACATTGAATACTCAAATTAGGGGTTATGCTCCGGGGCTTGCCTGAGGTTTGACACAAAGTCAGTTAGTTAGCTTGCACCGGCTTGATAGCATCTCCGGTCCTAGCTTGCACTTCAGTCATTCATTCCATCTTCTGGGTTGGTTCATCAGTACACCATCTTCTGGATCGACTCCAACATCACCCTTCAGTTCCACGTGTCACACATCTAGCGTACCTAAATGAGATGCAACAATGCGGATGTCTGAATGCATGGACAATGCATCGAAAATGGCAAGCAAGATAAGCACAAGGTCGCTATTGCATGGGCATGAGCATCTAAAGAAGTGAAGGTTAATTAAACATCACACAAGTCTACCGAAGAGATAGCAAGTACAGCAAGCATGGTACACAACTAGCAGACGATATAAATAAAGTGTTTCGCTTCCAAAAAGCATTACATAAACTTATTTTGGAAAAGATAAGACACATCGTAAAGCAAGAAAGGTTAAACTAGAACTTCATTAACTAGCAAGTAAGTATGAGCAAAAGAACACACTAAGATTTTCATTTAGCTTAACCAGCCAACATAAGCAAGATAGAAATAACTAGGGATTTCTATTCAACTAAAAAGCACATAGAACCAAGCGATATAAAAGTAACCCATAATCTGATTCTAAACGCAACCACCTGAAATGTAAACTGAATCAAGCAATATAAAGCAAACCACATATGAACTCAAATGAGTTAACACGCAACAAAGCATTTCCTAGTGACAACATACAGGGAAAACTAACACTAGGAACGAAACAAAAAGTAAAAACTTAACTTACAATCATAAACTGGTAACCAAATTTTACCAGCATGATAAGCTACTAAGAATAAGTGCAAAAACAATTAACCAACATTTATTGATAACATAAAGTATTTATTTTTGCCTCAACAAGACAAACTTAACAAAAATAGATTTACAAACATGCACATAGCTTCTAGTTCTGAAATTTTTACAGTGAACTAAACATGTAAATAGTAAGCGACTGCCTAAATTTCATAATTTTTCGACTTCCAAAACTGCAGATATTAAATAAACAAGGTAAAACAAGCATTATTCATGATTAAATCAAAACATCATGAAAACATTAAAAAACCGCAGGTTAAATATTTTTCCTAAATTCTACATGCCAAAAAAAAACTAACCCAACTGGTTTTATATTTTTAACCTTTTTCTACTATTTACTATGCATTTTCAAAAACTTGCAACCACTTAAACTAACATTTAAAATAGAGCAAAAACTATTCAGTAATTGAAGATCAACCTGTAAGGAAAGTTGTGATATTAAAACAAGGAGTCCAACAAATTTTAGTTTGCATTTTTTTGATTTTACTCTGATTTACTATGATTTTTCAAATTTTCAGCCAAAAATTTCAAAAAGGTCCAGCGCGACACTTTTCAACTGAGTCTTGGTGTGTGTAGATAGGCCCCTGGACTTGTGTCAATTGTTGCCCGAGGTCCCTTGTCGCGATTTGGAACGGAGGAGCGCACGGGAGCTCGATTTCCGGCGACGATGCTCACCGGCGGCGAGGGGAAAGAGGGGGGAAAAGAAGAGGAGGTCGGGGCGAACCTGTAGAGGGGTTTGGAGCGCGAGGAGGTGCCCGGAGGTGGCCTGTCCGCGGCGGCCAGCGCCCGGCGGCGGTCTGCGTCGGCGGAGGCGGCGCTCCGGCAGCCGATTCGGGGCGGGCTCGGGCCTGGGAGCATCACCGGCGCGTGGGGGAGCCCGTGGGTGGGTCGGCTTGGTCAGGGAGAGGGCGGAGGGTGGAGCTCCATGGCGAGCAGGGGGCGGCGGCGCTGATGGCGCGCGAGCAGGGGCTCAGCCCGGCTCTAGGAGGAGTGGAGCAGGTGCGGGGCGAAACGAGGCGGCCTAGGGCGCGAGGAACGGCGGCGGGGCGGCGAGGTTTGGCCGGAGCAGCGAACGGCGACGAGCTCTGCTCGTGCTCGAGCTCGGTGCGCGGCTTGACGAGGACGAAGGGGGAGAGGGAAATGGATAGGGATGGCGATGGGAACGGATAAGGCGGCGCACACGGATGGCGAGGTTCACCGGGATGCCCGACGCGTGGAGTCGCCGGCGGTGTCGCGCCGGTCGCGGTATGGGCGGCGTACATCGAACAGGGGAGCACATTCACAAGGTTTGAATGAGATTGACTCGAATTGACTCGAATTTTTCTCCGAAAATTTGAACTGTGCTCCAAAAATTTTGAATACCAAAGTTGTTCAAAATTTTGAGTTCTCCAACTTTTGTTTCAGACAAAACTTCATTTGAAAATTAAATCATTTTTTAAAATTTGAAATTTTAACGCCAAAGCATTAATGTCCTATACACAACAAAATTAAAAGTTTTCTTCAAATTTTGTGCTGAAACTTGAAAAACCAATAACACGAAAGTTTTTCACCACTCCAAACTCTACAACTTTGTTTTTAGGCAAAAGTTTATTTAAGCAAGAATTTAAAAGTTATATTATATTTTTTTAAAGCATGTTTTGTTGGATTGAAAACTAGGCATCATTTCATGTGTTAAAGTACTAACAAAATTTAATCAAAAAAATATTTTATGCATGCACGATTAGTGTTAATGACGATAACAAACACATGATTAACCTTAACTACAGGTAATTAACACCTGGGGTGTTACAATAGCGAAAGCTAAATCATTTAGTGGAATGATAAAATAATAAATAATCTCATATAAATTATAAGTATCGTTGGTCTAACACCTAAAATTTAAGTCTAACACGTCTCTTAACTATCCAACAGTACCCAATTGACATTTAGCGCTGCTAAGTCTCACAAAAACCTATTTAGCGGACATTTAGCATGGCTAAATCTCATAAAACCTCCTTTAGCGGATATAGCGGACAAATGTTGTATAGTGTAGCGGTAGATCTTCTAAAAAGCTATTAGCAGGCTATAGCGAGACTATAGCGGGCTATTTCCAACCATGGGCAAATCCGATCCTTTCAATCTTGAAATGCCGAGAACTTTTTTTTTCATACGCTTCGCTCGTACTCCTTTCGTGGTGATCATTATCAGCATGTCCCAGCAGCCTTCCTTTTTCTTTCCCAGCACGTTCTTCTTCTGCAAGGGGATGCAATCAGAGCTGGAGAGGCGACCAGCTATCCAGCTCGGCCTTTCACTTTGCTGTCTCGCCCTGTCCAGCCTCCAGCGTTCTGTAACAGTGGTACCTGCCAAAGTTTAGTTCCTAAAAATTTTTCTATAGTACCCGTCACATCAAATTTTTCGACATATGTATGGAGCATTAAATGCAGTTGAAAAAATAACTAATTACACAATCTAACTGATTAGCACGAGATGAATATTTTAAGTCTAATTAGTACATAATTGAATATTATTTATCAAGTAATAACGAAATGTGCTACAATATCAAAACCTAAACTTTTTCGCGAATTAAACACAGCCCACTGATTGGCTGATACCTGAGACTGAAACTTTTTTTTTGCGGGTACCTGGACTAAAACTTGGAATGTTTGGATAACAATTAGCCCCCATTTATGCAATTAATTTTATAATTATTTCTAATTGCTGTCTAAATATCTAATATGATGGGATTACAACTTTAGTCCAGGGACCCAACGGCCCCTACTTGTTCTGCCCCTCTTTTTTGCACGGACCCACCAGGGGTAAATAAATTATATATATAAAAAAACCGGGCTCGTGAAACTTGATGGCAGCTGAGCTAGCGCGGGGCCTGACGACCGGGCCAATCAGTGTTGCTGAAGGACGCTCGCGATGATGAAGATGAACTGTCGTTTTCGCGTGTGGGTGAAGATTGCTGCTGAAATCTGCGGAGATTGTGCAAAACGGGTCTGGATTGCTTGTTTCGTTTTCATTTCTGACGAGAGCTCGTAGACTTGCTAAAAGTTTGCAGCCCAATGCCGAGGTATTCCAGATTGATAGATGGTAGCTTCGGATGTGCATCAGGCCAATTTCAGTGGGTGTGTTATAGAAGTGTTATGGACATTAAATTTAATGATATGTACTAATAGTATGAGGAGAGATGAGTGTCATGAAATTTGAGAGGAGTGTCATCACCATGGCACTCCACTGATACAGTTCTCAGTTTTGGTAACTGTGTCGATGACATTCCCACTAAAACTAATTTTAGATAGTTCCTTTCCTAATCAGCAAAATAGCCATACTTTATGCTCTTGTATAAGTAGCTTCTACTATGCAAATTATTGGATAGCGGAAAGTAAAGGAAGGCAGGAGGTTTGAGTTGGGAATCAGTAATTCTAAGAACAGACGTACAAAACAAAATGAAAAATAGATATGGGGGAATGGGCTGTCGGATGAACCACCGTGGGACGGTGGGAACAACCAACTGCAAGTCGGAAGAGCAGCTGGAACAGGGGAGGGCCGGAGGGGAGGGCCGAAGGAGAGACGCAGATGGTGGCGAGGTCGCTACAGCCCTATCAGTGAGTACCCTGCCGTTGAGTGATGGCCGTCTCCTCCGTAAGCACGGCAGCTTCGGCGTCAGCCGGTGGCTCAACATGAGCTGCCACCGCCTTCTTTGCGACCGGCGGGGCAGGACAGTCGCGGCGTCTTGTTGAATTCTTTTGGCATAAATTTTTTTGAAAGAAAATCTTATTATTTCAGAATATTAAATAAAATTTATTTATAAATTTTTTTATATGAATGGATTGTAAATCGCGAGATGAATTTAATTAATCTATATTTAGCGAATAGTTACCGTAGTATTACTGTTGCAAATTATAAACTAAGTAGGCTCATTAGATTCGTATCGCGATTTACAACTCAAATTTTATAAATAAATTTTATTTAATACTTCCTACATGTATCTAAACATTCGATGTGACGAGTTTTAGAATAAATTTTTTTATCTAAACATGGCCTCTGAAACGGTGAGAATGTGAGATGGAACAGATGCATTCACCGCACACGGACGACCTGCCTGGGCCCATGTGGACGCCGCCGAATTGGGTGAATTCTCAGGTAATAGGCCTGTGACATTGGAGTTTGTCTGACTCACGGTTGGATACGAATTGAACGGCTCAGATGCGTGACTGCAGAGACAAGTCGTTTTTCCCGACTTTAGAGGATCTGATTCCAATTCGGAATTCTCGTGGAGGGGAAGCAGACCACGTAATTAGGAGGAGAAGAAAGGTACAAACGTTTCTGCCTGCCAAATCAACATAATAAGCTAGGGAACCATCAGCAGCAGGAGATGAGCGAAAAAAGATGGGAATAACCAACACATCAGCAGAATAGCTAGAGAACCATCAGCAGCCGGAGATGAGGCGAAAAAAGGATGGGAACTTCGGCGTGCAGCCGGTGGCTCAACATGAGCTGCCACCGCCTTCTTTGCGACCGGCAGGGCAGGACAGTCGCGGCGTTTTGTTGAATTCTTTTGGCGTAAATTTTTTAAAAGAAAATCTTATTATTTCAGAATATTAAATAAAATTTATTTACAAAATTTTTTGCATGGATGGATTGTAAATCTAGAGATGAATCTAATTAATCTATAATTAGCGAATAATTATTGTAGTATCACTGTTGCAAATCATAGACTAAGTAGGCTCATTAGATTCATCTCACGATTTACAACTCATCTGTGTACAAAATTTTATAAATAAATTTTATTTAATACTTCATACATGTGTCCAAACATTTGATGTGACGAGTTTTAGGATAAATTTTTCTATCTAAACATGGCCTACGGTGAGAATGTGAGATGGAACGGATGCATTCACCGCACACGGACGACCTGCCTGGGCCCATGTGGACGCCGCCGAATTGGGTGAATTCTCAGGTAATAGGCCTGTGACATTGGAATTTGTCTGACTCACGGTTGGATACGAATTGAACGGCTTAGATGCGTGACTGCAGAGACAAGTCATTTTTCTTACTCTAAAAAACAAGTCGTTTCCCCCGACTTTAGATGATCTGATTCCAATTCTCGTGGTGGGGAAGCAGACCACATAATTAGGCGGAGAAGAACGGTACAAATGTTTCTGCCTGCCAAATCAACAGAATAAGCTAGGGAACCATCAGCAGTAGGAGATGAGGCGAAAAAGGATGGGAATAACCAACACATCAGCAGAATAGCTAGAGAACCATCAGCAGCCGGAGATGAGGCGAAAAAGGATGGGAATAACCAACACAATTTCTTTTTTTTTAAAAAAAACCAACACAATCACTTGATGCCTCTCCTCCTTGCCGGTCACTTTGGCTAATTCTGTTCGGTTTGATTGACGCCTCTCCTCGCCTCTGTTCGATAGAGCATCTCCAGCCCAGTGACTAAATGGGTCTCTATTTCTTCTTTTAGTCTCCCAGGTGGAAAATACAACTCCAGTCGGGCCCCTAAACGGGCTACCATTTTGTGGAGGCCACAAAATTTTGGCCCAAAGCCCCTAGAACTGGAGGCCCTCTATTCCCACCCAACACGTGGGCCCCACTTCTTTTTTTCCTCTTTCCCCTCTCCTCTGGTTCGCTCACGACACGGGATCTCGCGGTTGCGGCTCCCGCGCCGTCCGCCGCCGCCACCATCCCACCTCGCCGTCGCCGGAGATCCTCGCCCACTGCCGGTAGACTCCCCGCCATGGACGGATCTGCCCCTCCGGGGGACGGACGGCCGGCTTGGGGCACCGACAGCGATGGGCCGAGCCGGACCAGGCCGCCGCCGCGCCTGGACGGGGCGCCGCTGCCTCGCGGCATCTCCGGCGACGGGCGCCCTCCCCGGCCGGCCGCGCCTACCTTGGCATCCAAGAAACGCCGGTCGACATTCGTGGCACCCACACGGCCGGCAGGTCCTCTCCCGGCGGCGTCCTACCTCGCCAGAACCACAATGCCAGGGTCGATCCCGGCGGCGTCCGGCCACGCCAGGTCCCCGACGCACCCGGCGCCTTGCTGCCTCGCCAGCTCTTCCAATCGCCTCCACCCGGCCCCTCCTGCCTGCTCCCCTGCGCCATGAACCATATCGCGGCTCTGTCTTCACCGGCGCCGGCAGGAAGGCCCAAATGCCGAGCTTCTCCGAGCCGGCACAGCTTCCGTCGCACCAAGTCCAGAAGATGTCAAGGGAAGCCGCCGCCACCGCCTCGGACACCCGAAGAGCCGCCTCAACGACTTCACTCCAGGACGACGGCGACTACTTCAGCTCCTCCTCGATGCCATTGTATGACTGGAGCCATACCCTGAGTGCCGACAACACCATGCAGGTAGGAGCAACTCCACCTAGTTCTTTGATATTGTTTGATGTCCTCATTTTTCTAGAATTATGGGCTTATCAACACCAGTACTGTGTTACTGGTGTTCTGTGGCAGACCTTAATTGAAAAAACTGTAACTGCAATTATGGGCTTATCAGCACATGATTTACAAAGTGTCATTAGTGTTTATTGTAAAACATATGATCATTCAGTGTCGTACAAAGTGCTGGCAGTGATTTCCTTTGTGTCTGGCTGTGATTTCCTAGTTGCAAGAATTGATTCTTTTTTTTTGTGGACACTGGACAGAGCTATTATTCTATTTCACAGGGTTGCTTGAAAATTTCTGTAAGATAGAGGAAGAGGTATACAGAACATGAAACCTTAATATGTTTTTCACGCATTGCTGAATCAATGTTGCCAAATGGCTCCTAGAAAAGACCTCTGGCCATATTGTGTACACGGTACACCCTGTAATCTGCATGTCCTGAGCTAGTGGATATACATTTTGTGTTAGAATCAATTATTCAAATTGAACTGATGTCATAATCATTCTCACTTGGTTCAAAAAATAGTTTTCTTTCTCACATTGTTGTTAACAGATTTTGGTTCAAAAAATCTGGAATATCATTTTATTTGCTTTGGTTGTGAATCAGTTGTATTATGTTTACTAGTAAGTAGTAACCTATTCTATGTATTATGTTTCCATTATAGGATCCAATGGGCAGTTCTCAGCCATTGGTAGACATGCTGACACAAGACTCTGAAGCCGATCTGGAGGTTCTCACACAAGCACCAATCCCAGATAGTGGTAGTAGCAGAGGGCGGGGAGGAAACTACAATCACAATGAAGACATCCAATTTTGTTGGTCTTGGATGACCATAACATTTGACCCAAGAATAGGAAGTGATCAACCAAAAGACACATATTGAAATCGGATAGCACAACACTATCATGAGAACAAGACTTTTGTCTCTGATAGAAATGTTACCTCCCTTGAAAAAAGGTGGAATGGCATCCAAAGGGAATGCATTCGGTTTCAAGAATGCATCGAGAAGATAGAACGTCTCCGTCCAAGTGGCGTTCCGCATACAGAATATGTAAGTTCATAAATTCATGACTTCATCAAATTCTTCTCATTCTCTAATTGTTGATTTCATCTTTGTTGCAGATCAATTTAGCCCAAAAATCCTATGATGAGACCAAAGGTTTTCCTTACTTTCACTACTGGATGGAGGTCCGCCATACCAAGAAGTTTCAATCAGTATATGAAGCAATGAAACAAGCCCAAGGAAAGAGGCAAAGCAAGTCCACGACCCCATCGCAAGAAGCACAAGAAGATGACCGTGAACCCTCCAAGCGACCTCCGGGTCTCAAACAATCAAAACAGAAACAAAAGAGGAACGATGGAGAAGATGAATATGCCGTGCAACTTGCAACCTTTATACAAATGAAGTCAGAAGAACATCAGAAACGCGAAGAAAGATGGAAAGCTGAGAAGGACCTTGAAGAGCGGAAGTTGTTGTGGGATCAAGAACAAAAGATCATGTTCTGCAACACCTCCAACATGGATGAAAGCCAAAGAGCATATGTCAATGCAATGAGGCAACAAATAGCAACAGCCAAGGAAGCATTACTCAAGGCATCGGGGGGAGGTTCCACAAGTGAGCAGGGCAGTGGAGGGGACGCTGAGGAAGCTGAGTCTCTCATGTGAAGAAATTATGTTGATCTCTAAAACTGTAATTTCAGTTACTGCTTGGTTCAACTGCTGTGTAGTGGCTGTTTGAAGTTTGAATTTTGGCCTTCAATGTTAGCAGAACTAGCTACAATGTTATTGAACCTGTCTGAATTTCGGCTGATGAACAAGGCACAAGTGTTGTCTTTTATTTATAATCTAGTCTTTGTTGACAGTGAAATCTGATTATGCTATCTAGTGAACTCTGAATATGCTATCTAGTAGACAGAAACTGTATGTGTAAACAATTATTTGGAGCATAAGTTGCACTGTGAATTTCTGGAACATATAGTCATTCACAAATATCAGATTTCAATGTTCTGACTTCTCCCATGTGAATATGTGGTGCAATTCTATGTACAACTACATTTATATAACCTGAGATGAATTGAGAGGTGGTTGTCAGGAGTCCTGCCATCATCTACCCTCAGTTTTTTCTTAAGCCAAAAATTCTGATGGTTTTGTATCAGTTTTTATGTGCTTGATTACCTATGATTCTTATGTGCTTTATTACCTATGAGTACTATGGTGCTTTTCACTTATGTGCTTGACTGAGAGTCTGGTGGTTTTGTATCAGTTCTGGACTCATGGTCAGAGAATCCTTTTTGAATCCTTTCTCATTTCTGAATGCACAGTGAGTAGTGTATGAAATGCTAACAGCTTGAGATGATTTTTTTTATCCTTGTATGCTTCCCTGAGTAGCTATTGTTGTCCTCCATCTTAAGTGCACATGGCACATGAAAAGTAGCTGACACACATGCCATGCACACATTTCTGTTACATCAACAAACAAACATACATTGCTTCATCTCCAGGTTCCAGTGGGGACAGCAAAGGGCTGATCCAAATAAGTAACAAGATTCCATTTTATTTGATGCACTGTAGCATCTTATTTGTTTGCTACAAGTACAACACTGGAGCATCTCCTTTGTGCTGCTAAAAGGCCTAAATGTCTTGCAGAACCAAAGCAGTCTCAGCATCTCCTTTGTTAACTGAAGCTCATCCTTTGGCTTGGGGATCCAACCAGAAGAACAATAATACAATAATACAGGCAACACTGGAGTAATCTTATCTTTTATACATCAGTGAACAAACACAGAGACACTACTGGAGTAATCTTATCTTTTATACATCAGTGAATAGTGCAACACTGGAGGCAATGCTGTTCTGCATCTTATTTGTCAGTTCTCTCTGCAGTTTACAGAAGTAATCACATCAGTTTGGATGCTCAAGCAGCCTTCTTGCAGCCTGCTTTTTTTCAGGGGCCTTCCAAGTACTAGGTCTTCTCCATCCTTTTAGGTAGGGAAAATGAAACCAGCAGCAGCTTGCGCTTCCTTGAAGCTCAAAGCAACCACCTCCCCAACAGCTCAGATGCCTTCCTTCTCGCACAGGTGAAGCGAACATGGCACCATTTATGACATTTCGAGTGATTTTGGTGATCGAATGACAACGCAATCAATAGGACTAATATGATTGTTAAGATGACCATTCTCAGGCGTTTAGGTTCAAGTGATGACAAAGACAAGAGAAGATAGGCGTAGCTAGGCCCGAAGGGCCGCCCCTACGGGGGTTCCGATACCCGGTTAGCGGACGGGGGTCGAGGGGGAGCCGCCCCTCGCGGGTCTCAGGGCAGCGCCCTGAAAGCTCTTCGGATCATGAGCACCGGAAGAACCGATGCCTAACCATCGGTGCATCCGACGCTTGTCGGAAGAACCGACGCTATGATGTTTGGTGCAGAAGGGAATCGAAGCCAAATCAGCCTATAGGCACCGGTTGAACCGACGGTCTAAGAAAGGGCATCGGTGCATTGGGTGTACTATGTACCAGAGACGATGTCAAGTGCCCAGGAGAAGTTTCTTTAGCACCGGTTCAACCGACAGTGCATCGGAGTATTGCGTCGGTGCATTGACGTCAGCAGAAGAGAAGAGCCCAACAAGTTGCTGTGAGAGACCGGTTGAACCGACGGCATAAGCATCGGTTTAACCGATGGTCCCTGGAGTCGCTGCAACTGTGTCAGAGAAGCCAACGGCTACTTCAGTTGCTTAGAGTGACCGGATGAACCGACGCTACCCATGCCAGAGGCATCGGTTCATCCGATGATACGTAGATTTTCTGCTGACCGTTGGAGTAACGGCTACAAGACTTGGTGGCCTATATATATGCCTCACCCCGGCCATTTGAAGCTTGCTGGAGTTGCTGAACATCCCACACACACCAAAGAACATCTCCAAGCCATCCAAAAGTATCAAGATCATATCCTTAGCCCTTAGCACACTTTGAGAGTGTTGTGTAAATGTTAGCTCTTAGTGAGTGTGATTGCAAGACCTTGAGCCTTTGTGCTGTGGTTGTCTAGTGAATCAAAACAAGAGCTTGGTGCGCCGGCACCTTGGAGCTTTGGAGCTCGCCGGCAACATCATCGACCCTCCGACTTGGTGTGGAGCGGCGACGACACTTTGTGCGGGGGACGTGGAGACCCCGATCCCTTGTGGAGAAGCTCCTTAGTGGAACCCGGGGCCAAGGTGACAGTGATTGTGTTCACGGAAGAGACTTGGTGACCGAGTAGCAATACTCTTAGTGAGTGCTACAACAACGTGGATATAGGTGTGCCTTTGTGGCTAACCGAACCACGGGATAAACACCCGCGTCAAGAGTTTGCTATCTCCTATCCCGCTCATTAAGCTTCCGCATTTCATACTAGCAATTTGTGTGACTTTATTTTCATAGAATAGTTTCTTGATAGGAAAAGCTATAGGTTGCTAAACTCTTTTGGGATAGGGATTTCACACTAGAACAACCTAGTTGCACATTTAGATAGCATGTTTTAGTTTAAGTTTTGTGCAAACTAGTTGGAGCCATAGGTCAAAGTTTTTATTAGTGCCTAATTCACCCCCTCCCCCTCTTAGGCTAGAGCACCCGATCACTTTCAACAGGTCTAGCAGCGACAAGGTCTGCAAAATTAGATTTCTTGAGAATGATTGACATGACCACACATTATCATAACAGAAATAATGGAATGGGCTACTAAATAATTTGTAAGAACAATCAGCTGTTTTACCTCTAATACTTATACTTCTGACAGTAATCTTTTAAATTCAGAAAACTGCAGCTTAATCTTTTAACTATTAGCAAGTGTTCACTACTGATGCAGAATGAAAACAAGAAACGGCATTATCTTCTACTCAATCATGAATCTTTGATGTGAAAGCAATATGATCTGCATAAGCTTGAGTACTGTGGACAAGATGGATGGATCGAATTCGATTGCTTGGCACCGCCATATGGAAGTATTGGTACAAAAGTAAGAGCACGGCACACCTACAAACAAGATAGATCTACTCCAAGCAGAATAGAGAATTTGATGACTGAGTAGAGAGACAGAGTACTAATCCCATAGGTTATTCCACAGAATGTTACAATTGGTGTAAGTATACAACAAAACAACAGCCAATTGTTATTCTGCTACCCAACAATCATACCAAAAATTTATACAGAGATAATTTCGGTTGTTACAAACTTAAAAAGTGTGATTTATAGTTCACTTACAGTGTCCAATGAATCAGCACCAAGATCTTGGAACTTGGAGTAGCCACAAACTTCAGTGCCATCAGCAAGTGTAAGCTGCTTCTTGACAATATCACAAACCTGCTTCTTGACGCTGAGGCTGAAGCGAGGCGTGCGGCTGGTCGGCCGCAGGAAGGGAGGCGGCGCCGGCACCGGCGCGTCGCCGTGCGCGAACAGCGGGAGGGAGAGGAGGATGTCGGAGTCATCGTGGAACCGGCACGGCCGCCACGGAGCTAGAGCTGGATTCCCGCAGATGTGGACGGCGGGCGGAGGGGAAGCCGACCGATAAGGAAAGAGGGCCAGCGAGAGCGACGGGAAAGCGGAAGGGTAGCAGCTTGTAGGGGTCCGGCCGGCGCGGCACGGGGCGAGGCAAGCGCGGCGGCGCGGGGGCGAGGCGGGCGCGGCGGCTCGGGGGAGAGGCGGCGGGACCGCGAGCAAAGGAGGACGGGGTCTTTCGCTGACAGCTGGGTCCCAATAGTCAGATTGATTTAGGAGTTTTCGTTTGCTCGAGCTGACTGAAGTACGGAGAGAATTTTAAGCTCCTAAATTTTATAGATCGGTCTAAAAATATAAAATAGAGGCCCATATTTCAGATGCTCTTAGGTCCCTTCAATTTATCTCCAACCCAGCCTGAAACCGTGAGTCCGTGATCCCAATTGGCCACACCGAACTGAGCGGCGCCGCTGCTGCTTCCGCTTCATCTCCCTCCCCCTCCCTCTTCCCAGCTCGCATGCGCGGCTCTCGATCTCCTGCCACACGCGCCAAGCTCTCTCCGTGCCTCTGCCGCACGACAACTCTTCTTCCTCCTCCTCCCTTCTCCTCCTCCTCCTCTTGATTTGATCGTTTTTCGTTTTTCAAACTAGCTGTCTCGGCCTCTCATAATCTCATCCTCTCCGCCTCATTTCCCAGATCCGGCTATGGGCTCCACCCCTTACTCCACCCCCTTCGGTGGATTTGCTGCTATCGACCTTGAGCCGTCGACTGCAGCTTCCTGCCCTGCCGCCGAATTTCCCATTGGACCGTAGGTAGTTCTGATAAGGGCCCAGATCTTGGTCTTCCTCCCTCTTCTCTATCTCGCTGTCCCGCTATTTCGGCGTGACCGCCTGCAACAGTGGTCTGACCACTAACACGCAGCTTCTTCACAGACCCTCATTTTTCGTCTGCTTGTGCTTCTGCTCAGTCACACTAACACAGCTGCAGACCCGCAGTCCACTCACCACGGCCATGGAGTGCTTCAGCCTCTACCTGACCACCCCTGCCTGCTGATTGAGTACCTCAAGTTGCGGCAGCAATCATCATAGAGCCGGACCATCTGAATGGTAATTTTCTTTCGAGGGTATTTGCATTTTCCGTAGAGTTGAAGACAAGTTCTATTAATTAATCTTCAAATTGTCTGTGGCATGTCCGAAGTTTTTTTTTAACTTTTGCTTTCGAATCAGTGAATAGTTAGTTAATCCTCATGCCACATGTCTTTTATTGTTTGCAAATTTATGCACATGCATGAGCTTAGCTTATCTCATGTGAAAGGATTTATTTATTATTATAGATGGGATGCGGCACCCAGCCTTGGTAGAAGTTCGCGAATATCATGGAGAACAATCAACAGCATACATGTGGGATGCCAAGGGATTTCACGTTCCATTTGTTAGAACAAATCACAAATAAGTTCTCCAAGGATCGCATAATTGGTTATGGAGGGTATGGAGTGGTTTACAAGGTATGGTTATTGTTGGGGGTCTTATATATTTCAAATTTAAATTTTACTATCATTAACTACGAGTGTACAACAACCCCATGTGCAATGTTAAACGAGATATAATTTAATAGGGAGTATTCAACCACGGGGAAGAGATTGCTGTAAAGAAGCTTTACAATAACCATATAGGACTTGAAGATGATAAGCAATTTAAGAATGAGTGCACTAACCTTATGAGACTCCAACATCAAAATATCATCCGCTTAGTTGGCTACTGCTATGAAATAAAACATAAAGTTATGGAGTACAATGGACAATATGTTTATGCTGGAGCGGAAGAAAGAGCTCTCTGTTTTGAATACCTGCAGGGTGGAAGCCTTGACAAGCATCTTTCTGGTATGATTGTGCTCTACTTTGATTATAGTATTTTTGGATCATTGTATAGAAAGATCAAAGACGAAGAAAAATGCTCTCTTGATTTTATGTCTTGGTAACACACCTTTATTTATTATCTGTACAGATGAATCCAGCGGACTTGGTTGGCACACACGTTACAAAATAATTAAAGGAATTTGTGAGGGTTTACACTATCTTCACAATGGATCCAAAGATCCGATCTACCATCTAGACTTAAAACCTGCAAATATACTGCTGGATAAGGACATGGTGCCAAAAATAGGAGATTTTGGTTTGTCAAGACTCTTTGATTCAACACTAACCTGTACCACAAAAGGAATAATAGGAACGCCGTAAGTTGATTCTGAATGAGGAATCGTCAACCTCTTTTGTTAACTTTTTATAAAAAAATATTTTATTTGATATCATGCAGGGGATACATGCCACCGGAATACATCAATAGATTCCACATCACAAATAAGTTTGACGTATTCAGTTTGGGTGTTATAATCATACAAGTAATGACAGGGTGTGGGGGTTACTTGGAATGTGGAAATATGCCTCGCCAAGAGTTTATTGATCTTGTAAGAAAACATCCTACAACATGAACACCAGACCTTTTTCACAAACATTATGTTGTGTTGACTTGCCTTTGTGCATGTTTTCCAACTTTCGGCATCGTGTTTCAAATCTGCAGGTACATGGAAACTGGGAGGAAAGGCTTCAGGTCACAAATTCATCGCATACATCACACGAAATTAAGACATGCATCGAAATAGCGTTAAGATGTGTGGATTCCGACCCAGTGAAAAGGCCTACTATAGCAGAGATTGTTGATGAACTGAATAAGATTGATAATGCAAAAAGATCACTACCAGACCAGGTTTTGTCACACTGTTCCCATCGACTATTCATTTTCACCTGCAACGTTACTTGTCTACAAATTGTGCCATTCCTCATCTTATGTTTTTTCGACTGATTAAGCTAAATTAGCTACCATATATCGTCCTCAATAAACAAAAAATTTCAACTCATACACTACTACCGTTTTAATTTCAATCTTTGGCACTTTACAGCATTTTTTACCTTGTACCATTATACTCTTTTTCATATATCTATGCGAGTGATAAGAAAGGAGACTACTAATAAACTATTGGAGCTAAAAAAAAAGAAACTTATTGTAGCTGTCACTACAACATTTTTTGTAAACAATGGAGCTAGCCCCACTGATAATATTCAGAAATTAATACTATATCATATATAGTGTATTGTGCTTAATCGGATGTTCGTTGTTACTGGATGAATCTTGATATTATGTGGATAGTTAGGTATCTAGAGCACTTTCTAAGTAGATAGATGGATTTGATGTAATTCACCGCAATGTTGCCTAAATTTTTCTAGATGAGGATTGGACCTAATTTTGTTATTGCAGGACAACTTACAAACCACGCACACCAAGCAACAAAGGAATTTCGGTAAGCATCATGAATTCATGATTATTGTCCGGTAGCTAAGTGGCATGTCCAGAAACAAATTGATAAATATCATACAAGGAGATAGATAAAGCTTTCTGTCATTGATTATTAAAATATTGATATACTGCTATAAGGTTTAGAGAGAGCTTTTTTTTTTAATCATGGAGTGAGTTTCACACTGGCACTGATTGGTGAATATTTTGTGTTTCCACCATTCATGTGCCACTCTGGCAGTAAAAGAAAAGGTAACTCAGCAGAATTTGATTTTGGCACATTATTGAGCAGCATGATGTTTGTTGAGTGTCAGAGTCTTAATTGTTGTTGCAATGATAGGACATAATCTTTTTAAAATACAAAATGGGTGCAGGTGCTGCTGATGCAGAGGGTGCCATGATTGTACAATGTACAAGTACAGGGACAAAAGATCAAGAACACAGGACTCTAGAACAGAATGTCCTAGAGAAAGACCCATCCGACACTAAATATCCTCGCCCGCAAACTAGTGGGACACTCGAGAGGTTGCGCGCTATGTGGGCTGTGGTCAAGCCCACCTTCAAAGCCAAATTTGGTGGCTATGAAGATGGCCACTTATGGTGGCATGATACTGCACGCTGCCAAGACGGGGACCTCTCCATCTCTGTCGTGCAGGCTAACAATTTGCTTGAGGACCAGTTCTTTGTCGAGTCAGCCCTGTCTCTTGGCACTGTTATTGGTGTCTTCGACGGTCATGGTGGCCCTGAGGCCTCCTACTTCATACACGACCACCTCCTCACCAACCTCCGAGGTGAGATCCGAAGTGCCACCAGATTTGCTGTCTAGCTTCATAACGTGCAGACCATGTGGATTAATCAGGTGCCATCTGTGTAGAGGCCGCATCTGGCCCGCAAGGCATGACACCTGATGCCATCAGGAAGGCATTTCTGGCCACAGAGCAAGGATTCATCTCACTCGTTTCAGACCAATGGGAAACCAGGCCAAGCCTCGCTACCATGGGATCATGCTGCCTTGTTGGCATCGTTCAGCACAGGACTCTCTTCATTGCCAACCTTGGGGACTCCCGAGCTGTTCTTGGGAAAGTCAGCCCCAATGGGGATCTTGTCGCGGAGCAACTGTGCAGGGAGCACAATGTCAGTGATGAGGGTATTAGGCAGGAGCTCATTGCTGAACATCCTGATGATCCGCACATTGTTTTACTTAAGCATAATGTCTGGAGAGTGAGAGGCATCATGCAGGTCGGTCTTATCGTAATGTTTCGTTTCGTGTTGCAATACTTGAATTGTATATATTCAGTGCTTACGGCTTACACAGTGATTGATGATGCAGGTGTCGAGATCAATAGGTGACGCGTACTTGAAATACGCGCAATATAACAAGGAACCACTCCATGCAAAGTTTAGGCTTCGTACACCATTCAGCAAACCTTTATTGAGTGCCAACCCAGATATTGTATCTCATTGTATTCAACCAAGTGACCATTTCGTCATATTTGCATCAGATGGTTTGTGGGAATTCTTGAGTAACCAGGAAGCTGTTGCGATCGTTCAAAAACATCAACGTGCTGTAAGCTTCCACTTGCCTGTTCATTGCATCCAACTTGTTTATGCCATGCTTCTTAGTTTTCGGGCTTTCAGCTGTTGTCTGCCCTAATATGATCCAAAAATCAATCAATTGCTGAAATGTTTCTGCCAGAACAATAACCATAAAATACGTGCATTAAATATGCCTCGGACACATGGTAACAATAAGGAAACCTAATGCATTACAAGTTTTACTTTTGCGTTAAGAAAAAAACTATGAGTAGCTGGTAGTTGTTAGTTTTTGAAACTACCAGACCAGCTTCTTATTGCTTGGACTAGATGCAGGAGATACTGTTGGGTTTCCCCTATTTCTTGGTCAACAAACATTGTCACTTTTTATTTCCTTATCTTCTGGTTAAAATCTGTGAACCTTTATCCCTACAGCAACAATAGTGGAAGGGGTGTCTGTGAAATTATCGTCAACAACTTCATTCAGTTTGTGATATTTATCGTCTAGTGATGCAAACTGTGTACTGATGAACTATTATAGGTCCATGCAAGTAGTGAAATGCTGTTTCTTACATGGAAGAAACACCAATCTTGTATTATTTTTTCAAGCTCTAGGGATTTATTACTTACTGCAGTCAAATTACTGAGGTCTGTTGGCCTTATACGTTTTTGTTCAGCACACTGAATCTTAATGACTCATGCCTGCATTTGCTGCAATCGCCATACAGGTTATATTGCTGAATGTATGTGCTATGGGTAAAGCTGACAAAAAGTAAATTTAACAATAATTGAAGGCAAATTCCCTTCTCCAGACCCTAAACCCAATGTGTAGCACACAGGCTACGCCCTTTAAGGCAGGCCTTTAGCTTCTGTCGTACATGCTATAAAGTAACAGCAACACTGCTGACAATCTGACATGCCTTTGTAACTGTACATTGTAATGGGCAAAATAGCCACTTTGGTCCTTCAACTTTGCTCCAAGGGTCAAGTTAGTCCCTCAACTTTCAAAAAGACCAATTTGGTCCCTCAACTCTTGTTTTTAGGTTAAATTTGTCCCTATACTGATGTAATGCTCCATAATACCATGAGACTAATGCTAAAAAGTCATCTTTACCCTTGGTTATTTTCTCTCCTTCGCAATTTGCATGTTTAGCAGTGGTGCAACAAGTTAATCAAACATGTGCATGATATTCTTATATGATCTAGACCAATACAAAATAGCATTTCAACAAATACGAGAGACATCAAACCAGCGCACAGAATAATAGATCTATTGTGACCTATTATTGATTAATTACAACTGTACAATAATAGAAATTGAGTATGAGAAGGAGTTAAGAGTAAAAATGACTTTTCACATCTATCTCATGGTATTATGGAGCATCACATCACTATAGGGATAAATTTGACCTAAAAATAAAAGTTGAGGGACCAAATTGGTCTTTTCAAAAGTTGAGGGACCAATTTTTTTTTTGAAAGCACACAGGAGCACTGGGGAATCATGTAAGAACTCAGTTGGGCACCCACGCTGACCGCGCGCTCAACGCAGATGGGCTGCCGGGAAATCCGAGGACGCGCCTGCCGGAGCTTACACACGCACACACACCACACACCTAGACACACTCACGCACACCGGCACCCCTCTGGGGAAAATCCCCGGTGCGACACCCGAGCCGTCCCAGATTGGGATCGAACTCGGGTGGGCACGCTCCGCACCGGGAGGTACCACCGCGCTACGAGCGCGTTCGCTGAGGGACCCACTTGACCCATGGACCAAAGTTGAAGGACCAAAGTGGCTATTTTGCCATTGTAATGTGCCTAGTAAATTTTGTTCAATTGGATATAGTATCATTTTGTTTTTTCCTATTGATGAATGATGACAAATCCTTTATTATGACTGCCATACTTGATACTTGGTGTTGTTTTATTCAGGAAGGAGTTGCAAGGAGACTCGTTAAAGCAGCTCTCCACGGAGCAGCGCGAAAACGTGATATGCCTTACTCGGACCTCAGGAATATCGACAGGGGGGTTCGCAGGCATTTCCATGACGATATTACTGTCATCGTCTTGTTTTTCAATCATGCAGTACAAACCCTTTCCATAAGGTGCCCCATACCAAGGAGGGACGTGGCCTTCGGGAGCTCTTGGAGCGGCACGTGAGCCTGCTGCTTATATGTATAAAAAATCAGTGTTTAGTTAACATGTTCAATTAGCATTCACATGGGCGCGGAATACCCAACTTTCACGGGAAAATGTCAACTATATGAAGTATACATGTATATTTATAGTAGTACTATGTTGGGTTAGTCATCTATTTTCTGAGCTACAACCAGCCCAGCTCGTCCGTTAATAAATGAAACAATTGTTTAGCTGAGCAGCTGAGTATATTGTAACTAGGCTATACTGATGTACAGCTTCGAAAAATGAACACGTATAGATTTTCAAAAAAAAAAGAACACGTATGCTAGTTTCTGTCTCCTCCAGACTACGCATCCAATTAGCCTTGATTAATGATTACCAGCAAAAAAAAATGAATACATTTGTTGAGTGTGCTTTTTTTTCGTCTCACGCCATCAAATGCTAAGTCTTGAATGAATGCGAAGGAAAAAAAATAATTTTCTTTAGAAGAAAATTGTAGTTTATCATATGCGATTTATTTAGTTTGAGAAACTTATACTTTAATTTATGGTACAATAATTTTTTCTTATATCTTAAGATGGAAAAAGTTGACTTGAGAAATGGGAATACCCAACTTGCAGATCCTGGCTCCGCCTTCAGTTAGCAGCATGCTCTTTAGCATTCAGTGCTCAATTCAAATTCAAATCATTTAACATTCAGTGTTCAGTTCAAATTCTAATCAATTAACATTCAGTGTTCAATTAGTATGTTCATTTTATAGAGAGTATTCAGTGCTCAGTTAGCTTTATCTAAACGGAGTTATTCAATACTTTTTTCTTCACCGTCACTCAGGAAGGGGCGCTGGAGTGGACAAGTGGTTGTTTCAGTGAGCTGCTAGAGACAGGATTATGGAGGGGAATGTGTGTGTTGTTCTGAGTGATTTTTGTCATCGTTATCATTTGGTTTTTGCATTGGCATCTTTTTTGTGTTTTGGGGTGGTTTTATTTGATGTATCAATCACCTTATCATAATTGATGTGCTGCTGATGTGTCAGCACCCAATTGGATAAAAAAGTACTAGTTATTGATAACTGAATTAAAGATCACCGGAATGATGGTAGCAACTCCCGTTTTCTGGCCTCAATGCCTAAACCAATCTCGTTTATTGTCCACCAGCCCACCCTCGTCGAATTCGACACTTTTCCGTCGCCCGCCCAACCGGAGCTTGTTGACACAGGCTTCGCAGCCGACGGAAACTCCGTTCCACCACGCCCCAGGGGTGCCTCTGCTCTGCTATCCACTGAACGCAACTCGCGACATCGCTCTCCGCTGCCCCGTGCATCGAGTCTCAGCTCAAGGAGGAAGGCATGGGGAAGACGGGAAATGGAAATCGAGTACTCCCACCAAGTCGGCGGGCGGCGGCGCAGTGGCCGGACGCCGGGCGCGGAGTTACTCGCCTGCCCGTTCTGCGGCCACCCCGGCGACGGCGTGGAGTGCCGCATCGACCTCGACCTCGGGGTCGCCGAGGCATCGTGCGGCGTCCGCGGGGACGGCTACGTCACCGGCGCCTGGTCCAACTCCAACGTGGGCGTCGCGTCGCGGCCGCCCGCCCCCCTCGCCGGGGCTTCTGCTGCGCCCGCAGCGCAACGAAGACGACGCATGGTTAGTTTCAGGCGCAGCTGGGTCCAGCAAATTTAGGATCCGGCTTGAATTTTATCACAAGTCGCGGACGCCATTGAACGGAGTAGCTACAGGCAGACTAGAACTTTATCTTTCTACTGGAAGCCTGGAAATCGACCCGGAATTGCAAGGCAGGAATGTTACTGTTTGATCATATCATATGTGAGATGAATGCTAGTTTTCCTGTTCCGCTGAAATTTGTTATAGGTTGATATGTGCAGTGCAAATTTGGTAGCCTATGTGATTTAAGGTAGTTTATCATCTTTATTTACAATAACAGAGGCAGCAACAGCCTTGGAAATGGAACCAGAGACTGAACTGAGCATCAGACATTCAGACTAGTATAACTCTGACAAAAAAAAATCCGACAACAGAAAACGAACAGAAACAAGCAGGTACAGAGGCACCAGACCAAGCGACTCGCAGACAGAGGAAGAGCCATTCTTTTGCTGGATATATCGATAAACAGAGACAGAGAAGTTCGGTGCGGAGCATCAACACACAAATGATACGTAACCATGACTTGAACTGAAAGCTAAATTCAACAGGCGTCCATCGACTCTATTTTTTCCATGTATCAGAAGCAAGGTACAAGCAAAACCAGCAACAGCCATTCTTGTAGTAACCCAACAGAGATGAATATGGTAACTAAAACCAACGTTACTTCGCAAAATCGTTCACCATTACTACTTCCACGTAACGCCTTCACCAGTTTGGAAAGTTCTGAATGAAACTGAAAGGCCAATTCAAACCCATCGGGCCAGCGGAACGAGTAGAACCTAACTAATAGAAACAGTAGAGTTGCTGAGTTTTCTGAAGCCATCTGAACAAAAAGAAGACAAGCTGATTCTCAAGTCACTGTAGCCGAAGTATTCAGACTTCTGATTTCTGAAGGGATGAATTGTGAAGTTGTTGTCAGAAGTTCTGCTCCCGTATTCCTCTATGGTTCTTCTGCGTCAACATCTGGGTACACTAACGCCTCAGCATCTGAAATCGCAAGGGAATAAATAAAAGAATGAGTTCAATTTTGTGAATAACGAAAGAGAGCAAACAATCAGTTACAAGATCAAAATTATTGGCTAACAAGTGAAACTAATGAGTTGAACTTTGATGAATAACGAAAGAGAGCATACAATCAGTTACAATATCAAAATTATTGGCTAACAAGTGGGAACAACTGAACTTTCTGTAGTGAAGATCAGATTATTGGCAGCTTAGCTCGACTGAATTTCCTAACTCAGGGATCATGCTAAGAAATGAAAACCCGACGACTTCTAGAACCAGATCAAATTTAGGATCTGTCAAAGGATTGCTAAATATTACAAGGCACTCTCAATACTAGACCTGAGATTGCTTCCATTCAACGGCTTCTGCTTAATTTTAAATTCTAAAGCATGTTTCAGATTAGTCCAAGTCAAAGAAACTAAACAATTTTCTCAAGAACAAATCTGCCCACTTGAGGAAAATAAAAACCCAAGATGAGGATATACTACTACATATAGAAATTATTTATATAAGTGCAGAAGTACTCTGAATATATTTCAGCTATCTACATACTGTTCAAGTTAAATTCTCTGTTGTCATCAGTATGGTACTATACTACTATGATCTACTGAGTACCGATACACTTATCTATTTTTATATCAAATTCAGAACTACAGAATTACTGTGAGCTTCGACCTATGTTGCAAGTTGCATTTTTATTCTCATCAGTACTGATCCCTTCAACATCGTCATCACAAGACCACTTTGAAAAAACTTCAAATACCTCACCACCTGAAACGGCGACAAAGCAGATAACAAGTGCTACACGAACTACTAGGAAAACTGCGAAGTCCTCACCTGGTGCCCCGGCGGTGAACATGACAATGTTCATGAGCTCGTCGCTGTGAGGCAGGTCGTTGACCAGAGGGGTCAGCCGCCCATACAAGCCGGCCTGCACGCACATTATGGTGCCGAAGACGTCCCCTTGGTTCGCACGGATCCCCATCTGGGTCCTCAGGTTGTACACGGAGCGGCCGTAGAAAGAAAAGAAGCGCACACCATCTTGGCCGAAGTTCAGCGGCTCGTCCGAACGCAGGTGCTTGATTACCCGCCGCCTATCTGCCTCAGGCTTAGCGTGCTGCAGGAACAGGAAGCCAGTGCGGCCTCCTTGTTTCTGTTGCAGTGGAATTATGTTTAGGAAAACCAAACAGCTAGACAACACCGGTACGGTGACTGAATGAACAATAAACACTATAATGAGAAGTAAATGTTCAGAGCAAGATAGGCGGTACTCATTGTGATCTGGCAAGAAACGATCCAAGACTGACGACAATGAAAGATTGCTCAGATTTCCCAAGTACACGTCAAATTTTACTGGTAACTCGCATATGGCAGTCGATCGAGAACAACAGGCAGATTGCCAACTAGTATGAATCAAGTGCTTTCAGCACGTCTTACTCAATGCAGATAACACATTACAGAACTTTTCATAAAGCAAGCATAATCTACATAGAGAACAACTTTGGGGAATCGGGAGGCGAACAGGATTAATTTGATCATCGATAACTGCTGCCTAAAGCGAACCAAGTATTGCAGAGGAGCTACAACTCGTGGGCTTCGGAGCTAGAACTTTTTACTTACAGAAGAGGTAATCATGGCAAAAAAAAAAATGCAACGAATTCGATCACAGGAAGAATCCAGTAATTAACTGCTTCGGTAAATGCAGGTAAGCATGAACAAAGGCAACAATCAGATTCAGCACTCAACAGCTGTAGTGAGAATCGACGCGACAGAACAGAAACATCCGGGATTGGTGTTCCCAGCAGACAGTAACCCGGTCACGGCATCGATTGGTGTCCACGAATCCCACTCCGCCCAAATCAACGCTCGAGTGACTAGCTAGGTGAAAGCAGGACGGCGAACTCACCCGTGATGGGTGCGGGAGGTCTGGCGCTCCCTGAGGCCTGGGCGGGACGAGCTCGACCCTCCAATGCCTCATCGTGCTCCGGGTGCCGAAGTAGTAGTCGAGGCTGACGCCGGAGTTGTTCCAGAAGCGGAACCTGCCGTTGGCGCGGAGGTTGCCGTTGTAGACGTGGCGCAGGAGGACGTAGCCGCCGCCGTCGGCCACGGGGACGGGCCTCCACATGACGGCGTCCAGCTCCGGGTGGTCGAATCCGCGCTGGACGACGCGGCTGCCGGCGCAGCCCTTCGGGGGCGGGGCGGCTTCGTCGGTCGAGAGCGCGAGGTAGAGGCCGTAGGCGGCGCCGTGGAGGAGGACGTACTGGATGCCGTCGCGCAGGACCCGGTGCACCCGCCACACCCCGGCGGCGCTCGGGACCGCCCCGCCGCCGCCGCGCGGGCGCAGGGAGACCCCCGACCCGTCCTCGTCGGCGTGGAGGTACGTGCCGTGCACGCGGCTGCGGAGCCGCACGTGGGTCCCGTCCGGGAAGAGCTCCATCCCCGCGCGGCGCCCGCGGTCTTCTGTCTTCTCCGGGTGGCGGCGCGGCGGCGGGGGGCGGCGAGCGCGTGTGGGGGGCTCTCTCGGGTTCTCGAGCGGGGGCGGCTGCTTGGGGCGGAGGACGAGGGTGGGGAGGGGGGAGGGAGGCGAGAGCCGAGCAGGTGCTCGTTGCGGGGCGGTTACGTTTGGGCGCCGCGCTAGAGGGCGGGGGAGAATTTGAAGGGGATGGTAGGTCGGTGGCGGCGCGGCACCTTTCGCTGACACGTGGGGCCGCCGTCGGGGCCAGTCTCGCGGCGGCCGGCGGAGCGTTCCAGCTGGTGTCATGCGGGCCCGTGTCGAGCGCCAGGGTGGCAGGTTACCGAGGGGGCGAGAGCCCACGTGCTGGACGGACCGACCCCTGCCTCTGCGTGAGGCGACGGAGCCCGCCGATGCGGTGCGTTCGAGCGGATCGACAAGGCGTGCGACGGCGAAGTCACAATGGCTGGTGGCGTGGTGCGTGATCGCGTGCCCCACGACGGCGAGGTCACGTTTTTCCTTCCCCTTTCTTTCCTTTTATTTATTTATTTATTTATTTTGAAACGAACTGGGTCCTCCAGTTGGCTTCAGGCGATTTCCGGGCGTGGAGCATCGGGTTGGTTCGGCACTCGAGCCTCTAGCCCGATGTCCGTTTCCACGTGCTGCTCCGCCGAACGAAATCGCACATCGTTTGTCCTGCCGATCGGGACTGCGGAGCACGAGGGGCAGGCGTGTAATCGTTTCGTCGCTGATCAGTGTCCGAGGTTTTTGGACGGACCCAACAATCATGACAACTCGCTAATGTATGGTTCGAAAAGGTGGGTTTATGGGTCTAAGATCTGCGCTACAAAACCAACAATACAAGCAAAAATAACTGCATTTGTCCCTTCCATCCTTCGTCCTTGTACCAACCGCGTCTTCTCATTTCGTCTCCAGGCTCTCTCGTCACTGTCCATCTCGCCTAGGAATGTTGATCGATTCGTTGAGTTCTTGTGGGTCGACTCAAAGGTCCTTGTTTCCCTTGCCTCACGATCTGGTCGTTCTTTGTTTTTTGATTTTGAATTTTGTTCGCCGCCAACCGCGCGCTCGCGTTCGTGCTTGCCGGCTGCAGCGCTGGAGGCTGGGGCATCAAGACAATGTATCATCGTCCTCGTCCTCGATAACCAACCTTCCTCCCAGACTGGTAAATTGACGTGCCTGCATTCTTCTTCTACCGTATACACCTTCTAGTTTGATGATGCGTACACAGCATGACCCTTTTCTGAAGCATAAACTAAGCAGCTAAAACACATGAAAATGAAACCACAAATCCTGGATGCAGACACAGGCCAATCCATGCACACCCTCAGATTATCTGAGTAGTGCCCAGACAAGCACAAATGTGATGACCTCCAGGCCTCCACCTCCAAGTGCAAATGCAAGAAAACCTTAAAAACTTCTCGTCTCTATTCTATCCCCTTCTACAAGCTTCTAAATTACTAAATTATAATTAACAGAGTCCCATTTGGTCACCGGCAACACCTCATGTCCCAAATAATCAGCCCTCACCCACCATCATCTCATTACCCAACATGCTCGGTGAAACAAAAGAAGCTTCTTACAGCTTAACCTTACACGCTCTCCGCTCATGAACCGATACATGTCTGCATCAGCATTCCTACAGAAGGAGACAGAGCTAGGCCTATTGCCTGTGTTGAATCAGTGCCAGAACCATTTAGCTGGTCTCCATTGCTGCTTTGTGGTACTTGTCCAAGTCCGCATCCAGATCTTCAGCTGAAACTTTCTCACCGCCACGCCCTCCCCTCCCTCGCCCACGGCTCCCTTGCCCCCGCCCACGCCCACCGAATCCACCTCTACCCCGAGGCCATCCTCCATCACCACCTCTTCCGGGCCTGCTGCAAAGTTTCAGTAATGACTTCTTATTCCATATATTAAAAAAATAAAGCAAGATGCAATAAAGCATAGTCAAAATTGTTCATGCACATGACAATGCAATCTTAAATTTAGCTAGGGTGCCATAAAGCATAGTCGAAATTGTTCATTCATATGACAATGCAATCTTAAAATTAGCTAGGGGCCAATAAAGCATAGTCAAAATTGTTCATTCACATGACAACACAATCTCAAGATTAGCAACCAAGAACTAACACTCAGCTTCACTTTCATTTCATGCTTGATGGATTTCCATGTGATTCTAAAATGTCAAGAAAAGCTTTATGTTCGCATACACGGCCGTTTAGCCTGTGTACACTGTTTAGGTTAACACTAATTATGAGAAACAAGTTGGTCATATATACACTTCTGTCACTAATCTGACGTTTATGCATTTTCTCCCTACAGGACAGAAAATATATCCTTTTTTTTTTGGTTCACACGGGAGTTTCAATATGAGTACCCAAACGTCACATAATCCCTGCTGCGCTTGTAGTACCAGCACACTTCACAAACTGTCGAAACCATGCTGCAGAATTGAAACTCTTAACAGGCTCACGCATACTGCCTATTTGCGGAGATGCTAATCAAGCAAAAGGGTAATGGCTGGAAAGAAGTGCCATAGATTTGGAAAGCAATGCTCTGCAGGTGATATTTCATCAAGACAGGCATAATGGCCAAGAATGATGCTACTAACCTTCTGAAAAGCCCATTGAAGTTTCCAGATGGTGGATTGAAGGAGAAGGTAGCCATTGGTGGCGCCTCAATATTTGTCCCAATGATCTCAATTTTCATAGGTTTGCCATCAAGCTGCACATTGTTGTACCTCTTAAGAGCAGCTAGAGCATCAGACCTTCTTGAGAAGACAACCTCTGCGGTCCCCTGTCAAAGTCGAGGAACATCAATGAGCATTTGAACCAAGTAAAGAAAAGGAAGGGGCAGATGGGAAGAGCATGGGCATTGGAAGGAACCTTTGATCTTCCACTCCTGTCATAGTTGATGGAGTAACGCTGGATATCGCCGACATCAGAAAATAGTTCCTGAGAAGAGGAGGATGAGCATTATGTTTGGCTGGGTAGAATGCGACACAGCGAAAATAAAAGAAAAGATGGAATTCCGTTCGTTCCGTTGCCCTAATAAGCAGCGCTAGGCGCTCAATCGATGGATCAGATGTAGGCAGAGAGGAAGGGAAGGGCGTGACCTAGCACTAGGTTTAGGGCAGGAGAAACCGAGAAAGATACCTTGATGTCGTCGTTGGAGACGCCATAGTCGAGGTTGGAGATGTAAAGCTTGGTGGGCGCGTCCATCGGCGGCTGGGGCTGGGGGGCTCCGTATCCAGCATAAGCCATGGGCCGCCGCGCCTGCGCCTGCGATTCGGTTAGTAGATGGAGCAGCAGCAGCAGAGGGGGAGGGGGAGGGGGTGTTAGTAATCTCGATTTGGGGAGGACAGTAGGAGATCCCTCACCTGGAAAGGGAAAGTGGTGCCGCGGTGGTACGGGGCTGCGGCTGCGCGGGCGTTGAAGCGACGGCGCGGCGCCGTGGGTGCGGGGCCTCCGCCTCCGGAGGCCGGGCCTCGGCCGCTGGGGCGCGGCTGGGTTTTCTTGTTCTTGGAGATGAGGTCGTCGAGGGACATGTCGAGGGCGCCGGCCATCCTCCCTATTCTCCCTCTCTCGGCGGCGGCGGCGCCGGCAGGGGCACGGACCCGGAGCGGCGGCGGCGAGGGTTCAGGGAGGAGGAAGCTGGATGCAGGCGACGCGGCGACACCCAACACGACAACCAACTAGTTTTCCGTGGGCTGCAGGTAGCTATAGTTGTCGGGATGTTGGGCCCCATGGGCTCAATTGGGCTGGTATGGGCTGGGCTGGGCTATCCGGAACCGGGCAGCCCAGCCCAACTACCAGTTTGCCGTTTGCTCTCCGTCTTCCTCCTCCTCGAGTCCTCTTTCTTCTCCACTTCTCCTTCCTGCGGCGGCGGCCGATTTGGGGGCAATTCGCCATAGCAGATTGGCAACGAAGGGGAGGAAGCAACCGGCGATTCGCTCCGAGCCGATCTGATTCGCCATGAAGCCTTTCAAGAAGGAATTCACCTTCGGTCAGTAGCTCTCGATAGATATCTGCCTCTGTATTTCACTCGATTGAATGAGTTCTGATGCATGCTGGGGGTCCGGGTGCAGATGAGAGGCTCCAGGAATCCGCCGCCATGATCGCCAACTACCCCGCCAGGGTCCCCGTATGTGAACCCTCTCCGTTCTCGTTCCTTTTCCCTCTTCCGCCCCAAACCCTAGGCAGGAAGGGCCCTGCCCCCTTCTTCTCTTCTTCGTGTTCACATCGCTAGCCCGCCGACTAGTTGTTGATCATACTGCTCTCTGTAACTTCCATCGAGTGCTGCTCCTTTTTTCCACTTCCGCCCATCCTCCTCTTCCAGATATCAATCATGTAATCGCATATATGGATGTGGACGGGACCAAACGGCATAACGGATTTTAGGATTCAGTTCAGAATTCCTTCATTGATTCAGACAAGTTGTTGGCTTCCGGAACTTTAAAAGAAATTACTAGCATCTCTCATGATGGGGCCCTGGGGTTTCGTTCAGGGTTCTATCTTATTTTGTTATGCTGCGCTGATTGAATCAGTTCCTTTTCTTTCAAGTTATGCCCACCATCATGTACATGCAAATCATTTTCTGATACTCAAAGTGTTCTTACATGCATGCATGAGGGTCTAGAAACATTGCAAATTCTAGCATAAACCAATATTTCTACTGAAACTGAATAAATTCTAGCCTAAACCAATATTGTACTGCAACTTATCAAATTCTAGCCTACATTTCTGTATTCCCCTTTTGCCCCAAATCTCTGATATTTTTGCATCTCTTGCTTGACGAACTTGAACCTCCTGAATTGTAAGCTTGTATTTGCAGGTCATCGTTGAAAGGTATTCAAGGAGTAATTTACCAGAAATGGAGAAGAGGAAGTAAGTTACTACTCTCTTGTGCCTATTACATTGCTAGAGATGGATTGGTTGTTTGATTGTCATTGATTCCACGCTGCACCATGCGGTGATTGATATGCTATTGTAATTTCATTGATCATCTATTTCGAAGATTGACATGTAGTAATACTAATACAACTTTATATATGGTGCAGGTACCTGGTTCCCTGTGACATGCCAGTTGGGCAGTTCATTTTCATACTACGGTCCAGGTTACACCTATCTCCAGGAACAGCGCTATTTGTGTTTGTAAACAACACTTTGCCCCAAACAGGTGAGACCGCCTTTGCTCATATAATCTGTTACTCCGATCCCTGCCGAAGCCTTAGGCATTTTGTTCCTCGGTTAGGTTGCGGCCTGTTGTGCTTTGTTAGGATCTAGCAATGTTGTAACAAGCACTACTTCGAAAGCAGCCGAAGGTCGAAACTAGATTCCGTGCAATTAGAAAGGGGTTGTTGTTGTATTGCTTGAATTGGTAGTTTCTTTTCTTTGGAATAAAACTTGGTTTGATTGATAGTGGTGATGCAATGTGTATCCACAGCTAGCCTGATGGGAAGTGTATACGACTCGTACAAGGACAAGGACGGCTTCCTTTACATGTGCTACAGCAGCGAGAAGACATTTGGCTGCTCTGCCCCTGGACTGACCTGACGTAGAAATTTTGCTTTGCGGCCAGGTAGCCCGTACATCACCTCTGTGCATATATCGTGCTACTCCGTATGTTATGTGATCAACTCTGTACATATAATATCTTGCTACTCCTTGTGTTATGTGAATAAACTCTGTACATATAGATGCATCGTGCTACATTTGAGAAATGATGTACTACTTGTGTATAGCTGTTAATAAAGCAATATCCTACCCTCTACAAAACTGACAAATGTACATCATACTTATATGAATGCCGTCATATAAACCTCCAAGATCCTGGGCAGATAGATGATACTGACAAAATCCGTCGAAAAAATCAGTTGAAAAGCAGAGCACCCGTAATCAGTTCGAAGACTGAAATTAGCTCCTCATGGCTAACTCAATCGTGATCCACCTGTGTTTAAACAATGCCTTCGACAAGAAGATCCTCAGGAACTGGTGGTTAGAGCAACTCCAACAGCATCGCTAAACTTACTTGCCTCGGTAAAAAAGAAGAATTGGCGCTGAAAACGGTATCCAACAGGCTCGCCTTCTTCCTCGCCTCTCTATCCCGCTCGTCAATCCTCCCCTGCCGCTAGGCAATTTTGCCGTGCTTGCTCCGCTCGCCAACTCCCTAATCCCCCTCGGGGCCCGCCACCGGGACGGGTGGTTCGCGCGGAGCTGCAACTCGCTGGGACCGGAGCTCGCCGACCCGCCGTGGCCGTCGCCGCCACCTCCGAAGACAGACCCGCGTGCTCTGGTCTGGGCCTCTGGGCAACCGTTGATGGGACGCATCGGACATGGATTTGGCCAGCCGACCATGGACACGCGCAGGTATGCGTCCATCCCGAGCTGCATCGGCGCTCGGCCGCGTGAACAGCTCGTTACCCATGGCGACGCCGGTCGCGTGCACGAGCTCGCCCACCCGCCATGGCCGCCGCCGCCAGGAGCTCCACGCCGAGCCACCACCCCAGTCTCGATCCGCCCTAGCTGACCCTCAAAACTAGTTGCTCTCGTCTTCCTGGTGCTCCTCCCCCTCTTCTCCACCGCCGGCGAGCCCCCTCGCCCGGATTTCGCCTGCAACCATGGCAGCTCCGGCCATGGACCCAATTGCGAGTCCCCAATTATTTCTAGGGTTATTAGTGCAAGAACTCAGGGATCCCATTATAAATCATAATTTTGACTCTCAAACTCAGATAGCTAGATTGTTGGATAGTATAGGCATATAGAGAGTGAATGCTTGCTAAATAAATAGCTAAATAGTAATATAAAGAGTGATATTTAACTAGTCTTTTGGAGATGCTCTTTGCCTACCCCAACTTATTTGGGGAAAAAAGCTATGTTGTTGTTGTTGTTTGGAGATGCTCTTGGTCGATCAGGTCCCGCCATGTTTAACCACCATTTATATGCGATTTGGGCCCTGTTTGCATCTTTAGCCCTTGGGCTAATTTGAGAACTAAAGTTTTGTTCTTCAATTAGCTCTATAAAATTTAGCCTCTAGAGTTGTTTGGATTCATGGACTAATTTGAGGACGAAATATATATCCCAATCATTGGCTATGAATGGGGTTAGGAAATAGTAACAATTCAGTGGGGCCCACGCAGAAATAGTGCCAATAAGCACCTCTTGGAAGTGCTAATTTTTTTGGGTGCTAATTCACTTTAGCCCTAAATAGTCCCACCTGTTTGAATCTATTGGAGCTAAAATGGACTAAAAGTGGAGGTGCTAATTTTTAGCACCTGGATCCAAACAGACCCTTATGTATGCATTAATGCATCTGCTTCCGGATCACTCATCAGTCATCACAAGCGGCTCCTCGCAAAAGATGGAAGGAAGTGACGGCCAAGTACTCAAGTGGCAGGGATTATTCGGGCCATGGAAGGCGCAGAGCACTGTTCTTCTTTCCAGTCTGGCGCGTGCAGGGTGCCTGGATGGGCATGCTGGCATTCCTATTGGGGCGATCGATGGCCTGATCAGACCAGAATTTATATGTGGGGTATTTGATCACTGTCGCTGCTCGATCGTGATGTTGCCTTACCGATCATAGTACCTGTTTTTTTTTCCTTTTCACACATCTACACTTTTTGTTTAGGTGCTTGAATTTTTATTTTTATTCGTAAGCTTGAGGCTGTTTACATAAAGCGCTCAAATTAAAATAGTCTCTCTCTCTCTCTCTCTCTCTCTCTCTCTCTCTCTCTCTCTCTCTCTTAAAAAAAGAGAGTACTGCATCCGCATGCCAACCTCTTTTGCAGGCTGTTCATATATACATGTATCAAGTTCTAGCAGCTAGGAAGCATGCTCGAGTGGGAGGTTCGAACGCCATGCCCGATCGAGACATCTGCAGATGGAGAACGTGTGGAAAATGAAAAGGATGAAACCGTGCATGTGAAAAATGAAACCAAACCTCCACACTTCAAACCAAAAGCGTTACGCCACCAACTTAAACTTTATTCCTTCATTTGTTTTGACGAAATTGATCTGAATAACTATATAAAATCATCGCTGCAAATTAAGTAGTATAAATTGCTAGCTGCCGGTTATCCAATTGCCAAGCAACAGCCAGCAGCCAGGAGCCAGCTCGCTTCTCTGGCAAAAGTGAGCGTGTCAGTGTGCGTGATCGTGAGAGCTAGCTAGGCAGCACGTACACTGACCAGCAATGGCGGCCTCCGATCAGCAAGGCACCGCCCGGGACGGAGCGCCGCCGCCGGCGTTCGACGAAGTCCGGTGGGTGGTTCGGATCCGGCAGTCCCTGGAGGAGGGCGCCGCCGGGGGCGACGGCGGCGGCGACGACGACGACACCGGCATCCCGGTGTCCGTCTTCAACGTGCCCAAGGCGCTGCGGGTGCACAAGCCGGAGGCCTACAAGCCCCAGCTCATCGCGCTCGGACCCTACCACCACTGGCGCCCCGAGCTGTACGAGATGGAGCGCTACAAGCTCGCCGCGGCGCGCCGCGCGCAGCGGCGGCTCCGGCCGCCGGGGGCCGTCCGGCTCGACGGCCTCGTCGACCAGTTCCGGCGGCTCGAGCGCCGGGTCCGCGCCCACTACCACCGCTACCTCGACTTCGGCGGCGAGACGCTGGCGTGGATGATGCTCGTCGACGGCGCGTTCCTGCTCGAGTTTCTGCAGGTCTACGCCGCCGCCGCCGCGGCTGACGAGGGGGAGGTCGCCGGCGACGGCGGAAAGGCGGCGCTGCGGCGGGTGCCGTCGAGGATGCAGCACCTCGTCGACTTCTCCGGGAGGAAGTCGGCGCACAACCTCATCCTCCGCGACATGCTCATGCTCGAGAACCAGGTCCCGCTCTTCCTCCTCCGCCGGATCCTCGAGCCGCAGTGCGCGTCCGCCGATGAGGCCGGCGAGCTGCTCGCGCGGATGGTCACCGGCCTCGTGAAGGAGCTCTGCCCGTTCAAGATGATGGAGAACTTCCCGGCGGTCGACGTCGGCAAACACGCGCACGTGCTCGAGGCGCTCTACTACCTGCTCGTGCCGAAGCCGGCCGAGGACCACGCGGCTGAGGCGGCCGACGCCCACGCCGGCAACCACCACGACGAGGGGTACGACATCGAGGAGCAGCTGGTGGACGGCGGCGGCGGCGGCGGCGGCGGCGAGGAGGAGGAGGAGCAGAAACCGGCCGGCGGCGGCTGGGAATACGTCAAGCAGCTGCTCCTCACCGTGGGGGGCCTGGCGTCGAGCGGCCGGATGCGCTACGTGACGAAGCCGATCGCGTTCGTCGTCAAGGCGCCGTGGAAGATGCTCACCGTCCTGCCGGGCATCTCGGCGATGAAGCAGCCCGTCGAGGCTTTCTTCATGTCCGGCGCCGACGGGAGCACCACCAACCCCCGCGACCCGAGCTCCTCGGCGGGGTACCTGACCCGGCCGCCGCTGATCGAGGAGATCATGGTCCCCTCGGTGTCCGAGCTGGCCAACGTCGGCATCCAGTTCTCCCCGACCGCCGGCGACCTGTCCACCGTCGCGTTCGACCCCAAGACGCTGACCTTCCACCTTCCCGTTGTGACCCTGGACTCCCACACGGAGGTGGTGCTCCGGAACCTTGTCGCCTACGAGGCGGCGGCGGCGGCGGGCCCGCTGGTGCTGGCCCGGTACACGGAGCTGATGAACGGCATCATCGACACCGACGAGGACGTGGCCGTGCTGCGGCGGCGCGGGGTGGTGCTGAACCGGATGAAGAGCGACGGCGAGGCCGCCAGGCTGTGGAACGGGATGACGCGGTCGGTGCGGCTGACCAAGGTGGCGGCCATGGACAGGGCCGTCGAGGAGGCCAACCGCTACTACAACTCGCGGTGGCGCGTGAGGGCGAAGCGGTTCATGCGCAAGTACGTGTTCAGCTCGTGGCAGGTGCTCACCTTCCTCGCCGCCGTCATGATGCTGCTGCTCACCACGCTCCAGGCCTTCTGCTCCGTCTACACCTGCTCGCGGTGGTTCGGCGCCGTCACCGTCGCCAAGGCGGGGTGATCGCCATCGTCGCCGTCGCGTTGGACTCGCCGGGAGCCTTTCTGGATCGGGACACGCGCGACATGATTTGCTTGGGGTTTGGTATGGGTCAACGACGAGGTAATTCAGTTTTTTTTGGGTAGTGTGGGCTGGCAATTCGTTGTTGTTAAAGATGTACATAGTAATTGGTTGTGAATTGTGATGAGGTTGATTTTCACTCTATTGGCTTTACATTTGAATTTGTGGTGATTTTGCAAAGCTGAATGGTATATATGTTATGAATAACATCGTTTAACTTTTTTCCTCATAATACGTAAAGAGTGTCTAATCAAACAACCGGCTTAATTTAATCAAATTGACTTAGACTTGAGGGGATGTAAGGAATTTTAGATGCTGTGATTAAAGGTATTATACTGATCGAAGCCAGCGTGAAGCATGCTATGAGTTTCTAAATATCCTCTGCCATCAAAGTTGAACGCTTCAAAATGTCCGGTACCGGCCGGTAGATACAGAGAAGTCACAAAGCACCTAATGGTACAAGAACAAATCAGCGTCGCCCAGCCTGTTTAGTTTCGAAAAAAAATTTACAGTATCTGTTACATCAAATTTTTAAACACATGCATGTAGTACTAAATGTAGTTGAAAAAATAACTAATGACATAGTCTAACTGATTAGCACGAGACAAATCTTTTAAGCCTAATTAGTTCATAATTAGATATTAATTATCAAATAACAACAAAAGTACTACAGTGTTAAAATCCAAAAAAATTCGCGAACTAAACAGGAAGGTTTGCCTGTAGCTGCGATTGGTTGGAAATTTGATGCTTCGCCAGCTAACAGTCATCATGATGACATGGACAACTGATGATGATCGTGGAAAAGTGTCAGCAAAGCTACCACCCTGTGGCCCACAGGAAGTAAACATAATTTCGGCATGCTCCACATTGCATATATGTTAGAGGCGAGATGATGCTCTCACTAGATGGTCCACTCTGTAAGTTGAAACGATCACCAGATTGTTTGATTACTACTTTCCAAAACATATTGAAAAATATAGGCAGAATAGCCATATTCGGCGCCGTCACCGTCGCGACGACAGAGTGATCACCGATCAGATTTTAGGTTTTGGGCGACTTTCTTGATCTGGCTACGCGACATGATTTGCATGGGTTTGGTTTGGCTGGAAATGGCACCGGGATACAGTTGTTGGATAGTGTGGTTGGGCAATTTTCTTTTATTTTGGTTGTTGTTCTGATGTGTAAAGTACTAAAATGATTGGTTGTGATTTGTGGCACTAATAAATCTTTGCGCATTTGGCACCATTGATTTGACATGATAATCACCTATGATCATCGGAATTACCGGTAACATCTTCCATGTAAACCATGATAAGGACACCCTTTCAAATATCTTATAAGCTTACGACATTTCAAAAAATTTCATCCATACCATCAAACCAACCTTTTAACTTAAACATTCAAGATATCTTCGAACCAAATGTCTAATCAGGGGAAAAAAAAGCCAACCCAACAATAGGAATCAAATTAGTCTCATATAGTTAATTTGATAAGGGCCGCGTGATTTGAAATTAACAATTCAGGATGCTTCCTTCCCTAGCTAGTACTCCTTCATCATGGCATAACATTTTGATCAGAGAAATTTGCTCCAGAGCTATTCCCTTGTGTCCCTACAAGAAGTGATGAGCACTTAACCTATCATGATTTCAGTATGCTCCACACATTTGCATATAGTAGTTAAGACTTCAGCGGTGAGATGATGGTCCTCGCTGAGTTGTCCACTCTGTAAAGTAGCAAGAGGGAAGTTTTCTAATTACTACTCAATCTTTTTATTTTTTTGAGATTACACAGTACAACTCAGACACTCACAACGCACGCATACTCACACCCCTGTGAACACACATACTCAATCTTTTTATGGAACATTAATGTTAAGTAGGATGTAGGAATCCTGTCATTTTTATTTGCATCATATAACCTCATGCTTTCGATATATAAGAATGCGCAAACAGGAACAAAGTGTAAGAACAACTCATGATGCTTGCTGTAGAAGGAAATGTCCCATGAAAATTGGAATCTTTCTCACCAAGACCAGCCCCCATACCCACCTCACAAACTCTACTTTTGGACCTACTTGGAAACACCAAATGTTTGACAGGAGAATGGCAGACTGAAAATGACGCCCACCCCAGTTCACGTTGCTGGCCGCGCTCCCCTTGGCGTTGTTTTTTTACACCGTGGTGTTCTTTACCCAACCCTCGGTACCCGCGATCTCATTGGTCATCCAGCTTGAATTACTCCCGTAATGACGCCTGCCTTCCAAAATGCCGCCCGACTGCCACCCGAGAACACGCACCCTCCGCAAGTGGTCCAGAGCGGTAGTGGTCCGGTGACGTAATTCATGGGATCGTCAGCAACACCTCAAGTCCACTCCGGTGGCCCGCTCCGGTGGAGACCGCTCGCCACGGTCGCCTCAAGTCCACTCCGGTGGCCCGCTCCGGCGGAGACCGTTCGCCACGGTCGCCTCAAGTCCACTCCGGTGGCCCGCTCCGGCGGAGACCGCTCGCCACGGTCGCATCAAGTCCACTCCGGTGGCCCGCTCCGGCGGAGACCGCTCGCCACGGTCGACTCAAGTCCACTCCGGTGGCCCGCTCCGGCGGAGACCGCTCGCCACGGTCGACTCAAGTCCACTCTGGTGGCCCGCTCCGGCGGAGACCGCTCGCCACGGTCGACTCAAGTCCACTCCGGTGGCCCGCTCCGGCAGAGACTGCTCGCCACGGTCGCCTCAAGTCCACTTCGGTGACCCGCTCCGGCGGAGACCGCTCGCCACGGTCGCTAGGAGCCAGGTCCGGGGAAGTGATTCTCGCTCCCTGAGCGGTCCGAGGTCCGTGTAGCCGCTTGGCTTGGTTCCGTACCTTCGCCGCCCTATGGAGAGCGCTCTAGTACCTGAATCTGGCAATAGGTGTTCCGGCCTCCAAGGGGTCCGGAGCACCCACTTTCGACATGAGCACACCGACACAGCCAAGTTGTGTGGAAACACATCACGATGGTGGCCCCACCCGCGGGTTCGTACCTCTCCCGAGGTGGGCCCAGGGGCCACTGTCGGTACCCCAGGACTGGGGTACCCCCTATTGCTATGTCTAGGCAAGAGTCTCGTAGTAATCCTTAACTATGCCCTGACAGCCGGACCCCTGTGGTCCAGAGCCCTACTCTCCCGGCAAACGGCCCCGGACCCGCTCCCCACTTGGGGTGGGTCTGGTGACGCCACGTGTCCCGGAGAAGGTAGCCCTCAGCCAAAAACAGCTGGGGCCCGGGACCCCCATATACTATCCGGACCCCTCAGCAGGGTGGAACCGACACCCCGCCTGGGGCTGGTCTGGAGCCGCCACGTGTCCGTAGGTGCGGGCACGCGCGCGGGGCCGCGTGCCTCCCACTGGAAGACTCGCCTACCAACCACATTCAATGCGGTAGGCGGAAGTGCGCTCTGCCACAGCAGAGCCCGAGGCAGCTTTTGCCAGGTTGTACTGTTGGTCGCGTGTTACCAAGGCGCACAGTGCAGTCGCTGGCGCCGCCCACGCCGCGTATGTCAGTCTACTATGCCAGTTGGACACGACGGCTCGGCTTCGCCCATTATGACGCCTACACGGTAGCCTCGACAGACTACGATGTAAGCTACATTGCCCCAACGGGCGCCTCACCGATGGGACAAATAGAGACCCCCCTCGGTCAGAGAGGCTACAGGGCGATGAAGTGTATCCGAGAAGAGATTCTCAACCGCTGTAGCTCCATTGAAGCTTTCTGCGTAGTATACTATACATCCACGTTAGACCCACCTGTCGGGGTCTGAACGCCTGTGTACGCATCCCCTTGGTCTATAAAAGGGAGACGCTCGCTAGAGGAAGATTCAAGTCCCGGCTGGGCAGAGGATAGACTCATTCATACTAAGAGCAATACATCTCACAGTGGACGTAGGGTATTACGCTCCGGCAGCCCGAACCACTCTAAACCCGAGTGTTCTTGCGTTCTTGCCCCCAAGCTAGATCGGCCTAATCGCTTAGCGCTTTCCCGAGTATTCTCCCTCTGGGATTAGGCGGGTGCGTTCCGCCATCCGGCTGTGGGTACCCCAGAAGCCCACGACAATATGAGTGCCCTTTTAACTTATATGCTTTCACTTGTCGGTACCTTGTCTACAGGCTCTGATGAAGGCATGAATGCTTGGGTTGCGGCAAATTATGCTCTTAGCAGGCTTGGAGGGGATCCTAACAAAACCGATGAAATAGTTGAACTTGGGGCGCTTCAACTCAGGTTCAGCGATGAGCGCATATACAGCTTTTGTGATTCTTTGCTCCCGGAACATGTATCTTGTTTAAATACAGTGCATGCTAATGAGTTCTTAATAGTATTGTACAATTCAGAAGGATCCACTTACCTGAAATCTTGATTTCTGTATGCTGTATAAATGGCTTCTGTAATATAGGATGGCCAAATTCATTTATAGTTTCTTGATTCAGTACACATAATAGATTCATCTGTTGACAAGATATGAATCTATGATGTCCAGACAGACTAACATTCTATTCTCATGGTGTTCTTATTGGCACTTAAGGCAATTAGTTTGCTAAATAGGTAATTGATACTGCCTAGAGTATCTTTCACCAATCTTGAGCTACCAATTCAGTGTTTGCATATGGTCATGTAAGAGTTATGAGGAAACATCGAATCTGAGATAATGTGGAAATGAATCTGGCCAATATGTTTATTATACCTAGGATATATTTATTCTTCCATTACAGTTTTTTTTTTCTTTTCTTCATACAGTCCAAATCAAGTGCCATGTAAGATGAGCAAATTATTTACTGCACCTTTTTTGAACTTGTTGAGTACATTCACTATTTGTCCAAATCAAGCGCTTCAATTGCCCAGTACTAAATGCATGCACCATGTTCTACATAAGAAATTATATAGCTTTATGTAGATTGAATAAAAAATCAGTATTATGATATATGTTATATGAATATAAAACCCATGTTTAATAATTTTTTTAATAACACGTGCAGATACACGTGCACTCTACTAAGCTAATAATCAGAGGCCGTATATATATGTATATGGCACTAATGTTTTTGTAACAAAAAAATTATGGATCAAAGACGCGTGGAAATTAGTGGGGATGGCACGAATTCATTACAAGATCTCATAATATGAAATTTTATTTCAATTGTATACACACCAGATGGCATCTACATTACAATTGTAGGTCACGATTTTATAAATAGAATTTCATGGCAAGAAGTCTTGCCTAATTTCCTGACATATTATTGCACCCAAAATACACAATGGCAGGTCTATAATTCATGAAGAGAATTTCCTAACATAAAATTATGTCTAATACCTAGCATAAGGCGGCATCTAGGATATAATTGATGTGATCACAATTTCATATCAAGAATTTACAAATTTTATATTAATATTCTGCGTAATTGATATCATAGGATGGCGTTCAAAATAGGTTGGATCTGATTATGATCTCACAAATAAATTTCCTAAGTTAAAATATGCCTAATTGCTAACCTAAGATGGCGTCGAAACAAATAGGATCTGATCACGATTGGTCATAATAAAAATTTCCTGACATGAAGTTCAGCCTAATTATCACAAAAAAGCTGTCATGTGAAGGTCAAATTCTTTGTTTGCATCTCTAAGAAATATTATAATTTGTCTTTTAAATTTTTATTTATGTGTTTTTTGTTCTGTCATGTGAAAGGTCAAATTTTTATATTGGATTGCTATGATATACTAATAAATAAATTAAGTGTTTAGTAGTCTTGATGCAATCCAAATATTTTTAAATATAATTATTCTTTAAACACGTGCATGTGGCACGTGCATCTCCATTAGCGCAACTAGGCTCCACGGATGCAAAAGCTTGATGATTGGTTCCCTGTACTCGGCAATAGGCCTGGCTCGTCAGATGCAAAAGGCCACTCCGAGCCAGGCTCCCGAGATACGCAGAAAACTGTTGTTTTCCCCAGAGTTTGGTTGGCGCCATGCGCGAGCTAGCACTCGGGCCACCGCGCAAAAACCCAAGCAGCCGGTTTGCTTGCAGCTAAATAGCAATCGCTATCTCCGCCCGGCCTAGCTGCGTATGAACGAGGACCAAACAGAAGGTCCTTGCACCTTGGGAGCCTGGCCAGCGGTGGCCTGCATCGTTGGTGCGAGCCAGGCTCGGCAGCGAAAGGAACCAATCAGACCCATGGTGAATTCTTTGAAGACAATGATGCATGCACTAGAGATCGTTTTGGATGAGATCTACTTTTTATGTGACCTTTTTTTTAAAAGGAAGACAAACAGGATCTGACTTGGTCATTTACTCCCTGTTTGGATGGCTGATTCGCTGGGCTGGTTGCTGATCTGCTAGGCAGGCGGCTGATCTCGCAGACCCTGTGCTCCCCGCCGCGCTCGCTCGCGCTCGGGGAATAGTGTTGCCAGCCAGCCAGCCCAGCCAACCAGCCAACCGAACAAGCCATTAGATAGTTGTATAATACAATGTCATATATGAACAAGCATATGTGAAAATGATCTCATAAAAGATGTACCATGAAATAGTGCACTTCATAAATAAATTCAGTTAAAGTATTAATATTGAATACTATTTCTATTTTTGAAGGTAGCTTAGTTGAGTCTTAAGGTTACAGAAATTCGACTTCTATATTTATGTGGTTATTGGGGCTTGACTTTTCTATTTTTAATTTTTATTGAATAATTTTAATGCATGTGATACTAATTATAGTTTTTTATTTGATTTTTTGAAAAACACATCCTTCTCATGCATACATGTTATTTCTATAAACATAAATTTTATTTCAACTGGTTTTCGAAAAACACGTGCCTGCGGCACGTGCACCCTACTAGTTGTTTGAACAAGGTAGCAGATGCTGCTCCGGCCGCCCACTTGCAACAAGAATGTTAGGATAAACTTACTTTCCATTAATCTTCCACTACCACTCAATGAATCCGTGACGGATGAGCAAGAATTGGGCCGTCTAATCTAGGCCTTAATAAGCAATCCTAATGGAAGATTGTGGTTGGGCTGGTTTGGGTTGGAGGAGGGGGGAGGGGGGGGGGCATATATATGATTGAAAATTGTGTATGATAAAATTCTACGGTGGTGAAGTTAGAAAGCACCCCGAAGTATCTATGATAAAGTACCTAGTACTTCCAAAATGTGAGACCAAATACAAAAAAGTGGGACCAAATACTAATTTAATTTAATTTTTATAAATACTTTCCATAGATCAACGGCTAGAAAAAAAAATTAGGTAAAAGTACTTGAAAGTACCATTGGTACTTTACAATCATTGTAAAAGAGTCTTGTATATAATCCTAAGCATGCATGCACAAAAGTTGGATGATCGTGATTTGTAGCGTGTTTGGTTGGCTACCACAATTTGCAAATTTTTGGCATGCTTTTTTTTGGCAGCTGTTTGGCTCTTGTCTTGGACTCAATATTAAGACAAATTTTGACTAAGGTGTGGCTTATAAAATTTTAGTCACACATCTTATTTAAGATAATAAGATTTGACTAGGAGTGCGGCTAAGTGTGGATGAGAACCAAGCATGCTCATTTTTCTTGTGAAAAATCACATGGTCATCACGTCAAGTCGTCAATTATTAATTTTATTTGTGCATCCAATTGACACAAAGCATCGACTAATCAAAGAGCTAATGGCTAAAAGTATGTGTGACCTCTTTTATTATACCATCTTTAACGCTTAAATAAAGAAGACTAAAAGAGTGTACTTTGGCGTGGAACACTGCAGCATATCCGGCAATGCTCAGTCATACATTGCACCGACACCTGAAGCTGCGCATACAATGTTGGAGTAGCTACACGAGAACCACGCCACACTTCGGCAGGCCCATTATTACGGCGGTGACATCAGTCAACAACTATCCTTTTTCTTTTGTTTCCCAACTGTGCAGTAGAATTGCGTACCTTTGCATTCAGAAAAATGCTAATTAAAGTGGTAAAGAAACTTTTTTTAGATAAAGGAAAATTCCGGTCTTGAACATTCACATTGTGAATCCTAAATACCACCCTGGTGAACTTAGTAATGCCGAAGTTGGAACTTTGAACCCAGGTGCAATTTCTCGACTAATCCTGGAATTTGCAGTTTCTTGATTGATTTTTCTTCAAGAAGTCAGTACATCAGTGGTGTTTCTTTCCTCTTCAACAAAGGGGCAAAATGAAAAGGAGTAAATAAATGAATTACATCTTGGCTGTTGCTATATCTACTGTAGTAGGCTTGGCTCCTCATCAAGTGATGCGCCGTTCAAGCAGGTTTCATCTAGAGAAGGAGAAAAAGAATAAATAATGGAAAAGATCAAGAAACATTTTGCTCAGTGGTGTCTAGACGTATGGCCCCTCGGACCAAAGTAATCCACATGGATCTCTGGCAGCCTGTGGCCAACCTTATCTTTCTCTTCAGAAATGGTTTCCTCCATCTTTTCACCTGATGGCTCAACACCAGTGTTCTTCACTGCCGTCTCCCCAGATTTCTGAAAGAATGCACATCAGTTAGCACCTGAAGAACGAAGGACTGCACAATGTGCACTAAGATGCGCATGAGAATTGCAGTTACTTACATGAGCCATCTGGTTTCTGAATGCCTCCTGGCTCTCTGAATCCAGCCGGATACCCTCTACCCTTGCCATCACCAGCAGCAGGGCAATGGCAGCAGCGACCAACGGCGGCGAGGTCTTCATCTGATCTCTGTGTAAGGATCTTGGAACAGTTCGTGTTTCTGTAGCGAAGCTAAGATGGAATAGTGAGGACTGAAGAGCTGTGGTCTTTGTTTCTTGGACTTGAGCCATTTGACCCTGAGATGGTATATATACATCTTTGCTCTGGAACACAGCTGTGGGCCCACCCAGTGATTGGTGTACTCATGTCTGCAGTGGAGGGGTTGTCTGAAGTACCAATGCAAGATGTGGCCGTAGTTTGTGTTATCTTTGTCAGCCTTTGCAGAAGTATGTCTGCCCAATTTATGGGACCTGGTTAGGCCATTGGCCCCTGGATTAGGTGCTAATGCCACACTTGAAAGTACCAAAGCGAATTAAGATTTTTGGCAAGTACACTGGCTGGTCTCTGCTACAACAAACATTTGCCCCTAGAAACTTGTGTGCGTGTCAGTAAAGAAATGTACACGAGTGCGTATATGTGTTCGTGCATTCCTCCAGTAAGTACAGACAGGCTTGTTAATTCGGTTATTTTACTGGCTTAACGAAAAGGCGCTATTTTGACCTTGTTGCAACAAGACTAGTCAGACTAAAAGGATCAGTGTTTGTGAAATCTAACCTTTTTGCTAACATTATTCTGAACTGTGTTCAGCTCCTTATCTTTTCTATTCTGAGACCACAAAGGTGAAAAGTAATGAGGAGAAAAACTAGAAATGTGACCAAATTTTGGCATATTTCAGTCAGTCAGATAAAACGTTTGTTACATTATGAAAAGTCAAGTGCATGGCTAGGCAGCGTCATTTTTATTTACAGGGGAAAAAAGGGGGAAAGCATTACACAGTTAGCTGGGAGCTGACAACTTCTTTCCAAGGTTTAGTTTCATCTACTTAAAATTCGTTACAAGTGGAGCTCAAATTTGTTGGTCCAATTACCAACAAGAATAGTAGCAAGTTTGTTGGTTCAATTACCAACAAGAATAATAACCCATGCAACGGGTAGCAACTAACAACAATGAGGCGCCGAGATGACTACATACAGTTACAACTCAGCAATGCAACGAAGCACCTAGTTTATTTCCTTCCCAGGAGTATCCTGAGGCTATTGAGCCCGTCAGCTGATATGCTCCGTGCCACCCTACCGGGACGGTCTACTTTGATCTGGGGAGGGGCCTCCACATGGAACGAAACCAACACTGCGGTTAAGTTGTCACTGGCCCCTCGCCTTATTGCTTCCTCAACGATTTCCTTGCAGCATAGTTTCACATTGTTGTGCTCTTGGAGGCGCCTCCGTGCAAAGTCCACGGAATTTTGGTTTGAGAAGACGTCCCAGATTCCATCACTGCCAATTATCAAGAACTCGTCGTCCTTTGTCAATGTGATGATCTTGAGCTCTGGTTCAGCACTCAGGGGACCTCCTGGTTCGCCAACTTCTTTCATACCCTCAAGATGCCAGTCACCAAGAGCTCTAGTGACTCCTAACAAACCGTTCAGATAGCCATCATCAACATAGCCACCAAGTGATTCTATGCGCAATTTTTCAGTGAGGCTACAAGGCCTGTGGTCCATGGACATTTCAATTGCAGTGCCACCCCGGGAAAGAACCGCCCTACAATCACCAGCATTAGCAACCAGAAGAGACCTGCACGAGACATGCAAATTTTTAGAATTGGCCATAGGGGCTCGACAGATAACAAGTAACAATAAAATTTAACTGTATAAATATAGAAGACAGTTAGAGCACGACATATCACACATGGAGTACACCTTGGACTTCTCTTCTAAAACGATATTACAAATTTGAAAAAGAAGGTAGTAAAATTGGGTAGCTGCTAATCTGCACCAACAAACAAGGATCCTTTGATAGTTTAAACCATGGCCTTCTAAGCTTCTGAGCCCCAAATTCTCATTCGAGGGAATAACGCTAGAAGGTTGTCAAAGAGAACAGGCCTTCTATTGAGGACAATCAGTTCAATTTCTGTATGGACAGGCAGCTATGGGTATCTAATAAGCAATCTCACCTTTTCAGGTTCACAAAGATTAACCTCACCTAATATTAACTACTTTGCTTAAATCTTCGCAAACTTTCTCTAAAAAAGTAAGCACATCCCATCCCAGGTTGGAGAATTTTACAACTCGATTTAGAACTGTGTCACTAGGGACAGATACAATATAATATCCAATTATTGTGGTAAATATTAAAATGTGTTGAAGACTAGACCTAGTACAGACATGGGACTAGCTCCATCTAACTTTAAAAAGCAACCCTTTTTTCCCTCAAGGAAAACTCAACATGCGATGGAATGTGTACAAACATATTTGAACACTGTAGCATCATTTCGACAAGATATACTAGGTATATTTTCATCAGATCTCCATTAAAATATTTCTTGTGTAAATTTCCATCTGGTAGACATTGAACAACAAGGCTTTATGAGAAAACCAATACAGATACAGAGGCATACATCTCATGGTATTGATGAAAAAAATCATAAAAAAACAATTATACTACAGAAGTACAGATACAGGCATACATCTCATGGTATTGATGAAAAAAATCATAAATATACTATTTAAAGCTGGGCATCATCATTCCGTGTGAAAGTAAAGTACCTTCCAAAAATCATTGCTGTAAGTGCAGTTGTGCCAGAGGAATGGTGAGAGCATGTCTCAGCAAACTGGCCATCAATCTGAATAAAAGACCTCCTGACAACCTTTTCAAGCTGAAGAGGGAAATCTGAATCTTCCACAATTACCCTTGGTAAATTATCGCGAACGAAATGGGCAGCATCTTTTCCACCATGACCATCAAATACCTGATTATTGAAATGGAGAAAATACATAACCAAGAGAAATATCAATTTTGCAAGATTCATGTATAATGTATGCAGAGAAACTAACATACTTATATAGATTAACTGATGAAAAGCAAGGCTATGATTCAAAGTAATTATTGAGGGTGCAGAACCGATCACTAGCTGTGCATACGTAGAGTAGAGTAGCATTGCTAAGACTTCCATTAAACTAGGGGTATTATAGTGAATGTATTAACTGCTTATACGGGTTATTCTAGTGAATGTAGTCGGAATATACCATCACTGCTTGTAGATGTGCACGTGTGGCATTACAATTTGTCTGTCAAACTAGCAAGGGGGAAAATGGACGGGCACAACGGCAGTAATTACCCCATAGAAGGAAACAACTTCACTATTCAATGATGGGAAACCGAAGTTCTTAGCTAGGTCCGGAATGCACACATGGGCATCTTCCATGTATTGGCGACCTCCAATATCAGACCAATCTCCTGATCGGAGCACTGGAACAAAATTGCTTAACTTATTCTGCCTGAAATCAGCAGAAGTTGTGTTTTCACAAACTCTCTCCATCTGCGTGTAAAAAGATAGGGTCAGTACACAAGAATGCAATATAGGAAGCAAAAAATGTGAATCTATAGATAAGCTAGCTAATATTAATTACATGCGATCACAAAAGTCAAGTTAGCAGCATTGCCACATTTATATTGAACATACTAATGTAAGCAAACTATGATACTTTGATTATAATCTTGTATCTAAAATGTCTACCAAGTCTACTTTAGTATCAAACAAATTCAAAAATTACTGTCAGGTAGAAGCATATTAAGTTATACAAAAAAACAAATCTATTTCAACGAATAAATTTTCAGATTAGTTGGAACAGTAAAAAATTTAGAAATGATTGTCATATTTTCAGATTAGTTGGAACAGTAAAAAATTAGAAATGATTGTCATTCTTATGCAGAGCATTAGTGGCAAATGTTGTAAAACAACCAGAACCTATTTATACATAATAAGTTCATAAGTTGGTAAAAGTCATCCTTTGCCAGCTTCATTACTATTTGCTTATTCCATGACACAAATTAATGCCAGAAACCAACACTAACAGTCCAAAAAAATCTGAAACTAGAAGCTTCAGCACTAATTGCCTATTCCGTGGCACCAAGTAATGCTGGTAACCACATTACCAGTCCAAAAGGATAATCCACCCATGACAATAACACCTAAAATCAAACTGCAGTACCTCAAAAGCCATGATTTAAAAGCCAGCTGATTTCGGCTGATTTAATAGTACCATGTGAGAAGAAATAAGCCAAAACAAGCCGAAATAAGCCGGGAAAAGAGCAGCCGAACAGGGCAATGGGCTAAAAATCTAGCAGTTTCTATCACCAATGTGGATATAAATCCCATCAAAAGTCAGTAATCACGAAAAAACATACGTTTGTTTCATTTCATTTCAGTCCGGGAGGGAAATCAAGTACATGTGCACTTGGCAAATACTTGATTTCTGAAGAAGTTCCTGACTTTTCCTGCTTGCTATGTACAATGCTTAGAAATTACTTGTCAAGTCTGCCACAGCACATCTCACAACGAACAAGCAATGATTGGACAGTTTGACAAGTTCAGCATTCAGTACAAAATTGACGCGCTGAGGAACAATGAAAAGCATGGGCAAGCTGCCAAGCTGCAAACAACTACTAGCTGCCACCGTTCAACAGAAAACACCTACCAACATTATACAGCAACAATGCGAGGTACCTTTTTTGGTAGTACAATGCAAGAAGTTTTAACAGTCTTGTTGATCACACCTTCATTAGCATCAATTAAACACAAATAACCCACCTAGATTCTTGTTGCAGATTCAAGAAAAAGATACCCAGCGGCGTGTACACAAAGCAAAGACAATAATTGCTTTGCAGTAACTCCATCCTTCACGCCATGATGGATCACTCAAATGAACCGACAGAAAACGCGTACCAGATTCGCAGATACATCGAAAGTTTCATCTACCCCAAAATCGAATCTTTATTTTGCACAGAGCAGTGGGCACCCACCTGACCCAGGGGGGATTCGGCGGCCTCCTCGACCCCTTCCTCTCCGAAACCGAGCCTTTCCGTGTCCTCCGGCTCCTCCGCGCACATGACGCCGGCGGCCGGACAGCCTCACCACCGGCGTTCTTCTTGGCACGAGGGAACGAGGCACAAGCGCGCAGCTGGTGCTCCGCTGGTAGGAGGAAGAAACACGAGGGGGCGGGAGGAGAGGACAGGGAGAAGAGAGAAGCAAAGCGAGTCAGTAGGGAGAAGAATAATTGGAGCGTGAGGGGAGGAGGGGGAAGAGGAATCCGATGAGGAGAGCAACACGGAAGATTCTTTGGGAATATCTGTGGGGAAAGAAAGAAATCCTCCGGTGAAAGGAGATGGTGTGTGGGAGTAGGCGAGCGAGAGGGATGGAGATTGCGGCGGTGGTTGTTTGGTGGAGCTCGGATTTTTTTTTTATAGTGCCGCACAGTGGGGTGGGGACTGACTGGGCTTTGGCTTTGGGTGCTGGAGGAGGACAGGTAAACGGCGAGGAGGAAGAAAGGCACGTGGTGAGCAGGCGTCAGATGTGACGTGTCTAGGGAGTTTGATGGATGCTATTGGCCCTGCATTTGTTCGGTTAACGGAAATGCCCTATTTCTACTAAATGTGACAGTCATATGTCTGGCCAAAATCGCAGTACCACTTGAATTTCCTTCGGTACTTGTGTGTTTTGGTTTTCTCCAAAGGCAGTTTATAGTAGGGAGAGAAAAACAAAAGTCAACATTTTAGCTAAATATTTCTACAACTCAGTTACACAAGAATGAGGGAAACCCTTCTCCGCAGGTGGACATTTCCTCTACATCCAAATAAATCTTGGTAGTGCTACTTCTAGTATGCAAAATCGTTGCATTTTTATCCACTGAACTTGCAACTTTTCCGTCTCTACTCATAAGTTAATGAGTTATGGTACACAGCCTGTTTCTGTTTGTAGGTGCTTCCTGGTGAACGGGGAGTGTAGGTGATTATTTCTTTTTATATCTTGTAAATGTAAAACGTGTTCTAGAACGATGTATAAGGCACGTAAACTTGTTAAGAACACGTTGTAAAAATATTACTTTCGGAACAATGTGCCGCTAACAAAGAACAACCTAGTGGAAGTGGGCCAAACAGCACGACATACTAAAAGAGAACGGCGTGGTGAAACTGTTCAACAAGCTCGCTAATTGCTTCGTGAAAAGATGGAAAAAATCATTTTTACCTCTCTGAACTTTAGGGCAAGTTCGCGTTTTCTCCCTGAAGTCGAAAACCAGATTCGTTTGCACCCTGGACTACGGAAACCGGTCACGAGACCTTTCGGAGACTATTTTTCGGCGGTTTCGTCCGACGTGGCGCCAAGTCTGCCGGTCGACGTGTCCCGCACGCTGAGGGCGTGGCATCAGGCCCATCTGTCATTGAGCAGGTCTGCGTGGCGGTTAAGAGGAGTCGCCGTCCGCCTCTCCCTATCGCCATCAATCCCCCCAATCCCTAACCCTAGCCCGCTCCGGCGGAGTCAGTGGCGGCGGCGGAGGCAGCGGCGAATCCCTTGTGAGCCCGCGGCCTACTGCTGGAGCGGGCGAGATGTCGAGTTCACTGAGCTCAAGCAATGCTCGCGGCTCCTGGAACGGTGATGGCTGGCGGCGGACCTCTCCCATCCCGTACCGGAGAGGCCCGTTCGACTATGAGCCTGAGGTCCTGTGCCACTGCGGCACGAAGGCGGCGCTGTGGATCTCCTGGAGTGATGACAATCCTGGACGGCGGTACTTCAAGTGCTACAATGCTCGGGTAAGTCCATAGAGCTTAGTGGATTTAGTGTGGATGGCACAATGTTGCTTAAATTTCAAGGATTGATACACTTTGCAGCACGATTTCATGGGTTGGTACGAAGCATCTGTAAACCCCGTTCATCGCAACCCTGCTCATGGACCTCCGTGACACTGTTTGGGCCCTGAGGCATGAAAGGAATGAGGTGAAGGCTGCTCTGGCTGATGCAGTGGTGAAGATGGAGCAACAAAAGAAGGAGATTGCTGGGCTGAAACTGGCAAACGATGCCTTGAGCGCTACCAATAATGCAAGCCCGCAGAAATCAGGGATGATGAGGCTGTGGGTCTTGGGTTTGCTTGGCTCGTTGGTCGCTGGAGCAATGTTCATGCGCCTAGGTTAGGAACTGGACCTGAGACTGTGGTCAGTTGTTGGCGCCTACCAACGTCACCACCGGGAAAGCAGCGATGACGCCCGCAAACGCCAATTTTGGGGTGGCAGTATTTCATGAACCACGAATAAATCCGCAAGCGCACGGAATACCGCTATAGCATTTTACCTGGGAGTATACCGGGGTGTCATTTATATTTCCAGAGGGAAGACGGTGAGTGAAGGGATATAGACCAGTTGATGAACTTTATCTAGATTGCATACTCTCATGCATAAATAGGGGTAAGATATATAACATGATAGGAGGTAGTGTGACACACACACACAAACTACCCTCTGGATAAATAAATAAAAGAATAGATAAAAGATGCTCTAGGCCGGGAGCAAGACAGAAGTTAGATCTCGAGTCAACTATACTAGACTAGCTATATCTATACCATCTTATAGTTAGATCGTCAGAGATTAAACTACACAACAGGGAGATTGCTATCGAAGCAACAAGAGGAGCCCGTACACCCCCGACGGCTTTATGTACCTCCTACCCCCCATACCGAACGTGGAGGATTACTCGGGCTCGGACAGGGCTGTCACCACCTGCCGGCTACCTCTACAAACCATGGGTATAGTTGACATCCAGCAACTCTTAGCTAATCTAGACACCAAGTCTACACTAGTAAGCGATACTCTAGTGTCCCGCGCGGAGTGTAACGTCCCGCCTCCCCGAGGCCGGGCCCACTTACATCTGGCTGCTTTCTAGGACATAGACTGCCCTCACATACCAACACCAGTCTTTTCTGCACATTTTGTCCTTCCTCGTGCGGTGCACACTTTGTCCTCCCTCGTGCACACCCGAGAAGAACTTCCTGGTCGGTCACCCATTCCCAAATTTCTCTGGGCCAAGCACGCTTAACGTTGGAGTTCTTTGAAGATTGGCTTCCAGAAAAGAAATTGTAACTTGTTGGTATGAGTATCCTATTAATCCTATTAAGCCCTGGGCCGGGGTGTCACATACTCACCCCCTTAAGAGACCGACGTCCCCGTCGGTCAATCCCAAGCCAGGAACGTCCTCTCTTGGCCACGTCCAGTACGTCCAGTGCCAGCAACTCATGTGCCACATCCGTGCGTCCAGTGCCAACAGTCCCTGTGCCACGTCTGTGCGTCCAGTGCCAACGGCGCATCCTAGATGCCCGCGCACTGACCCGCCACGCACCCGTGCACGTGCCGGTGGCATCTGCGCCCCCACGCGCCCGTGCTCATGCCCCCGCACTTACGCCCGTACGTGCCTGTGAAACCGCGAGAATCCACTCTGATATCATTCTGTAACGTCCCGCCTCCCTGAGGCCGGGGCCACTTACATCTGGCTGCTTTCTATGACATATACTGCCCTCACAGACTAACACCAGTCTTTTCTGCACACTTTGTCCTCCCTCGTGCGCACCCGAGAAGAACTTTCCGGTCGGTCACCCATCCCTAAATTTCTCCGGGCCAAGCACGCTTAACCTCGGAGTTCTTTGAAGATTGGCTTCCAGAAAAGAAGTTGTAATTTATTGGTATGAGTATCCTATTAATCCTATTAAACCCTGGGCCGGGGTGTCACACGGAGCCCCCACCCTCCGGATGGACAGACATCACACTAGAGCAAACATATAAATACTGGAGCAGTTGATAGAGTTCTAAACACGATATGTTAACCATCTCAAGCACAGGGCGATCATGCAATACAAGCATTGAACAATAACGCAACCATATCAAGAAGCATATATCCGATAACTCAGAATATACTTCAAGCAGATATCGGTAACCATAGTCTAATTCTATTACAAACAACCGAATATTACAAGAGAGAGCTAGAGATGAACACATACCAGAACTCTCGAGCAACTCCGATGACTCAAAGACTCTTAGACTTCTCCTAAACTCCACTAAGCCTAAAGACTAAGCAAGAGGTGAGTGAGGTGTGGTGTGTGTGTTCTATTCTCACCCCCTCCCCTTGTATTTATAGCAGGGAGCCACGGGGTGAGACCCTTGTAACCGACATAGGGGTCCTATGAGGAGGCGCCACGTGGCTTGGATGAGGCGGTGGGGCCCACAGGCCAGGTCGGCCGACCTGGTAGGTCGGTCGGCCTGCCCGAGGCTCCAACCGCCCCCAGCTTCGTCCAGCAGGGTGTCCTGGGCTGCCTTGTTCTAATCCCGTTGGTCTTGGCCTGTTTTGAGTGGTCTGAACTGGGTTCTTGGGCTACACTTGGTCCATTTGAGCCTGAATCGTCGCTCTGATATTTTCTGTGATTTTATGTCAGGCCAAAGTGTGCTTGCAACATGTACATTAGCTCAAAAACACAACTTGCATTTTCTAGAAGGTGAAGTGTGGTTTAGGGACTTTATTGGATAAAGATGCGTGTAAGAAATGCAAACTCTCATGATTTTCTGATCAAGTTGACGTCTGGAAATGGTTGTTAGTGAGTGTCAACATCAGTACTTAATGATCTAGCTATCTAGCTGTATGATTAGCTATTAGTATGTGAACTGTGTGGTTTAATGGCTGTAGTTTGTGGTATGTGAACCCTGTGGTCTAACTGTTGTGTGTGTTATGTGTAAGGTGTTGTATCTGTGTAACTGGAAGTGAACCCAACCTTATTTATGTATGTGCAATCTGTGGTATCTATGTTGTTATGTGCAATCGGTTGTGTGGTATTTTGTTATCTATGTGTGGTATGTGTAAGCTGTTGTAGAAACATGAAGAATGACAAACCACAATGATGTGGAATAGGTTTCCATAGAACAGAAACATATAGATGAAAAAGCACATTGAACTAATACCCTACATGACAGTTGTAGGCAAATGTTCGACTCAAAACACAAGCAGGGCCATGAGTTTGATTTACATGACAGATAAAGACAGTAGTTTGGCAAACATTACAGGCAAAGCCACATGTTCGGCTGAGATGTCTTATTAAGACACAAGTTGCATTACATCATCAGAGCTTGGCAGAATCCCATGGAGACAGTAAGAGCATAGGCAATTTTGAAGTGGATGCATTCTAGCATTGTTGCTTCTTGACAGATTCTTCTGCCGAGCATTGGGCTGAAGCTGATCCAGCTTTGATTGAGATTGTAACACTGGAAGTTGCTGCTGAATTTGGAGTGCGTGCATGCAGGTTCACAGATGTTGTTCCAGCAGAAGTAGTTGTTACCCTTGCCTTGGCCTTGGTATGCACCAGCCCTAATGTTTTTGCCTGCAAACAGACACACAGAATTGAGATGTTACAGACATTGATATCATGGCTGAATTCTTGATATGACAATGTTACTTTTTTGCTAGTTCTAATTGTCCCAATAGAGTTTCGGTTGTCAGTATTGCAGGAGAGCTTCCTTTTGGAGTTGTTGCTTATTGGATTTGTGGACATAGGAGTGGACTGTGCAAGAGGTGCAGATGGAACAGGAGCAGATGGGCCTGCAGCAGAATGTTCTGCAGATGGAGTAGCAGTTGGAGTAGCAGTGCCACTTCTTTTCCCACAAGATGTCCTATTATGCCCTGCACACTTACATTTATGGCATCTGATAACAGTTCCAACCCTTGACATTTTTGTTGCCTTTGGTTGTTCATGAGATTCCCTTCTCCTTTCTGTCTTTGGTCTGCCAGGCATTTTGATGTATCATGGGGCTATCAACTTGGGCCTATCAGATACTGGCCAGCTTCCCTGACCTTCAACAGGCTCCAAGCAATAAGTGTATGTCTTCCTAAACTGCTTCACTGTGTAACAGTCTGTAATGAAATCTTCTAGAGATGATGTCTTGAAATAGATACTCGATATTGCATGGCAGCATGGCGACCCAGATAACTGCCAGTACCTGCAATAGCATGTCTTTTCTTGTAGGTCCACTGTGAACCTGTGATCCCAATGCTTCACCTCAAACTTATCTGCACCATTACTAATTGCATGGCAGTATCCTGATATTTTTATGTATGCGTTCAATTTTTTGAGAATATTTGGGCAAATTCTTCCCATCCACCTTTCAGATTTGGCCCTTTGTTCCTGGATCCTAACCATTAGTTTCCTTCTAATGGCCTCTAACATGGTGATGATAGGAAAGAATCTAGCCTCAACTATCCACTTGTTGAATGATTCACATAGATTATTGTCTACTGAGTCACAATTGGAGCCTAACCTGAACCATGCACTACTCCAGTGATGTGGATGGTTCCTCATGATGGCTTGTACTCCTGCAGGGGTGTGCTGTGCTAACCTAGCTCTAGCAAGATTGAACAACATTTTGCATGGTGCCTTTGCACATGCCCAGAAGGGTTTCTGCCACTCCTTTTTGTGGAAGTCTTTCTTCCAATTGGCATATTGTAACACCCAAGGTGAGTAAGTTCCTAAGATGGTCATTAAGTTGTTAAGAGAGACATTTGGAGATGAACGAGTCACTATGAGCGAAATGTCATTTTTGGGATCAAAGTTGACCAAGTCAACATTTAAGGTTCCAAAAGTTGGAAAAGTCAATAAGAATATATTATAGAATGTTTGAAGTATTTAAAACTTAGTGGAAGCAATATTGGAATCGAATCCAAGTTGTGAGTGCCTCAAAAGAAAAGGCAAAAGAGGAGAAATTGGAGTGTGATGTTCGTGGTCTGAAAACTGGAAGTCTGAAAACAACAGTATTTAACCAAGTTTGGATCCAGTTTCTGAATAAATTTGTATGCACACTTTGAGATATGATGGACTGAAAATAAAATTGGAGTACCAAGGATTATTTTAGTCAAATAGTTCAGTGGAAAATGTGAAGAATCATATTTTAATCAAAGCTCCAAGTTGCAATGTTGGGCTGTTTCTGAATTCAAGTGCTAGCTGAAATTGGCCAAGTCTGAATTGCTGAAAGACAGTGATAAATGGCTGAGTTTGGGAGTGAATAAAATAATATTTAATGTAGCGACTTGGTGCAAAAAGTGCCAAAATGGAAACTTGGATGTTCATGCTTCGCAGTGATACTATTTTTTTTATGTAAAAGTGCCTAAAGGTGTTTAAACTAGAATACAGAAACTGGTAAATGAAAAGAAATTGCTGAATTTCTGAAACTCGTCTGAACCAGCCATGTTTAGAGCAAATTTTCAACATCTTAGAGGCCGAATTTGAGGAGGTACCTGAAAGGAAAGTTTTAGAAAAATGTTAGTGATACAACTTTTATTTTGGACGATTTCAAAGTTTGGTAGTGGAATTTGGATAAATAGAGGCTCAAAGTCTGGAGTTTTCACTGAATAACAACAGATTCAGACTTAGCAACAGAGAAAAGGGCAGCGCAGAGCTTTGCCATGCAGCTGCTTGCCGCTGATGGAAGGCCGTAAATTTTTAACCCATCCACGCGTCGATTCGAGCTCGAGCCAGCGTGGGATGAATCTGCATGAGGTGGCAAGTGTTGGACCGTGAAATTTTGAAGATATACTGCCTGGACATATCCAATTGCCTAGCTTCCCGCCATTTTGTTCCCTCACACCGAGCTCTCTGTTCTTGTCAAGTTCATCATCCTCGCCCAATCTCTGTCCAATTCCTCGTACATACCACCTCCCAGGATCACTACTAATCCGTCCGAATCATTCTCGAGCCAAATCCTACACCGCAGCTGAAGCGTCCCCTCATAAGAGAAGACCTAAATGTGTTACAAAATCAGTCCCAGGAGGCTGATGGCACATTTATTATATCAGATGGTTCATTACCGTACAACTCTACGCGGTAGTGAGCAGAGAAATGCCACTATCGCGAGGATTACAATCCACACACACGCGACGATATTAAAAACAAAGAGAAAATCCTCAAGGTCTTGCGCCATGCGGAAACTCTTGCGGGTGACCCAATCCACAGGCAAGGCTGGGTGCAGGACGGTAACCCTACTCGGCGTCGTCTGGCACAAAGTCTGGATCTTCTTCTGTAAGAAGGAAAATGGGGTGAGTACAAACGTACTCAGCAAGTCCAACCACACCCACGGAGGGGGGGTATAACAGAAAATATGCATAGGTAAATCAAGGATAAGGTTACGGCTTAATTTGCAGAAAAACGACATTTTATGCAGGGGTTTATTTTATAGAAAACCTTTTAGAAATCAGTTTTTGTTTTAACACGGAGTTCAGGTTTTAAAACTGCTACCGGGCTCCCCGTCCATCGTAGCACACGGCACAACTGCCGGAACTAACTCCAAAACAACTCACGCCAGCCCATCCCAATGAAACACTAGTTATGTGACCACACCGTAACTCGCCCAATACCGTGGGCACGGACTATTCGAATAGATTCTTAACTCTGCAGAGGTGTGCAACTTTACCCACAAGTAGGATACCACAACTCGAACACCGTCGTGTCGGTGTAGATCCCAACATAGCCATTACCCACCATAGCTAAGCCTGACTAGCCATCACGGGATGCACCAAGGGGTCATTGACTGTTCACTTAGGTATAACCGGGCATAAGTCACTCGGGGCTTATCCCTTTTCCTTAGTCACCCGTTGCTCCCAGCACTCCTGATGGCTATCACACCAACTAGTGGGATTTATGCTACGCCGTTGCCCATACAACGGTCGAGTGGTTTGCACGATAGTGGAGTTAGGTGAGATGACACACCAACTCGGTCCTTAGACACGACAAGATGGATATCTCCCTTCTTTGCCCTGCCACACAGGCATGAGCACACCAATCGGCAATTCACACAGAAATGCCGTCCATCCCGTCCATACTCATCTTTTCGAAAAATCCACATTTTATCCCTTCCCACACGCACACATTTTCTTTATCAAATAAAATATATATTATGAGTAAAGTCCTAAGCGTTCTAATATCGATTAACGTCCAAGCAAAATCAGACATTAATCTAGGTGGTCAAGGAATGGTCATCGCAAATCAAGGGGTGGCTATCCAACCGTGTTTTTATGCAAGTAAATCATATGTAACTTTATAAAACAGGCCATTTGGTTGTGTTCATAAAAACTAGGACAGAAACATGCATCAAAGGATGGGATTGAACTTGCCGTCTTCAAAGCCTTCGGGGAAGTCCTGTCCTTCGGGCTCGGGGTCGCGGAACTGGTCTTCGTTCTCCTGCTCACAGAACTGCTCGCTAGCGGGCTCTCCTTCGTTCACTCCGCGGTCTACAGCACACACAACCAAGCGTCCAATCAAAACAAAGATTCTATCGTTGAGCTCGAATCGGAAGCACATAAAATATAGAGTACGAAGTATTATTTTCGAGTGGTTTCCTAATGGCATGGCCAAGACTTGGTTAGGAAAGGCGTGATAAAGTTTCGGGTTGATCAGAGGTCGTTTGTTACATGAAATGATAGGTTTTAGTAAAGGTTCGGGATCGGATAAAGGGGCAGGGGCCTAGTTGTAAATAATTCGGGAAAACTCGGGGCCTGTTTACGATTTCTAAAAGTATTTGGGCCTAAAAGGGAAGTGCAGGGACCTAATTATTATTAGGTTTAAATAGTGGAGGATTTGTTTGCAAAAATAGAAAAACAGAAGGGCCTTTTTAGGAAAAAGCCCATAAGGAGTGGGGGGTTCTTTATGGAATAAAGGGAAGGGGGAGGGCCTAATGGCAAAACTACCATCTCCCTCCTCCCCCTCGCACTGGGAAACAGGGGAGGCGGGGGCTCGCTGGCGGCGGCCTTGGGCCGGTGGCTCAGGGCGCTAGGGCGGCCAGGATCGTGGGGGAAAAGGGGCAGTGGGATGTGGGGGATTGATTTCCCCCACTCACCTCGGCCCGGGGTGTAGCGAGGAGGCGGGGCGGCGCGGGCCGGCGGCGGCGGCGCTACTGGAGCGGGGCGGCGGCGCTGAGGAGAGGGAGGCGGTGGTGGCTGTGGCAGCTTGGGTTGTGGAGGAGCGGCGCCGGCGGGTCTCTTTATAGCTGTGGAGAGGCGGTGGCGAGGCCGGGGGTAGGTGACGGCCGGCGAGCCGCGCGGAGCGCCATTAATGGCGTCTTGGCTCCTTGCGGGTGTCGCGGAGCGAGGCACAGGCGGCGAGGCGGCCTCAGTTGACGGGACGCGAGCGGCAGCGGCGTGCACAGGGCGGCGCTGTGCGGCCCAGGGCGGTGGCGCTAGCGGCGAGGCCGCGGCGAGCACAGGGCGTCGCAGCGACGGGCGGCGCGCGGCGCGCACGTGGGCAGGGCAGGGCGTGCGCGTGTGCGTGCGCGGCGGGGCAGGGGGTCAGCGGCGTGCGCGGGACCGCGGCAACGCCAGCGGCGGGTGTCGCGGCGTTGGCGCGGGCGGCGAGGCTGTGGCGTGCGGGAGCGGGCAGCCTGGCGGCGGTGTGCGCGCACGCACGCACGTGCTTGGTCCGGGGTTGGCGTGGCGTGGCGCGGCACGGCGCTCGGCCAGTGCGCGGGGTGCGCGCGGGCAGGCGGCTTGGCACGGCCGTACGGCGGCCGGCGCCGCGGTCCGGGGCTCCGCGGCACGGCGAGCGCGTGCGCACGGCCCGGGTCGACTTGGCGCGGCGAGCTGGGCAAGTGGGGTGAGCGCGCGCGCGAGAGCGGGCGGTGCTCAGGGGCCGAGCGCGCGGGTAGGAGAAAGGAGAGGGAGGGAGAGGGAGAAAGGAAGGGGGAAAGAGAAAAGAAAAGAAGAAAAAGCGAAAAGGGGGAAAAGAAATGGGAAAAAGGAAAAGAAATAGGGAAAAAAAAGAAAATGGGAGGGAGGGAAAGGAAAAGGAGGGGGGCGGTGCGCGCCAGCGGCGACCGCGACTGCGGTCGGCCACGCGTGGCGTGCGGCCGCGGGAGGTGGGGCACGCGGTCGGAGGGGAGAGAGGAAAAAGGAGGGGGCGGGATTCGCGGCGGCTGGTCACGACGCGTCGCGTTGGATGGGAAAGAGATGAGACGTGGATTGAATTCGGGTGTCGGGTCAGATCTCCGGGGATCGGGAGATCGGAGCAGGAGGGTTTCCGGGAAGTTAGGGTTAGGGTTTGAGTCGAGCTCAACAACAAAAACAAATTTAGTGCATGATTTATTTTGGTGAGTTTTCGGGATGTCACAGCAGCTTAGGGTCCGAAATCATCTTCTTCCTCGGGTTGTCTTGCTGTGCCGTGAGAAGGGGTGAGTTCCATGGTCTGGTTGTATTTAGTTTGATTCAATGGGTCAAGAAGAATATGGAGTGTATGTGGAAGGTGTATGAGCAGTTGGTAGGTTCGTTTCGTGCTCACGATGGTAGGAACGCGCGCCGTTGCCATGGCCGAGCCGCGACCATGGGGTGTCGTAGTGGAGAGCCCAGCTCTGGTTGTTTTTGGTTGGGGAAAAGTGGTTGGTTGGGTTCTTGGCGCCGTGGTGGTGCTCATCTGTTAGTTGTTTGGGGGCCGTGATTCTTGTGCCGCCGGTCGCCGTGGTCACCCCTTGCCGGGGTGGGGCTGCTGCCGCCGGTCTCTGTCTCTAGGGAAGAGAAGGAAGAGGAGGGCGCGTAGGGTGTCTGGGGAAAGGTCCGTGGCCCAGCACTGGTCCCTCGCAGCAGGCTCGCCGCCGGAGCCTGGAGCTGCTGCCCTGCTGTGCGTCTAGAAGCAGAGGAGATGGTCTTCCGTGAAGGGAAAAGAAGGAAAGGAGCTGAGGGAAGAAGAAAAGAAAAGTGAGGGGGTTAAGTGAAAGAAGAAGAGTTTAGTAGAGAAGGAGGAGAACTAGAGGGGTTTTTCTTGTAAAATTGTTTAGGTTTTACTAGAAATTAGATTTCAATTTTGTTTTCTTCTATATTTACTTATAAATTTGTAGAAAATGTCCAAATCTAGTAAACCCAATTTCTCTAGGATGGTTTTGTTTTCTTTTATGCATTAAAACTTTTAAACCCTAGGAAAAATAATAATAGTATTGATTATTTATTTCTATGCCTTTTATGTAAGGTATTTAAATAAGTACTTAATAATTATAAAATGTATAAAATTTTGAATAATGTTATTTCAATCACAAATGCTTGATAATTCATAGGAATTAGGTTTTGAGTTAGAAATTAATTATGAAACCCTTTTGTTTAATAAAAGAAAATGCTTAGGATAGGTTAGTAATTAAGAAAATGGTGGGTTAAGCTTTTTTGTGGGTAGAATAGTGTCGACTTACAATGTTATCTTGAAATAAGTTGTACAATCTTCTTTTATCAAAAGTTTTGCATACTAACATTAACTTGCATCCTACCATAGAATCTGAAGCACCCGAAGTGTGGAGTTTGTGGAATTATCTGAAGATCCCCAAGAGACCGAGGAAATTCTTGAACTTATTCCTGTTGTTGAAGGGATTCTTGAAGATACTAACTTAGCAGGAACCCAAGGCAAGTCCCGGTGCATTTATACCTACACTTTTATAATTATTATGCAATCATCAAAACTGGTTTATTTCCTGATTGTGCATTAGTTCTAAGAGTTGATTGCAACCCAGTTCTTTTATGCATAATCCATCCTTGTTTAATAGGACATCTTTGCCATCTTCTCAAACTTAATTAGTAATGTCCTATGCTTAGCAATGCTTAGTTGTTACTTTGTAGTAACCTTGTTACTTAGTTACCTAAGGTTAATCTGGTTCTCACTTTGACCAAGGAAATGGCTTGATTTTAAGTTGTGGGCAGAAGTTAGTGATGTAGTTTTGTCCATTGGAACTATTTTGTTAAGGACCGTTCGTTGTCTTAACCTTTGATCAAGTGATGCTACCTGGTTGCTTACTGCCATTGGGAACCAGCAAGCCTGGTAGATTAGTTGGCTCTTGGATTGGAAATGATTTGTACCCGTGCTTGGCGTGTAGGAGAAAGGCAGGGGCGTAGCCTGAAACTCACATTGGAGATCAGGCCAGACGTGGGGTCCCATGTGGGGGTGCGCCTCTGGGTTTGGGTAACTTTGCTTCCGGTTCTTGGGTACGACTAATTGAAAGATTGTTTCGTACAGCCTCGAAACTGTACTTAACTGGTGATTAGGTATCTCCTGCAGAATGTAAATCGGTCCGGATCGCCACAATTCTCGGTTATGAATGCACTTGATCATCGCTTGAGCATCGTAGTTAAGAAAAGTATTTATGATGTTTTCCTTGGAATTTATATTACTGATTTCTTAGTGCTTATTGTTATGAAAAATGTTTTATCATCTAGATGTTAAGTAATTATTAAATTGCAGTTAAAATCACAAAACAAGGACTCAATATTAGTAATGCAAAATTATCAAGTCAGCTAGTCCACTAAAAAGCCTTCATACTCCTTACAGTTTTTTATTTCTTTTAGTCGGATCAGTCTTGCTGAGTACCTTCGTACTCAGGGCTTCTATTTTGTGGTTTTTCAGAAGTGCAACAGCCGCCTGCTGAAGAAGATTAACTGAAGAACTAAGTATTTGAAGGTCTCCAAATACTTAGTATGAGCTTTAGATGTTATGTTTAATTAATGCTTACTGGCTTGTTTGTTTTAAACTCTTAGAATGGTGTAACCTGCACTTAAATTTGTTTCAAAAGTATCAGTTTGTAATAATTCGTACCTTTCAGTATTTATGTAAAAATGTATGGGTTGTTGATGATCTCCCTTCGTGGAAGCGATCCTGGTGTACGGTTGAGATTCAAGTTGTACGTGGATGATTTGGGTCGTCCCGAGGACACTCGACGGACTACCAGATTTAAGCTGTTTTAAGTGCGTTTACAAGAAATTATAACTGTGATAATAATTTGGCGCACTTAAGCCAGTTTAAGTCGGGCGGTTCCGCCACACATATATATGCCTAGCACAATTCATATGCTCAGCTTCTGGTGCCCACTTTTCAACAGCATTTAAAATTCCCTGCAGGAAAACAGAAAGTGAGAATAATGGTGATTGTTTGAAACTCAAACATAGGCATATGTGAAGAACAGACCTTCTGCTGGTCTGAAATGAAGACCCAATCTTTGCCATCTCCAACTTGTATGTCCCTAAAGAGCAGGTCACAAAACCAATCCCAGTTCATGTTATTCTCTTTGTCTACAACAACCCATACAATGGGATACATCTGATTGTTTGCATCCCTTCCTGCAGTTGGTAGAAGTTCCCCATTGGTATCACCTTTGAAAAAGCAACCGTCAAGACCAACCACCTTTCTACATCCTGCCATGAACCCTCTCTTGCATGCATCAAGGCAGATGTATATTCTCCAAAAAGTGGGTGGTTCAACATCAGCTAGTTTGTTTATCACAACTGTACTCCCCACATTAGTCCTAAGCAGCTCCAATTGATAGTCATATAGTTTCTCATACTGCCCTTTCCTTGCAGCATAAGCCTTGTGCATGACTAATGCTTTAGTTCTCTTCAATTTGGAAATGGAGACATCTGCAAACATTTCCTCCTGCACTGTGTTCTTTATCTGGGAAAAATTCCAGCTGGGATTAGCCATTATGAACTTCTCATATTTGGCAGCTATCCTTTTAGCAGTTACATGTTTATTGTCCCTCCTGGGTGGACATGTATCATTTACAAATGTTGCTATCTGCCAGCTGTCTGTTCTGAAGTTCTTGGAACACAAACATACCCAAGGACAGTGTTTCCAATCACATGCTGCCCTAATTCTTGTTGGCTCATCCTTGACATACTTCACTGCCTTTCTTTCATTCAAACAGTACTGTATAATAGCATCCTTGAATTTCTTCTTCCCAATGAACTTCATGCCCAGCTCAAACTTGGGTACTTCATCACTGCAACTGAACCTCTTATAGTGTTGTTTCTTCCTCCTTAGCTCTCTATCACTGCCAATCTCTTCCACGGAGTCCTCATCATCTGATTCAGCATATGGAGTATCATATCCTTCACTCTGTAATTCTGTTTCTACTGCTTTTGGACCATTATCTGTTAATTCCACATCATCTAGTGAATCAACTCCACCACTCCTCAACTTCTTCTTAAAATTTTTGAACCTTTTCAATATTTCATGAGCTTCTTCATCTTCTTCAGATGAACAAGCATCACCAGACACATAGTCACTGTCCTCTGAAGATGGTGACCCATCATTCTTCAAGCCTTCCTCATCCCTTTTCCCACTTCTCTTGTCATGACTAAGCAAACAAATTTTCTTTCCCTTCTTCACTGGCCTCCTATAAAAATCTCTAAGCAGCCTGATTTCCCTCTCAATTTTTCCCTTGGCTCAGGTCCTTTTGTCACACAGACTAAACGTTTCTTGGGCACTTCTTCATTGTTGTCAGAAGCTACTTCTTCATCATCTGAACCTGCTGCTCCATCATCCATATCCACTAGCTCATCCTCAAAATCACTTACATTTGCCCATGACGACTACATTTGCCCATGATGACTACAATTGCCCACTTGCAGCCTACATACAAAAACATGTTGAATGCTACTGCTCAGACCAAATCTGGGCAATTAGAAGTAAACAAAGACTACGTAGAATATACAAATCGACCATCAAAGACTAAACAATTCCACTCCACACTCCATGACGACTGCATCGACTATAAAATTAATCGAAAGACACAACGAATCAGCGAATCATCCAGACTGCGACAGCAGACACAACGAATCAACACATTAAATTAATCGAAAGCTCACTCACCGTGCCGGCCACCTTGTGCTGCCCAAAACACCCCGTCGGAGGCTCCTCACAGAAACGCCTTAGCGGAATGCTCGAGCAGGCCGCGGGCTCGCAAGGGATTTGCCGCCGCCTCTGCCGCTGACTTGGCCGGAGCGGGCTAGGGTTAGGGATTGGGGGGGGGGGGGATTGAAGGCGATTGGGAGAGGCGGACGGCGACTCCTCTTAACCGCCACGCAGACCTGCTCAATGACAGGTGGGCTCGATGCCACGTCCTCATCGCGCGGGACACGTCGACCGGCAGACTTGGCGCCACGTCGGACGAAACCACCGAAAAATGGTTTCCGGGAGGTCTCGTGACTGGTTTCCGTAGTCCAGGGTGCAAACGAATCCGGTTTTCGACTTCAGGGAGGAAACACGAACTCGCCCTAAAGTTCAGGGAGGTAAAAAATGATTTTTTCCTGAAAAGATTACTTGAGGGTGGCCGGCCCAATAAGTTGGGTTGCTCAATGGGCTCGATTGCGATATTGGGCTGGACTACATAAATGAAAAATAGAAGGAAAAAAACTAAAACACATCAGGGTTATGTTTGGGCTGCAAAGTAATCCACTGCTTGCCGCTTAGCCCCATCAACATAAAGCATAATAGCAATTTAACGGGAGCTGCTAGGGTCACACGGGTGACCCCAGCAGACTTGTCACCCACTACAAATTTTATATTTTTGGGCTTAAAATGGGCATTGCTGGGGTCACGTGAGTGACCCCCAGCAGACTTGTCACCCATTATAAATACAAACTGTCCCATAGTCAAATTTGTTCTTGTTTCAGAATAATTTTTTAATTGTTCTAGCAATATAAATATTTTTTTGGAAACAAATAAAAAGTAGTTATTGTGTCTTATGCGATGGTTTGACTGCCAGTAGTCTGAACGACTCCTAACATTTGCCATTATACTGGCTCATAGTTAAATTTGTTCTAGAACAAATTTATTTTGTTCCGGAATAATTTTTTAATTGTTCTAGCAATACAAAAAAATTGTTTGGAAACAAAATTTTTTTTGTTCCGGAACAAGAAAGCAGTTATTGGGCCTTGAGCGATGGTTTAACTGTCAGTAGTCCGAGCGACTCCTAACATTTGCGAATTTAACAGGGCGCAGCTGGGGTCACCCGTGTAACCCAGCAAAACTGTCACACTAGCTTCTTTCACCTCAGATTTTCTGTTTTGGGACTAAAGTAGCCCAACAAATCGGCCACATGTGTAATCTGTCAAATTTGTTTCAGAACAATTTTTTTTCCAGAATAATTTTTTAATTGTTCCAGCAATAAAAAAATTTGTTCGAGAACAAAAAATAGTTATTGGGTCTTGTGTGATGGTTTAACTGTCAGTCACCCGAGCGACTTCTAATATTTGCAATTTAACCGGCAACTATAGTTGACCAAATGGCCAGCCTAGCACGGCTCGACACGATCACAATTGGGCACAGCCCGTTAACTCGCCCAGCCCATTTAGCAATCATACCTTAACGGGCTGAGGTGTTAGCCCAAGCACGGCTTGCCAAGCCGTGCCGTATCGGCTAGTCAGCTCATTTAGCCCACATAGGCGCCATCACACTGGGAAGAACGACCGCACAGTCGAGCGGAGAAGGAAGGTCGCGCTGTCACACCGCCGGGAAGGGAGGCGGCCGAGCGCCGTCGAGCCGGGAAGAGAGGTCGGGCGATGTTAGCCTCGCAGACACGCGGGGAGGGGAGGCGGCCAGGCACTTGCCGCACCACCATGCGGGGAAGCGAGGAGGATGGCGGATCCGACGTGTGGGGAAGGCCGGCGGTCGCGCTGCTGTGCAGAGTGAGGAGGATCGGCCGCCTGCCACGGTAGGTTAAGTGGAGGGTGGGAATCAGGAGTTAGGGTTTGGAGTTGAGAATGAGTATATATGTGGGCTAGATATGGAAAATTTTTATAATGGTTTGGTATTTCGAACCGTCTACTAATCGTGCCATGCCGTGCCGAGCCATGTGTCGAGAGGTCAGCTAGATCAGTCCAAGCACGGTACGAGGCCAATTGACCTCGTGCCGTGCCTAGACCTGACAAAAAAACCTTGCTGTGAGCCGGTCCATGGTCGTCATGCCTTATGGTCAACTATACCAACTACGAAATCTGCGAGATTCTTATGTTTTTGAGTTCAAAGGTTCCAAATTTCTACTTTCCGTCCAAGATTTTCCATTTTTCCGGAATCTCGGCCCGTGAAATTTTGACGCACAACATCGCTCGTTTCAGACGCGAAGCTCGAGGTCTGTATTTGTATATGTATATATATACGGAGTATACAAAGTATCGTCTTAGGTTTCCACCTCTGCGGACGCGAGTAGCCATGGGACGGAAACGCTCGCGGTCGCTATCTCCTCCGCCGGCGAGGCACCGGCGTCAGGGGCCGTCGACGGGGACGGGGACGGGGACGGGGAGATCGCGTTCCGAGCCTAACAAGGAAACACGGGTCCTGCTCCTGCCCAGGGTAAGATTGTTCGGCGCCATGATCTATCAGGTGCGAAGGTACTTGTTACTTCGAGGACCGAATCATCTTCGGTTAAATTTACATCTGCTCTTGTAGCTGCGAGACGACGCGACGGGGCGGAAGCGGCCACGATCCCCGTCGCGCGAGCCACCTGCGCAGCCGCCGCCGCCGGCCGCTGGCTCGCGTGGCCGACGGAGAGATGGCACATTCGAGCCCAAGCTTGTCTACGCTCCCGCTGCCAGGCGGACGGGTAGGCTGCGCGGCCAGGCCGTATGGAGGCCGCCGTCGGTGGTCCAGCGGCCGGGGACGCCGCCGCCGCCGCCGCCTGAGAAACGGGCCGCGTTCCGGGCGAGCCTTCGCCGGAGTCGGCGGAGGAACAGCCCGCTGCTTCTACGCAGTCGCGCGCGGAGCGATGCCGCGACGGAGGGCGGGAGCGGGAGAAAGCACTTTACCTTGTCGTGCAGGATCACGGCCACGGCCACGGCCACGGAGTTGTCCCCGGCTACGCCGTGCACCGCGTCGGCCTGGCGCGGTCCCGGCACGGCATCTCCGTCTACGGCGAAGAGCTCGAGGAGCCACCCGTCGCGCGGTTCAAGGCGGCTCCGGGCATGGCCTTCTTCAAGGCGGGGTCTAAGAGGATCGTTGGCGTCACTGGCAAGGACGCCGGCGTCGTGGAAGCCGAGAGCGTCGTCATCGACGCCGGCACGTGGGAGGTGTCCACAGGTCCTCCGCCGTCGTCCACCGAGTACGGCCTCGTCGAGGTCTCCGGCAAGATCCTCGCCGCCGACATGCTCACCGAGGATCCACGGTGCGAGATTTTCCGCTCGGTAACCGCCGGCTGGTCACCCCTGCCGCGGCCTCCGTTCCGCGACCGCATCCTCACGCTCGCCGCGCACCCGCCGCACCGCGGCCTCCTGGTCTCGACGGACAAGGGCGAGACCTACCTCTTAGACCGCCGCCGCCGGGGCCGATCGGCCTGGGTGGCTCTTCCTGGCTCGGCGGCGCTGCCGTGGGAAGGTCACGCCGTGTACGCCAAGGACCACGGGCTGTGGTTCGAGGTGTCGCCGACCGACGGCCGCCTGCGCGCGCACGACCTCGACGTCGCGCCGGGCGCGGGTGCTCCCAAACTGGAGCACGCCACGCACCGGGTGTCGGACCCCATACCGGTGATCACGCCGAGCTCGCGCGGCGCGACGCCGCAGAGCGCCAGGCTAGTGTACCTCGGGAGCGGCAACTTCTGCGTCGTGCAAGCCGGCGTCGATCGTGACGGCGCGAGGGCCGGCGGCGGCGGCTGCCCTGTCACCGTGACGGTGTTCAGGGTGATCGACTCCGAGACGCCGGGGACGACGACGCCGGCGGGGCGGAGGCGGCGGCGCCGGGAGCGCGGGATGAACGCGAGATGGGTGGCCGCCGAGCTGGAGCGCGCGTGCGTAGACGAGGCCTCCGCTCCTGGTCGGGGGCGGCGGAAGCTGTGCCGGGTGAACCTGTGGAGCCGCACGTACATTGTGCGCGGCGCCGCCGGCCATGGTCCATCTCTTGCTGGGGTGCTTTGGATGTGAAGCCCGTCAGACTGGAAGTGGTTGTTTGGAATTTTGGACCATGAGCTTCATTTTTAGGCTTTCTGTCAGCGTACTCTTTGAGATGAAAATTGTGAAATAAAAATCCTGTCACATGAAGCCATGTATCGTTGTTGCCTCCAAAATAAATCGACCACTGTCCACGGATCACCAAGAAGGCCGGGGAAAGTATAATGAGATGGGGTCACGTGCCTGTAGACTTGTAGACATGCGTGCGACGGCAATGGCGGTGTACCAGACAGGATGTGGCAAAAAGAAGACCAGAGGAGGTTCTCAGGTCCATGCCGGGTGGCGTACGGTGTCTGCAGTCAGTCAGTGGGTCAACGAACTCCTGAAATTTCTAACCTAAATCAGCATGCTCTATGATCTCATTGTCGTCCTCTCCCACACATTATTAATAGTTACAACATGAACAACAAACTGAAATATTCTTTTTTTTTCGAACAATCATTGAACTGAAATATAAGCGAAAAGAACTAGCAATTCAAGGTAACGGTATATGAAACTAAAAAAATATTCTTCCAAGGTATTAAGTAACGGCACTGCCGCACTGGGATAACGTCAAGGTAAATTAAGTCTAATTCTGACAGTAATTCATCTCAAAGAGTAACAGAGTTACTTTAAGGTTGCAAGCAACACAAAAGTTTCTTATTCCAGCAGCTCTAAAAAGCGAAGAACCCAGTGAGCATGGTACGTAGCTGCTGTCAACTTTGTCAACAGAGTAGATTTGTTGATGAAAATATAAGAATTTAGCCACAAATCATTACCAACATATTATACCACTTATATTCTTCCAAATGAACATACAACACTTATATTCATTCTAATAGCAGTCCACAGCAGTGGCAGTCTCTAGAATTACGAGATCCTTCAGAAAGCACAATCAGCGGGCAGTGGTATGGACCCTTTTCATAAATATAAACCATCTAACCACCAGAAAATCGCCAAACCTGTCCACTTCTGAAAACAGCGCCCATCTCCAGCTCCTCTTGAGGTAGAGCACAGCCAAGGAGGTCCAGAAACCGATCGTGTAGAACAATGCTGAAGAGCCAAATAGTATCAGATCGCCAACTCTGTCATGCTCTTCATCCACTTGGGGCAGGTGAAACAAAGGCGTGGCAGAGCAAATCTTCAGCAGCGGCGGGCTGCAGAGGCCAGGATTACCCTCGTATCCTCTGATCAAATGTGATGAACTGTCCCTTGGTACCCAATGTAGGGCCTGAAAGATTGTTGTACGCCACCGAGAAGACCTCCAGAGACCGCAGTGTCACTAGCTCTGGTGGTATTTGGCCTGTCAAACTATTGTGTGATAGATCCAAGCTCTCAAGGTTACTTAAGTTGGATAAGGACTTTGGTATTGGTCCATTCAATGAATTATTTGAAAATTTTAGCACCCGTAACCATTGCATGCTACCTATACATTCAGGAATGGATCCTTTCAACTGATTTGAAGAGAAATCGAGCCCAGACATGTAGTTGAGGATGTTTCCCTTATAACAGTCATGCCGACTTTTTGTCGTGAATTCCTCCTGGTCTAGCTCCGATAAAGTGCCATTGGAATCACTGTAATAGCCATGTAGAAGCATATTATATGGGCTGATGGGTAATGCAGATAGATTGAATCCACTATATTGGAATTGGAAGGAATAGAAGCCTCCAAACAAACCCATACTACACAAGCATGAAGGTATCTGTCCAGATAGCATGTTATTAGACAAATCTAACAGCCGCAGATACTTCAAGTAACAAATATGGTTTGAAATCACCCCTTCAAACAAATTTCCTTTCAACAGTAGTACTCTTAGCTTTGGGAAAGCCTCAGCAATACCACTTGGTATTGAACCCCTCAATTGGTTATATCGAAGATCTATTGTCTTCAGATCTGAATTAAGTGACAAGGGCAACGGAAATGTCCCACTGAGATTATTCTCACTTAGATGTAAATATGTCAAACTGGGCAAATAAGGTATCTGCCCAGAAAGAGCGTTTTTTGAAAGATCAAGAAATTCGAGGAATTGAAGGTTGCATATGTTTGGGATTGATCCAGAAAAGTGATTCCCTCTTAGATTGAGTATATGAAGACCGCCAAGTTGGCTTATGCAATTTGGGAGGGATCCAGAAAACCTGTTACTGCTTGTATCAAGCACACCAAGGTATGGCATGTTACAAATGCTTGTGGGAATCTCCCCAAATATGTAATTGTTATTTAGGACTAGATACTCCATGGATGTCAAATTCAGGAATTCAGGGAGTGAACCATGGAAGCTGTTGCCGGATGCAAACAAAGCAGTGAGACTTGGATGAGGTCCAGAAAAACAAGCAGCTATGTCACCTGAGATATTGTTGTAAGATATATCTAAATGTGAAAGTTTCTCCATGTAACCAAAAGATGACGGGTGTGTGCCTTCAAAAGAATTCCTCGATAAGTTTATGTAATACAGATTTGGTAGTGTGATGTTGATGACCTCAGGAATTTCTTTGCTTAGCATGTTGCAAGATGCATCTAACCATGATAACTTCGTAGTTACTTTTGATGGAAGAATGAGTGGACCAACAAATGAGTTCTTTCGCAAATTCAAGTATGACAGGTTTGTATTGTTCTCTATTAACCATGCGGGGAAATGACCGGTTAGATAATTGTTTGACAAATCAATTACCTATAGCTCATGCTGATGCAGAAACAAACTTGGTACAACAACAGAATTGCCATTTAGATTGCAGTTTGACAGTTCAAGAACCTGAAGCTGAACAGATATATTTGCTCAAGGACTCTCAGTTTGCACTTGAAAGTTAGTACTGTTGCTAGAAAGTCCCAAGTATTTCAGTCTGGTATATCTTGAGAAGGAATTAAGATATAGCATTCCTTCAAGTTGGTTATGAGAAAGGGATAGATGCAGGAGTGAGGACATGTTTGCGAAGTTAGAAGTAGGAAACCTCACTTTTAAAAGGTTGTATGAAAGATCAAGAACCCTGAGAGAAGTTAGATTTCTAATGCATGGTGGCAGCTTTCCGAAGAAAAAGTTTCCATCAAGATGTAACTCTTGAAGTCTTGTCATCTTGCAGGCTGCTGCAAATGAAGAGAATATATTCCAATGTTAATATCTGATACTCATCTTTTTGTTTTTTGGACTATGTTTATCTTTTCGACAATACAGCAAGAATGGAATTAACACAGGCAACCTTACACCAGTCTGATACTGTTAAAGTGCACAGGATCGGAAGCATCCACAGTTAGATTTTGCAGTCAAGAGACTATGGTTCCAAAACCTAAACATGATGTGGCCTAGAGCCCTAGAGTTGGTATAACTACTTAAACTTGCAATAATTTTTAAAAAAGATCTTGAAAATAAAGGAGAGCAATTGTACAGTAATGATCATGTAAAGTGTGCGAGAGAGATTTAGAGTGGGCTTGTAGCCAATGTCCACCCATTTGCACAAATTAGTAGACAAACTGCATGTAGCTTTGTCAGCTCGTGCAAAAACTCACACCAACAAATATGTCTGACTGTTGAGACAGAAAAGTAGAGTGCACACAACTGCTTAGTAATTTTCGAAATGAAACACTACCTCTCGGTATGTCATCAACAATTACATTCCAGCTTAGATCAAGAACATTTAGCTTCCTTTTGCTCAATCCTGTAACTTAAAGTTAAGTCAACAAACTGACTAAGATTTGAAGTGTGCACAAAAAACATGTAAACGTGCTGTGGTGCTTACCTTTGATAATTTGGGCATTGGTGATGAAATTTTTACTAAGGAATAAAGACTGCAGAGATAGAAGCCTATCCAAGGATGAAATAGTACTGTCATTCAGCTGATTTTCAGATAGGTCAAGAATTTCTAATTTGTGTAATTTAGACCATACTTCGAAACCTGTGTAAAATGAAAAGGTATCATGAATTTAAAACAACAGGTAAACCAAAAACATCCAAATAAGAAATAGTTTGGCTCAATACATTCAGCTAAATCAAAAGATATTCATAAAATTTCCATAACTAAGGTGAGAAAAACAAAATTTTGTCACAAATATGTAAAACTAAAGGCATTAATCATGATACCTTTTCTGCACTGCCATGCTGTGTGCAAAAAGAAAATGATAGTCACAGAGTAATTTGTTGTGGAAAATTTCTGATATGATTTGAAAAGGAAAACTGGAACTGGTAACATAATAAAAATGGACTCAAATTCTATGGTATATTGTTCGAACAAAAAAAGAAATTCTATGGTATTTCAAATGGGGTTGGGGGAAGGATGGGAAGACCTGCACCAGGTATGCATCCTCGTATACCAAGGTTTCTCAAGGACAGACTCTGCAGTTCCTGTAAGGGAAGGAACATAGAAGCGTTGAATAAGTCTCCGTTGTCTACAAACTCTCCACGAAATCCATCAAAATTGAGGGCCGTGACATGGCCTGTGCTGGGGTTGCAGGTCACCCACTCCCATTGGCAACAGTTGTTTTCACCATCTACTGGATTATACCAGGCCACACAGTTGCACTCATTGCCAACAATGTGCAGAAGCGCTCTCCTTTCCTTGTGCAAACATGAGTCACATATTACAAAGCATAGGCATAGCAGAAACAAACTCCAAGAACAGGAGTTCCTCATGGCCACTTCCCCTTCTACTACACTCTCACTCTCAGGGATTTCTATGCACCCTGGTGCAGCAATGTTTCACTGGTTGCTAGTTTAAACCACTGCTAGATAACAAGGATATACCATCTCATCAGTCATCACCCACTTTTGGTGTGATCATTATTGCGGTCAAAGTCTCCCAAGTGCAATAATTTGATAGTTGTAGACTTGTAGACATGAGTGCGACGGCAATGGCTGTGTACCAGACAGGATGTGGCAAAAGAAGAGCAGGATCAGATCAGGTTCTCAGGTCCATGCTGGGTGGCGTACAGTGTCTGGCAGTCAGTCAGTGGGTCAACGAACTCCTGAAATTTCTAACCCTGTAACCCACTGGATTGCTTATGCTGTTGCCACTGCTTGAGGAAACAACAATTTCAGTGGAGAAGGACCGTGGGTGGATTGGCCTAGGTCAATGGATAGGCTGCTCCACTTTTGACTTCAGTCGGCATGCTGTGACTCGTCTAGCCACTCTATGATCTCATTGTCGTCCTCTCCCACTTCGCCCCTTTTAGGAAGACAGTGCGTTCAATCAGTTGCATGCTGATTGCCATTCCACAACGCTGCCGCGCATTGCGTGTCCAGATCTTTGCTGCTCTTCCTAGCTCCGATGCGGAAAGACATTATTAATAGTTACAGCATGAACAACGAATTATTCTGTTCAAGAACCTGAAGCTAGAGTGGTAAAAAAATATTCTGTTCAAGTACCTAATTAAGAGTGGCAAATCCCTTGGCTGCCATTGTGATTTCCTCTATTCCTTATTTGCCACTGTCATGGGTCACGGACACAGCGAGATGGCAAAAAAATTTGCAATGTCAAATAAGGGGTTGACTCGATGTGAACTGAAAAAACACGCACATGCATGATGCTTACTTTTGATAATCTGTGCACTGGTGATGACATTGCCACTAAGGAATAGGGGCCGTAGTAATGGAAGACCAAGCAAGGATGATATAGTACTGTCTTTCAGCTGATTTTTCAGATAGGTCAAGAATTTATAGTTTGTATAAATTAGACCACACATCAAAACCTGTGCAGAAGGGACAAATACAATGAATATAAAATCAGCAAACAGTAAATAAACACACGAAGATATTCAGCTAAGCCAAAATATATATCCAGTAAATTTGAAAACAATGACAGATATCAAATTGCTGAAAAGGTTATCATGACATCATTGGCGTGTTAGTGTCATGTTGCCAATAATTAATTGTCAAGTAGAGAATTAATGTATGGCAGTGAAATAATTTGAACGCGACATGAGAAACAGGAAGATAACTGGCTAATCTATCCAGAAAAAAATATAAGGAAAAAAATCCTAAGAACCATGATAACGTGAGTAAAGATGTTTTTTTCTTTGAAAAGATGTGAGCAAGATGTTCTGATAAACCCTTCACTACATCAAACAGAGTGGGGGAAGAATGAGAGTACCTGCACCAGATACACAACCCTGTATAGCAAGGTTACTCAAGGAGAGATTCTGCAGCTCCTGGAAGGGAAGGAGCAAGGCGGTGCTGAGCTGCAAGGCCACTCCAGCTCCTGCAAGGTCGAGGCCCTTGACGCGGCCTCTGTGCCCGAGTCGCAGGTCACCCTATCCCAGGAGCAGCAGTTTTCACCACTCCAGTTCGGCGGAACGAGCCGCACAGTCATCAAGGACTCGCTGGCGATGTCCAGAAGCGCGCTTCTAGGGTGAGGACGAGCAGTGTTCTTTGAAGAAAAGGAAATTATAACGAGCAGGATCTCTTGGGCGAGGAACCTCAATTCTTACCGAAGGGTGGACGGGTCTGACTAATCTTGACACGGACAAGGTAGCCTGGGCTCCTGGCTAGTTGTGATGGAGAGGTGGATTCGGCAGCTTCGATGGGCAACTAGCGCATAGACTCTCGCGCACTTGTTCATACTGGTGCCGCCGCCGCCGGCGGCGGCGGCGAGGTGACGGCTGCGGTGGTGAAGGCGTGCTGCAGTAGCGCACTGCTGCTTTTTTTCTCGATTCTACGATGCGAAGCCCAGTATGCCTAGACGGCCTGGCCCATGTACGGGCCCTATGAAAGTCCCAAGCAAAAAATAATATTGAGAATCGTACTAAAAAAAATTGAGAATAGTTATTGTGATCAACTTAATTTTTTTCACAGAAATCCGGTTAATATTTTTCTTTACTCTAAAAAAGGAAGGAATCCAAAGTGGAAATTTCGAATGCTCTTGATTCTACCCACCAACAGTCATTTCAACGAAATATCTAATCTTCGGTAAATAGAAAAAAAAATATTCCAACTCCTTTCGTGCTGCAGTCTCAGCCTCACGGGCAAAATTTTAATCCTCTTTCTGGGGGGTGTAGTTTCACAAGTGTATGACAACAAACAACCAATCTAAATACATGAGGCAAGAAATGGCCTAACTAAGCTAAGTATCTACAGCCTGAACTCTGAAGCAACACCAATTCGCCATGTATGCTACTCTTTAACTTCTTGTGCTAAGCTTGGTTACTATCTCATCCTTTGCCAGCCGTATCAAAAACAAGATGGCAAGTGATATGGAAACAATCAACATGAAAAATACACTATTCCATCCTCTAGTTGAAATGTACCCTGTAAGCAAGGGTCCCAGAGCTGCACCAACAGAACCAGTACCATCGATTATGGCGGAAACTGTCGCCAGTGCTCGCGAGTTCCCTTTGATCGCGTCTTGAGTGCCAAGATCTGTTGCCACAGCCGTGGTGATGAGGGAGTATGGACCATTCACGAAGTAGCCCGAGAGGAACATGAGACCAATGTTGTGGTGCATGGATATGCTCCCATATGTCCGGTACACGATGAGTGCGGGGATTGAGAGGAATAGGAACAGAACTGATGTTACTGCACGGGCACCTATGGCATCCGAGAGGAAACCAGCTGAAATCCCTCCTAAAACCCCTCCTATATCAAATACAATTGATAAAATTCCTGAAGCCTTGTGTGACAAGAACTGGCCTGCTACGGCTGCAAATAAAAGAATAGGTTGGTATCAAGATAAGTAAGAAATTTTTTGAATGATTGATACTCCACAGATGAAAATCCTATAGAAACAATGCTCCCGAGAAGTAAAACAGTCTTCCATTTTCTGAACTCATACTTTTCATGGTTTAATCTCACCATGGAAAGAGAGGTTTACATTCATGAGCTAGATTATTGTTTTACTTGTGTCAAACCTTACCATCTTAACCAAGAAAACTAGGAAAAATAACAGATGTAAATTGGTACAATTCAATTGACATGTCAATCAACAACTAAAACAGTTCAACATGTGAGCAAAAGAATATTATAAAAAATTAGGTAGGCACCTTATTACAAACTTGAGAGCAAGCTAGAACTGGTGTATTAGTATTACCAACAGAAATGGAATACTTCCACTGCATCAGTTCCAACTATCACACTGTGTAGAACAAGGTTTCACAGAACTAAACTTTTCAGAGTGTCTGGTGCTGTTATCTACATATTCAACTGATTTAGATGATACTATGAAGCAACCAACTATTTAGCCTGAAATGTAAAATTGAGGAGCACTGCACTAGACAAAATTCTAATGAGTGACATTTAGCAACCAAATTAGAGTTCGTGTCACAGAAGTTAAAATTAATCTTGGGCATACTTGTAGATTTACTCACTGAGAAAATTATGTACAGGTAACAAGCTCATACCCAACCATTGTCAATGCGAGATCAATCAAATAGTATAATGTATAAGCAATTGACTGCATACCATTATTCCTGATATAGAATGGCAACCAGTAGAGGAAAGTATAAGCAACAAGCTTGGAGAAGAAGAGGCAGAATGCAAACGGCGCAACGCCAGGCAGCCTCCACGCCTCGAAGAACCCAATCGCCCTTGGCAATTGTGATCCCATCTCCATCTCCAGCTCGTCATCCTCATTCGCTTGGGCCTCTTTCTTATCCTCCCCAAGCAGCTCCACCTCCTCCCCACCATCGCCATTCATCTCAACCTCCATGACCTGCGCCTCCAACCCGGCTTCACTCGGGTGCGCGACCAAGGATACCAGCACGACGACCCCAAGCGCGGCGATGACGAATGCTGGCACCAAGAACGACCACCCCCACCCGAACTCGAGCACGGCGGCGGCGAGGACGGAGCCGGCGATGTTCCCCACCGAGGTGTGCGAGTTCCACACCCCCATGATGGTGCCGCGCTTCGAGGCGTGGCCGAACCAGTTCCCCATGACGGCGACGACGCAGGGCCAGCCGGCGGACTGGACGACGCCGCTGGCGACCTGCGCGGCCGCGAAGAAGGCGAGCGCGTGGACGTCCAGGAAGTAGGCGGCGCCGAGCGCGGCGCACGCGGCCCCGGACGCGAGCATGGCGGCGCCGAGGAGGCGGCGGAGGTCGGCGCGGTCGGCGAGGTGGCCCGCGGCGAACATGGCGAGCGCGTAGGCGGAGAGGAAGGCGACGTCGAGCTCGCCGAGGCGGTGCGGGCCGCGGGCGCCCGAGAAGGGCGCCCACTCCGCAGAGAGCACCGCCTTGACGATGCTGGGCGGCTTGCGGGAGGCGTGGAACGCCGCGTACGACGCGAAGGTGAGCGCCAGCACCGCGTACTCGCGCCGCCCGAGGCCCCGCGCCGGTGCGCCCCCGTGGGGCGGCGGCGCGGCCGCCGCGGCTTCCATCGGAGTGGGGGCCGGAGCGGATGCTAGAGAGGAGAGAGGTCTGAGGGCAGGGGAGGCGTGGGGAAGGTGAGATCTGGCATCGGGGGAAGGAGGAGACGACGACCCGGAGACAGGAGGACTGGGACTGACAAGAGGGGAAGTTTGGCGGGGTTTTTACATTTTTACCACTATAAGAAAGACCACTCGCTGGTTTAGCACGTTTAAACAGGCTCCTACAGATTTAGCACTACTGTAGCCGTAAATCTTACGTTTTTACCACTTTTGCCTACGTGGCAGGACACGGCGGCAGGCCACATTGGCGCCCGGTCAGCAAGGCGAGGCGAAATGTCCTTTGTGCCCTCGCTCCTTTGTTCATGTGCCTGTGACCCCCGGTCCAACCCGTTGACCGCTCCCACTCTCCTCACCCCTCTCTCGCTATCCCGCCAACGCCGACGCCTTTCTTCCCCAATGCGCCGCCGCCTCACGCCTCCCCCAGCGCAACGGCGGCCAGGGCTCTTGCCATGGTGACCGCAATTCCATTCCGCCGCGACTAAGGGAAAGGTACGTGGGCTTGTTTCCTCATGGCCACCCGCTGCGATTAGGGTTAGGTTTTGCGGGATCTCAGGTTTTGCGGCTTTTGATTTCTTGTTTCTCGGTTCAGGTGTGTGATGTAATAGGTCGCCATATCCCGTGGCCGCAATGGATCCTTGTGATTGTCCTCCCTGGTGAGTTCTTAAGCTCCACCCGATGAATGTGTCTACTATGCATAGCAAGAGCGTGTGTGGGTCCTCATTTGTTTTCATTATTTATGATGATGCCAGGATCGATCCTAGCAGTGCGTTTAGGCTAGTTGTTAAGGTTTCTCCATATGTTGCTGATGGTGAATATGGGCTAGTGGAAATGGCAGAGCAGCAGCATAACATATGGTTTGATAGGAACAGTCAGTACTCTCTTGCTCAATTCAGTGATGATTTGGCCTCAAAGATTATATGGGGGCCTAGTCAAACACTGGCAGTTTGGGTTCTTGACCAAGATACTGGGTCTGAGTGGAAGCTAATGAGGGATGAACATATGCAGCAGATGATTAAGGACAGATGGGATGAGAGGCAGGCTATTCTTGTAGTAGATGTTGTGAGCAAGGACTCTATTAAGGGAAAATCTTCATCAGATGCTTCAAAAGGTAGATATGTCTCTGGTGTGACTAATGGAACCAATGCAGAGGCTACTGATGTTGAAGGATGTGGTGATACCAACAGTTCCACGCAAGCAGCACCTGCTCAACAGCCACCAGCAGTTGATTGGAGCACTCTGACCATTTTAGAGAACCCAGATGATGATGGTATAGCTGCACAGGTTGTTGATGAGGACCTTGTATTCGAGGCAATGGGATTCAAGGATGCTGTGGAACCAGAAGAAGCTGGTCATGGACAAGATGTGCCATTTCCAGCTATGTCAGCAGAGATGCAGGAAGACATCAATGAAGCAGCTGTAAATGTTGATGACACAGCTGATGAGGAGCCACTGTATGAATGGGACAGAGACCATCCTGATCTGAGTGTAGGCATCTGCTACCCCAGCATGCCAGAGTTGAGTCTTGCAGCTAAGCAGCATGCTATTGTTAACGAGTTTGAGCTTCAAACTGAGCACTCTGACAAAAAAAGGTATCGGGTTTCCTGTGCAGCTGTAGGGTGTCCATGGAAACTTAGAGCTAGAACACAGCATGATGGCAATGTCAGGATATAACTTCTGAAATTTGTTCATACTGTGATTGTTACTTATTTGTCTTTGTTTGCATACTCTGATTTTGTACTTATTTAATTATAATTGAACCTAGCTTAATTTCTATTTTGTAAATGCAGATACAAATAAATGAGGGAAAACATCAGTGTGCATCTACACAAAGAGTTTTGAGCAAGATGGCATCAATAAATTGGGTGGCAGAGAGAGCTATTCCATTGCTCAAGATGAACCCAACAATGGGGGCTTCAGAAATGCAAAAGCTGTTGAGATTCAAATACAACATTGAAATCCCCTACCAGACAGTGTACAATGGGACAAAGAGAGCATCTGAGAGAATTTTTATTAAGTGGACTGATTCCTTTGATTGGTTGTACAGGTTTAAGGCAGAGATAGAATTGAGATCTCCAGGCAGTGTGGTAGAGATAGACACTGTCACTGATGAGGATGGCAAAGTTAGGTTTAGCAAATTTTTCTGTGCCTTCAAAGCTAGTATAGATGGTTTCTTGAATGGATGGGCACAATTGGATGTTTCCAATGGCCTTTGGGTTTTTTGAGGGAGAAAGCAAAGAAAATTGGATTTGGTTCATGCAACAACTTAAGAAATCAATAGGCCCCATGCAGCATTTAGCTATCTGTACAGATGCATGCAAGGGACTAGAGTCATCTGTCAAAGATGTGTTTCCAGATGCAGAGTGGAGAGAATGTTTCAGGCATTTAATGGATAACCTAAAGAACCAGTACACTGGTGATGTATATGCCAAAAACATGTGGCCTGCAGCTAGAGCATATTCTCCCCATAAATTCAAATATTTCTTTGACAAAGTGCTGGCAGCTAGTCCAGACATCCAGAAATGGTTAGATGAGCATCATCCTTTTCTTTGGGCAAGAAGCAAGTTTTGTCCAGACATCAAGTGTGCTATATAAACAATAATTTAGCTGAATGTTGGAATGCATGGATCAAAGAGATGAAAGACCTACCTCTGTGGCGTATGGCAGATGCTATTAGAGAGAAGGTAATGATCTTGTTTGCCAAAAGGAAGAAGATTTCCACATCATTGCCTCATGGTATATTGTCTGCTGTGATACATCAACTCAATGCTGCATCTAGGGGACTAGGACACTTGAAGATTTCCAAAGGTCACCCAAATGAAGCTGAAGTCACAGAGCTGTACAAAGATGAAGAAGTTAGAAGACATGTAGTGTACTTGTCTCAAAAAAATTGCACACGCAGACAGTGGCAAGTGACTGGTAAACCATGTCCACATGCATTGACTGTGATAACTAGCATGAGGCAGCCTGACATGGGTTCTTTTGTGGACAACTACTATTCAGTGGCCAAGTTTCAAGCAGCTTATGCAGGCATTATTCCTAGCATCACTGACAGGAATCAATGGCCTGAAGTTGACAAGGGGTTTACACTGCACCCTCCTATCCAGAAAAAGAAAGAGCCAGGAAGGTTGAGGAAAAATAGGATCAAACCAGCTAGTGAGAGATCATGCAAAGCAACTAGGCAACCTAACTGTCTTGAGTATGGTCACAGAGCTACTAGCTGGCAAACTGGAACAAAAAAAAAGGTGCATAACTATTTTATTTTTCCTAGTGTCTTCACATAATTTCTTACTTTGTAACCATGATCCATTACACTTTTTTACAGGAAGAAACCTAAGAAGAAGAATCCTGCCAAGCCTGGGAGAAAAAAGAAGACCAAGCCAACTGCTGCTGATGCTACTGAACAGCCAACTCCAAGGACTAGAGGAGCACTGGCAAGGGAAGCTGCTGCAAAAGCAAAAAGAGATGCACAAGAAGCAGAACTGAAGGCAGCAGCAGCAAGGGAAGCAGCAGAAGCAGCAGCAAGGGAAGAGGTTGAAGCTACCAGGAATGAATTTGCATCATCTGTGCCTGAGCCAAGTGAAGAAGCACCCCTTGAACCTATGGCTTTGGCAGTGATTAATGCCCCAGAACCCATTCAGACAACCCCCCAAGCAAAAAGGTTATTGTCATTGTCTGCAACATCTTTTTCCAAATTATCTAAGTCATTTGTTCAATGTGTGTACTTGTTTCCATGGCAGGGCACTATTCTCATATGGTGAACATGCCAAGAAACTTACACCAAAGAGGAAGGCCTTGGCAACTAAAGTGAAAAAAAAACACCACCTAAGAAGAAAGCACGTAAGAGCAAGTGAGCAGTTAGAAGTGAGAAGTGATACTAGTGTCTTTTGTGGTGTATGATTGGCCAAAATACTGTATTTTGCATGGCCTTTGGCAACTTCTGTGTTGTAAAGTGAATTGTAGTTGGGAACATTTACCATGTATTCTCTGTTGGGAACATTTACCATGTCCTATGTCCTATGTCATGGTCATCTTTTCTGTTCAATTTGCATCCATTTGCTCATTCAAATTACCTCATTTCATTTGCTCATTTCAATTTTCATACAAAAGCAGCAGAGCACTTTACAAACTAGACATGAACAAACTCCATGTTTTCATTTGCTCAGTCAAGTTCATTCCCTACTGAAACACACTACTGTCTACATCAGTTCGTTGCAAACAGATTTTACCACAAACGCCAATACAACTACTGCAATACAACCAATGAAAATGTTCATTTTCCACATCAGTCTCTCCATCTTGTTCTCCAGTTGCTTCATCCCCTCATCTAGAGAAGGTGCTTCATTCTCTTCTCCTCCATGTTCATTAATCTGCTGACAGCATATCCTGACGATCTTCTTCTCCACCAGCTCATCCAGATACTCCCTCTGAAACCTATAGAAGCCACACAGCTTCGGATTCTGCAAAAAAACGATGAACATTGAAACCCTAGGTTTGATTGAAAATGGAGAAAAACTCACAACTTACCCCCATTTCTCGGGCATTTGAAGAAGATGCGCCCCTTGTTCTGACTTTCTAGCTTGACCACGCGAAGCTCAATCACCCGGGCAAGATCGCAATCGGGGCACACGATCAAAGGCAGCCCAGTCTCTTTACCGACCGGATGCTGCTCGCACACGGAGCTCACTCCTCTCCCCTGCCTCCTCGTTGCCCTACTCGCGCTGGAGCTAGAGGAGTCGGCCCTCTACGCCATAGCCCTGGCCGCCGTTGCGCTGGGGGAGGCGTGAGGCGGCGGCGCAGTGGGGAAGAAAGGCGTCGGTGGCGGCGGGATAGCGAGAGGGGGGTGAGGAGAGTGGGAGCGGTCAACGGGCTTGACCGGGGGTCACGGGCACATGAACAAAGGGGCGAGGGCACAAAGGACATTTCGCCTCGCCTTGCTGACCGGGCGCCAACGTGGCCTGCCTGCCGTGTCCTGCCACATAGGCAAAAGTGGTAAAAACGTAAGATTTCCAGCTACAGTAGTGCTAAATCTGTAGGGGCCCGTTTAAGCGTGCTAAACCAGCGAGTGACCTTCCTTATAGTGGTAAAAATGTAAAAAACCCAAGTTTGGCTCCGTTTGCACTTCTTCTTTTTCAAGCCTGATGAATTTTTTCCTACCATTTCTTGTTTCAGAGAAAGCAAGCTGCTGAAGCCTGAAGAACAGGTTGTTCAGAGTTCAGAGTTTGCGCCTGAGGCCTGACAAGAGCATTGTTTCTGTAGCTGGACTCGAATCAGATGAACTTTGCAGAAAAATGTTTCTAAAGTGGCTTCTTGTTTATGCTAGCCAAATACTCACAAATAACAGTCTCACAGATCAGTGCGTGTGTTTGACATAGTGGGCAGTGTCATCGTGCGTGTGTTTGACAAAACAAACGAACCAGCGGTTCTGCGCCAGAACATTGTCAGGAAAATTCAGGCAGAAAGGTCAGGAGCCGGTACCGGTAGCCTGCTAAACCTGTGTATCATTTATCCCACGGTTGTCAGCCACCCCGCTTACATGTTCGGCAATGATCATGTACCAGCACCACCATGGAAACATTTGGCAAACTGAATTGGCTAGCCAGATCTGTAAAAGCTCAACCAGCTGCATAAGAGTCCCAATTCGGTATGCTGGCTGTTGCTTCATTGACCATTTTCACAAGTGTAACCTGTGAGCAACAAAAAAAATCCATCACATGTAAGAAGGATATAGAAAGAACAAGGACTGGGAAGAGGCAAATAATAGTAGCTGTGTGTGTCCATGTAGTAAGTATCACTGAATTATGTCAACAACAGAAGAAAATTGTTGGCATTTCTAATGCTTCTTTTTTTTATGGTGGCATTTCTAATCCTGATACTTCAAGAAACTAACAAGTCTTATGGACGAACAACTTTTTATCATAAGGAATGCCTTATATAAACCAGTGATGAAACCAACAAAATGCATATGACATTTTACAGAATTATCTCATGGTGGCCTGAAGTGCTTCAATGATGCTTGTAAGTGCAACATGGTAGCTATAATTTTTTTTGTGTATTATAATATACTACATCGGTTCCACTACTCACTCGAAAGACTAGGTTGCCAAGCAAACATTGTTTAACATCCGAATGAAATGTTACAAAAACATTGGAACAATGTTACATATTTGCAAACAATGCAGAACCATACCACACTCTGAGGTATACGGTTAGGTAAACCATCTGGAGGTAATGGTAAATTTCTAGGTGGAGGTTTCTCCGTGTACTGTCTCTTGTCAAACCTCCATGCTCCAATTTTGGCATAAGTCAGTTTACCCTAACGCAAAAAGAAGAGCATGGTTATTAGCACAAATCTGGAGTCGGATTTTCTGAAATTCCACATCAAAGGTGAATCATGTACCTCCTTGTCATAATCACACCCATAAGTATAATGTATGATAAAAGCATCACCAACTTCTAAGTCCCAAGGTGGCTGAAAAACAGAATCAAACTACCATCTATGGAAATAACTGCACGAGCTGCCTAATATGGATGATTACATGATATGTTTTATCGATGATGGTGACATGACAGTTAACCAAACTTCACCTGAATCATAAAGTCCTTGTGTAAGATGTTGCCCACTCCATGGATAGCAGATGCTACAGCATATCCATACCTGTTTACGGAAAATACATATGACAAATAATTAGATACCCACTTAAATCCTGGACAAAATAGCATTTAATTTGTTAATAATCTTGGAATACACAATAAATCCAGATTAAAGATTAGACAAATTGAGGAAATAAGAAACTATTTGGCATGTATTACATTTCAAGAACCCAGCCAAAAGCTTTATCTGCGTCAGGATCTTTTTTCATGGCAATGGAAATATTCATCCATGTAGGTGCAATCCTTGCAAGAGATCCCTAGTAAATCAGGGAGAGATTAGTTACGTAAATCTGAGCGGATGCTTAAAAGAAAAGAAAAGCTTACCTTCTCAATTATCACAGGAGAATTTCCTATAGGATCAATCTTAGTGATTGGCCCCTTGTCTTCAGGGAAGAACTTACGCAACACTTTCTCATTTTTCTCTGGCTCAATATAGAAGAAAGGGAAAGCTGCTGCGCGACCATCCCTTGACAAATTTGGGATAGGCTTGACAATAATATGATCAGGCTCTGCCATCAAGATATACCTGCACATAGTATGAAACTACTAATCTACTGAATCTGGAGAATGATTGCTACTTATCAAATAAACCTATATTAAACTTACTCTTCCTTTATGTATGCCTTCTGAATCCACTGAACAAATGCCCACGGCCTATTCAGAACAATGTATCCCTGAGATGTTAGGATGAACTATGTTACAAAAAAGGAAAAGAAAAAAAAACAAGCTGCATCAAGTTCCTATTAATAATATAATGGTCGGTCATAAACTCCTCTAAGCGTTTGAACTGTAAAATCTCTTGAGCAATACTTGAAGTTTAAAATCATCAGTTGCAGCCAACAAAAATAAGCAATCGATAGGATGCAGCCAAGCAGCAACAGTTTGCATTTCGCAATAGGATGTTCTATGATGATGACAAGCCTGCAGCCCACCCCACGGGATTGTTAGCAACTTGCTGCCTGCACCGGTGGTTTTAACTTGTTTCAGACGCAATATGATGAAAAGGCTGTAATCAGCAGATCCCTTTTCACCACGTGTGGTCCTTGCGGCCAATCTGCTCCTGTTTTTTTTCCTATCAACGTCGCCGTCACTACTCCCTTACTCCTCATTTTCCCTCGTACCACTACCACATGCTTGTACAAGCCAAAGCAGCACAGTTGTTATTTGCCCAGAGGACAGAGGTTTTATTTGCCCAGAGGACAGGTTTTATGCTGAAACAATGTCACCGCATAAGCTTGTAACGACTAATATTTGTTTTTCTGTATCAACTTGGCCCTCACTACTTCCGCTCGTCCCTTGTCCCACATGCTTGTACTCCAGCGACATATTTGTCCAGAGGTTTTATGTCTCATGAATTTTGGCCTGATTTTTCCAGTTAAGGAGGAGCAGGACAGCAGCTGAGCAGCAGGACGACAGGATTTTGCTAAGACCTTAGATCTGTACGTGTCAATTTCTAGTGAGTAGTGATACGAAGCTCAAGCAGTGCAAACCACTGGTTCCTAGATACTCCAAGAAATACTGTGACTGTGAGGTTCATGTTTCTCTGGTTCCTACAAATCACTGATGAGTGGTGAACACTGATCAGCTGAAATCAAATAAATACTGAAATATTTCACAGGTTTATTTTAGAACATTAACCAGCAATTCACATGACTCCACCTGTCCACCATCGCTCCTTGATAAACACACAGATTTTTCTGTTGGGTTTTCTGTTTCACTCAACGTCCATACGCATTTCTACAGAATTCCAACTAACCAGAGAACCAGCGAAAAAGCATGGAACAGCGTGGCGAAATTGATTGCTGTTTCGTCAAGCGAAAGCAACAGTGCGGCAGTTACCTGATCCCCTTCGGCGAGCGGGTCGGCGACGAAGGTGGGGATCTCGTCGACGAACTCGTCGGGCTTCCCGGAGTGCAGGATCCTGGTGAACCCGCCCATCTCGCCGCCGCCCGGCGCCCGCCGCGCCTCCTTGAACCAGTGGTACATGACGCGGCACTGCCACGTGTTGTACACGGACCCCGAAGCGGTCACCGCGGTGTGGAACGGCCTCGGCCGCCCGGCGGACCCTGCGGCGCCGAAGCGGCGGGAGGACGCGGCGGCGGCGGTGGCGGTGGGGAAGGAGGAGGAGGAGGCGAGGGGCAGGAGGCCGGAGCGGGAGGAGAGGAGCGCGTTGTAGGTGAGGAGCGCCGCGGCGATCGCCACAAGGACCAGCGGCAGCGCGCCGCGGCCGCACGGCGCCGCGGCCATGGCGTGTGGCGGTGGCGCGGCGGGTGCTCCCGCGAGCTCGGGGAGTGGTGCGAGTGGGATACAGGGAGACAGCCGAGGCGTGGCGCGTGTGCGCCTTGAATCAGGGGACTGGTGAGGCGAGGCTGGCGTCCTGGTGAAGACTCTCTCTCGGAGCACGTGTTCTGGAAGGGCATTCTCCGGATCCTTTATAATTTGGGTCTTGTTTAGTTGCAAATTTTAAAATTTTAAATATATCACATCGAATAGTAATCTTACATGCATAGAATATTAAATTTAAACAAAATAAACAACTAATTACATAATTTGTTTGTAAATTACGAGACAAATATAATCTTACTATTACTAATTGGAGGCTCCTTCAGGTGATGTCGCCTAGGATCCTAGGTAGATAGTCTAAAAAAATAAAGAAATCCTACAAATTCTCACCAAAATCAGAAATATTTGGCCATCAATTCGGCAACTCTAATCATAATAGTCACTAGTAAAGTGCACGTGCGGCACACACGTGTTTCTGCATGTGTTTAAAATAAAAAACAGGCTTTGGATTCGATCATAGTTGTCATTCGCCTATTAAAAAACACTTTACTTAATATAGTTAGTGAAGGCACATAACTATACAAGTCACCCAGCATTATGCCAATTAAATAACCGCTTAGAACAATTGTAAACACTTAAAAGAAAAATACTCACATTTTGTGTCACAAGGATTCAGAACTTCAAAGGTACGGGTACCTGTGTGTTACCTGTGCAGTATTCCCTTCACATGAGAATAAATAAATTTGAAAATCTGAAAATAGGTCTCTCTTGGACTTAAAATGAATTCTCTTCATTATTAGAGCATCTCCGGCGGTCCCCCGATCCCCAATCCAACTACCATATTCGGAGGGTAGATAAAAAAATAGTGCTCCAGCAATCTCCCAAAACCTTTCCCTTTTTCTAATAATTATTGGGACAATCCAATAATTCACCCCAACTCTCCCTAAATAAATTAGGAGGAGTTGTGATTCTTCCAATAAGATAGTTGGATTGGGAGAATGTTATTGGGAGACTGCGAAAGTAAGTCCCCCAATAATCCTAAAACTTCTATTGAGATCCCAATACCAGTTATTGGAAAAAGGATTATTGGAAATCCTAAAACTTCTATTGAGATTCCAATACCAGTTATTGGAAAAGGATTACTGGAGGACTGATAAAGATGCTCTTGGGCACACTTAGAAGATCCTTAACCCATTCACTAAAATTAAAAACATTTCCATGAAATCTCATAAAGATGCAGCTACAAAACCATAAAGCTTGACATATTTGCCTCGGCAATGATAACTATATTTCCCAGTTCACTTCCAAACTATCTGGTTCGAAAGACACTTTGACCAAAACACAAATCCTCCAATATGCACTTTAAGCTTATGTGGGTATCCTATTTGTAAAACCCAGCTTAGCCCCCATGCTGGGTATCCAACTTTCATAGAGAAAATACACAGTGGGAGTTGCATAAACTAATTTATTATCATTCATTGAGTCCATAACATACTGTCAAAGCTTTCCATGGCAAACTACAGAATCCAGGAGCATAATATTTTTTTATGGAACAGGAGAGGCAAGCCCCTACTGGTTATGTATTAGAAAAAGTCATATACAACAAGACAAAAATAAAAGAACAAAATTATATACAACAGGGAGTCTATCCATTCGACAATTGTCGCGAAGTACTTTTTGTGCTCCATGGGTAACCATGGCAAGTTCACACTTGAAATCTTGACATCTTTGCACTGATGGCATCTCATTATAAAAAAATGAGTGTATTCCTTATTGACCATATGCTCACATTATTTCCAAGGATTGCATATTTTCATATTCAGATAAGCTATAATGAGTCTGCAAAAGGGTGAAGAAGAATAAATGTAAAACTAATTGCCCCAAATGCAAGACCATTTATCTTCTGAATTTGGCATTACCTGGTCTGAAGGTGATCAAGCAGTAGGCAGTATTGTTCATGTGCTTGGACTAATAGAGGCAGATGGAAGAGTGAATGAAATGTTCAGCTGTAGCTGCATTCATCAGAGAGATATTCTTGTTCCATGCAAAGGAGGAGAACCGTGGGTAAGCAAGTTTTGGCATCATATCACACCAGAGGTCATCCATAGAGAAATTGAGCTTCCATTGTCTGGAGCACAATATAAGCCTGAACCATATGGAAATACTTGGAAAAAATGATTTCAGCTAACAACCCATTGATTCATCCAACTGATCCTCATTCAAAAAAGCAAGCAACAGGTTAAGGGAAATTCTGAGAAAGGACCATAACAAAAGCCATGAACGATGACACTGCCATCATGTGTACTTGTGTACTTTGATTCGCTAACAAGCATTTTTACAAACTATCATCAGATTATGAATCGCGACAAGAGGTTTAACCTTCCCCAGAATCAAAATCTTCATGGTCGCGCATTATATCGTGAGCAAAAATTAATGTATCTGGATTGCACAAATGCACAGGCAACGAATGATATTTTGGATCCATATTCCCAGTTCTAACTACTATGTTTAATCACTTTAGCACCAGCAACAAATTATGGTACCTTGGATCCACAAATCAAAGATGATCAAGAATGTGCCATATATTAATAACTGAGTGGAGTAAAATCAGAACCAATTGAATTTGCCAGAAGTAATAACCTGGTTTGTAGTAGTATTTTGCAGCTCCTTTCTGAGTGTGGTAGCAAACCTTGCAATTTACAGTCCCTGGGGACAAGCATGCATTGAATGAGAATTGTGCTCTTGTGCAGCATGAATAAGGACTTACGGTATAGTGCACTGTATCACAAGCACAAATGCCATTTTAAATAAGTTTGAACCTCGAAAAAAATTCAGCGTTCTCACAAAGCTCATATATGTTGATACTCAAGCTATGTTTAGAAAACACATTTGACCATCTAAGTAGACACTCATTTAAGGCGATTCATCCAGCAGCTTCGATGTATTGTTATATACATCTGACCAGTGACCATTGGATGATCGAGTGTGTAAGTGATAGGTCTTGCCCATCAAAAACACATAATCAATATATAGCTAGTTAACTGGGAAAGAAATTTTAATCTACAAACTAACTTGTGACAACACTTTGAAATAAAAATGTATGTTATTTTGGTTGGTCCTTGCAAAATAAATTTAGTCACTAATTGGTTTACTGTCAGGCTATCAGATATGCCATCATTAGAACATTTGCTATGTGCTGCATTCAGTGATTCTTAACTTTTAGATTGGAAATTGGATGTGAGGAACATATATTCAGTAATCAAAGCACGGCTATATAACATTATAAAGAATATAGTTATCATGACACCCAATTTACCCAAATACCAGAAACAAACAGACCAATTATGTCTGCATAAGAAAACCTAATAAGATCCTTCTTTTGGCAATTACTGATAGTGATTCTATTGTCTAGAGAAAGAAACTAAAGAACGAAAAGTAATATATGGTGCAGGAGTGCTGAGGGCCTGGGTCTCGTGCAAGCCAGACTTGCCTAGTGCTGGCCCGCAGCCCTGATAATTAAGACACCTACCTTGTTGCTAGCTTGGCTACCTGGGAGCTCAGAGAGGATGCGGACGCTGGGATCCATGGCGAGCACCGCACGCCGCCGAGGATGGGGACGCGCCGCCCCAGCCGTGTGCGGCGCGCCTAGCGAGGACGCGGTGCTGAGGTCCCCGTGCGGCCCGGCCGCTGCTGTCGCCGCCGCTTCCATGGACGGGGCATGCCGCCCCACCGCCTGTCGAGGATGCAGACGTGCCGCCCAGCCGTGTGCGGCGCGCCTAGTGAGGACGCGGTGCCGAGGTCCCCGTGCCCCCTGGCCGCTGCTGTCGTCTGCCGCCGCTTCCGTAGACGGGGGCGTGTCATCGGGAAGGAGGCGGCCAATGTTTTTCACGCGCCCAGAGAAGGGGGCGGGTACGACAGCGGGTACGTGGGAGGGCGCGGTGAGAAAAAAAATTTAGTTTTTTTTTTGGCAGAAATGCTCTCTAACTCGAGGTTTTAAGGTGTCTTCACCTCCACCTATTTCCCTCGGCCCTGACACACGGGTCCGGTGTGAGGGGTACGGCGGGCCAAATTTAAATGAGAAAGGTTTCCAATTATTTTCGATCTTTATAGTACAGATTCGCATAGACGCTTGTGCGACACGCACGTGATTTAAAAAAACTAATTAGCTTTTAATTCAAAAATACATTGAATTATATAGTATTAATTAAATTAATATTCAAATTACTAAAAATATGTAATATGATAGATGTCGCTACTATCTCGAAGTTTAGGTCAATATGAACCTATGGCAACTTCTTGTTAATTATAATCTGAATTTACAAAATAACTTCACGTTACACTACACAAAATAGTAGGTAAAATGTTAAGGCAGTTATCTTGAGGTGGAACCTCATGGATTCAGTATGGTTTGTCATCCTCTGATGCCCAGAAACATGACTCGTTTCTGGCGACTCATTTTAACAGGCTTTGTGATTTGCAAATTGAGTCGGAGACGACCCCATTCTGCAGTCTTCTTGTGCCAAACACCTATTTTCTTCCTTTCCTATTTGCGATTTCTGGTCACGCTTTCCTCTTCCGCTGTCAACTGGCACCACCACCTCGCACCTCCCCCGTCAGCTTCGCCCCGCATGGTCCCGTGGAGCTTTCCAGGAGATGCCAGTGCCGGCCACGGCGGCGTCCATGCGCGGCACGAAGGCGGCCGGCCCGAGACAAGCTGCGCGGCGACTGGACCGCATGCTGGACGGGCGCCGGGGGCGGGCCGCCCGAATATTCCTCGCGCTGGCGTACGCGGCCGCGATGCTCATGCTCGCCACGGGCGACGGCGAGGGGCTGGGTGCCGGCATCATGGTGGAGGTCGCGGCGCCGGCGGAGCCCGGGTCGGTGTGCCGCAGCCACCTCGTGTTCAAGCGGTTCCTCCAAAAAATGTGCGCCTTCACCTCGCGGCCTAATCGGGTGAATGCCCAATTCCGAGTCTCCATTGCATTCGTCTGGTGGGAAACCGACGGAAGCGCAAGTCGTGGACAGTCCCCACTGCACCATCCTCGCGAGGCCGGGCGGAGCGGCTCCCAGCGCGGCTGCAATCGGGTTCTGCCCCAAGCGGCTCCCTCGCCGCAGCCACCGGGTTCCGCCCCGCCCCGCTCCCTTGCCGGCGGGGCTGGCCGTCGAGCTCTCCACCCCGCCCTGCTGATCTCCGTGGCGTCGCTCGACTCGGTCTCGTGCTCAGCGTCCTATCGCTCCCCGTCCGTGTCCTTGTCCTTGTCGCCCTCGATCTCGAGGGTGTTCTTCCTGGCGTCGGCGGTGGGGGCGGTGGGCCCGCGGACCTTTGGTTAGCTAGCGGCCTAATCAAGCTACGCCTCCATCAATCTCTAGCTAGCCTAATCAAATGTTTTAGTGGGGGAGGATCTGTCCTCGTCGTCGTGGGCGCCGGGGAGGGCGACAGCGACGGCCGTGACCGGCCGGCCGGCCGCGCGCGCACGCGAAACGGAGAGGGAAAGCGGCAAAGGACTACGCCTCGGGGTGCGTACTGGGCGATTCGGCGATCTCCCTCAGCTCGCTCGCTCGCCTCCCGCTGCGGCCTTTGCGTGATCGGCTCAACCTCGGACAGGATGCGCGCCAGGTTAGAGGGTACGCGCGGGCGGGTAAGGTATCGACCGGTGAGAGAAAAAAAAAGTTTGGGCAGAAACATCCCCCGACATCTAATTTTTATGGGTAAACACTCCCTCCCATCTCCCTCGGCCCTGACATGTGGGTCCAACATGAGGGGTACGGCGGATCCGAGTCAGGTGAAAAAAGTTTTCAATTGTTTTCGATCTTTATAGTATAGATTAGATCTGTTATTTTTTTATCTTTTTTTAATAAATTACCCACATTTGCCCTTACGGAAATATAAACTAAAATAAACCCCTACACATGTACTCCCTCCGTATCTGAAAAGAAAGCCGTTTAGGACAGGAGCACGCATACCAAGGAGTGATTAATTAGGGTAGAGTTTACCCCTATTAAATAGGGTCGCGGAAACTTCTAGACCACAAGCAAGTCCGGCTTCAAATTGGTTGGCACAAGGAGCCTCAATGCAAGAGGTCGCGGGATCGACTCCTGGCGGGCTTGTTTTTTGTTGGGGGTCCGTTTTTTGCTCTTTCGCAGAATGGTGCTCGTGCGCGCGCTGGTTTTTTTTTTGCTTGTTCGCTGTGCATGGCGCTCGTGCGCGCGCTGGTTTTTTTTTGCTCGTTCGCTGCATGGCGCTCGTGCGCGCGCTGGGATCGTTTTTTTTCTCTCGTTCGCGTTCGCGCGCTGGGGTTCGTGTTTTGTTCGTGCGCGCGCTGGGGCAATGTTTTTTGCGCCGTTTTGTTCGTGCGCGCGCCGGCATTTTCTCTCTGCGCCATTTTTCCCGTGGAGCCGGCTGCTCGGATGCCTGCGCTATTTAACAGACCACCACTGAGACTTGAGCTTACCATCCAGCACAAACAACACATTCCAGTGCACACACATGGATCTCAACATTCCTTTAGAGGAACAAGAAAACAACAATGGTAGATTTGATCTCAACATTCCCATACTGGAAGATGGTGAAGACGTCAATGGTAATCCATTCTCTTATTAGTTTCCTTTTTGCATTTGATTTGTTTTCGTTTCCTTTCTCATGTCATTGTTTTTCTATAGGATTTGGCGCCCCTGTAATGCAAGATGGTGAAGACGACCTTGTACTGGAGGACGCCGAAGACACCCTCGACGTCAACACCCCTGTGCTGGAAGATGGTGAAGACGCCCCTGTAGTGGAGGACGTTGAAGACGGCCTCGACCAGAACGTGTTTGATCTAAACCTTCCACTAGATGAGTTCGGCGCGATGGATTTTGATTTCGTTCAAAACAATCTTGGTAAGTAAAACAAGCCGTGCATGCAAGTAACTTGAGTGCTGCAAGTAACTCAATGTCTTTTTTTCATTTTGCAAGCAATAATAACGTGCTGCAAGTAACAAGCCGTGCAAGTATCTTTAGTGCTGCAAGTAACTTTAGTGTTTTTTGTTCATGTAGAACAAGCCGTGCAAGCTCCAGTTCAAGCAAACCGAAGAAATCTAGACAGGTCAGATGAGCTTAGAAAGCAAGTTTACCAAGCTTTATTAGCTAGAAGCAAGAATGGGCATCTAGGCAAGAAAGATACAAGAATTGTTGCCGAGCATTTTGGGGTACACATTCAGGTCGTCCAACGTTTGTGGAAGAGAGGTAAAACACAACTTGCAAATTTCATTCCGGTTGAGGTTAGCAGTAGAAAGAAGGATAGATGTGGTCGTAAGGCAATCCCTGTTAATTTGGAAGCATTGCGCAACATTCCTCTCAAGGATAGAATGACAATAGAAGATGTGTGTAGCCAACTTCACATGAGTAAATGAAAGATTCAAAGGTTACTGGAAAAAAGGATTTATTAGGCGCCATTCTAGTAGCATAAAGCCATACTTCACTGATGCTAACAAAAAGGCTCGGTTGAAGTGGTGTGTTGATATGATTGACAAGGACATCTTTGATGACTCAAGATTTAGGGATTTGTTTGACATTGTGTTCATTGATGAAAAATGGTTTTACCTCTCTAAAAAATCAGAGAATTATTACTTGCTACCCGAAGAAGATGAACCCATCGCACTTGTAAGAACAAAAATTACATCCCTAGGATCATGTTCTTGTGTGTTTGTACTCGGCCAAGGTTTAGGGATGGAGAGTGTATTTTTGATGGCAAGATTGGTTGTTTTCCACTAGTTACTTATGAACCGGCTCAAAGAGGTAATGAGAGAACCGGTCGTGTTCGTGGAGACTTGATGGTAAAGCCTATAGCTTCGATCACAAGAGATGTGATGAGGGACTTCATGATCAACAAAGTTTTGCCGGCAATTCGAGCCAAATGGCCAAGAGAGGATGTGGGCAAACTAATCTACATTCAACAAGATAATGCACCTTCCCATATAAAATTGGATGATGCAATTTTTTGTGAGGCTGCAAAGCAAAATGATTTTGATATTCGCCTAATTTGTCAACCACCTAATTCTCCGGATTTTAACAATCTTGATTTGGGATTTTTTTCGAGCTATTCAAGCCATTCAATACAAGAAAAATGCAAAAACAGTTGAAGATCTAATTCCAGTAGTACAAGAGGTAAATTCATCAATTCTCTTCATTTTAACATTCTTGATTTCGGGTTTATACTCACTGAATTTTGTCAACACATGTAGGCATTCATGGAGTACTGTCCACACAAGGCAAACAGAATATTTGTAGCCCTCCAAACTGTTTTGATGGAAGTCATGAAGATTAAAGGATGCAACAAGTACAAAATTCCTCACATGCAAAAGGAAAGATTAGAGAGGGAACAAAGACTGCCCTTGCAGATTTCTTGTGAGCCATCGTTGCTAGCTGAAGCCATAGGTAGTCTAGATGCATGAAACAAATAGAACTCGATTAGTACTAGATGATAAGCAATGGTTGAACAAGAACTTGCTGTCGGGGACTATGAGCAATGTAATCTTACTATTTCCATCTTGTTGTTTCTTCTTTCTTCTACTTGTTCATCTTCCTCCACTCCACTCCACCTTCCTCCCTCTCGCGCTTCACGTCCAGCGCAGCGGCGCAATCGAACTCGTCGATGCTGCGAATAGTAGAACTCATCCAGTAATCAAGGTGGACGAGACCGCAACGAGCGCACGGCCACAACAGCGAGTGCGCACGATTCCATGCTTCGCGATCTTCATGAAGTAGATGACAGCGACCACATATGAACGCGCCCGGCGGCAAGGAGTCCGGCACCGTCATCTCCGCGCCCGGCGGCAAGGAGTCCGGCACTGCCGTCGTCACCGAGTCCGGCGGCAATGAGTCCGGCGCGAGCAACTCCTCCGACTCCGGCGCGACGAGCTCCGGCGCGACGAGCTCCTCCTAGTCCGGCGCGAGCAGCTCCTCCTCCGGCGGCGTGACGAGCTCCTCCGAGTCCGGCGCGACGAACTCCATGAAGAGTAGCAGCTTGGGGCGGGCGTAGAAGCTTGGCTGGTGCGGGCGCCGTAGCAGCTAGCAGGTTGGGGCGCATTTTGACGGGGGCGTAGCAGCTTGGCGCGGACGGACGGGAACCGAGGCGGGGAGGATGGGAACCGAGGCGGCGAGGACGGGAAACGCGCGGCGCGCCAACGACTGCAGTTAAGGAAGGGCAATCCCGTCCAAAATCATCCACGCGTGGGTTAAACGGCTTCCTTTGTGCAATCCTCCCAACGGCCAGAACAGCGTCCTTTGGGAGTATTTAAATTATTCACCTCTGCCATTATAAAAATAATATAAAGTAACCCCCTAATCTTCATGTAAATTACCCACTTATGCCATTATAAAATAATATCTAATTAATAAACCCCTAATTTTTTGTATATATTATCCAATGATATCATTATAAAAAATTAAAATAAACCCCAAATCTGAATTAAAATTTTATTATTATAATAAAATCTTAAAGTGCATCAATATAAAAATCTAAATTACTATTATAAATATTAAAATAAACCCCAAATCTGAATTAAAATTTTATTATTATAATAAAATCTTAAAGTTCATCAATATAAAATTCTAAATTACTATTTTTATCATTATTGGTATATTATTTATGTTAGTATTTATATAAAAATACTAACCATAATGTGTGTGTCAGCATATATTCATGTATAAGAGAATAGATAAGAATACCAATTTTTATGTTTTTCACATAGCTCAAAAAGTGTTCAATTAAATACATATCAAACATATATGGAGGTATGATAAATATGTATCTTTATAATACTGGATTAGAATATTTAATTAGTTAAAAAGAGCGTGAGATAGATAATTATCAGATATCTCTAAGTAGTCCGTGCGGGAGCACGGGTTGATAGAGTAGTGAGCCTAATTAAGCTATGATTCGACACTAAATTGCTACAGTAACTATGCGCTAATGTTGGATTAATTAGGCTCATTAAATTCGTCTCGTAGTTTACAGACGAGTTCTGTAATAAATTTTGTGATTAGTCTATATTTAGTACTTCAAATGTGAAAAGATTCCATTTCAAAAAATTTATACCTCGCAACTAAACGAGGTCTTGGTTCAAATTTGTACTGAATTCCAAGGAATTACATCCTAATTGCTTACCTAATTAGGTTTTCTGAAGAAAACATGCTTACTGCCATAGTGGAGTGCGTGTATCTTTTCTGTTTAAGGGGTCCTTCAATTTTACATAACAAAGTTGAGGTGCAACCACTCGGCGAGAGTAGATATTTTTTACTCTCTATTTGCTCTCCTTTAAACTCTAAAAAGAATTCTCTCCGTATTGAGTTCCATTTTCCATTCTCTATTTTTCCTTCTCCAAATTCCAACTCCTTCTTCAACTCCCCATCTCCACACACACTGATATATGGGTCCCACGCATCATCCCCTTCTTTTACCTTTCTTTCTTGGGTTGCGTTCTCGGACTACAAGGACTACCAGTGATCAAGGGCCATAGCACAGAGCAAGGCGAGGCACACGTGACACACTTGGCGCGGACAGAGGATGCCCGCAGCTCGCCGGAGATGGGAAGAACACAGCGGCGCAGGCTGTCGGTGTGGCCACGGTGGCGCACCGGCGGCGAAGCGCGTTCCTCGCCAAATAAGTTGGGAATGCAGAGAGTTAGCGGAAGCGCCATGATCTGCTCGTCAAGACCAACTCATTTTGGGTATTGGTTGGCCCCATTTTGAGAGTTGGATGGGGGCTCACCGTGCTACTAGGGCACCGCCTTGGCCGGCGGTGAGGGAGACTGCGTCGGCCAATGCGGCTGCCTCCCCCGCGGCGCAGCACCCCCGCTAACTGTATTTCTTTGTATTTCCTGCTATGTTCCCCCAACCCTTTTTTTTTTGTCTCCTCCAGTCCTAGGAAGACAAAAACTTTCAATCTTATCCACTTGTTGTAGACAAAAACACCAAATAAAATAAACATGAAACAAATATGAGCAAGAACTCTCTATTTCATTTACTTGTTATAGACAAAAAAGACATTGCATTTTTACATGGAGAGAGGTACAGCGGTACGGTAGGGGATGTACATTCAAGAATTGAAACCACAGACGAGAACAGCTCCGGCGATCATGAGCGGCCAGGGGCGCACAGAAGGGAAGCACGGCGGCGAGCAGCCACCTACTCGGTGTCACGTCCACGGCGGCGGGGGCACCGTCATGGTCGTCGGCGTGTTCCCCAGCGGCGCCGGCGGCGACCACGGCGACCTGAAGCCCAACAGCCGCCTGTTCAAGGCCTCCCTCCCGCCACGGGAGGCCCCGCCGCTGCCGCTGCCGCTGCCGCTGCCGGGAGGGCGCGATGAGGAGCAGGCTGCCGGGGCGGCGCAAGAGCACACGAGGAAGACGACCACGAACAGCCAAGCTAGGAGCTTGCTCCGATCCATGGCGGCCATCGTCGTGAGACCAAGCCTGCCTGCCGTCTGAGATCGACGACAAACACGGGCGATTGGAACCCGGCCGGGATAATCAAAGCGTCCCAATACCGCCGGCCTTGCCTGCTCTTGTTGTTTAAGTACTTGCCTGCTCGACCCAACCGCCGAGAAGCCGATCTGGAGCTAATCAGTCTGGCTGGCTAGTAGGTGGTGGCCGATCTGGAGCTAATCTTGTTGACGTCTGGATGGTGAAACGTATTGCCACAACCCACAATAATCGCAGCTCGTGTGCGCGCATGTGTGTTTTTTTTTCCGCCCATGGAACGTATTTCATTAAGAAAAAGAAGCGTGCGGTTTTCAGATTGAGGTTCGCTAATGGTATTATTAAAAAAAAGATGTTCACTAATGGTGTTAGATTCATCAGTTGACTTGAGGGCTTAGTTTAATTTGTATCAACTGGATTCTCGGGTGCAGAATAGTTTTCTTTTTCCTTTTTCTGCCTCTGTGATGGCACGTGAGAGTAGTAGTAGTATATATATAACATGGGTGTGGAATGGCCTTACGCTACATCACATGCCACGACAAACTCACGGAAAGCTACGCAGCGTCCGTCGTACTTACTGTAGTTCACATCAGACAAGTGCATGTAATTTATGTAAGACAAGTGATAATTAAATTAGTCAGCGGTGGTCGGATGCTGCGCCTCCCGCGATGGTGGTGTCCGTCTGCAACTCCGTTGAGCGTTGGAGCCTTGGAGGGCGCCGCCGGTGGGGATCGCCTGCTGCAACGGCACCCGGCGTACTGCGGCATGCGCTCCAGTGTCCATACGGGAAAGGAAGCAGGTTCTTGAGCGATGCGATCGATCGATCGATCTTCGATGCCGTTCAGAGAGAGATGTTCAGGGACAAGCAGAGCTAAAGTTGTGTCCAGGAAGGCCTTCAAAAAAAAAAAGTTGTGCATGTCGAAGTATCCGTCACATTGAATGTTCGGACACATGCATAGATCATTAAATGCATTTGAAAAAACTAACTAATTACACAGTCTAACTGATTAGCACAAGATAAATTTTTTAAGCCTAATTAATCTATAATTAAATATTATTTGTCAAGTAACAATAAAATATACTACACTACCAAAACCAACTTTTCACCAACTAAATAGAGCCTAACTCTAGAATTTCTCACCTCAGGGGCGGGGTACAACAGCTAGTTCCCAGTAGCCAGCACCGCCCATGCAACCAGGCAAGGCATCCCATTTTGCAGCCGGCATGTGCAGGCACAGCGGGCCAGTAGGCCACAGAGCGCGGCGGCCAGCACACCAGCAAGGTCCTAAGGCTTTGTTTGGTTGCAGTGTAAAATTTTTAAAATAAAATCTTTTCACATTTAAAATATTAAATATAGATTAATTATAAAACTAATTACAGAACTCATTTGTAAACTACGAGACGAATTTAGTAAGACTAATTAATTCATCATTAACATATAATTACTGTAGCAATTTAATGTCTAATCATGTCTAATTAGACTCATTAGATTCGTCTCGTAATTTACAAACAAACTATGCAATTAGTTTTTTTATTTTACCTAAATTTAATACTTAATGCATGTAAAATTTTCATTCAATGTGATAGTTTTGAAATTTTGAATCTTGCAACTAAATAAGGCTTCTAAGTCCAAGAAGGGCTGCAGCCGGCGGGACTGTCGACCAGCGTCGTCCCGGTCCCGGGTGGCGCGGCGCTGGCCGCGGGCACGGACACGCACGCCGACGTACGGCGGGAAGATGTCGGACACCGTCTCGGAGCGCGATGCGGCGAGGGGAGGTGCGCGGTCAAGGGCGGAGGCGGCGCTGCTGGCTGCTGCGGAGATGACGTTAGCTGTTACATCGCCGGCGGTGCCAAGCGCGACGGCGGGGGAGCACGAGAGCGCGCGCCAGGAGGGGTTGGGGTTAACGGTACTTTATTTACCATCGGATCTGGAGAATTGTCAACCGTTAGATCGGAGCGCTGAGACCAGGATTCGTTGATAGGGTGACGCGGCAGCGTTACTGGCCAGGCGGGCCCCATTTAGTTGAGCCCATGCATCTTTCTTTGAGGCGGTGAATTCGGTCCGTGTTGCTCGTCGTCGACTGCCGCGAGAGCCCCGGAGCCGGATCCTCGGAGAACGAAACGGGACAACATTTTTGATCAATGTACGATCCTTGGAGAAGCAATCAGCTTCACTCTTTTGTAACGAACAGAGGCCGGGAAAACTGAAATTGAATGGCCAGTGCCATCTGCAGTCTGCAGACACGATCAAGGCTACCGATGCATTTCAACAACTAGTGCCTTGCGCGCCAAGGCGCGCGCAATTTATTTATTTGTTTTCGTTTGGCAATATAAGTTTATGTAGAGATTTGTAGTAGATGTATAGACAAATGGATATACATAGATAGAAATATGATATTTGTTTTTAAAGCAAAGTATGCAAAAAATAGTAGCTGAAATCCAACGTCTCAATCTCGCCGTCGAAGGCGGCCGGGAGCGGTCCTGGGGCATCTCCTCACCATGCAATGCGCGGCTATCACGCCCGACCTGCGGCACCGCAGCGTACCGGAGCGAGGCCGGGTCGCCCGCCGGTGACGGCATGAACTCGCCGCACCCATCGAGGGCGTGCCCGGCGGCCCGCCCAAACTCGCCGCGTGGCTCTCCAGCCTAGCTTCACTGCCGTCATTGCAGTAGAGCACACACCCATTCGGAGGCCACCAAAATTACCGGTCGAGAGTTCTAGATTCAGATATTTTGTAGTGACCGAATGGATAGCTGACGCGTGGACCATTCGTGTCTCAAGGCCTCAAAGATAACGATGGCACGGCCAATCACATGCCCTGCCAATTTAGGATCGAATAGTAGGAATCTTTTTTACTGGCGTGGCCAGTCTGCCGTTGCGCCGACCTTCGGGGCATTCACATATAGAAATTAGGGATGTGATTAGATTCAAAAATTTTATCCCAAAAACGTCACATCGAATATTTGAGCACAGGCATGGAATACTAAATAAAATCTATTTACAAAACTTTTTACACGGATAGGTTGTAAATCGCGAGACGAATCTAATGAGCTACTTAATCTATGATCTGCAACAGTGATACTGCAGTAACTGTTCACTAATTATGAGTTAATTATGAATTAAGTATGCTCATTAGATTCGTCTTGTGATTTACAACCCATTCGTGCAAAAGGTTTTGTAAATAGATTTTATTTAGTACTCCCAAATAGCAAGATTCCCTTTCATCCGTAGTCATACAGTGGTACTACAGTAACCGCTCACTAATTATGAGTTAATCATGAATTAAGTATGCTCATTAGGTTTGTCTCGTGATTTACAACCCATCCGTGTAAAAGGTTTTGTAAATAGATTTTATTTAGTACTCCGAAATAGCAAGATTTCCTTTCATCCGTAGCCATACAATGGTACTACAGTAATCGTTTACTAATTATTAGTTAACCATGAATTAAGTATTCTCATTAGATTCGTCTCGTGATTTACAACCCGTCTCGTGATTTGCAACCCATCCGTGCAAAAAGTTTGTAAATTGATTTTATTTAGTACTCCGAAATATCAAAATTCTCTTTCATCCGTAGCCATACAGTGGTACTACAGTAACTGATCACTAATTATGAGTTAATCATGAATTAAGTATGCTTATTAGGTTCGTCTCGTGATTTACAACCCGGCCTGTAAAAGGTTTTGTAAATAGATTCTATTTTGTACTCCGAAATAGCAAGATTCTCTTTCATCCGTAGCCATACAGTGATACTACAATAACCGTTCACTAATTATGAGTTGATCATGAAGTAAGTATGCTCATTAGTTTCGTCTCGTGATTTGCAACCCATCCATACCAAAGGTTTTGTAAATAAATTTTATTTAGTACTCCGAAATAGTAAGATTTCCTTTCATCCGTAGCCATACAATGGTACTACAGTAATCGTTCACTAATGATTCGTCTCGTGATTTACAACTCGTCTCGTGATTTACAACCCATCCGTGCAAAAAGTCTGTAAATAGATTTTATTTAGTACTCCGAAATATCAAAATTCTCTTTCATCCGTAGCCATACAGTGGTACTACAGTAACCGATCACTAATTATGAGTTAATCATGAATTAAGTATGCTTGTTAGGTTCGTCTCGTGATTTACAACCCGGCCTGTAAAAGGTTTTGTAAATAGATTTTATTTAGTACTCCGAAATAGCAAGATTCTCTTTCATTCGTAGTCATACAGTGATACTACAATAACCGTTCACTAATTATGAGTTGATCATGAAGTAAGTATGCTCATTAGTTTCGTATCGTGATTTGTAATCCATCCATACAAAAGGTTTTGTAAATAGATTTTATTTAGTACTCTGAAATAGGAAGATTTCCTTTCATCCGTAACCATCGGATACTACAATAACCGTTCACTAATTATGAGTTGATCATGAAGTAAGTATGCTCATTAGTTTCGTCTCGTGATTTGTAATCCATCCATACAAAAAGTTTTGTAAATAGATTTTATTTAGTACTCTGAAATAGGAAGATTTCCTTTCATCCGTAACCATCGGATCACGATCGGACGGGCGAAATTTTTTTGGCCGACGTGGCTGCCTGAGAGGGCGCGGAGGGTCGGCGCTTTCATACATAGAAAAATTAGTTTCGTATCGTGATTTGTAATCCATCCATACAAAAGGTTTTGTAAATAGATTTTATTTAGTACTCTGAAATAGGAAGATTTCCTTTCATCCGTAACCATCGGATACTACAATAACCGTTCACTAATTATGAGTTGATCATGAAGTAAGTATGCTCATTAGTTTCGTCTCGTGATTTGTAATCCATCCATACAAAAAGTTTTGTAAATAGATTTTATTTAGTACTCCGAAATAGTAAGATTTCCTTTCATCCGTAGCCATACAATGGTACTACAGTAATCGTTCACTAATGATTCGTCTCGTGATTTACAACTCGTCTCGTGATTTACAACCCATCCGTGCAAAAAGTCTGTAAATAGATTTTATTTAGTACTCCGAAATATCAAAATTCTCTTTCATCCGTAGCCATACAGTGGTACTACATTAACCGATCACTAATTATGAGTTAATCATGAATTAAGTATGCTTGTTAGGTTCGTCTCGTGATTTACAACCCGGCCTGTAAAAGGTTTTGTAAATAGATTTTATTTAGTACTCCGAAATAGCAAGATTCCCTTTCATTCGTAGTCATACAGTGATACTACAATAACCGTTCACTAATTATGAGTTGATCATGAAGTAAGTATGCTCATTAGTTTCGTATCGTGATTTGTAATCCATCCATACAAAAGGTTTTGTAAATAGATTTTGATTTGTAATCCATCCATACAAAAGGTTTTGTAAATAGATTTTATTTAGTACTCTGAAATAGGAAGATTTCCTTTCATCCGTAACCATCGGATACTACAATAACCGTTCACTAATTATGAGTTGATCATGAAGTAAGTATGCTCATTAGTTTCGTCTCGTGATTTGTAATCCATCCATACAAAAAGTTTTGTAAATAGATTTTATTTAGTACTCTGAAATAGGAAGATTTCCTTTCATCCGTAACCATCGGATCACGATCGGACGGGCGAAATTTTTTTGGCCGACGTGGCTGCCTGAGAGGGCGCGGAGGGTCGGCGCTTTCATATATAGAAAAATTAGTTTCGTATCGTGATTTGTAATCCATCCATACAAAAGGTTTTGTAAATAGATTTTATTTAGTACTCTGAAATAGGAAGATTTCCTTTCATCCGTAACCATCGGATACTACAATAACCGTTCACTAATTATGAGTTGATCATGAAGTAAGTATGCTCATTAGTTTCGTCTCGTGATTTGTAATCCATCCATACAAAAAGTTTTGTAAATAGATTTTATTTAGTACTCTGAAATAGGAAGATTTCCTTTCATCTGTAACCATCGGATCACGATCGGACGGGCGAAATTTTTTTGGCCGACGTGGCTGCCTGAGAGGGCGCGGAGAGTCGGCGCTTTCATATATAGAAATGGCATGACACGGAGGCGGTGGAAGTACGGAACTGCAAGTCATACTGATTCAGCTTACCAAATACTTTACTAGTAAATGTGAGCATCTCCAACAGATTACTCATCTCTCTTCAATACCAAAAAATTGATGTTTTGATGATAGAAGTGTTCCAGCAGATTAGCAATCAATCCCCATTACCCATAAGTTTTTGGTAAAACCAAAACACACCTCCCTCTCACCTAAATCAAAGGGATTTTCTCTCTACCCTATTCTTGGTGATTGGATTTTGGTAGTCTACTGACAACCATTACCTAAAACACAAAAATAGTTATTGATAATGGAGCGAGTGTATGTTTTCGATATGAGGTATATATGAGTAATCTGTTAGAGATGCTCGATCAAAGGGTGGCCAGTCAGACTTAAAAGATGTGTTTTGTAATCATATAAGTCGATAGTGATTATTCAAGTGCTTTTGAGAAATTGGTTAATGAAAAACGATAAACTCAAAAGGTGATCCCAATAAGAGAGCCGCTCAACTTTTTTCTCTAAAGAAAAAAGAAAAAAATTAGGCTTTGAGCACCAGTGATGCCGATTTATAGTCAATTTTCCATTCTTAAAGGCAACTCCAAGAGCTTAGCTAAATCCATTTGGATAGGTAAAATTGAAAAAATATAGGTGAAAAAGCAATCCAACAGCCTCTCCTTACTCTTTTCTATCTAGCTCGGTATCCCCTCCTCTCCGCTAGCCATCTTTGCCGAGTGCTTGCAACTTGCCATCTCCCTCTTCTCGCACGCCCTCTCGCACTTGCGCTCCCGCGCCCTCGACGTGTGGCGTCGAGAGGAGGGGGGAGTCGACGAACCCATGACAGCGTCGATTAGGATCCGTCGCCCATGGATGTACTGCTGCAAGCCGAGAGTGTACGCCGCCGTCGTGGTGCTCCTCTGCTCGGGCGTCAGAGCGTCGCAGAAGAAGGAGCCGCTGGGGAAGGAGAGGGAGAGCTCGCCGCCCGCGACGCGTCGCGTCGGAGGAGAATCGGCAAATCTGGGACGACGTTGATTGGGCTCTATCCCACCATGGGCATCCTTCCGCGAGCTGAGAGTGTACACTGCAATGATGGTGCTCCTCTGCGCAGGCGTCGCGGAAGGAGGGGCCGTCGGGGAAGGAGAGCTCTGCGGCCAAGTGCCGCGTCTGAGGAGAGTCAAGAAATCTCCAAAAGTGATTTATGAATGGGCTCCACTTGAGCGTCCTTCGGTGTCGAGGGTCTCCTGGTTGCGCCGTGGAAGTAGGGGCGCTGCGCACCGGGCAGGTGAACTTGTGGATCCAGCAGAGCTAAGCTAGACTTATATCTAGGCTATTGGAGTTGCTCTTAGTGCCACTATGCATATCAAGAACCACGAATATAAGAAAAATAAATACTGTGCTCTGTTGACCGGCAGTCATTCCTAGTAATGTGCCGACTGAAATACGGTAGGTATCAAGGTATGACAGGCAGTCAGAAGTGTGCATAGTGAAACTTGCACCAATACTTTGAATTGTCCACGTCCTTCCTCAATACTCCATAATTTGTAGAAGAGAAGTTCATACTTCCCAAGTAAAATTGGGGGCATGGCTATATATTAGGCTTGTAGGCATGAAATTGTTGCTGCCAAGTCATCCCAGAACAGCTTCCAAGTATCAGTAAAATTGGGGGTATGGCTATATATTAGGCTTGAAGACATGCAATTGTTGCTGCCAAGTCATCCCAGAACTGCTTCCAAATACCACTACTTTGTCGTGTGAACACACTCCAGAATCATTTTTTTTTACGGGAACTACGGCTAACCCATTGGGGCAGCCTGAACCATGTCATTAAAAGAGAAGAGTTCGGCGTACAACAAGCAAGAGGATTTACAAGGGGGGAGGTGGAAGAAATACAGTGACAGGCCACTGTAGAAAGCTGCAACTGTTCCATGGTGCCAAACTCGTGTCACATCACATGCAGAAAACGAAGCCATGAACAACAGCACGTCTGGGTGAATAAGACCAGGAACTAAAGCAGGAATCGTCATCAACAGCGAAGTTCTATACTGGCGGACCATTACCCTATGATTGTGCAGAGTGTGTTGTTGGGTACCCGAACCCCGGTTGATTGCGCAGAGGAACCAGTACCCTATGATTTTTGCGGTTGTATTCTGATTTCCGAATAGAGAATGATTTTATTACAAAAAAAAGAATAGAGAATGAGGACTTGCAGTATGTTTCGTGTCTCATTTGGCCCTTCAAGATAGCGCGCTGAGCGTTGGAGGCAACAAAGTTTTGAACATCTGTAAATCCTGTACATTCAGATGCAGACGCCTTCTTCCCCCTTGCATTTCCGATTATATGCAAGACAGCAGAGGATCGTTGATTCCACATTGTTGCTCGTGCTGTCATGGATCAAGAACCTGCACACGAAGTGAGGACTTTTTCAGTGTTCCTCAAGCGTACAGCTAGCCACCAGTCCGCAGGCATGAGTGACCTCCACATTGGCAGCAGGCGACGGACGCAGCGGTCAGCATCGGCATGGACATCCAAGTCTAAGCGGAAGAGATGGACCCTAGACGATATCATCACCTGACGCGGAAGAGCTGCAGCCTGCAGGCGGCGGGGATGTTCGATTGGTCATCGGTGCCGTACCGGGGGTTCCGCTGGCCGCGGGCACGAAGGCGGGAGGATATCAGTGGCCAGCCGCCGCCGTGGAGCACAATGCGGCGAGGTGAGGCGCGAGGGGAAGAGGGCAGGCGGAGCCGAAGGCCGCGGAGACGACACCAGGGGAGGTTCCTGCGACGCTACTCCATTTGCCGTCCAGGCCTGGGGTAGTGCCGCTGGAGGAGGCCTAACAGACAGAGGGAAAACTGGAAAGATCGTCGAGGCTACCGATCACTTTTCTGCAAGTCTTCATTCAGTTTCAGAAATTGGTAGCAGATGCAATCAGACGAACACAATGATAAGTCCGATTGGCACTGGAGATTCGGAATACAACTTGAGAAAGTACAATTTTTCAGAACAGCAAGCCATGAGCCTCAGAACATGATCCGCTGATACTCCAGGACCCTGCTCCGTGAGCAGTCCGGACAAAAGAAGTCAAGCAATTGCATTTTTACACAGCGAGAGGTACAGCGGGTACAGTAGGCATGTGCACCCAAGACTCCGAATCACACACTTGACACGTTCGTACGCAGGAGAGTCACGACACTGCTCCAGCACAGCAGTGACAGTGAATTGAGAAGCGGCCAGGGGGCCGCAGAAGGGAAGAAGCACAGCAGCGAGCAGGCACGAAGTCGGTCTCACGCCCACGGCCCACGGCGGCGGGGGAACGGGCATGGTCGTCGGCCTGTTCCACAGCGGCGCCGGCGGCGACCACGGCGACCTCAAGCCTAAGTACCGCCTGTTCCGGGCCTCCCTCCCCCCACGGGAGGCCTCACCGCTGCCGCTGCCGGGAGGGCGCGAGGAGCAGACTGCCTGGGCGGTGCAAGGGCACACGAGGAAGACGACCACGACCACGAGCAGCCAAGCGAAGAGCCTGCTCCGATCCATGGCGGCCGTCATCGTGATCCTGCCGGCCTGCCGTCTGAGATTGATGAACACGAGCGATAGGAAGTTTGGAACCGGGGATAATAATTAATCGTCCCAATGCCACCAGCCTTGCCAGTTCGTGTTGTTTATGTACTCGCCGATCGGATCGATGATGTGAGTTGTGACGAGGATGCCGAGCTCGAGCGAACTGCCGAGAAGCTGATCTGGAGCTAATCACTAATCAGGCTGGCTGGCTGGCTAGTAGGTGGTAGCCGGTAGTATACTACTCCTGCTGGCTCGACATCTGTGGCTGGTGCAGCGTATTGCCACAATAATTGCAGCTCGTGCGGTGTTCAGATTGAGGTTCGCTAATGGTGTTAGATTCATCAGTTGACCTGAGGCTTTAGTTTAATTTAATTTTTATCAACTGGCATCTCGGGTGCGGGAGGGATCAAATACGAAATGGCACAGGAAGTTCGGAAACCGACAAAGTTGAGGACTTGTTCGAAAAAAAAATCAAGGGGATTTTAGAATGAGTATCAACTAGCTACCAACTGCCTTGGTAAAGTTGGTATTCTTTGGCTTGTTCATGTGCAGGATGCCGATCTATATATCAAAATAGTTTGTTTTTCTATAGAATTTCAGTCCATTCAAACTCATGTGATGGGCCCTGTTTCTTTCAACTTTTTGGAGAATCGATTCTGAGAAGCTGGATTTGCTGAGAATTTGTTGTCTAGAGAATCTGCTGACTGGATAAGCTGGGCGTTTGACAATCCTGATTATTTCTATTAGATTGTTTGTCCTGTGTGTAAAATGACCAATATGCTCCTTTGGGTAAAAGCCAACCGTCTGCTCTGCCTCCTCCCTCCTCACACCTATGATGCCGCGACATGGATGGGGTCACTCTAGGTCGGATGCGCTCCTGGGGAAGCTTGCCGCTGGGGGGTATGCACCGCCGGGAGGATTCACAGCCGAATCTGCGCGAGGGCCGATCCACACTGCATAAGGTCGGATCTGGGCCTCAGTCGGGGAAGGGAAAAGGGGGCGGCGCCATCCGCCCTCCTAACCTCCTCCCCAGTGCGCCAGCCCTCCTCCAGCTCGGGCTTGGCGCGGTGGCGAAGGACATTGTGGGGGTCGAGCTCGGCGCATAGCTCAGGTGGGAGGCGGAGCTCAATACGGCGTTTGAATGGGAGGCGGAGCTCAGCACGGGCCGGGAGGGGGGCTGAGGAGGTTTTTTGGTGCTACTTGGGGCAAGTTGTTTTTTGCCGTCCTAAACGGGGCCATGGGCTATTTAACTGTTAGTCTACGGAAGATGCTCTTTCATAGATGGTGTACTTGGGTACACTATGTAAAATCATAGTCAGTAATATAACGTCTATAATTGCTATTATGAAAGTGGACGAATAGTGTGTAGCATGTCAATTCTAGCTGCCTCCTCCTCCTATTATTATTATTATTATTATTATTATTATTATTATTATTATTATTATTATTATTATTATTATTATTATTATTATTATTATTATTATCCAATGCCCAAATAATGTGCTTGGTATAGTTTTTTGTTTGTTTGTTTGCCTTTGTGATGGCACGTGAGAGTAGTTTTTTTTTTTGCGAAAAGTGAGAGTAGTATCTAACATGGGTAGAATAGCCGTACATCATGTCACATACCGCGACAAATTTGTGGAAAGCCACGTAGCGCCCGTTATCTTGTTCATAACGTACCTAATCTTTATTTTAATACAATAGTGTTAAAAGAAGTCACCACGTTCGTCTAGAGGGTTTAGAAATTCTCACGTTAATCTAAAAAAGAGAAGAATTTGCACCGTTGGATTTTATGAAGATCTAACGGTACAGAGTAATCCTAAGAATCCATATCAACTACAACTCCCTTATTCAGTCTTCATATTATAGAGTAGTCCTAAGAATCCCTATCAACTACAACTCCCTTATTTAGGCTCCATATTAATATGATTCTCTCTTAAATCCAATGACACACCAATGTAAATTCAGCCACCCACCTATATCACGGGAGAGAAAAAAAAAAGATCACGGGAGTCTAAAGCATCTATTTACTTGCCCTCGCTGTCCTACAAAAGTATTAAAATTTAAGTCCCGTGTTTACGTGAAGAAATCATGGAAGCCAATAGACGATCACGGCCATAGAGTCGTGATAATTCTAGACTATCCTTCTGACATTGGAGCCAAGTAACACGTTATCAGGTGACTAGCGACAAAAGCAGCTCCCAACCTCCGTGAGCATGCAGGCATCAGGTGGCCACGCAACACGTGCAGCGTTCCTGCACACAATAACAGATGCAGCTGAGATGGAGCGCGTGATAGTTTTGCAATAGTCATCTATGTTGTACTCCCTCCGTTCCAAACTATAAGACATTCCAACAATCTTGGAGAGTCAAATTTTTTTATATTTAACCAAATTTATATAATAGAATAATGACATTAATTATATAAACTAAGTACTATTAGATTCTTTATTAGTTATATTTTCATAGTACATCAATTTGATATCATAAATCTTTATATTTCTCTCTATAATCTTGATCAAACTTGAGATTGCTTTGACTTTCAAAGATTCTCGAGATGTCTTATAATTTGGAATGGAGGGAGTAGTGATATGAGGTAGCAACACTAATGACATATGAAGATCCAACTATCTCCAAGAAGAATCAACATTTAAAACGCCATGGAGCTACCATTGTAATGAAGAAGATGCACATGATCAATAGTAGTAGCTTTTTGACAATATCTACCATTGTGATGAAGAAGATGCACATGATCAATAGTAGTAGCTTTTTGACAATATAAATGAATCTGCATTATTCTTTTGGGATCATTACATTAAGTTGATACGACAGTTTTGAAAAAAAAAAACCGGACCTACCTCTGCATATCACCGACCCAAAATAAAATATATACTATCTATTATATTGATTAATTAAAGAGTGTTTAAAAAAGCTGCCATATTCTTCGAAAGATTCTACAAAATTCTCATGTTAATCTAAAATAGAGAGAAATTTACATTATTGGATTTTATAAAGATCTAGCCATCTAAACTAACCCATAGAGTTCATATCAAATACAATTAATAATTAAAAAGTTCTTACCGAATATGATTAGTAACTGGCTAAATTTAGAATTTGAAAATAAAAAAAATCATCAAAGAGTACATGACAAATACAATTAGAATACCTAAATTCAAAATAAAAAAGAAAAAAAAATAGACAGTGATAAAACAGTACATATTGAATATGATTAGTTAACGGTCTAGATTAACTCAAGAGTCCATATCAAATACGATTAATAAATAGCTAAGTTTAGAACTAAAAAATAAAAAAATAGAATATGGTAAAAATGTCCATACCAAGAAAAATTAGTAAATAGATAAATTTAGAATTAGAAAATAAGGAAACTCAAGAATCCATATCAAATACAATTAATAAATAGCTAATTTTGTAATAAAAAATTAAGAAAGTTAGAATATGACCAAAAAGTCCATGCCAAATACGATTAGTAAATAGATAAATTTGATCCGCGTTTAATAAAAACTCCATAAAAATAAAGATTAGACAACACTTAATTGTAGCAAAGCATAATTATATGATAGGAGAAGCATAACCGGTAGACTCAGTCGTAACCTCGGCAGACTATGATAAGAAATCAACTAAGAGTGGACTGAATGCATTATGTCATTTTTTAATAAAACAAATAAATTTATAATATATATTTTAGAAGTTGTAGTCTTACAAAAAGACGCCCCTAAAGAGGAGCCTATTACAAACTAGGTTCAAATGGCTAGACACATGGAAACACCTCCACGCATCATAGAAGTGCGACCTCACAAGAATCCACGTGCAAGCTGCAAAACACCATCATCACTTCCATGAAGCTCGCCGGCGAAACCCACCAGAGGCACAGGCATCCAAAGGGGCCCATAATGATGCTTGAAGCAAGTGTGGAGAAGCCTGCTAGGAGGCTGGAAGAGGAACAAGATCCTATTGTTGAAGAACAACACCTCCAACCCAAGGATGCAAATGAAAGTGGCGCCAGCGAGTAGAAAAGTGGACTCCTCAAATTCGGGGAAGGCTTGCAACACAACAAAGGCTCTAGGGGGTTCTAGAGATATAAAAGCTCAAAGCTGCTTCAATAGAAAAGGTGGCGGGGAAATAGCTAAAGTAAACTAGAATCACAATGAAAATCAGCAAGCAAAGACCGCACAAATTCACTCTTGCGAAAAACACAAGCAAATTCACTACACGAGTAAGCAGATCTACCATGACTCTAACCAAAATTAAAACTTAAACAAGCAGATTCAAGTAGAAACCTTGAAGCAAGAGAAAGGAGGGTGAAAAGAGGAAGGAGGAAGTGGAGGAGCCAAACCACGTGACAGAGAAAATGGAGAAAGGGGAGAGATTTGGTCGGGCGGACCGGCGGAGCAAAAGGAAGAAAAAGAGGGAGGGAAGGAACCTTTATTCGGGTTTGACCTGCAGCTACCATAATGGAGATGGCGATGAGGACTGCGATGGCACCAGCAATAGCTGCAACAGCAGGGAGTGGCGGCGCAGCCGCCGAGCATCCATCTGAGTACAACAAGTCATAGATAATATACCATAATATATAGAGAATAAGGGGACTGGCTCGCCTCCCTCTCACCACCGGCGAGACACCAAAGGAGAAGAGGATGGGGCCGGAAGTGACGGGATCTCGATGAGCTACAGTAGAAGGGTATTGAAGAACATAAGAATGGGAGAAGCTTCGTACACAAGGGTTGCAAGCCTGCACTATGCTATTTTGATAGGCATTGCATAAGGCATTATTATCTGCAAATGGATGGTGGTTTAATTATGAGAAAAATTTGGAATCCTACAATATCTATATTTTTTATGAAAATGCATATAAATATATCAATCTATATGAACTAACCAAATGATCTATGAGAAAATATTTTGGTTGATTAGATCTTGAAATCAGAAACATATGAACTACAAATAGATCTATTGGTCGAGCGAAGTTAGAGTATACAACATTTGATAAAATTTGAGCATGCGGATGAGATCTTCATTGAGTACAACAAATAAATACAAATAAGTTTTAAATATTAAGAGGGTTTAGAAATTACCACATAGTTGAAAAAAATAAAATAATAAATAGCGCTAATGTTTATGATGATTTAATGGCCTTGATTATCCTGTGAGGTTACACTAGCCTTAATTTACCTTAATCTCTAGCCTTGATTTACCTTAGTAATATAATTTTAATGGCCTAGGAATTTACTTGCTCTTGAAACAACGAAGCAAAATTTACTTTTCGAATTAAAAAAATACCAAATATTAGTAGAGAAACTAGATACCCGCGCTATTTGCGCGGGCCACCTTGCTAGTTTTTATGAGACGAGTGGTAAGTCATAGTAGCATGTGTATGGTCAACGGTAGCATGTGTATGGTCAACGGTGGACTTTTTTGCTAGCTGGATGATGATGATGCACTGCTAATGTCGGTTCGTAATATAAAAATAGAAATCATATTATTTTTTAGCGAAAAACATCATAAAAATATCTTACTTGAAAAAAATGTTTAAAAGATGCACCAATAATCCGCGTACATCTCGACATGTGGTGTCAGACTGTCAGTGTCTCCTCCTACTACTACCTCAACTGCAATCAGGCTGGTCGGAGCAGTTCAATTCTCAAGAGAATTAAGAAAATTGACGAGTTTCAAATAAAGGCCTGAACAAACAGAAAGTGTAGGACTTGGCTTGAGAGGGAGCGTTAACTAGGGATGAAAACGGTTGGAAACGATCGGTAAAAAGCTCTATCACTTTTATTTTCATATTTTTTCATCGAAAATGAAAACGATACGACATTATCAGAAATGAAAACGGCATCGGTATTCCGATAATTTCGGAAACGATAATATACAATCGAGAACACATCGATAACGATCGAAACCCATAGAAACAATATTTTGAAAAATGATAAATATATCAAATCATAGAGCAAAATTCTAACCATATGACTTGACACATTTCGTGCACAAATACTGATTGTTAAAATGTCAATCCAAGTATCCATCCATCCATGACATGTATCTCATTTTATAGTACTAAAAATTTGGACAATAATCCCACCATCCAAGAAACTATTTATAGTCCTATGAATTCAGGCTGCTTAGTTGTGATTTAGGGTTCGGACAAATGAGTCATGACTCTCTAAAAATATAGATAGCAGGAGTGCCGGCATTGTATGTGAATACGGTATTTCTATCGGTAAAATTCGGTAGAATACCTCGAAAATACGATAGTTCTCGAAAACGATCGGAGAATGCTCAAATCACTTTCGTTTTCACTTTCATATTATTTTATCATTTTCATTTTCATTTTCTCGATAATTATTTTCATTTTTGCTTAGCCTTAAAAGTCGATAAAATCACGAAAACGATTCTCGAATTGGAAATTACCATTTTTGATTTCATCCCTAGCGTTAACTGGGTAATTAATTATTTTTCAACTACATTTAATACTTCATGCATGTGTCCGAACATTCGATGTGACAGGTAGTAGAAATTTTTTTGCGAACTAAACAGGGCTTGTAGGTGAATTGACCATCAGTTTTCATTGGTATAAATGTTGGGGTCACCACCTTCGGTCTGATCGCCGGAGGAATGCGAAGACATCGAGTCAAGGCGAGCCGAAGGTCTACCAGCAGAAGGTGACACATCTTCACGTGTCTTCGGGTCAGGAAGCGAAGACGGTGCACCCGGAAGACTTAAGCTGACGCCAGGAGCTATCGCGGAGGTGTTCCGTCTTCGCTATTCCACGAGCAAGAAGACGGAGAGGAGCGAAGACTAGGTGACACGAGTCTCGCAGAGTACTTAGTAGCGGGTCCGGGAGCTTCGTCGGATGCGGTGAAGATGCCGGAGTCGGCGTGGGTCCCGCTGCTGAGCTGTGGCGCACTCAAGTTGTAACGGGCAAATTACGCTCGTATCTAAGAATATTCCGGGAATATTACCGTTGTAGGGGTGCAATAGAGTAATTGTACATTAAAGTTGTAACGCCACCTATAAATACCCTGTGTAATGTTCATTGAGGGGGATCGGGGGAATGAAGAAAGAACACTTTATTGCTTGACTTCCGTGTTGTCCATTACTGTTGTTGTGTTCGTCCGTTCCGGAGACACTCTCCACCAACAATAAACTTTTAATATAAATTATTCGTACATTCAACTCAATAAAATAAACAGAAACACTAGCGACATTATCGCCATGGCGACAGTTGCATACGCACCAACCAGCAGCAAGAGCTTTGCCATGTGCATGCAACTCCGCTGTATGCAGAGCAGACAGTAGAGCATGCCCGCCCAGGCAATGGTAATCGGTAAGGCACGGGAGAGAGTAGAAAGCAGCAGAAAGGTTGGTATCTATCTATCAGATGATCGGCGGCGGGGGCGCGGGCATCGCCGTGGCCCTCAACTTGTTCGGCAGCGGCGGGGGCGGCAGCGACGTCGTCCTCGTCCTCAACAGCCGCCTGTTTTGTTTAGGGACGTTCCTGCTGCCGGGAACCCTGCGGCGGCTCACCGTCGCAAAGCCGGCGGCAGCTGCTGGTACCCTCCTCGCGTCACCGGCCGCCGCAGCAACTGCATCCAACTCGCTAGTTAGCCGCGCCCGCGCGCTTTTCGATAAGAACGAACAAAAATTATTCAGGCTAGTCGAGGCTCGATCAAACGGGGGCGTACCGAGAAGGCACGAGGAGGCGCAGACGGGGGCGGCGCAAGAACACGCGAGGAAGACGACGACGAAGAGCAACCAAACAACGAGCCTGCTGCGATTCATGGCGTGCGGCCAAAGTCAGAGTGCTTGCCGCTCGATTGGCAGTCTGAACTGAAGGATGACTCGAGGAGGAGGAGGATGGAGTCTACACAGCTTGGCTTGGAAGTAGCGGGCGGATCAAAGCCTCTCGTCAGCCCGTGCTGTTTATAGCCATGCCGCGATCGTGTTACCGCACGAAACCGACGATACCAATCTGTGATGTCGCAGGCTGTTAGGTGCTGCAGTACTATATTAGCGCTATACTAATCCTGCTTGCTGATGCGGCTGGGTTTCAATAATGTCGTAATCGTACTCGTACACACTGGCGGTAGCTTGCACATTTTTCTTTTTTATCGAAACTCGGTATGAACTTATGATGATGTTTAGATTCATTGTATGACATTGATTGAAGCTTTCTTTGACAGTTACTGACAATAATCAGACTTCGAGGACACGAGAACTGGAAGAACGAATCGACCCGTTTTATTTATCTTTTACGTAAGATTGAAACGAAGTTCAATGAACTTCTTATGTCTTCTTCCTATTTCAAAAATCAAAATACATCAGTTTTTTTTAACGGCAGGAGCTCTGCCTTTCAATTAAGATAGAAAAATTTTTATGATACAACGCACAGTAACCCATCCGCGAACAGAAAAGAGGATCAATCCTGGAACAACACATGAAGCAGCCCCTGTGTTTCTACCCAAAACCTGAAAGTTTGAGGCTGAAACTAAGGGTGCGTTACTATAAGCTCTCTTGTAAAGCACAAGATCCTCTTTTTACCCTTTTCGCCACCTGCCGCATCGATTGAAGTTTGTTTTCAAAAATACGCCGGTTCCGCTCTTTCCACAAGTTTCACATAATGTATATCACCAAACCGTTGAAATTGCGGCACTGATTCTTGTGCACAGTCTTTGCTGTTGCCTCCCACCAATCACTGATGCAATCGAAAATTGCCGGATTGGTCTGTTGGGGAAGAATCCAGTTCTCCCAAGACAAGACATGGTTCCAAACTGCTTGGGCAAAAGGGCAAAATAAACAGAGGTACTTAGGTGCATTGCAGAGAGCACAAGAGACTTCATGTGGCCATCCCCGACGCGCGAGATTGTCAGCTGTTAGGACTTTGTCTTGGATGAGAATCCAGGCAAACACTTTGCACTTGTTTTCAGTCCTCGCACGCCAGATAAGATCCGTCCTGAAGCTCCTGAAGGACCCGATAAACTGAGCCCGATATGCTGACCGCACCGAATAGATGTCATCAGGTGTCTATTTCCAAGTGATGGAGTCCTCAATCTCTGAATTTAGGAGCACTCCTTGAATTCGAATCCATAACGAGACAAACTCCTCAAGTTGGGTGGCGTTTGTTATTTTATTTTGTAGCGCACTGATCCAAGAGTTGTTTGCCAGCTCTTGCGCTGTTGTTTTGTTCTTTCTTTGTACCAGTTCAAAGAGTTGTGGGGACAGATTTCTAGGTGCCTCTCCGTCTAGCCAGGCATGGTGCCAGAATCTTGCCTTTTTTTCCCGTTGCCAATAGTTATGGCGGTGGATGCATTGAACAAGAGACCATCCATCTCACTGCATGGAATTTCTAGGCCGGACCAAGGTTTGTTATCAGCACTCCACTCCTGTCACATCCATCGCGCACGCGAAGGGCTCTACCAAATTTGTCAAGGTCCAAAACTCCTAGGCCGCCCAGGTCCTTTGGCCTGTTGACAGTGGGCCAGTTAATCAAGCAATGGCCGCCATTTGCATTCTTATTTTCACCTTCCCAAAGGAAGGAGCGTCGTATCTTGTCAATTTATTTTCTTGCCCAGACTGCTAGTGGGAAAATTGCCCAGATAGCACTGAAGTTACCAAAATACATCAGGTTGATGAATATACATGTGGCCGTGCTGTGGTCGATTCAAGGAAAGCTACATGGCGTCCGTCAGCAGTTGACAAACACATACCAGCTCGATGCAGTTCTTTTTTTTGAAACACGTACCAGCTCGATGCAGATAAAATGACCGCTGTTTATCAGCAACGATGGTGGACTTTGCTGAATGATGATGATGATGAGGCATTATTCAGATCGGTTGTGATGATCCCGACTGAAATTCGCTTCGTAAACAGGCGTTAAAGATGTCCTAATTTGCGGGTCCCGATCTGTGCTGTCTCCTGCTACCGAAGTAACCGAACCATGAGCAGGTGGGCAGAGCAAATGCGGATGTGCATGCGTGGCAGCCTTTGCAGCAGGTGGTGCTGCATCGCTAGCACAAGGGATAATTGAGGAGGGAAAGCCCACCGGTGTGCAAAGGTGGCAGCGTGCAGGGAATGTCGCATTTCTTTTCTTGTTGAAATCAGTCAACCCCTATTGCCGGTTTTGCTAAAGGTCACTCTTCTTCTCCTTTTCTCAAAATGCTCCCTTCGTTTGCAGCTTATGACAGCTTAAGCAGGATAGTAAAAGATGCGCCCCTTACTGAAAATCGATTTGTTAATGGTACTAGAATACCCTATATCTATTTATAGATATAGATAAAGTTTTGACCAAGTGATCTCTTATATTTTCTTTTCAAAAACATCTGAGAGGGAGGCGGAAGGAGTAATGTATTTACTCCCTCTGTTCAAAATTCTAATTCGTTTAACTTTTTTAGGCATCAAATTTGCTCACTTGTCTTATTTAAAAATTTATGTAAAATAACACTCCTTTTGTTGTGGTTTGTTTTATTAATAAAAAATCATTAAAAATGGCTTAAATTTGACTATGTTTGTATAAATTTTTTGAATAAGATGAGTGATTAATCTTGAGGTAAAGAAAAGTCAAACGAATTTAATTTGGGACGCAGGGAATAGTTTCTTAGCTTGTACGGTGCCTCCAACCAAAAGGGATATCTAACGTTGGTGCAAAAGACACATACGTGGGGTGTCTATGGATTGATCAATTAGGCCTCTTATTTAGAATAGTTATTTTTTTAATATTACACAGTACAACTCAGACACTCACAATGCACATACACTCACACCCCTACGAACACATGTACACAAACTCTACTTTTATGAGCATCTTCAAAGACTGAGCCGGCAAATCTTCGAGATTGACGAAGTCACCACAGACGTCTCGCTGTCGACGGGAACGTCGCCTACCACTTAATGCACAACGCCGTTAAATCCCAGAATATTCGCTCCTATGGGGGAGTCGAACCCAGGACATCAGGTGCTACCGAGACTCTTGTAACTACTAGGCTACAGGCCCTTTCGCTCTTATTTAGAATAGTTATGAGATTATTCCTCAAGATGTTACATGAATCTGGTTTCACGTGAGGTTATTACTCCCATGTAGGCCCATATATTGGGCACAAAACATAGTTCTTTTAAGAGGAAATGGTAATGGTTTTGGCGTCACCTCCCTTGTAGGCATTGTCTAGAGGTCCCCACGACCCCACCCATAGGGTTTAAGGTTAAAAACCTTGTGCCTGATCTATGCTCGGTGCCGGTGGTTTCCCTTCGTGGAGGCTCGTTGGATCGGAAGAACCCAGCCTTTTTTTTTTGTATTTGTTATATGTTGTTTTTCTGTGCACTGTTTTTCTTTATTGATATATACTCTTATTTTTCCCACCAAAAAAAAATATGATCGGCATTCGGCAACATTCTTGTCCGTTTGCTTTTCAAAAAAAAACTACATACTATACTCTCTAACTGAAGTTTGAGTTGTGAATGCCTGCAACGGACAATCAGGCTAGTTTTGCACAGCAACGACTATAGAATGCTCAAATTAAGCACGCAGTAATATAAACCTAGTGACATCGAGTATGGCAGATTCATTAATTCAAGGGGTAACTGCTAGTTTACATGGCGAAAGATACACAGACGAAAGTAGAAATTACGCGCTGGTACACTTCAGTAAAGCAGCCAGGTCGACATGCATCACACCCTCGTCGTCGTCGGCGACGGTGGCGCGGGCATCGCGGCGGCCCTCATCTTGTTCGACACCGGCGCGGGCGGCAGCTTCGTCGTCGCTCTCCCCAGGGACCGCCTGTTCCAGATCCTCTTCCCACCGCCGTACTCGTAGCCGTTGTCGTCGTTGCCCGCCGTCGCGACACCGGCGGCGTCTGCGGCGCCCCAGACGTTCCTCCCACCCCGCGAGGAGGAGCGGACTGGTGCGGCGAGAGAACCCACGAGGAAGAGTGCCAGGAACAGCCATGCGAGGACTGCGACTCATGGTCATGGCGGCTGCTGGGCGCTGGCGCTAGGCTAGCTCGGGGGAATGGATTGGATTCTGGATCTTGGAAGCGTGCCCAGCCTCGTCAACTCGCGCTGAATTTATAACGCAAGCGCGAGGTGGATCTTGGAATGGTGTCTCCAGCCTTGTCTACCGATCCATCCAACTGCCCAAGCCAATCTACTGGAAGTAGCAGACAGGATACCTAGTAGGTGCATGGGCTGCAATGTTATTGTACTCCATTCGTACTGCGCCTTATCTTGCCGCTGCTGCTGAACCGCTGCCACTACAACTACAATGGCTGTAGCTCGTGTGCAGGGGTTTTCTAAATTCCAATGCAGACAGTACCGGCCTATGATGCTAGATTCATCGGTTGACATTATTGGAGGTTTCTTAATCTGCATCACCTCTCGGCTGACAGATATGATTGACTTGATGGCGGCATGGCTAGCATTTTACAGCTTTACTGTCCTGTTTACTTCCGTTTCTTTCAGTCACATTTAGATTATAAGCTAAGCGAACATTGTCTCGCTTTTTCGCTTTTCGATTCTCATAGTTCAAACTTTTTAAGCAAATTAACACAGAAGCGAAAATAAGCGTGATGTTCGATGGGATTAACGTTTATTCTCACTTATAAGTCGATTATAATTAGAAACAAACGGGCCTGCAGCACGGGCGTCCGTCGGCCGTTGACGCCCCGATGCGAATATATACAGCTAGCTAAGCTACTTGGAATCCCAAGCTCCAATGATTCGTCGAAAACTACGTGGCGTCCGTCGGCCGTTGACAACGCACGCCGACAGGTCCATGTTTGAGTAAGATTCATGCAACCAATTGGTGATAATCGTTGACTTCGCCGCATGCTAATATACTCGCATGGATAAGCTAGGGCAGTTCGTAATCTAGCCTAAATTTGTTTCGGCGTGTGCTCCCGGATCTCGAGCTGTGCTGTCCCCCCTCCTACAACCCGTACCGGCCATTTTGGCCTGGCGACTAGATCAAGCAGATGCACATGGAAGAGGCTGTGATCCTGCTTGGTTCATTCTTGTGCTAGGAATAGTAATATTTTGACTGTTAATTACGGTGTCAAATAAAGTCAGTTTACAAAACCAACTTCAGAACCCCTACGCTCTAGGAACCCTGAAGAATCTAATGAGGCCTTTGACCGCGTGATTAGAGGATGGTTACTGTAGCATAACTGTAGCCAATCATCGATTAATTACCGTCATTAGATTCATCGCGGAAAAGTACACCAATCCCTAAAGAAGTTTCACAAATAGACTTTATTTAGTACTCCATGCATGCGAGATTTTTCTCTCGAAAAACGTGCATGTTAGGTTCCTAGCAGAAACCAAACACGGCTTGTATATTGATGAGATTGTGGTTTGGTACCAGGCTGGGTTTAGACACATAGAGTTAGCGGCAAGGGCCTTGGGCAGGCTACCAGGTCGCGCAAATGTTCCCATGTCATCGTGTTCAACCTATGTGTCTTGAGTTGGTTCCCTTCTCTGTAACCAGCCTCTATGTAACTACTTTTTCCTCTTAATAAAAAACGTGCTCAGACACAGTCGCAAAAAAAAATGGTTGTATATGAAGAAACCATGACATGAGACTACTTTAGATTCATATATGATGTTTTTTCAAAGTTAGCCCGACACACATATAGTGTAGATAGAAATACATGTTATGAATTTTTATACGAACAATTGTGGTTTGCAACTTAGGCCCTGTTTAGTTTTTTAAAAAAAAATCTACAGTATCCGTCACATCGAATTTCTGGACATATGTATGGAGCATTAAATGTAGTTGAAAAAATAACTAATTACAAAGTTTAACTGATTAGCACGAGACAAATCTTTTAAGCTAATTAGTCAATAATTAAATATTAATTGTCAAATAATAACAAAAGTACTACAGTGTTAAAACCCAATCATTTTCGCGAACTAAACAAGACCTTATTATGCAAACCTCTAACCACACCACTCCTTGCACCCTCTTGCTCGTGTTTTGTGGCTGAATTCGGATTTTTCTACCCAGCCCGGTGCCTCCCTCCTCTTCCTCCTCAATTTCCCTCTTCCTCTTTCTGCATCATCCGTCGGCGAGCTAGGGTTAGGGGGTTTTGGATCTGGGGTTCGTTTGTGGTCGGGGTTGGTCTTGGAAACCTTAAATGAAAAGCTTTTGTGATGTCGGTAACGGGGGCCATGACGGTGGGCGCACGTGAAGCGGCGAGGCAGCACGGTCGTTGTCGCCCGCGTGTGGTGGAAGCAGTAGCAAGGTGGCGCCGCTAAAAAAGTGCCAGCAGACGGGGCGATTAGGACGGATGGCGACCAAGGCAGAAGAAGAGGCCGATTATTTTGTGCGCCAAGGTCGAAGAAGAACGGGGATAGTCGTCGGTGCATGGGAATTGACGACATGTTCTTATTTTACTCTCTCTGCGCTCAAAATTATAATTCATTTAATTTTTTATTTTAATTTTGATTACTCGTCTTATTTAAAAATTTATGTAAAATATCATTTCGTTTGTTGTGTCTTGCTTTTAATAGAATTTCTTTAAGAATGATGAATTTGACTACATTTAAATTTTGTGAATAAGATGATTGGGCAAACAAATACAAGTCAAATGGATTATAATTTGAAACAGAGGGAGTATTAACTGCCAGCAGATCAATTGGTTCGAGTTATTCACTTCCACTCCCTGCTATACACACACAAATTTTTCGCAGCAGATCATGCTCGATGTTGCAGCAGCAGCACACGCACGAGTTCTCGAAACAACATGCAGCTGAGGCTGGCGTCCACGTCCACGTCCACGAGCAATATTGCATTGGAGTGGCAGCCGGCATCGTCAGCTCCGAGATGTGCAGGTGCAGCGGATCGAGGAAGCGCGGCGCTTGGGTAGTTGGGCTCCATTGAGTTTTTTTTTTTTTTGAAGGGTCAACGGTGGGGGAGAGGATCCCCCCACCTGGTTTCATTCATTTCAGGTGGCCCTAAAAGGCCTTATCAGAGGAAGTTTTTACATCTTTTTGGGTTTACATTGCCAAAGAAAATAGATTACACCATTGATCACCTAGGGCCTAGGGGGCGATCCGTGATCGGAAGCCTGCAGCTCCAGGTTCTTGCCGCCGACCTGCACGCATGCAGAGTCTGTCGAAGGCCCATTGTCTCGCCTCATAAAACAAATTCATTCCTTCGTTTGCACAGCTGCCAGCAACATAGCAAGGTAAAAGTGTCGAAGTGGTTCACTGGCACACTCTCCGGCCGCGGCATGTGGTGTGCACAGGGTTAACCGAACCGTCGGTAACCGGTCCGGTTTGACCGGTTACCGGTCAAACCGGTCCGGTCCGGTTCCGGTTCGGTCCGGTATGAAACCGGTTCAAATTCAAAATTTAAATTTGAATTCAAAAAAATGAAAAAATCCCAAAAAATTCTTAAAAATACTTCAAGGTGCAACGAATCTAATGGTGTCAAATTTTCTCCAAAATTCATTCGTTTAACATACTTTTCAGGCATTTAAAGTTAAAACAAAAAAAAAATGAGACGGCCCATTAAGGCCCACTTGATAAACCGGTCTAACCGGCCGGTAAACCGGTCAAACCGGCCGGTAAACCGGTCAAACCGGCCGGTAAACCGATCTAACCGGCCGGTATACCGGTCTAAAACAATTACACATGCGATTTTAAATTTGGATTCGAATTCAAACCGGTCAAACCGGCCAGTAAACCGGTCAAACCGACCGGTATACCGGTACGAACCGGTTGAACTGAGTTTTTTGAATTCAAATTTGAATTTGACCGGTTTCTACCGGTAACCGGCCAAACCGGTCCGGTAAACCGGAACCGGTGGCCGGCGGTTACCGGTTAGCGGTCGGATACGTTAACCCTGGGTGTGCATCGGCCACCCTCAGCTCAGGGCGAGCTCGTAGCCCAGGGATCGCCAGAAGGATGAAGCAAATTCACAGTGGAAGATGTCACAGCCCGTGGGCTGGACCGAATGTGTGACACTGTAGCAAAAAATAATGTAGCGTCGCGGTTACTGTAGCAGCGACACAGTACTTCCCAGTTTAGTCCTATGCCGGAAACGGAAACGAGAGGCAGACCAAGTTAAATAGCCAGTCGCGAGAAGGTAGTAACTCCGGATCGATCCTTTTGCGCGAAGCGAGGATGAAAGCGCAAGAGAGTTAATTAGTAGGTGCGATTTACTCAACGTGTAGAGTAGATCTTAGACGTTATTTCGGGCCGGGTCGTTACAAAAGAGACCAGGGCCCATTGAGTTGACCGGTGGGGAAAATGGGATTCGATCGGAATGCGTTGCAAGAATCAAGATCGGTGTTACAGACACTGTTACGGAATCGCAAGCGATGAAGCTTGCGCGCTTGGCACTTGCCGTTGGCAGTGGCACTGGCACCTAAGCCGATGCCGAGGTCGAACCCTCTGCGCCAGCGGTGGGGGCGGCGATCGCACGGGAACCGCCGCCGCGGACCTCGTCTTCGTCTCCAGGGACCGCCCGTTCCGTACGCTCCACTTCCTCCTCCTCCGGAACCTGCCGCCGCGTCCGTCGTCGCCGCCGGCAGCGGCGACCCGTGCCCTCCTCTTCCATCCAATCCCACCTGGACCTGGGCCATGTATCAGACGTCGGTTGGCTGCTCGCCAGCAGAAGTTAATCCTAAACTGAAACTGATTGTGCGAGTCGAGGCCACAGTATACCGAGAGTGGGCGTGGAGCAGATTGGGCGGGGCCCTGGGGAAGCACAGGAACCGGCCGGCACGAGGAAGAAGACGATGAGCACCCAAGCGAAGACCTTGCGAAACATGGCGGCGGCTGTCTGAGCAGGAATGAATTCAGAAGCTGAGGTTGGAAATCTGCCGAGCCTCTCGTCAACTCGTGCTGTATACATGCGAGGGTGTCGAGCTGCCAGTGACGGTCTCGAGCTGAGCAGGGCCACTGGGCCAGTAGGTGGCGACACTATTCAATTCTACTGCACCTGCCTGCTGTTGCTGGTGCCATGAACTGGTCCGTCGGGCCAGTCGGCCGTTGCCAACGCACGCCAAACTGTCAGGTGCATGTTTGTCAGTTTGTGCAAAGATTTATGCAACCAACTGATCGCAACCGTCGACTCCGCTGCATGATAATCACGCGAGATTAAGCTAGTATTAAGGCCGGTTCCGAAAATTTGTTTCGGAACACGCGGGTTTGAAAAGGATGCCGCATGTCAAAAGCTTCGGCCCGACGGCCCGTGTGCCTTGTAATTGTAGCGAGGTCCACTAGCACATGGGCTTCAATTAGAGCCCATGGCCCATTACAATCTTCCTTTCTTCCTACTATAATATAATTTGCTATAAATACTCCCTCCTCTCGTCTCTGGATACAAGGCGCACATTTAATTCAATATTCAAACTTTATGATATACAATTAATCTTGTATAATAATTTTTATCTTATAACAATCATATCATTTTATTCATATTTAAAAGTAGTTTCATATTACTATAATTTTGTTGCTACAAACATTATATTGTAGAATATATTAAGAGTTGAATATTGTTATTGAAGACTGTACCAATTTTGACCACACCTTATATTCTAGGATGGGAGTAATCAGAATTGCATTTTTCAAGCATGAATTCAAAATTGGCAGCAAGATTATAAATAATTCAAAATCACACTCCTCAAGCATAAAAAGTTTAATTTGAGATTGGCAAGGGCCGCGCGAACGCGTACCCCCTCTGCCACAAATTATGACGTCCACTCTCCTACTTAAGGAGATGGTAGACCAACGCATCCACCAAGTGCAATGTGGACCATTGATCTAGGCCATGGGTCTTCTTGATCACCCATTGACCCCGTCCAGGTAAGTATGTTTCCAAGGTCGCCTAATCCCTGATTAAATACCGAGGCCGCTGCTCATCAGATGCCACAAGTTTCCATGCGGGACTAAACGCCTGCGCGCTGGTTGCTAACCGCGTAACGCCTGAATCTGGGCCTCCTAACGGACTTCTGACCAAGGGGCAGCCGCCTGGATGGCCCATCGGTCGGAGTTTGAGGGCCCATGGCCCATCAACACCTAGCTTTCTTTCTGCCTCTCCGATACTACTCCGACCGATGATTAGAATAGAAAGGGGAAAGGACCTCTGATCTTGTTTGACATGATTCCATTATTTGTCAAAAAGGGCCTCCTCCATTATTGTAATGGAATCATCTTTAAGGCAAAGCTTCCCGATCCAATTAACCGCAGCGAGAAGCAGAAGCACACCTGCACGCTTCGTATGCGCGCGAGGTGGCAGGTCTCCGCCACTTACGCACGCATCAACACACGCTTTCGCCGGCCATTAGAGGTGGTGGCGGTAGCGAAGTCACTGCCACGGCGGCGTGGTCGAAACGGATGCGCCATTAGAGGCAGCACGCCAAGCTTTTTTCTGTGCCGGGTTCGGAGGAGGATGGCGACAAGGGTTGCCGTCCCGGGCGCCACACCTGATCGCCTCCGCGCGCGCGCCGGGATGGGCTGCTCGGATCAGGCGATCAGCCAAGCATGTCTCCGTCCGGCTTGCGATCGCGAGCGCGCGGTAGGATGAGGACGAGGACCAGTCGCCGAGCTCGGCTGGTTTTCTGATCTGCAGCTGGACCGGATCTCTCCCTTGAAGCCCCGGGAGACGCCTAGCTCAGCGGCCAGCAGTCTTTGGGAGGGATCGTTGTGTCCAAGAGATGGAGTCAGCTGCTCAGCTCCGGTCACTCACTCGTGCAGCCTCCTGCACTCTGCAGCTTGCAGGCCCCAAGTATGGTAGTGCTACCACGAGCGCATCCGGTGTAGCATCAATGGGAATAAATAGGTTATCCGACCCGTCTGCCTCCTTTGGGAAGAATAAGTTCCACGAGAATCTCGCAGGAACCTCGCAGAGAATCAGCTCTGATCCTGTGTCATCACAGGGAACAAGATCCAAATGTTCCAAAGAGGATGTGACTCCGACTCAAACCTTCAAATGAGCAGTTTAAGTTCATCAAAGCAGTAATTAGTAAACACTGTAAATCAAGGCTCTCGATCCAAATTACTGCAGTCCCCTCTTTTTTTTTCTGGATTACGTTGGGAAACGCTACACACTGTACAGTGCCTACTCGCCGTAGGAAAAACGCTCATCGATTGCTTGCTCATGGGCTCATGGCATGGGAGCAAGGAGAACGGCAGGCCGACACGGCGCCGTCGGATGCGTGCAAAACCGGCAGCAGATTCACGGATGTCTCGTGCGGTCGTGCGCACTCCACTCGTCTCCAATTTCCGTCAGCATGGCAATGGTGTGGCTCGCCGGGCTTGATTGGTGTCTGAGCCTGACGTTGATTAGCTTTGCTTCCAGGTAGGCGCGCGCGCACACCGGCCGCCGGCAACGTCGCTGGCCCCGCCGGGCCGGGGGGGGGGGGGGGGGGGCGAGGCGTATCTATGGGCCGGTGGCGTGTGGGTTGGCGTCGACGGCGGCGCGGCAGAAGGGGCAGCGGGAGGTGCCCTCGAGCCAGGGCGCCGCGCAGGCCCAGTGGAAGCGGTGGCCGCAGGGAAGGTGCGCCAGCACGTCGCCGGCGCGGAACTCGTCCAGGCACACCGCGCACTCCGCCTGCTCCGCCGCCGCCCACCGCGGCCGGCTCCACCGCATCAGCCGCCGCATCACGCCCTTCCTCGAGTACACCTCCCGCTGCACGCCGGCCATCGCCGCCGCCGAGGCCGAGCTCTCGCCGCGCTCCTCCGCGCCGCCACCGCCGCCGCCCACGTGGTGGTGGGGTCTGCTCAGCTTTATGCTCCCCGTGCTGTGGTGCCTGAAGGATCAAATCGTAAGCGATCTGTCAAAGAAGCAAAAAAAATCTCCAGACGCATCGACGTGCTGGTAGATGACAGGCAGGCTACCTCTTGATGGCGGCCTCCCTCTTGCTCCGGAGCTTCTGGTCCAGCCGCTCCTTGGCCTCCCGGGCATTGCTGTCGAGCGTCCACCCGTGTATCATCTCCATCACGGCGCTCCGCTGCTGCAAACAAACCAAGAACCAATCACTCCGGCCGCCCTCCCGCCATCTCACTGGGTCGACTGACAAGACGAGTGATCACTCATCACTCGCGCTGTTCCGTTCTCCTACCTTGCCGGAACTGCCGGCGCCGCCGAGGCCGGCGGCCGGATGCCCGCCGTGCCCGGCCGCGTACAGGCAGAAGGATGGCCGCCTCGTGCCCCCGCCCGCCTCCGTGCCGGCGCCCGCCCCGCCCTGCCGGAGCCGCCGCCGCCGCGCGCACTCCACGCCGGGGAGCATCCCGGCCATGATGACCATTCGCAGCGCGCACTCCTCGCCGCAGCAAACGGTCGGCGACGCCGGTCAGCTGCTGCTGTATGTATATATGTACACACGCGCGCGCGGACGCGGCGAGCCGCGAGCCCACGCCGCACCTAGCCGCGGGCGCGTTTCCGGGCAGAGGATCCAGCCGCGGGCGCGGAAGCCATGCGTGCGCCGGCCATTTCGGGCAACCGCCGCGCGTCGGCCTCCATCATCTCGTCGGCCCGCCTCGCGCCTTCCGTCCGGTATGGGGGTCGACGGCGACCGGGAGGGGAGAAGCAGTAATGCCAATGGTGGGGTGGCGGTGGCTTTGGTTGCAAGGGAAGGGATCGCCCCCTCGCGCCTTTAATAGCTGCCCCCGCCTGGTCCTGGCGAGCGACGGGCGCGCGCGCGGCCAACTACCTCGCTACGACATGGGATGCCGGGGTGGTGGATGGGAATCGTGGCCTGGGGAATGCGGCGGCGGGCCCTGCGCGCGGGACGGCGAGGAAATCCACTGGCCGGAGGAATTATTGGGGTCCGATCATATCGGGTCATGTCATGGCCACTCCGAGTGTGATGTGATGTGATCGCCGCCCGGTGCTGCCGGCCTCCCGGCGAAACTGCCACTGACACCTCGGGAAAGATCTCGCCTCTAAAAACTTCAACCTGTGTCCTCAAAAAAAAAAAAGAAACTTCAGCCTGGCTTGCTTCGTTTACAATTCGAGCCATCTGAGAACACGAGTAGCTCCAAAATCCCCATTCTAGGGTGCAGCGCGTCTGAAAAAGGTGAAAATTACCGCATGGGCTTCACAGTTATTAACCGCATGTCCAGAGTACGCAGGAAGCAGAGAGAGGAGTACAGTACATTACGTGGTTGGATTTGAATCAGTTGGTCAGGGCAGCAGCGACAGCGAGCAAGTTGAGCCTTGCGATCAGCGGGGTGAATCGATCCTACGATTCTGGGGCGACGCGGCTGGCAGCAGGACAAGGCACCAGCGCAAACTGAAGCCGACCTCGGCGTCCGTTCCGACCGGCGCAGCCCAAGCGCCCGGTAGCGGTAGCTGGGGACGGAGACTCCGAGAGGGACCAAGGCGCTTTCCGGGAAGCTTCCTGGCGGCAGCGACCGGACACGCCATGACACCCCCCATTATGCCTGCCGCGCGTCGCCTGCCCCACCCGGCCGCCCCTCCGATCCGATCCCCCGCGGCCTCCTCCTCGGCAGCGAACCGACCACTCTGCATCACCAGTGAGATAGCAGGAGCACTATTAAACCATGTTCTTGGTTCAGATGGTTAACGCACCATTACCATACCATCAAGCGGTTTGCTGCGTGATCTTCACTTCTTCAGGCGTTTCCCTTTGGCTAAAATAAAAAGAGAAGGGAGAATCATTCTTCAGGCAGGCTCGGCTCAAGTGGTGCCACTAGAACACTGACGAAGGATTAGCCTGCTGGGGAAAGGGACCGGGGATTCAGGCATTCAGCAGGCGCGAGGCAGTGATGCCGGTGCCACGTGAAGGCGACCTGGCGACCATCGGCAGCCTCGCTGTCTCTCGCGATCTTCTCCGGCCACCCGATTAAACAGCGCTCGCGATCCCCTGATATTTTTCTATGCAGGGAGGTACAAACACGTTGTGATACGATACGATACGTGATTAGCAAGAATGGTATCGCGTTGAGATCCCATATTATTATAAAACCAGTTCTGCTTCTCTGATTGAGACATGCGGGCTCTGGGACTGGGAGCAGCAGAGGATGCGATCGAAACGGCCTGCAGCCTGCTCTAGCTCTAGGCCCCCCCTGGCAAGCAAATCCGCGGGGCATCGATCGGACAGTGCCAGAGTATCTTTTTGAACAATAAAGTGCCGGAGTATCTGAGATTCCGAAGCGGCACTTTTATTCTGAACTTCCGATGCAGGGGAGAGCTGGAAACGGCTGGCAGGGCCCCTTGGTAACATCTCAAGATGCCGGCCGGCGCCAGCGGATCCTCGAGGAACAAGGATCAGCTGTGCGGCGGCATCCGCAGCGACCACTTGGATTTGGCAGATGAACGTCGTTTCTGTAAGGTGTGCGGTGTGCTACTGGCTTCAGTTTGGACTCCGATGAAGTTGCTGCACTACAGGGAGAAATTTCGATTACGGTTTGCCGCACCGTCCGAACTCAGAAAGTTCAGACCCGACAAGTTCTCCTGCCATGGAAACCATGGGCCCAGTTATGGGTATAGCAGGCCGATAGAGAGGCCCGTCGCCGTTCCTGCTAAGTTGAGCCCACAGCAAGTTCAGAGCATCTCCTCCGGACCCGGAAAGAACCATGGGCCTCTTATGGGTATCCATTCCTGCTAAGCTTTTCAGCCCATAACAATCTCACAGACAGGCCAGCATAAAGCAGACGCCCAATAAAGAGGAGAATCAGCTGCCTTCACGGGCCGACCGACGGGGACTCCCCTCGAAGCCCGGTCCTACTATGACCGGGGCTACCGGCACGCTGTGCGTGGCCTGCCCGCTCTGAAGTCTTGCTTGCACCCAACGCGATAACCCGCGGGGCCGGGGCGGTGCGACCACCGCCCAGGCGCCCACGGCCCACGCGCGCCGCCGTCCGCGGACTCAGTCACCGGTCTCCACGCAGAGAGCCACGGCGAGGCCCCGCCCCACGCTCGTCTCGCGCCGCCCGTCGTCCCCACCGCGCTCTGCTCTCATGCTCTGGTCGGCGGCGGTCCACGGCGAGGCCGAAAGCGCCGGGCTCTGGCTGGGGTTTCTCGAGCGGATGATCCTGCCGAAAGAGGAGCGGAGTGACGACAGCTGATCCACGGCGAGATTAGCTCATCTGGTACCAAATCGAGACATGTCTCTTTGTGATTTGGGCTGGGTCGCACGTAATCTCGGCTCCGGACAGAGAGCGACGGCCTCGCCGGCGCCCCATGGGTGGAACACGAGCGAGAGCGACACTGATGCAGTGATACCGTGCAGTGATACCCACTCTGCTGCGTCGTCCGTCCCATTCTTCCAGGTGGTGGTGCCTGACCCGCTCGCTTTCCCGATCGAGAACGTGATCGCTGTCGCCAGGATATTTTTTAGAATTCAACTAAAATTCAATTCGATCTGGCTCGTGCACCTACCTCACGCCTAGGCCTCGTCATCCCCTGGGGGGTCGTATGTAGTGACGCCAGCAACGAAGCGCCACTTCAAGTACAAGGTCAAATTCTTATTTCGTTCATAAAGTCATACGAAGCTATCGTTATCGTCACGTTCAGCAGAATTTGAACTCTTTTTTTTTCTAATCTCTATATACGATTCTTGGATCGAACTGCGGGCGCCCACCACGTCACCCGCTAACCCAATAACCGTCAGATCCAGCCAAAATATGATATGGACCGTCCGATCTGGTCGTAGCGGATGTCTCACCCGTTGAGCAGGGTCGCGAATCCTCGCGAACCCGTTCGCGTGCGACACTCGCAGCCCTCCCCCTGGCGCGGGCGTCGCCGCCGCGGGCGCGTTCCCGGCCATCCCGGCACGGATGACAGTCCAGCGACCCCGGCGACCCCGGCGCAGGCAGGGTGCGAGCGCGGCGAACCGCCCGCTCCAGTCCCAGCCATCCCGGCGCGGGCGGAGCCCCAATGGCTCGTGCATTCCCGGTGCGAGCACGGAACCAGGCCGCTCCAGTCCCGGCCATCCCGGCGCGGGCAGCGGCCCCTGCGACCCCGGCGGCGGTACAGGCGTGGGCTCAACCTCCACCACGCTTTCCTCAACTGCACTGCAACATTTGGCTACCTTGCCGTCGATCTGACCCAGACTCGCCGCCAACCGTCGACCTCCAGCCAGCGTGAAGCCCATGGGTGGTTAGCATCTTGCCTCTCCACGTTTATCTGTATATGAATACATGCGCCGGTATAGCGAGTGGATGTGCATAACTATGAGCTACGCATCGATGCTGCTCCTCCCTTCCCAGGCCGCTGACTCCCCAACTCAATCACGCTAATATGTGCTGCATCAGTATTCCAGATGCCTGAACCGACAGGTACAAACAGTGTGCTCCAAGTCTTCAACCCTCCATCTTCGTAGATAATCTGTTTCTCTTTCGATTTGTTGCAATCAAATTGCAAATATCTTTTTTCTTTGAATTTCAGTATCCAACACTGTCACACATGTCTGGCTCGTCACTGTGAAGCTATGGCTGGCCACAGATACAACGCGGCATGACATTATCACTGACTAACCAGTAAATTGAAATTGCAGCCTTAGTTCAAAAACAAAACAGGGAATGAAAAATGCAAATTCACCATGCTGCCAAGTTAAGCATACATAGGGTTTTAAGCATAGATAATATTGAACGGAAGCATGCTTGTCATATATATAAACTAGATATATATGTGTAAAGTTAGCTAGAGGCTGCAGCCATTTTTCCGTAGGACTCAACTAGATCAAATACTATTTCAGTAATTTGTTCTTTTAAATTTTGTCAGACTATATTTGCAACTATCAGTTAGCCATAGGTGTGAAATGGCAATTACCTAACCAAACAGTTCTGAATCAAAGAGTGGCAGTAACCATTTGGCAATAACTTCCATTTGCATAATGTATGCATGGTACAAAAAAAATTGCTAAGCTTCTGATGTCACCACACATTTCAGTTTTCGCTATCTTGAGCCTCATGTAACTGATGCATCAATTTTTTGTCATGTAACAGATGCATCAATTATTCTTTGTGAGTTCATTATCAGGTACCACTTGTTGATCTGCACATTGTATGAATGTTGCCTGACCTGGTTGATACTAGATGATTTACATAATATTAATACTAGAAGGATGTCTTTATAGCATATACTATATGTGCTGGCAGAAGATTATTTTAGATGTTACACGGTTGTTTGGACTGAATCCATGAAATTGTATTATTCAGATCCAACTTTACATGTTCTAAGTTAAAATCTGAAGTGGAAGTACAAAGGTGTCCCAAGAAGAGCAAGCCTTAAGAGAACAAATTAGCTCCTCCAGAATGATGGAACAATGTACTTAGTCATGAAATTGTCAATGGATGACTGACAAATTCTCTAATTACTATGTACTGATTCGTAATTATCTATACATAGCAAGCAGGAGGCTGCTCAGGTATGACAACTGACAAATTTGTCACTCTTGCTTGTTTCTACAATGGCTGATCAATGATAGATTGTGGGACGATGACCTGTGCCGAGGCAAACTTGCATGCCCTTATCCAACAATCTATAATTTTGAACAAAAGAACATGACTTCGCTAAGAGGCTGTTGTATCCTCTATGCAAGCTATTGTATTCAGCTTGTAAGAAATTTTTCCTTCCTTTGAATGTTCAAACCTAAATCTCCTGCTATGGTAGTACATTAAAATTTCTTATTGTATTGATGATTTAAGTTATACAAATCACCGTCGCCTAGAATTACAGCAGTCTAAAGAATACCAATGAATACCGATGGTACCACTAGCAACTTAAGGTCAAAAGACCAATACAGGTTTCCAAGACCTTGCCTGCTCCATTGACCATATATCGATGTCATGAGCATCATTGGTATTTTTAAATCCTGAACTGGGCCTCGAGGAAGGGCGCGGCAAAGCCGCGCGAGTCTTTCTAGTTATGTGAACGATTAAGCCAGCCAGGAACCAAAAGAACTCTGAGGAGCTTCATCATGCTTCGCGGAGAGTACGTGTACACCGAGCCACGTCAACACCAACCGATTGAGCACGGCTGATTCGAGTTTGAAAGAAGGAAAAAGGAAACACGGCGCACGCCATCCTAGACAGAATCCAACCTGGCCCCGCCGGGACCGTGGTCACCGCCAGGGTTTAACTTACCGACCGGTCCGGCCAAACCGGCAGAGTCCGGTTCCGGTATACCGGTCCGGTTTGGCCGGAAACCGGTCGGAATTGGTCAAATTCAAATTTGAATTCAAAAGTCGTCGTGCAATCGATTCGGACCGGCTTACCGGTCGGTTTGACCGGCAACCAGTCAAATTCATTTTTTTTTCTTTTTTGGTTTAAATTCAAATGCCCGCAAAGTATACTAAATAAATGTTTGTATAACATATTTTAGTCTAAATGAACCCTCCAACCCTCTTTTGTACTACTTTTACATTGTATTTGTATACTTTTATATGCACGTTTTTTTGTTTAACTTCAAATCCCCGCAAACTATACTAAATGAACGAATTTTTGAGAAAATTTAACACCATTAGATTCGTCGCACCTTGAAGTATTTTTAGGAATTTTTTAAATTTGTTTTCATTTTTTTGAATTCAAATTTGGGCCGGACCGGTTTGACCGGTAACCGGTCAAACAGGATCTTTCCACCGGTTTGGTGAAGCCTGGCCACCGCACGACACGTCGACGCCCAGGCCGTTACCGCGCGAGCACGCCGGCGCGCTCCACGCGGCGGGAGCCCGCGCCGCGACATGTCACCTGCGCGGCCGCGCCCCGGCCATTTTTCTATTCCCCCCGCTCCCGCCGCGCCCGCCACGCCCACGCCGGGCTCGCCACGCGCCGGCGCGCCGGGGCTTGCCTTCGCACTGAAGCAGGGGTTTGCCATGTTCTCTCGCCCGCGCGGCCGCGGCCGTGGCGGGCGCTGGCGCGGCGGCAACGGGCGCAGCCTTGTCGCGACGCCCGGGCGCCGTCGCGCGCCCCCACGCCGCGGTCCGCGCGCACGTTCGTAGGCGTGGGCGGGGGCGGGCGGGCGGGGGACCCGGGTTGGTGTGAGTGTGATGGTGTCAGCCTGCCTGGCCCCACCGAACGGGGCTGGGTTTCAGCGTGTGTGTCTGTCTGGTCTGACCACGGGGAGCGTGGCGTGGGAGGAAGTGCTTCTGGGCAGAGAGACCATTCGGTTTCTCGGTGCCCATACAAATTCGGTTTCTCAGTAAGTCGGTACCGATCGGTTTCTGCAGAAACTTGGTACCGAGGAAATTCGGTATCGGTACTTTCGGTTCGGTTCCGGTATTTACCGAAAGAACCGAACAGACTACAATGACATGCAATATCATGTTTCAATAGCCAACTTTGACACAAATTCAACATAATTCCATAGAGAATAATAGTATAAAAATCATACATATAAAAGGCCACAATACTACATGAGTAGATTACTGTAAATATGTAACAAAGTTGTCCATAAATACATAACAAATACGTAACATGAGCTGCTACTTGCGTAATTCGGTACTAGTTCAGTACTTCGGTTTACCGAGATACAGAACCGAATATACCTCGGTAAATTTGGTTCCCCAGAACTAGGAACCGAACAGGGAACTGAATATTTCGGTTTCGGTACTTTCGGTTCGGTTCTCGGTAAATTGGGTTTGGTACTCGGTATTCTTCGGTATTTCATGCCCAAGGTTAGAGACCAGTCGGCTAAACATGGAACATGGGGTTTAGGATTTGTTTAGGAATAGATAACGGTTGTTTGACTTAATTTTATAGTGAGCGGTCACAGACAATTGTAGAATTTTTTTGAAGGGGGGATTGTAGAAAATAGTGGCAGCATAGTATCATGGCCTGACATGTGCCGCACTCTGGTGTTGTGTTGTGTGACTAATGCAGCCATGTAACCCCCGCGCTCACAAAGCTGGCATAGTGTTTTGCCGACCTTGTTGCGAGCCGCTGGTTACTAAAGAAATACTCCATCCGTATCCGTTTCAATTGTAGATCATTTTGATAAATTAAGATATATAGTTTTTCTATGCATCTAGATAAATATTATATTCAGATGCATAGAAAAAATAGGCATCTAAATTTATCAAAACGATCTATAATTTAGAACGGAGAGAGTACTCCACGTCACATTTAGCAACAAAATAATCTGTTGTCCGGAAGTACCTTCTCACAGTCAGCAAAACTATTTGTTCTCCGATGTCGCCTAAGACCATTGTAATGGTCGAGAGGTTAGCAAGGAGCTCTGCTATCAGAGCTCAAGAGAAAATAAGAACCGCACTATTTAGATAATCTAGAAATGCCACTGAACAAATTTGTTTTCTAGATCAGCATCATTAGAGAGTGTCATTGCATAGTTACCAAAACTGTGAACTAGGTGACCGAGCTGAAAGACTGTCATAATGATGACACTTCTCTCACGTTCTATAACACTCATCTTCTTCTTTTCTGTCATGTCAGCAAATTTAATGTTTATAATACTCTCGTGATGCTTTCATTAACATTGGCCTTACTCGACTTGTTTATAGTGCTAGACTGCTAATAGTAAGCAACTTGTCTTACAAAATTAAGCCTTTTGAGTCCAAGATATACTTCATAACCTCGGAACACAAAACATCAATGATGCCACAATGATCTCTGTCTCTGCACATGCCTGCACAAACATGAAACGTTAGCCCGGTCGCCAAGTCCCAGCACAACACCTAACACAAGCCGGAACACAAATATAGCATCATCACTGTGCTCCGGCCATTTGTTTTATCCCCTCCTGCTCCCCAGCGCGCGTGACCAACGTATACCAAACCAAACCCCATGTCGGCTGCCTCAAAAGTACCCCAAGATTACGAAAAGTCAACACGAGCACGAGCACGCGTCACCCCCGCAACCCCATTGTTAAATGCCACTAATCCGTGCACATACGACGTGGGACCCGCCGGTCAGCCTCTGGTGACGACACGACACCGCGCTGCCACGGTATCCCGCCGCTAGATACGGCGCGTCGCGTGGCAGCAGCAACACACCCGAGCCGAGATATTTGGCCTCCAAAATTCTTCAAGAAAAATATTTGCTCTCCAACCTCCCGGATTTAGCCGGCTAATCGCCTCGACCGCACGATGGTCTGCCTAACCCCACGCCCGCGCGCGCATATAGCCGTATAAAGCAGGCCGCGCCGCGTCCGTGATCCGTTAGCGAAAGCGTCGTCAGCCCAGGCAGGCAGGTCACGGCGGGAGCAAAAGCGAAGCGCGCGCCGGTCAGGCACGAAGTTGCAGTGGGAGGGGCCCCGAGAACTAATCCTCCGCACCGCCCGTTCCCCACCGCCCGTTCCCCACCGCCGATTCCGCGATTCGGTTCGGTGCCGCCGGCCCGCAGTGGAGCCACCGCCCGCGAAGCTAAATTAGCGTGCGATCGCCAGAAGAGAAACAAACGCGATCCAGAGCGTGGCAAGTGGGGAGGGAGGAAAACCCCGCGCGAGAGCGAGCGGGACTCGCGTCGCGCCTCCGCCTTCGCGAATTTCTGTTTCGCCTGCTCGGCGCGGCGGTGCGCGCGAGCGCTGAGCCGACCCGGAGAGAGGGAGGAGAGTGGGAGAGGGGAACCCTAGGCAGGAGCGCGGCGGGCGGCGGTGATGGGGAGCAGGGGAGTCGGCGGGGTGGCGGCGTCGGCGTCGGCGGGGGACCCGAGCAGCCCGAGCGCGCGGGCGTGGGGCGAGGACGAGGCGGCGCCCGGGAAGGTGAAGCTGATGTGCAGCTTCGGGGGCCGGATCGCGCCGCGGCCCGGGGACGGGGCGCTGCGGTACGTGGGCGGCCAGACGCGCCTCATCTCCGTCCCGCGCGCCGCCTCCTTCGGGGAGCTCCTGCGCAAGGTGGAGGCGGTGGACGAGGCCGCCGCCGCGCCCGCCCCCGGCGCCGGGGGCGTGCTCGTCAGGTACCAGCTCCCCGGGGAGGACCTCGACTCGCTCATCTCCGTGTCGGGCCCCGAGGACTACGAGAACATGATGGAGGAGTACGAGAAGCTGGCCGCCGCCGCGCCCGACGGCTCCGCCAAGCTCCGGGTCTTCCTCTTCCCGGCCTCCGGGAGCGAGGCCGGCGGCTCCGGCTCCGGCTCCGGCTCCCACCAACTCGCCACCGCCGCCGTCGACGAGTCCGGGCAGCGGTACATCGACGCCATCAACTGCGTCTCCGCGGAGGCCGTCGCCGCGGCCATGCGCCGCAAGGACAGCGTCGCCAGCGCCGGGTCCTCGGCGCACAACTCCGAGGCCTCTGAGTACAGCGGCCTCGTCGAAGGTATGTCGCCACGGGCCGGACCGCCGCCGCCTCCCGTTGCAGCTGAATACTCGTATTCAGGTGGGGCCCAATACCATGGTGGCTTCCCAGATTCGGTGGGGTTCAGTGCCGTCACCATGTCAGCTCCAGCGATGGGCATTCCGGCGCAAAATCCTATACTGGTTAGGACAGAGCCATCATCAGTGCAGCCTCATCAGGTTGCTGCTGCTTATGCGACATCACAGCAGCCACCTCAAGTTGCTTCTTATTTGCAGCAGCAGCAGCAGCAGCAGCAGCCTCAAGTCACCCAATATGTGCCGCACCAGCAGCATCAGGCAACTGCTTACGTGCAGCAGATGCCGCAGTCGTATATAGAGCCGCAGCAAGTCCACTACATCAACGCACAACAATTTGGTGTTCATGGTGCTCCCCATTCTGTCAATTTTGTGCCTGTGCAAATGAGTCAGTTCATGCCTAGCATTCCAGCAACGAGTTCTATGCCGACTGCGGTCACCCAACAAGTCGGTACGTTCAGGCCTGTTTCTGCTGGTGCAGAACCTGTACAGGAGAACGTGCATTTTGCAAGGCAAGTGCAAGCTCCAGTTGATCAGAGTTACCGGGTGCTGCAGACACCACTGTCGCAGTTTCCTCCTTTGCCTTCTATGCATCTGCAGACAAGTGATGCACAGAGATATGGTGTTCAACCAGTGATAACAAGCACAACAAGCACACCGGTGCTGACAAGCTCAGGGACAATTCCTGTGGTGGTTAGCTCGACCACTGTTCCATCTCTGAGGTATGATGATTGCACAATGTGCCAGAAAGCATTGCCGCACGCTCATTCGGATAACATTATCCAGGATCGGGGAAATCCTCATGCAGCGGGCAATTCTGAGGCAGTTCCAATGTTTTACAGCCTGCATCAAGATAGCACATCCAACAAATCTAGTCCTAGTGCAAGCTCAGGAACTCCTGCTAATTACATGGCAGAACCGAGAGCTGGGAACACAGGAGGGATGATGGGGCAATTTGAGCCAACGCTTCCTGCCAGAATACCTGCAGTCCATGTAAATGCATCTCCTGATGCAGGTGTGCAGGTTCAACCCACCATGGTTGCTTTACCAGTTTCTAGTGCACCTACTCCAAATGGAGTATTTGTGCGTCATCCTCCTCAGGCTGGGCCTGAAGATCCTGCCAGGTACCAGCAGCAACCATACTCTTATAGCACGCAACCACCGCAAGTTCCAGTGAATGGCCCACAAGTCATTGATGCCAGTGCATACAAAAATTCAAACCATCCAGCAACAGAACCGCTTAGAGAATATGCTCGTGATCTTCCTAATGATTATGCCAGAGCTGTCGATGCCCGTATGCAAGGAGTTCATTTGGGTCCCATCGCCCCTCCAGAATCTAGTGTTCAAGGAAGGCCTTCTGTTCCTCACAGTGCCATTGACTATGCAAAAGTTGAGAAGCCACCTGTAAATATTGGCAGTAGTTCTATCTACGAATCTCAAGCTGGAGGGTATCATATGGGGATTACCAATGCCTTTACTGCTCCTGCTTTGACCCAAGAGGACAACATTGCACGGCATAGTGAACAACCACCTGCTTTTGATGTTGGTGCACAAAATGCTCATCCTGACATAATCCAGCATCCACTCAATGTGGCAGTCCAAAACAACCTTAGAGTGCCCATAGAACCACCTGTTTCCAATGAAAAGGTTCCTGTGCGACCACCGTACTCCGGTGTTCAGGTTCCTGCTGGGCCGCCTCCACAACATCCTAGGGAAATGGTTGGTCACTTGGTTTCTGGTCCCCCTAATGGCAGCAGTAAATTTCCGCTGCAGGCTACTGCTGGTATTGACCGTGTTGAAGGTACACGGGAACCAGCTTACACTGATTCACTTTTCTCAAACCAGGATCCTTGGAAAGCAGTGGGAAATGCTTCTTTAGTGCCTCCAAGGCCAATCAAGCTAGCTAAAGAGCCTGTTGCTTCTGGAGACCAATATATGGATGGTTATGTTCCTGATATCAACACAAATGCTGCTGCACTCTTAGAAGAAGGGAATCTTTCACGCATTCGGGACCCAGGGTTTAAGGATATCCACACAGTTAAAGTGAACAAAGGTTGGTAGACTTTGTTGTTCTGTACTATTCAGGAAGTAGTTTACAGTATCATTTCTACAGTACAGTGGACCAAGTACATTGTTCTGCTCCCCATTCTCCTTTTCTCTTCTGACAGGATTTGGTGAGGAAAATATCAAGCGGCAATTACAAGCTGTTGCTGAAGGGGTGGCAGCATCAGTTCTTCAGTCACCCTTTCCAGAAAAACCAGCTGTGTTATCTGGTGATCAAATAGATTCACATGGAGCAGTAGTTGATGCAAAAGTTCAGGTGGGAGATGTTTCTATCTGTGCTTGTCTAACTTGTTCTTTAACAGGGTGTAAATTTTTTGCTTTAATTTTGGGTTCAGGATGAGGGGAACAATCAGTCAGACAAAACAAGCCAGGGTGTTCAAGTTTTGGATGATAACCTTCAGGTTTTTGTCCAAATTAATTTCGAATATTTTATGTACACCTTCTATTGTGGCTTCAAATGCATGTTCCCTTTCTGCATTGTGAATTGCAGATAATCAAGAACAGTGATCTTGAAGAATTGCGTGAACTGGGTTCTGGGACCTTTGGTACAGTTTACCATGGGAAATGGAGAGGTACTGATGTTGCTATTAAGAGAATCAATGATCGATGCTTTGCTGGGAAGGCATCTGAGCAAGAACGCATGGTATGCAGTTAACTTACTGAGTTTTTCTGACCTGCGTGCATAATGTTCTAACCTCCTTGTGTCTGTAGAGAACTGATTTCTGGAATGAAGCTGACAAGCTTGCATCTCTACACCATCCAAATGTTGTAGCCTTTTATGGTGTTGTTCTAGATGGGCCTGGTGGATCTGTTGCAACGGTAACTGAGTACATGGCCAATGGTTCACTCCGACAGGCATTACAAAGACATGAAAAGTATGCTAATCTTTCCATTGACTAATCATGATGCTTTACATATGGTATCACCTCTAAGTTCAGTTTATTCTATTAGCAGGATATTCGATCGGCGTAGGCGTCTACTAATTGCAATGGATGTTGCATTTGGAATGGAGTATTTGCATGGGAAGAATATTGTGCATTTTGACCTAAAGAGTGATAATTTGCTCGTTAACCTAAGGGATCCTCAACGCCCTATATGCAAGGTGCGTCTCTTGATTCTCCCCTTTCTTTAAATGTTGTCCAAGTACAGAAAATTAAATAACTTATGTCATGCAAGTGGATGTGATTGCTAGCTAGCAAAGATCTGTGTTTGGTCCTTGCGCATGTACTTGATAGTGATAAGCGAAATCTCAATTTGTTTCTTGCGCTTTGGTATTTAGGAGGGGTAGTGCTGCTTCTATGATACTTATGTATTCGTTTAATGTGCTTATGGACTTCTTATTTGTCTTTAAGGCATTAAGTGGTTAAGCAAGACTCAATCTACCTTTGCTTGTATTAGTCAAAATACACCCATACATATGGCTGTAATTTTGTATAAAGCAGTCATATGGCTGTCAGTAAAGAGACCAGGGTACATGAGATATTTGTATGGTTGCATCAAAGATATCTTGGCTTGCCATTAAGGATGTAATTGTTTAGAGAACTGTTGGCTTCACCACCAGGACAGCATATTAGGCATCTCTGATATCAGTGGTTGCGGCCTGACATGAGGGTGGCTGTCCTATTTTTGTAGGTTGGTGATTTGGGCTTATCGAAGGTTAAATGTCAGACACTAATCTCTGGTGGTGTGCGAGGCACGCTCCCTTGGATGGCTCCTGAGCTGTTGAATGGCAGCAGCAGCCTTGTTTCTGAAAAGGTTGGTTCTGTTGCTTCTTTCTTACTAATGTGGCACTCACTTTCTTTGAGCTGCCTCCGGATGAATACGTTCCTGCCCCCTCAAATGACCTTCATATAATTTGAGTGCAGGTTGATGTTTTCTCGTTTGGAATCGTGATGTGGGAGCTACTTACTGGTGAGGAGCCTTATGCTGAGCTGCACTATGGCGCCATCATAGGTACACTCGCAACTTAGCTACTATTATCCCCCACCATGGGGATTCCAATGCCATTCTTGTTCCTGAACATCCCGGCCACCTTCACTCAGGTGGGATCGTGAACAACACGCTGCGTCCTCCGGTGCCAGAGTCCTGTGATTCCCAGTGGAGGGCGTTGATGGAGCAGTGCTGGTCAGCTGAACCGTCAGAGAGGCCAAGCTTCACAGAGATTGGCAAGAGCCTGCGCGCCATGGCGGCTTCTCCTACCAAGGTGCAACCACAGAAATAGACGCTGCGGCTCACGCCGGGACGTTCAGCGGCCTGCCGGTCTCTGCAGCCTGGGAGGTTCCATGACTTCTGTATATGAAAAATAAGGTGGGGAATGGGGATAGACAAGAGAACGTGGCAAGCTTATAGAGTCGGTGGATGGTCGATGCTTCCTGTCGTGCTTTTACCGGGCCACGGAAACATATGTGGCGTAAAGAGTGGACCGTGAGCATGTACATGAGGTGTTATATTGCAGGGTTAGCGTGCGAATCTCGTGTACTCGTAGGCTCGTAGCCATGGGGTCAGCCCTCGATCCTGGGCGTTTTGATGGGCCAGCGCCTTGCAAAAGAAGCGCTGTTTGAGCCTGCTTAGCACTTGCTTTGGGAAGAACCCAAGCTTCAGCCTGTTTTGAGTGGACTAGAGGATTTCAGCTGGAGACACGCAGATTGTTATTCTAAAAAGGGATAAGTCTATTTTACAACCTCGAACTAGTTAAGAAGTCCGTTTTTCAACCTCAAACTACGAAACCGGGTAACATAGGCCCTCGAACTGGCAAAACGTCCGAATCACCCCTCGATCACTGTAGCAAGCTGTTTTGAGGGCGGTTTGCTACAGTAACATTTCCGGATTTCTGGAAATTCACCCCTCTTAATTAAATAATAAAGAAAGCATAGTTAATATTATCTAAAAATCATGATATTTTTTGAGAGGTAGATAAAAAGACAAGGAATCTATTTTGGCTAGATGTGCTACAATAGACATAAAGGAATTTGAATTATAAAATTTTAAAAATAGGTAGAATTCAAAATTTCTTGAATTTTTAGGTCAGCTAAACCTATGATAAAAATACATTAAAAATATGATAATTCATAATTTTTTATTTAGTTTAGTTAGGTACTTTTTATTGGCCCAAGTTCTATAGAATATTCATAAATTAAAATTTGAGGAATCAAATTTGATTCAAATTTGAGCATTGCGAAGGAATTCAAAAACTTTCATAAAAACTTGGGCCAATAAAAAATACCTTATTAAACTAAATAAAAAATTATGAATTATCATATTTTTATTTCATTTTTATCAAAGGTTTAGCTAACCCAAAAATTCAAGAAATTTTAAATTCTACCCATTTTTAAAATTTTATAATTCAAATTTCATTATGTTTAATGTATCACATCTAGCCAAAATAAATTTCTTGTCTTTTTATCTACCTCCCAAAAAATATCATGATTTTTAGACAATATTAACTATGTTTTCTTTCTTATTTAATTGAGAGGTGTGAAATTCCAGAAATTCGAAAATATTACTGTAGTAAAACCGCCCTCAAAATAGCTTGCTACAGTGCTCGAGGGGGTGATTCGGACGGTTTTGCTAGTTTAAGGGCCTATGTTACCCGGTTTCGTAGTATGAGGTTGAAAAACAGACTTCTTGACTAGTTTGAGGTTATAAAATAGACTTCTCCCTTCTAAAATACCTGCGGTTGTTCCAAATGAAACCCGCCACGTTTGTACCCTTTGATGTGATGCATCCCCGCAAAAGACAAAAGTTGTTGTACGGCGTTTTCTGTTTTTTTTTGTGGAACTCCGACGTGTCCAACGCGACGTAATGCCGTGTCGGTCAAGAGTAACAAGACAAATAAACTCCGTGCTGTCTACAGCGACGTGATCCAGAGCTGTCTGCTTGCATAGAGACGTACAACTTCTGATCAGTCTGGTAGACTTCGCCTGATCAGTGATCACGCAGGGCGTGAAAGGATGCCTAGCTGAAATCAACCTGTAAATTGTAATATATCACGTTTTCTTCTTATGGACCATCATTTTGCTACCCTGATCTAGACCACAATGAATCGCTCGTCGAGTTAAGGGTGTCTTGGCCATCAGTCCGGCTCGTCTGCGCGGTAGAAAAAAAAAACCCCCCCACTTCAATTTCCACTCCGCTCGCGTTCCCCGCCTCCCCATCTCGAATCGAATCCGCGCGACGCGCCCCCTGCTGAGCCGGCGAGAAGATGCCGCGGTTGACGCCGGCGGACGCGACCCTGATCCTGGACCACGCCCTGGGCGACCCCTCGGTCCCCGCCGCCGCCGTCCACGCGCTGCTCGCCGCGCTGCCCTTCCCCTCCGACCCGACCCCGCGCCTCCGCCGCGCGGTGCTCCTCCGCCGCCTCGCCGCCGACCCGGTCTCCGCCTCCGCGCTCGACACGCTCCACCTCCTCGCGTCGCTCCCCGCCTCCGCGTCCCCCTGCCCGCCCCCCATCGCCGCCGCCCACATCGCCGTCGCGGGCTTCCTCGCGGCGTCCGCGCCGGACTTCGACGCCGCCGCCGCGGCGCTCTTCGCGCGCCCCGACGGCCGCGCGCGCCGCGCGGTCGGCGAGGGAGGGACTCCCGCGCTCGCCTCCGACGACGCCGTCGCCGCGGTGGACCAGTTTGAGGCCGCCGTCGGGAACTCGTTCTCGCAGGTCGTGCTTAGGGGCCTGTGGGGCGACCGGGCCGCCGCGGAGGAGCGGGTGAGGGAGCTCCTCGCCGCCGAGTGGGCCGTGATTGGGCCGTCGCTGCTGGAGGTGGCGGCGGAGCGGATCGTCGGGGATGGGTCCATCCAGACATGGCGTGACGCGAAGGAGGCCACCCGCGCCAAGTTCCGTGTGCTTGGTGAGGCTCTTTTTTTCTGCCAATGCAGCTAATTCAAACCAAGCATAAGGTTTGATGTGTCATGCTGGTTTTTTTTAATTCATGTAGATTTTTCTCTGCGCCAAAGGGAGCTTGGAGATATCATTTTTTGTCGATTAGAAGTAATGTGAATGCGACAGAAAGTTAAAATATATAAGCATTCCGCTCTTTGCACTGTCTTGAAGCACATTAGGCGACAATTCCATCTTATGGCTCTATTTTACTGGTGTCAGATGTCACATTATTATAGCTCCATGAGTCAAATCATTGCATCCTCGGCCTCTGGCTGACCTAGCCTTTATGTTCCAAGTAAAGCTTGTTTTATCTTTGGTCTGCTGTAGTTCAGGAAAGTAGGTCCAAGAATGTGTATTATCTCTACTGAGTAATTGAAAATAGGAGCAATGAGGATGCAGTTTATTCATCATGCATGGTCTGGAAAAATATCAGTCTTAACTTTTGTCTTTGAAAATACCAAGTTGCAAATCTGGTATTCCAGTCCCTTGACTGGCTTTGCAATTTACTAATTGTGATCTTCTGCTAGTTGTTGTCTATGCAAGATTGAGCTACATTATTTTAATCATGCTACTATTGAGTTTGCTACTTCCAATGGTTTTGCTCCATCTGTGTTTCTAGTTGATTGTGGTTTTATGGTACACTTGATTTGATACAGCAGTTTAGGTTTCCTTTCTTTTGGGCCAGCTCAAGGTCTTCAAATACATCATTCATATACTCGGGACTATTTTATGCATAAGGCCATGACCATCTAGTGTATAATTGATTATATATACAATGGAACTTGCAGCTGGGGAAGAAAAAACACGCCAAATTTTGGGCAAACTTGAAGAATCTACCTCTCGTGTAAACCCGATTTCGACACCAGAATTTTTCAAGGTGATGGATGCTCTTAAAACAAGCTCTGCGGAGCTTCACAGTGTAGTGGAGGATCCACTTCCGGCTGCAAAGGCAGCTGCAGATGAGGTGGTGGCTACAAGGGTGGATAGGACAGTTAATTTAAATGCTGAAACTGGTCAGCCAGCAGCTTGTGGCACTGCCGGCTCAAGTGTGCTTCATGAAAAGAACAATGGTCCAAATAAAGGCACACCTCCCAGCCTTATGGATTGGAACGCGACGGCACAGACCTTTCAGGTGAGCCCCCCCCCCCCCCCACCCATCTCCTCCCTCTGTGACATGCCAATTTTTTGAAAACTGCCAATGTCTCACTTGCTATGATCATTAAATTAAATTTGGGATTATTCTAGCTTGCCTTGTTATCATGATATCAGCACCTTTGTCATGCCATCTCAATATTTTGCATTAATAATATGTGCATACTTACCTTTGATTGAATTTTCAATATATATTGCTCTTTGTGCTGCTAAGTTTCTACTACAGAGTACTGCCTACTTTTGTTGTGCTTTCTGCAAAATCTGATCATATATTGATATTATGAAATATCTGGACAGTATTGCTTTCTTGTATAAGATGCTCTGACCATGACAAGAAGTGATGAAATAAAGTTGCAAAGTCTAATTATTGGCAAAATTTGTTCTGCTAGGTGATACAATCTGCATTCATGAGGTGGCTACTGGAATTAGGAATAATGAGTCATTGATAGTCTTTACTAGAGTCTGCAAGTGCATCGGTCGGGCTATGTTCATGTCATAACTAAACTTTACTGCAGTCTGGTTGAAAATTGTGTGCAACTTAAAGGTCTCGGGTATCAGAAGTTCAGAACCCGTTTTTGTTAGCCTGTAGGATACTTTATAGCAATGTAGCATGTAACTATAAAAACATTAGATACTGGTCATGTCGCTAAAAAGAATCCGCTTGTTTGCAGTGGGAGGACTCGCCTGATCCTGAGGGTTCAGAACCAGCATTGCGTAGACCGCACTTGCCTAGCCCTAGGAGAACACCAGTTTCTCCTTTGCCACCGGCAGAAAACAAAAATAAGCGTAGAAGGGCAAGGAAGTGGTGCTTGTTAGAAGAAGAAACACTAAGAAAGGGTGTTGAACTGTATGCGGTCTTTTCTTGCTGTTTGAAAATATTTAGCTTTCTCGTTTTATACAATGTTGTCTAAATAATCTTTAGGCAGTTTCCGCCACTTTACTGTATGATGCTCATTGCCCCCATTCTAACTATTTCATGTGCAGGTATGGTAGCGGTAATTGGAAGGATATTCTGAGTAACAACCCTGATGTTTTTATCGGCAGAACACCAGTAAGTACTTGCACGCTACGCTGTAGTTTCTCGGTTGCTAATCTTTAATGAACTGCTTAACTGATTGCATACTGTAGGTGGACTTGAAGGATAAGTGGAGGAACATGATGAGGTAGTGGGTAACCTTTTATCTGGACAAGGTAATGGAGCCTGTGTTCATTCTGGCTGAAGTAACCTCACGTTCTGGCGTTTGCTGTGGTGAAGTAGAGAGCCTTCAACCATTTCGTGACGTTACTAATAATGTAACAAATGCTCACCGAATAAACTGCTTCACTGAAGGGCTGTATTCAACCTATGTATAGCACGTTGCCTGTGTGTACGAATGCTGTACCATCGAAGTACACTGTACGTATAATCTTATGCATACGATGCTGGATGCTCGAAGCATAACCGTTCTCCATCGTGCGGGCTTGATGCTCCGCTGATGGAAAAGAAAAGAAGCGTGGTGGTCGGCTGGCTTGTGCTGCTGCTGGGCTTCCAGTAAGAGAGGGCCCAAACTGAGTCGGCCTGTGGGCTTAGCATAGCAGGAGAGGGCGGCCCAATACTGTTCGAGGATAAGGACTAGAATGTCGTACGGGCTGAGAGTGCTGCGCTCGGCCCACGAAATCCTCGCAGCCACCCCCCATGAAAAATCCTCGCCGCCCCGGCGAGGCGGCGCAGCATCCTCACCCGCTCCGGCACAGTTCTTCTCTCCGCAGCAGCCGCCGCCGCCAGCAGTTTCGTCTTCAAGTTTCAAGCCCAGTGGCCAAAGGGCCTGACGCCATGCCGCCCCCGCCTTGCTCTTCGGCTCCTTCCTGTCTGCTTCCCAGCCTCACCCTCCGCTCCAGGCGAACCGTCGCAGCCGCTTCCTCTCCCGCGCCGGCAGGGGAGCACGGCCGCCGCCCCCTGCGGTACGCCGTCCTCGGCGCCGGCTTCGCGGGTCTCTCCGTCGCGTGGCACCTCCTCAAGGTCACCCTCCCCTCCACGCCTCCGCTTCCCCCTTCCCTCCCCCTTTGTGCTGTGACAAGCACGATGGCCTGAACCGCGCCGGTGCCGATTTCAGCATAGCCGGAGGGATTCCCGCGTGTCCGTGGACATCTACGACGAGAACGGGGTCGGGGGAGGCGCGTCGGGCGTCTCGGGAGGGCTTCTCCATCCCTACTCGCCTAAAGGTCCGCCGCTACTCCATCGTGTCAAACATCGCCAAATCATGGTTTAAAATCATTGGTTTCGTACCCTGCTTATGCTACTCAGCGAATGATTTGGCACACAGTATCGAGCTTAATCCAGATTCGTCACGTGTATGAACTCTTCGTTAACTGCAGTGAAGCTTCTCTGGAGGGGAGCTGAGTTCTGGAAAGAGAGCATGGATCTCCTCCGAAGCGCGGAGCAGGCGAATGGAACCGCCGGATCAGATACCATTAGTCTAGACGAGAGCCTTATCTGGAGAAGGTAATCATTCCATCTCTGTACTAGTAGTCTCTAGTCCTTGCTCGTCTCCTTCTGCTCTATGTTTAAGTCGGGTTTGAAACTGAGCAGGGGGATTGTGCGGCCACCTACAACTGAGAAGGCCGCTGACATATTGCTGGAGGTACTGCTGAACTAAGATTACGCAGATGCGCTCGCAGGTGCTTCTTTTGTGTTTCTGGCGCGCCATTTTAATTGCTTCGACCTATTCAAGATAGAATGCTCAGAGTTGCCTCGAGAGTTGCGGCCTTCAAGTGCTTGATTCTGATGCCGCGCAGCACCTGATCCCTGGGTTGTGTGTCCCATTTGACTTTGCAGTTTATATGCCACTGGCACTGAACGTCAACCCTAAGAAATATTTACAGGTGCTGCATTGCTTCTTGCTTTGTCTTGGTCTCACATGTTTCGCCGTCCTCTGTACTTGATAAGCTGGTCTACTTCGTTCCTGGATTCGTACAGGCACTGTTCTCTGCATGCCAAAATCTGGCAGATGAAACATCCTCACTACCAAGTGAGCCGAAAGAATTGAGGCTTTACAAGCACCATGTTGATAATCTACACCAATTGGCAGGTACATTCTGGTAGTCTCTAATGAGCACAATGGATATTTCTTAACCAATAACTTGGACTTCTATTTTGGCATTGCTCTTTACATTTTGGCCTCCAATTCATCTTAAACTGAATTGGGTCAGCTTGGAGGCCAAAATAGTACACACAGTAGTACAATTGTAGTTTTTGTCTACGCTTAAGTATTTTAAGTGAGGCCGCTAAATCTGAACTCGAATATTGTCACCTTAACAATTTATCAGTTCAGCAAAAATGTTAATGGATTGCGTATATGTGACAGTTTGCTCTTTGAAGCAACTGCATTGCAGTAAGAATTTTTTTTATGCCTAAGCAACTTCAAACATGTGCAGGTGATTATGATTCGGTGATCATCTGTCTTGGGGCAAATGCTTGCTCACTTCCTGAACTTGCAAATAAGTTGCCTCTTAGATCCTGTAGAGGAGTTATTGTTGAATTCCAGTTACCATCAGATACAGTGTAAGGAGGCTCTGTGTACTTGAAAGTCATTACAGCTTTAGTTCAAAAAATCTGATTGATGCATCTACTTCCTGCAGAGAAGAATATGGCAATCAAAGCCCTTCGATCTTATCTGATGCGTGGATGGCATTCCAAGGTCCCCGCACAGTTTCAATTGGGTCAACTTGGCAATGGAAGTCTGAGAACTACTCTTCAACTGTATCTGATGAAGAAGCTCTTACTGCAAAGGATGAACTGCTCCCAAAAGCTTCTGGCGTTTATCCAGGAATAACTAAATGGGACTTTGTGCACGCTAGGGCTGGAATACGAGCCATGCCTCCACTAACGGCAAATGGATCATTACCACTTTTGGGTTGTTTAGATGAAATGATAGGCAAGAAGAGCAACTGTAAATTTTGGCTAGTTGGTGGGCTTGGTGCAAGAGGCCTTCTGTATCATGGTTTGGTTGGGAAGCTGACTGCTAAAGCTGCTATTTCCTGTGACGAAACCATAATACCTTCTGAATTCATTTGCTGGAAGGTGATGAAGCCTTCGCAATGAATAACTTTATGCAGTTCAAAGTTCAAGCATGTTCTCCTTTATCAGGGATATTGTAGAAGTCCAAGGAGGAGGATGGTGCAAAACCCATGGGTACTGTCCTAATGCAATGACTATGACTGCATATTGAAACCTGAGCAGAGACATTTCCAGTCGGTACACGGTAATGCTACAGACACAGAAGTAAGCTCAGGTTTTGCTTCAGATGTCTGAGCTAACTGTTCTAAGAATTGTGCGAGTTCTTATGTTTTCTATGGTGAACTCAAATGTCGGTGCTGAAGCTTGGTTGAGCTGCAAGTCACCTTGGTTTGCCAGGAAAGCATCGGTTAGGTGTTCAACAGAGGTCCGTGCATTGGTTAGGTGCTCAAGTTCAACAGAGGTCCGTGGACACACTTGCCTAGAGTTCCCAATTACACTGGAATTGCTTTGCATATGCTTTCCTAATTTGTCTCTGTTTCTGTAAACCTCTCAAAGATTGTGAATTTTGCCTGAGTAGATTGTTTCAGAGTATTATGGCATTCACTAACTAAGAATTTGTAATAAATAGTAGGAAATGCTTTGGAATGTTTGAGATTAGTCACGCCTGGACTAATAATATACTTCTTCCATTACTCATCATAAGTAAAAGCCAGTGAACCAAAAAAACTGCTGACAAGATGCATGGTAGATACAATTAGTCATATCGTATGTATATGGACGTTACACCCTGACCATTCCCGTACCGTTGTATACTGTATAGCTGTACAGAATTAAGGACACAACAATACTCCGTAGGTACATATTTACTTGATTCAGACCCAAAATCGGATACACCAGTTTCACAAGCCAACCGACCTCTTGCCGCTCGAAACCCACCCAAACACAAGTACACCTAATTAAGGAAACGAAGAACACAGGACTACTCCCTCTCCGGCGGCCGCCGCTGCAGGCACCAGGAAAAGAAGACCGGCATGGTGATGGTTAGCTAGCCACCGCCACCGGCCGGCGAGGAGATGGAAACCTTGCGACCTCGGCGCGCTTGGTGGCCTAGCTCGGCGTCCTTGCTGCCGAGGAGGCTGGATGATCTATCGGAGGAGGTTGCAGGCTGGTTCAGGCCGTGGATGGAGTGTCCTCTGGTGCCTCGCGCTCGCCGCCCTTGCCCCCCTAGTCCTCCTTTGTTCGTGCACGCCCTCCGCTCCGCGCGAGACAAGCACCGCCCGGAAATGTTTCACTGCTTGTTGTGGTCGCTGGCGGCGCAGCCCTTGTCTCTGAGCGCAGAGCGGATCATGAACTTGAGCACGTCGAGCGGGATGTAGGTGACGAGGCTGAACATCCAGATGGCGCCGGCCCACGCCCAGCCGATCCCCTGGATGCGGCAGAACTCCCAGTCGGCGTAGACGGCGATGGAGGTGGCCACCAGCTGGGCGGCGAAGAAGGCGAAGAGCAGCAGGTAGCCCGGGCGCTCCACGAAGGACCAGCTCCGGGACCGCGTCACGAAGATGAGCGCCTGGCTGATGATGCTCACCTGGAGGTAGAGCGCCGACATGAGCTCCCCGTCGTTCTCCTTGATGGACGCCACGCCGAACACGTCCGAGAACAAGTCGGTGTCGTGCGCGAGGTAGAAGAAGAGGGCGGTGACGAGGGCCATGTAGGTGCCGAGCACGATGCCGGTGGCGAAGATCTCGTTGAGCTTCCACGAGTCCGGCTTGGGCGACGGCTTGACGCGGTCCTTGGAGATGGTCATGATGGTGCCGTCGTTGAGGATGGCGATGATGAGCACCATGAAGGGCGCGAAGTCGAACTCCCAGATGAGCGCGATGAGGAGGAACCCCAGCACGATGCGGATGGTGATGGACACGGCGTAGATGGTGTAGTTCTTCATGCGCTGGAAGATGGAGCGGCTCGTCAGCACGGCGCTCACGATCACGCTCAGCCCGGGCTCCGTCAGCACGATGTCCGACGCGCTCCGGGCCGCGTCCGTCGCGTCGTCCACCGCGATGCCGATGTCCGCCTTCTTCAGCGCCGGCGCGTCGTTCACGCCGTCGCCGGTCATGCCGCAGATGTGCTTCCGGTCCTGGAGCCGCTTCACGATCTCGTACTTGTGCTCCGGGAACACGCCGGCGAACCCGTCCGCCTTCTCGATCAGCTCGTCGATGGGCATGCCGTTCACCGTGCTGCCCTTGTCGCCCAGGAGGGTGGTGGAGGGGTACATGTTGGTGCCCATGCCCAGCCGCCGCCCCGTCTCCTTGCCGATGGCCAGCTGGTCGCCGGTTATCATCTTCACGTTCACGCCCAGGTGCAGCGCGCGCCGGATGGTCTCCGCGCTGTCGTGCCGCGGTGGGTCGAACAGCGGCAGCAGGCCGATGAACTGCCACGGGTCGCCGGCGCTCTCCTTGCTTTTCTCCGGCACCTGCTGGTACGACACGCCCAGCGACCGGAGGCCGCGGTCGGCGTACCCGTCGATGAGGGCGTGCACCTTCTTCTCGGCGTCGGCGCCCATGTTGCAGAGCTCGATGATCTGCTCGGGAGCGCCCTTGCTGACCCGGTGCCAGTCGCCGTTGCCGTCGATGTAGGTGATGGCCGTGCGCTTCTCCACGGGGTTGAAGGGGAGGAAGTGGACCTCCTGGATGCCGGCGCGGGCCTCCTTGGGGTCGGCGAGCATGTTGACGATGCAAGTGTCGATGGCGTCCTGGTTCTCGACGCGGGAGGCCCTCGCGGCGTAGAGGAGCACCATCTCCTTGTCGACGCCCTTGGAGTAGACCTCGATGAGGGACTTGTCGACGGTGAGCTTGTTGAGGGTGAGGGTGCCGGTCTTGTCGCTGCAGAGGATGTCCATGCCGGCCATCTCCTCGATGGCGGTCATGCGCTTGGTGATGGCGCCCTGCTGCGACAGCCGGTGGGAGCCGATGGCCATGGTGACGGAGAGCACGGTGGGCATGGCGATGGGGATGCCGCCGATGAGCAGCACGAGGAGGTTGTCGATTCCGTCGCGGTAGGCGCGGTGCTGGATCGGGTACATGACGACGACCTCGACCAGCATGCCGGCGGCGATGGAGATGATGCAGAAGTTGCCGATGGCCGTCAGCACCTGCTGGAAGTGGCCGACGTTGTTGGTGCTGTCGACGAGGTGCGCCGCCTTGCCGAAGAAGGTGTGCACGCCGGTGGCGATGACGACGGCCTCGATCTCGCCCTGCTTCACCGTGGAGCCGGAGAACACCTCCTGCCCGGGGTGCTTGTTCACCGGCAGCGACTCGCCGGTGAGCGCGGACTGGTCGATCTTGAGCGGGTCGCCCTCGAGCAGCCTCGCGTCGGCGGGGATGATGTCGCCGAGCTTGATGCTGATGATGTCGCCGGGCACCAGGATCGACGCGTCCTGCTCCTCCCACCGGCCGTCCCTCAGCAGCTTGGTCTTGGGTGCGAGCCCCGCCATGAGCGCCGCCGCGGCGTCCCCGGCGTTGGCCTCCTCGATGTAGCTGATGGTGGAGTTGATGATGAGCAGCGAGACGATGCCGACGAAGTCCTGCCAGTCGGGGGGCTTGCCGCCGCCGTTGGCGAGCACGATGGCCATGATGGCCGCCATCTCCATGACCCACGACAGCGGGTTCCACATGAAGCCCAGGAACTTGAGCAGCTTGCTCTCCTTCTTCTCCTCCAGCTTGTTGGGGCCGAACGCCCTGAGCCGGCCCTCCCCCTCCGCGCTGGAGAGCCCCTTGCGGCTGCACTTGAGCGTCTTGAACACCTCCTCCACCGGCATCTTGGACTGCAAAAGCAAATCCCATGAGATCGACGTGAGCGATCGAGAACGGACGCCGAGCGCACTAAGTCGTGACGCGATGTGTACTTCACAATTTCTATCATAATACAAAGATGCGCAGCTACCAGATCGACGTTCCCATTGCGGACGTCCTCCGGGGAGATGGACGCCATGACTGCTGCTTAATTTTTCCTCTTTTCTTTTATTGATTGAAGTTGAAGGGGGTGTGGGCGTGCCGGCGGGGCTAGCAGCCTCTAGCCAGAGGAGCGGCACGCCGCCGTCCGGCCGGTCGCGAGCTCGCCGCGCCGGGCGCGGAGGTCTTCGGGGCGCACGGAGGGAGGGAGGGGCACGCACCGGCTGCCTGCCTCTGCCGCTCTCTCCGCGTGGGTGGACGAAGACGGCGATGCCCGTGGCGCAGGCGCGGCCGTCTTATAAGGCGCGCCGGGCGCGGGCCGCGACACCGATCCTCCTCTTGGCTGCCCGGCCTTCGTGGGGCGCCTCTGGTTCGGTCCCGTGCGCTGGCCCAAAGCGTATGAACTGCATGCGATTCTACGAGAGGACATATATAGGAGATCAAACTGAGGGAGAAGCAGCCATTCATCATGCGCTTGCAAATGAGCAGCAGTTTAATTCAAATTGGTTCTCTGTAAATTGAGTAAAGTTACAAAAGTTATTACAAGTTTTTCATATAAATACACTATGGAGATTGGAGAAGAAAAAAGTCTAAATTACTCTCCTCAATTATAGCCAAAGTTCAAATAACCCCCTAAACTATTGTTTGGTTTATTTTACTCCCCAAACCATAGTTTTAAGTTGAAATTTTACAAGATGACATTAGACATCACATGTTATGAAAAATACATCATAATTTTTTACCATAATTTTGATAAGTTAGGATATTTGATAATAAATTAATCATTGGAGTTCACATATGAAAAATAATGATGATAATAATATTAAAATTTTTAATATGCATTGTGATGCCCACTACCATGCTGTAAAATTTGAAATTAAAATTCAACTTGTGTGTGGAGAAGAAAAAAAAGATAAACTGTATTATGGGGTGAAATGAACTAAATAGCATAGTTTATAGGGTAAATTGAACTAAGTTATAATTTAGAGGATTATTCAGACTTGGGCTATACTTGAAGGGGGTTAAATTGGACTTTTTTCTTTGGAGAACATGCCGTTGGCCATAACAAAGAAGTAGTACTTGTCTAAATGGCTGCAAAATCTTACCTACTACCTCATAAATAAGGCCCTTCTCAAAATTTAAAGGCCAGTTGTTAAAAAAAACGAAGTCCAACATGCCACTTCCGTCCCTGGAATAGGAATAGGGAGCTTTCCAAATCCTCATCCACGTAGTACATGGGATCTCTAGGGAGCTCTCTGTCCATGGACGGAGAGCAGCCGTGGGCCCTTGATGGCGGCTGTGGCGCCACAACGGAGGTGCGCGACCTGAAGACTTAGGTAGACAAGGGAGAGGGAAGGAGGAAGGGAGAGGTTCCAATGGACAATGGCCAGCCCCAAGCAGCCGCCTGAAAATAAACAGGCCACCTTAATACCTCATTAAGCTGGCTGGGCAATGTGAGATCTGAGAGATGTTCGACCACCAACGGCTTCACTGCTCGCTCGTCCGGTCCCCAGAGTCCATCGACGAAGCTATGGCATCCAAGGCTCTGATCTTTATATCTATCTTTATTAACTCTCTAAATAGATGGCACTTCCCAGCCTTTTCTGGGTGGAAGTCCTAAGGAACGGAGGAAGATTACACGATAACTTCTACCCTCCCAAGATGGTCCCATTACAAAAAATAAGTGACGAAAAACACTGAAGGACATTCAAAAATCCTGACTTCAGATTGTGAAATGATCCCTGGACAAACCATCCACTCAATACAGTGGCGGTAAATGTCTTGGCAGAACTATACCCATTCAAGTGACCACCAGCGCCTCACATTTTTTTTTTTGCTCAGAAGTTAAAACGGGTTCCAAGAACCATTCAAGTAATTCACTAGTCTGACCTGATGCAGCACAGAAATTACACACATCTATATATGTAACCCAATCACTGTACTTTCCCACATCGGAAACGCTCATGCTTACTAACTTATATGTGAATCGATCAACTCTATTTTGACAAGTTTGTCATCTAACTACAGCCACTATACAAATACCAACAATAAAGTTATCCACAAGGAACCTCAATGGACGCATTACAATGATGTCAGGATGTAACTGATTAGGTGCATAAGAAATCTGTCACTACAACAAAATACACCAATTTGAATGCAATTAGGACTAGCAGTGGGAGCTATCTGATGACCATGGTTTGCACTAGCTAGGGTTCAATAGCAAAATGCAACAGTACTCTAATTGCTGCCTACAGCATGCCACTAACAATAAACATCTAATTCACACTAACTAGCAGATCAGATGCACTACAAGACCATGAGTAAACCAGCTGTTAAAATCATAGCAATTTAAGCCATCAATGAACATGAGCTAGCATCTACACAGGACAAGTAAATCGAAATACAGAAAGGCAAAAAAGCTGTCCGGATTAACACATGGCAGACCAAGATAGCTTCTGCAAAATTATAAAGGATGTTCATCAACCATTAGCAAACCATGGTATTCTCAGTACGCTACAGGAACAACTGATAAGACCAATTCAACACAAGCAAAATCTAAACAAGAACTCCCTAGCATGCGGAAACATGGAAAGCGTCCCCAGGCCAGCTCGTAAGCCCCAGTTTCGCCTAGCATCGGTGCCCGGCGTCTCTTCCCCCGCTCAGAATCCGAGCTTGGTGCGGCGCCAGTGCCTGCGCTTCGCGTTGTACCTGGCACGCGAAGCAAGAAACAGATGAGCGACCGAATCACAGGACGCCGCCAGGAATGGAAGAGAAACACGACGGGGGCTATGAGGAGACCGGCGAACCTGATGGTGTTGTCGGTGCGCATGCGGATCCAGTAGGGGATGGGGCGGTTCTGGCGCTGCTTCTTGGCCAGCTTCTTCTTGATCCGGAAGGTCTTGTGGGACGGCTGCGCGGGGGGACGGCCCGGACGGGAACAAACGCGGCGAGGCAAAGCGTCAGATCCAGAACGAGCGCATGAATTCGAGAACTCGAGCACACAGGTCAGAGATGCGTACCATGGCTGCGGCGGCGGCGAAGACGGAAGCGGCGGCGGCAGCGGCGCGAGGAAACCCTTGGATCGGAGAAAAAATCGAGAGGACGGAGGCCGCTAGAATTTTTATAGGGGAGAGCCAGGGAGGTGATGGGCTGGATAGTTTGGGCTTCAAATTTTTTTTTTGAGTGGGGGTTTGGGCTTCAATTAACAAGAAGACAGAAATGTTTACCTATTTCGGAAATGTTTACCCAATATTGTAAGGCCTAATACACTAGAAGCCGGGAATGTCCTTTTTTCTTTTTTATATTAAAAAAATCAAAATTTCAAAAATATATGTCCGTTTTGAAATATTTCAAAACTACCCCCGGTCGCCCCCATAGGGCGACAGGCCCTAATTGTAATTTTTTTTCTTCAAATATGCAACGAAGTCCCTGGCCAAAAAAAAAATACAAGGGGGGCCGTCGTCCCCCAACGGGCGACAGGGGGGCCTGTCGCCCTACCCTCGGGCGACCAATGGGCCCCGCCCACAGGCGCGACAGGGGGGGCCTGTCGCCCCCCCCCCCCGCGGGCGACAGGGGGGCCTGTCGCCCCTCCTCGGGCGACCGGGGCTTGCTCCCCTATATAAGCCTTCTACCCCCATTTCCTCCTCATTTGAGCCCAAAAATTCCACCAAAAATCCAGAAAAAAAGAGAGGGGTGAGGAGAAGGGAAGCGGCGAAGCCCTGCCGGATTCCGCACTTGTGATCTGCAGGTTAGTACATTTAATTTATGTATTTTTCCATTGGTATTGTAGAATAATTTAATTTAATTAGTGCTATAGTAGAACCATTTAAGTAGGTGTTTAATGATACTTTAGTTTTTAGTTACGTAGTTGTAAATTAGTTTAGAAAATTAGTACTACGCATTTATTATTACAATTGCAGTACTATTAGAGACGTGTTTATAAATTAATTACGATTTAGAATAGAATTTGGCATATGCAGTATAGAATTTGAGTGTCATCACGTACTTATGAATACTTATATGTTGTAGTTGAATTTCATATTTAGTTTTTACGGATTATTGAATAAGGTAGTGAAGTAAAGAGTATAACTCGATAAGTATTCTGTGATATACAGATATGTCGAGCAAGATGCAGTTTCAAGTATTTTATGGTGACTACAATATTTTGTATGGGCCAAATGGAGTAAACATTTCTGCCTTTAAGTGCACATCTAGCGCTATAGATAAACCTCTGGAAAGGGGTTTTGGTTTCATATGTAAGTGGCTGCAGCGTGGGTTCCGTGTTGATCCGGAGACACATGTGATGACCGTCCAGTCTCTTGTTAATTGGGAGGTAGAAAATGATTTATGAGAATTGATGATGATACACAGCACTGATGACTGGCAGAAGTACATGCAAGCAGCTCTAGAGCGTTGGTGGCCTCTGGCCATTCTTGTTCAAATCCGGGAGAAGACACATAATGAAATCCAACAAGGTGCAGATCAAGCAACTCCGAGTATTCGAAGAGAGACCAATTATGTTGAGCAAGATGAGTCAGAAGAGACAGAGAACCAAAACATGGGACCACAAGGCCTTGCTGATGAGGGAGAGAGGATACATAGCATTGTGGACGAGATGGAGGCAGAAGACCAAACCGCAATAGAGATGAAAGAATATGAGGGCTGATCTGATGACGAGCAGTACTCATTGCCAAAAGAGTGGAAGGAGCATGTGTCGTGGGGTTTCTAGGGTACCCACAGCCGGGTGGCGGAACGCACCCGTCTATCCCTAGTGAGGGAGTACTCGGGGAAGAACTAGGCGATTGGGCTAAACTGGCACTGAGATAAGCACACAAGAACACACGATCTAGAGTGGTTCGGGCCGCCTGAGCGTAATACCCTACATCCACTGGGAGAAGTACTATTCTCGTTTGTGTATGAACCTATCCTCCGCTGGGTCTTGGCTTTCACCCAGCCTGCCTTTCTTCTAGCGGGCGCCCCCCTTTTATAGTCCAAGGGGGGCGGATACATGGGGCGTTGAGGCCCCGACAAGTGGGCCCAACGCGACTGTGCAGCATACTGCGCAGAGTATTTAAGTGGCTATAGTAGCTATGGATCTTTTCTCCGATAAGCTTCCATACCCCACCGCCCTTCTACTCAGGTGAGTCTTCTCTTGTCTCGTCAGCTAGGTGCCCGTTGGAGTATCGTAGCTTGCGGCGCGGCCTGCTGAGGCTGTTATGTAGGTGTCATAATGGTGAAGCCGAGCAGTCGTATCCATCTGTCTGGGCAGACTGACAGGCGCGGTGCGGGCGCCGCCAGCGGCTCCACTACACGTCTTGGTAATATGCGATCAATGGTGTCCCCTGGTCAATGAAACGCCTCGGCTTCTGTTATACCAACGCGGACGTCCACCTACCGCAATGAATGTAGTGGTAGGTGAACTTTAGTATGGAAACCAAACGGCCATATCTTGCAGACACGTGGCGACTCCGGACCACCTCGAGGCGGGGCGTCGGTTCTTCCTTTAGTGAGGGGTCCGGTTACTATACAGGGGGTCCGGGACCCCATGAGGGGTCCGAGACTCCGCGGGGGTCCGGACTCCTCGGGAGGTCCGGAGCCCCGGCTGCTCGCGCTCGAGCGCCTGCCTCTTCCGGGATACGTGGCGTCTCCGGACCCTTCCCGTCCGTGGAACGGGTCCGGACCGTTGTCGGGAGAATAGGACTCCGGACCGCAGGGGTCCAGCTGTTTGGATGTAGTCAAGGATAACTACAAGGCCCTTGCCTCGACACAGCAAGAGGGGGTACCCCAGTCCTGGGGTACTGACAGCATGGTTTTGGCAGTCATGTCGCAGAAGACGTACGAAATCAGGAGTTGGAGTACAGAGGGAATGAGGTAGTGCAAGGTGCAACATATCCAAACATTGAAGCCGTAAAAGATGCTGTGAGACTATGGGCAATATCATTGAAACAAGAATTTAGAGTCGTAAAGTCTGGCAGTAAAGAATATGAGGTGAAGTGTGTGAATGATGGATGTCCATGACGAGTACATGCATTAAAGGGAAAATAGAAGTCGAACTGGAAATGTTCCATTGTGACAGAGCACACTTGTTTGCTGTCAGAAGTTCTTCTCTCGCATCCTAATATATCATGCGACTTTGTTGCAAAGTAAATATATGGGTTGATTATGGACAACCTAAATTATGAGCCAAAAATGATTGTTCGACACATTGAGCAGACTTACCAGTACACCATTAGTTATTTGAAGGCATGACGGGCTAAACAAAGGGTGTTCGAGATGCGGTTCGGCACATACGAGGCATCATATGATAACCTATCTTGTATGTTATCCAGGTTGCTGCTAGAAATCCTGGAAGGTTTTATGACACATACCTCGTAACAGCCGTGACTAGGGGGCAAAAATTATGCAACGAGCCTTCTTTTGCATAAGTGCTTGTGTTAGAACATTTCAGTGTTGTCTTCCGGTGATCTGCATTGATGACATATTTCTGACTGGAAGGTATAAAGGTCAGATACTCACCGCAATCGGGGTAAATTGCAACAAACAAATAGTTCTGCTCGCATTTGCATTTGTTGAGAATGAGAACTTAGACAATTGGTATTGGTTCCTTAAACGAGTGAAGGTTCATGTTGTTGCTGCACGTCCAGATGTGTGCCTTATTAGTGATAGGCATGCAGGTCTGCTGCAATCAATACTGAAATTGCAACATGGAACTGCGACAACGCCTCCATTGTGCCCCGATATCCAAAATAGGTGGTGCATTAGGCATATGGGTGCAAACTTCTATGACCACTTCAAGAACAAGGATCTTAAGAACATATTTAAGAGGTTGTGCACCCAAAATCAACAGAGAAAATTCAATGCATTATGGCAGATGCTTGATCAGTTGACTGCAGAGCTAGTGAAGGTAAGGGCATCAGGAACAGGCACGAGTCAGGCTGCAGAGGCTAGTGATTCAATTGAGAAGCCATTTTCACACTGGATTCGAGGTGCACCTAAGGAGAAATGGTCATTCCTTTATGATACCAACAGAATACGGTATGGTATTCAGACAACGAACCATGCAGAGTGTTTCAATATGGTTATGTGTTCTTGTCGTGCCTTTTCTCTTGTGGGAATTGTTGAGTTCATCATGTATGGGTGCATGAAGTATTTCAGAGAGCGTTACATGGCTGCAAGCATAAACATCAGGAACTCCCAAATTCAGTTTTGCACAAGAGTGACACAATATATGCAAGAGAAGATTGAAAAGGCCAAACTGCACCGCTTCATATCGACAGGTACAATGGAGCATAGATTTGAGGTTCTATGCAAGGATAGAACTGGTCGTGGTATTCATAGAGATAGGGTGGTACAGGAGAGTTTGATTACAGTAGATGGCAAAACCTTCTGCTCCTGCATGAAGCCTAAGTTATTGCATTTGCCATGCTCGCATCTCATTGCGGCATGTGCAGAGTCTGCGTTGCAGCCAGGAGTATTTGTTTCACATTACTTCAGCAAGGAAGCAGCTGTATCCACCTAGGGACATGAGGTATACGGGATTGGAATAGTGGGGCCTTTCATTCAGGATAATGAGAATAAGATGTTTATTCATGATCCAGCCACTAAGAAAGGTAAAAGCTGCCGTCAGACATGTCGTATTCGGAATGGTATGGACGAGTCCGAAGCAAGCAAGGCAGAAAAGCAATGGACGAGGGTTTCACCTTAGACGAACTCGACAGCTTGACTCCAGACGAGACTGCCGCGCAAGGTGACCCCGATGTCTTGGGGTATTCACAGCCAGGAGGAGCACCACTTGGGATCTCTCAGCAGCAGACACCGCAGCCCCTTTCGCGTCCTGAGCGATAGGTGAGGTCTCCGGATGTTCTCACCTACTCCGAGGGCCATGTCCGTGCCCAGCAGAGGGCTAAGAGGATCCGACGCCCTAGGGATGGTTAGATATATCTGATGTTTGTATCTCTGATGTTTATTTGTAATGAGATAGCTGTGGACCGCTTATTTGTACCCGATGTTTATGATTGTGCTAGTTTACTTGTCATTTGTTTCTATAGATACTATTGATGTGAACTTGTTATGTTTGTGGGTTCCATAATGCTCGTGAAATAAAGGAAGTTCTGGCGAATTTTTTCTGTGATTTAATGAAGGACAAGTTAGGTGCGGTAGGAGTTAGCGGCTGAGATCCCGCCGACGATGATGACGACTACCGCATACAGTGTAAACTTCGTGACACGCTCGAATAGCTCAAAATAGGAACCATAGTGTATTTAGCTGCGAGTACGAGATCACAGGTTGCCACTGCTCAGCACGGCGATCACGGGTTTCCCAAATGTCGCATTCTTTGCCCAGACATACGTGACAAAATACGACAACCCAATAGCAGTGCCCTTCCACCATTTCAAAAAGATGTGACAACACGGCAACCACACCAGCTCACCTTCAAAGCAGTCTCTCTGGCGAGGACGACGGACCTGTCATTCTACAGCGAAGGTCTATGGCGTTGTAGGGTCGAGATGACAGACTAGAGGGGGGGTGAATAGTCCTTTCTAAAACTAATTGCGCCAGCTAACCGAAACTTATGCGGAATTGAAACTATTTGCTTAGCCAAGACTTCACCCCTCTAACTAGAACTCTAAGGCACCTCCAAAAAGATCCTACACAAAGCAAATGGAGTGCCAAGCTAGTAAGAGCTCTCCTAACAATTCTAATGCCAAGTCATACAAGTCTAAGCACTAATACTTCACAAATAGGGGGAGCTCCTACACAATTCTAATGAGCAAAAGCACAAAGCCAAACCTAAGCTCACTAGATGCTCAACGACAAGGATACACAATCCAAATCCAAGAGCTCAACTTGCTTAGCTACACAATCTAAGCAAGAGCAACTAATTAAGCTACACAAGCTAACTAGTTACACTAGGATCTCTACTTCTAGCTACACAAGCACAAGATATAGATGAATGTAAATACAAGGCTTGTGATTTGGAGAATGCAAACCACCGAGAAGAGTAGACAAGATTGACACGGTGATTTTTATCCCGAGGTTCACTTGGTTGCCACCAAGCTAATCCCCGTTGAGACAAGCTCCAAGGTTGCCGCCGATCCTCTTGCTAGTGGTGACTCTCAAGTCACACTCTCCCACGTGGAGTGCTCACACCGAGCTCTAGCACATGATCCGGCCGGACCACTTGTTGCTCTTCACGTCTCGCTCAACTAGAGTTGCTCTTTGCGGCTCCCGCGGGGTGAGCACAATACCCCTCACAATCTCTTCTCCGGAGCACCGCACAATCTTCTTGCGGGCTTCAATAGAGCCTCTTGCCACCAAGCCGTCTAGGAGGTGGCAACCTCCAAGAGTAACAAGCACACCGGCTTGCAACACGATCACCTAGTGCCACTCGATGCAATCTCTCAAAGCAATCGCACTAGAATCGCTCTCTCACTCGATCGGATGATTACTATCAAGTTAGAGTGAGTAGAGGGCTCTCAAGCACTCTCACACATGGACACCAAGTCCCCAAGGTGCTTAGCCACCTTGTAAGGATCGATGGACCAAGAGGGGGGGTGAATTTGGCCTTTTTCAATTTCTAAAACACAATAAAGCATTCTTAACCTATGCAATGCTAGTAAGGCACCAATTCACCAACCGGATAACTAAGCTACCTACACAAGCTATGAGAGATATAATGCGAAGAAAAGTCTTGCAAGGTAGAGCTAAGTTATGATCTCTAAGTCAAGCACATGAATAAATTGCATGAAAGAAAATACTTGAATAAAGAGAGTGGACAAGAGACGACCGAATTTTTTCCCGTGGTATCGATGTGTTGGCACACACCCCTAATGTAACACCCTAATTTTAAATTTCAGTATTTATTAATAAATTAATTGGCTTTAGTTAAATTTTCTAAGGTTTATTGTGTTTAGTTGGCATTTAATCTAATTTTTGTTCCTAATTAATTAAAATTTATCATAGGTTTAAATTTTTGTTGCATTCATGCTGGTGCATACTTTTATTTGAGTGTGTTTTGAATTCAAATTCAAATTTGAATTCAAACATTGTTTGAATTAGATTTAGATAGGAGAAAGAAAACCAGAAAATAGAAATAGAAAAGGATAGGAAACCCAAAACCCAGGAAGACCCCACTCTAACCCGGCCCGAAAACCCACCAGCCCAAGCCCATCCTCCCTCTCCCTTCCCGCGGGCCACTTCGGCCCAGACTCCCCCGCACGGCCCGCCACTCCGGCCTGCCTTCGCGCTCAGCCCAGCCCGCGCCCTCTCTCCCTTGGCCCAGCCTCGCAGCCCGGCTCTCCCCAGCGGCCTGCCTCCGCCCCGTTCAGCCCGAGCGCCCGCACAGGCCCGCTTGGCCCCGCTCCGCACGCCCCATCCCGCACAGGCCAGCGCCCAAGTCGCCTCGCCCCGCCGCTGACCCGTGGGCCCAGCCTGCCAGCGTCGCGCTCGCCCTGGCTCCCTGCGCGCCCGACCCCACCTGTCGGCTCCGCCTTCCCCGTCGCGCCGCGCAGCAACGCACGGCCGAGATCCCCGGCCGGGAATCACGCCGGCTTTCCAACCGTGGGCGCGCACGCCCAGGTCAACCGCCGGCCTTTAAATGCCGCCCGCGGACCCCCCTGCTCCCTCCAACCCTAGCCGCCACCCCCCCTCGCCGCTCTGCTCCGCCGCGCTCTGCTCCGCCGCGCCCTGCTCCGCCGAGGACCGGCCACGCCACCTCCCCGCCCTCGCCGAGCACTGCTGGAGCACCGCACGGAGGAGGAGTTCGCCTGCAGCCACCCCCCACGCCCTCTACCCCGCGCTCTGCACGGGGATTGCTCGCCGGAGCAACACCGAGCCACCACCACCGAGCTGCTGCACCGCCGACGTCCCTCCGCCGCGACTCCGGTCACCACAACCTCTCGGTGAGGACACCCCCGCCGCGCTTCCTTTTTGGCGTGTTAGCGTAGCCCGTAGGCCTTGGCATCGCCCAGAGCGCTCGCTCCGGCGAGCGTCTTCGCCGCAGCGCCGCCCCTCGCCATGGAGAACCCCGCAAACACCCCCTCGAACCTAGCTAGCCGCCCCAGTGAACTACGCGTTCCCTGGTGAACCTCCACGGCCAAACCCCGGTCCGAATAAGCCCCCGGAGCGCCGGATTTCTCAACGCCGGCGAAGCCCCGCCGCGGGCACGCGCCGCCGGCGCTCTGCGCCGCCGCTTCCCCGCGTTGGTTAAACCCCAGCCGTCCGATCCTAGATCCACGGTCCAAAATAGATCCAGCCGAGTCAACCAAATCCAAATACCGGTCAGCGTCAGTAGATTTTGCATAAGAGTCCCTTCACTTTCTTGAAATCAACCCGCCATCCTGGATAGTTCAAAAATAATCGCAGATAGGCCCAAAACTTTGCAAGAACACCCCTGAGCTTCCTAGAATTTGAACCCGCCGTCCAGGCTTAGTCTTTTTGCGTGTTAGCCCCTGGATCTTTTCAGTATTTATGTTTAGGCCCTCGGTTTTAGCAGAAAAGCCCCTGAAACTTCAGTTTTCTTACAAATAAGCCCCTGAACCTTGTTTTTAGCCTAGAAAATGCGTTTTAGCTCCGTTTTTAGCGTTCTTTATATCCACGCGATCGTTGTAACGCGTAGAACAGTATTAGACTAGTTTAGTGTGCTGCTTTTATGTATTGATGTACTGTTCTTTAGCTTTTTGTTAAAGTTTGCTTGTATGCTTATTGTTGTGCATTGTTTTGGCCATGTGTTCGTGAGTAGACGTTGATCCATCTGAGGAGCCCCAGTACCAGTACCAGGAGCAGCCTTCTTCCGAGCACTTTGAGCAGCAGCCAGAGCAGTACGAGGAAGGCAAGTATAACATGAACAACCCATCACTTTAATTACAATTTCATACTGCATTTTAATACTGTATGCCTATAAGGATTTCCTAGCCACTTTATATCCTTTATATATACCTTTGGGTTGCATTTTGGTTAGTTGTGCTAGGTTGCTGCGCTATAACACACTTTGGTCCTTTTTAATTAAAATGATTAATGGTTTACTTGAACTTAATTCTGAGAGTGGCACTCTGTGTGGCTTGAGTGGCTCACTTCTCGTTAAAAGATGTTTTTTAGAAACATGGTTTAGGGGGCCAGCACGGTGCTTACTGCCTGGTTGGCCACTCTCCATAAGGACCGGTTCATAGAGCGACAACCTGGGACAACAGCGCTACCACAAGGCTAGAATGGGATAGACTTGGCGTAATAGCTAGATCTTTTTGGTTTGGAGTAACTTACCTGCGGGGCAAGAGTAGTAAGCTTCAATGGTCCCTGCTCCTCCGGCTTGGTCTGTGCTTGGATTGCGCTCCTGTGCTTGTACCCCCGGAGGTGGGCCCCATCGTCGCCGACCTAACTCTCGCGGTTACGCCTTACCAACGAGATTCTTTTTAAAGGCCTCGTAGTGAGTCGCTGGCCATCTCACCTAAGGAAGTGTGATGAACAACTGGCGTAGCTCACGACTTGTGGGTAAAGATGTGCAACCTCTGCAGAGTGTAAAACTGGTATACTAGCCGTGCTCACGGTTATGAGCGGCCCAGATCCTCCTTTTGATTAGTGAAGTTATCTCCTTCCGACGAGGGAGGTGCTTCTCGGGGTTTACCTTGGTGGCTTGGTTTTGGTATGGTTATCAGTAGTAGTATAATTAATTCTGATTAATTACTATGTAACTGGGTTAATGGTAATTCATCAACTCGTAGTAAATAGTTTTAATAAAATTTTGCCAACACTTAAAAGCTAATGCAGTTGAGTCAGCCAGCCTAGAGCCTCATAGTTTGTGTTATACTTGTTGAGTACAAGTTGTGTACTCACTCTTGCCTCTTCTCTACTTTTTCCTCTTGGCTACGCTACTGCTGCTCAGTTCCTGCCGACACGAGGGAGTTCGTCCAGCGCTACCAGGACTACGAGGACTTCTAGGTGCTTCGTCTCCCAGTCGACGTCCCTGTGGCGCCCTGCTTCAGCTTCAGAGAGCTTTATCATATTTTGTATTTCGCTTCCGCTGTATCAGACATTTATGTCATTATTGTAATAAATAACATTCGTATTCGCTTTATTATATCTTTTTACGTGATATGTGCTATGATATACTGTTCATTCTGTTGTATATACGTGTGACTTGATCCTGGCACGTATATGATTGCTCGGTTTATGTTCTTTTATAAACCGGGTGTTACACCTAATCCACGTTGTGACACTCACAAAGAGTCTTGTCACCTCCCAAGTCACCGAGACGAGGGCGCTCACTAAGAGTCTCTGTTCACCATCCCGGCGTGGTGGAGATCAAGCCACGTACAATCTTCTTCTCCGGGCTCCCACAATCCTTGGCAAGCTCCGCGAGAAACACCTCGATCACCAAGATCGCCTAGGTGATGCCAATCACCAAGAGTAACAAGCTAAGGCCTTCACTTGAGCAAGAACCGATCACCAAGAACGGATGCACACAAGGTTCTCTCTACCCAAGTCCTTAATCTTGCTTCTTGATTGATTGAATGAACAACTATGTGGAAGATGAAGCTCAATGTGGCTTTTGACTATAGTATGAGTGTTTGGATGTTGCCTGGTGTCAAGAGTAGCAAAATGACCCATTGGAGGGGTATATATAGGCAGCTCACACGAATAGAGCCGTTGGAGAAAAGCTGCCAGAAAACTGCGTAGCACCGGTTAATCCGATGTCCCTCCAATAGCCAGCGTCGGTTTAATCGATGAATGTAAACTGCCCCTTCTGAAAACTAGCCGTTACAACTTGGGCAGATTAACCGACGTATCATCGGTTTAACCGGTGAGTGTAGTTGTCCACTGATCAACTGAAAAACCAAGTCTCTGGACAACTGCACCGACGTTAACTCAAACCTATCGTCGGTTTAACCGGTGAGTACAACTTCTGAAATCCTTGGAAAAACCATCTCACTGGTCAATTGCACCGACGTCCCATTTCAAACAGCGTCGGTTTAACCGGTGTATAGAACTTGAAATACCCTGGAAAAACCAACTCTGGACTAATGCACCGACGTTAACTTCAAACACGTCGGTTTAACCGGTGTATTGACTTGTCCAGACTCTGCTGACTTCGTTTAACCGACGTATATAAAATTGAGAGCGTCGGTTAAACCGGTGTTAAAGACTTTTTCTGATTTTGCCTTTTCTGATTTGAGTCTTGAATGAAATCCAAATATTCTTGAGATATAAGTTGAGAACCACTTATTTGAACTTCTAGAAACTTGAGTGACCATAGTGTGCATCCATTTTCAAATGACCATGTCCATGCTCAAGTTACTTAGCCTTAACCCCTCTTAATAGTGCGATCACTACAAAACTATAAAACCTATACTATCCTAAGTGTCCTGCTCAACCTTATGACACTTAGGACTAGAAAGATCCTTAGTCTTGACATAAATTTGAGTTGAAAACCGAGATCGCCTTTTTGAATAATGAAATTGAGGGGCCTCTTTTGACACATGACCAAATGAGCGATAATGATCTGTTAAGCTGCACAAACTCATTAGTCACAATAATGGTTGTCATTAATCACCGAAACATACCTTGAGGGCCTAGATGCTTATAATCTCCCCCTTTTTGGTGATTGATGACAACACAAACATAATTAAACGAGAGAGCGAGAAAGATAAAACAGGATAAACACAAGCAAACTCGAAAAAAGGACCAAAGAGCTCAACGGCTCAAACGAAATCCATAGATATGTCTCAAAGCACGGCATACTCAAGCGGCAAATGTACATATCCATGAATTAACACCAAATGTGATACAAAGAATCAAAGTCCTGATAACTACGAGCTCTCTCTATCTCTACCCTCCCCCTGACTCCAACTCCCCCTGACTCTCTCCCCCTTTGGCGTCAAAGCACCAGAAAGGCGAGCTACTGATCCGGCTGTCGTGGCACGACAAGGAAGCGGTCCGGGTCATCGTCGTCGTCGTCGTCGGACGGTGTACCCTCGGTGACAGACGGGAGCTGCTGGTCAGAACCGCCTGCTGGATCTGAAGTGACTGGGGGTGTAGCTGTGGTAGAGGCTCTCGTGCTAGCACTGCCTGGAAGAGGGTCCGTGGACGTGGTAACCGTCTCAGCAGAAGAAGTGTCAACCTCTGAAGTAGTGAGTGCTGAAGCTGCCGGCTGTGTCGACTGCTGAAGTAAGGACCCCTCTCCTCCTCCCTCTGAAAGTAGTGTCTGTGGAACGACGGGGAGAGCGACTGTCGACGGTGAGTCCTGGAAGAGTGTAGTCGCTGGCAGTGGCGAGAATAGTGGACGACTGGCAGACCCAAGTAGTGCAGACATCGAGAACGTGGTCTCCGGTGTCGCTGTAGTAGCTGGAGCTGCAGAAGGGGCTGGAGCTGGAGTAGCTGCAAGCTGAGGTGCTCCAATGCATTGAAGGCCTGGCTGTCCTGGCTGCTGCAGGGCGAGTCCGGTGTGAGTGTAGAGCTATGTAATCATCCCGAACATCGCCATCATCCCCTGCTGCATCTGCTGAAAATGAGCTTCTGTCCTCTGTGATACTCGATCAATAAGGCCGACAAAATGCTCCTCTGCTGCAGCACGCTCTCGGGCGGCCTCTCTCTGTATAGCAGCAAGCTGAGCCTCATGGGCTCTCTTGGCCTCCTCCTGTGCAAGCCGGTCCTCTCTCTGCTGAGTCACAAGCTGCTGTAGAAGTGCGGTGAGCTCGGACGGCTGAGACACCTGGGACTCAGAGACTGTAGTAGCAGCGGCTGACTCTGGGGCTGGCTCTCTGGACCCCCCTGCCTCGTGGTCATGACTAGCTGGGGCTGCTGCAGGGAAGTACTCCACGTCCTCGGAGGAGTCTGACTCAAGCTCAGACCAGTGTATCTCATCCTCTCCTCCGGGAAGCTGTGCCTCGGCGGCTAGTAGTGCCTCGTCCTCTTGTTCCACACGGGCCTGTGCCTCTGGTGATAACTGTGCCATGGCAGCTCTATCGGCCTGTCTGCCTCTCCTCCGGTCCTGTGGTGCTGTCGGACGGTAAACTGGGAACCGGGGAGCCTCATCCTGACGGTACACACTGCTGACAGGTGACTCTGCTGGTATAATAATCGAGCAAATATAGCTGATCCAGTGTGCATAGGGGAACTGCCTCACGACCCCCCATCCCGTCAGTGATCACATCCTCGATCTCATCCAGAATAAAGTCAACAATATCGAATGGCTCGTGAGTGAGGATGTGAAGTAGTAATAGCTGCTGCAAGCCTGTAAACCCCTCTGGGTAGCCACTCCTCGGTAGCAAAGTCCTCCGGAGTGCCATGTGTACTGCGTATGCCTCTGGGGTCAGCAGGCTGGGAACTTTGGCGTAGGAGGCAGGAAACGGCTGGCGGAACCACTGAGAGATCGCCTCGTGAGAAGGTGCAATCCCGCCAATCATCGCTCTGCGCGGAGGATCTGCATCTCCGTAAACCATCTCGTGCAGGGAGACGTCAACCAAGTCAACTCAAAGTATCCCTGCTATCGTCGCTCTGGATAGACCAAAGACCTGGCCTCCAAACACGAAGTGCACTGCTCTGCGCTCTGGAGCTATCCAAGCTGTGCATAGAACACTCTAACCCAGTCCTCGATGTACCTGTTCTGCTCTATCTGGAGTAACCTGGGCAGGCCCCTGAAGTGAGCGAAGTGCTCTCTGATGTCTGCTCCCCCTGCGGCTGTCCTCAGTGACACCCAGTCAAGCACTCTGTGCGGGAAGATCCTGTGGCCCCGCCTCTGGTAGGTCTCGTAGAAACTGGCCTGAAGAAGCATCCAGAATCTACGGTCGACCCTGTTGTCACGGGTCACGGGGAACCAGTCCTCCTCCTGAACACTCCACCTGAGCCTCTTGACCTTCGCCTCATTGGCCTTGGTCAAGTTCTGGAGCAGCACACCAGGCTCCAGACGCACAATAGTGTCCATACGGAACACTGCGCGCTCGGCCTCTAGGGCCTCGGCTCTACGAGTTGCTGTTGCTGCTGCGGACCTGCGAGGCTCCTGTGGCTGGTGACCTCCTCGCGTCTCGGTCCAGTGCGACGCTCGGTCGCTGGCGAAGTCTCTGCTGCTGGGGTCGTCTGCCGAGTGCGGCCTGACCGACGTAGAGTCGGTGACTCGTGTGTGCTCTGCCCCTGAGACTGCTCAGACTGCTCTGCCTCTGAATCTGAATCTGCAGCTGTATCTAACTAATCTGACTCTGCTGCTGCTGCCTCTGTCATGGCTCTGGTGGCCCTGGCACCTCTAACTCTGCCCATACCTCGACCTCTGGCTCTGCCCCTAGCTGGCGGATCCCTGATCGCGAACGGGCGAGCACGGCCTGACGCCTGCTCCTCGGCGGCCTTGCCCACCATCTCGGCCCTCTCGGCCTCTCTCTCTGCACGAGTCCGCTTGCGGACGGGCTTCTCGACAACAACCTCCTTTCCCTTCCTCTTCTCGCGACCCATCTCTATCAGGCAAAAACTCGAACACCTGGAGAGCGCTTGGCGAGAAGGCACTGCGGCTGGGGCTGCGGCGTGGGGGTGCTGCTGCGTGGACGGCACATGGTGCAGGAGCAGTGGCTCTGAGCGCGTGGAGGCAGCGCGCGCGGTCGGCGTAGGTTGCGCTGCGGTGGATGCGCGGCGGCGGCAGCTTGGGCTAGCGGCGTGCAAGTGAGCGGCGGCGTGAGCGTGGGTGAGCGAGGGTGTGGTGGCGTGGAACGGGCGGCGGCGAGGTGTAGCGGCGGTGGCGTGAAACGGCGGCGGCGGCTCGAGATGGAAGAGACGCGGACGAAACAGAGAGGAAGAGAAGCCGGCGGCGCGGGGGCAAGAGAGATATATGACAGGTGGACCCCGCGGATTTTCTTAACGCCGGTCGATCCGACGCATAGGGTTTGAACGCCGGTTGATTGCATCGGTTTAGTTCAATAGAGACTCCGCCAGATCTACATCTGAACGCCGGTTGAACCGACGATATGCTATTTGAACTCGTCGATTGATTGCTGCTAACACCGGTTGATTGACAGGTCAAAACTGTATTACGTTCACCGGTTGATCCGATGCTGTCACTTTTGTATACGCCGGTTGAACGCCTGAAACTGACTGAGCTGACACACAACTTAGTAACGCCGGTTAAACCGATGGGTATAGATCCGTTGAGCGTCGGTTTAACCGGTGAAGCCAAAAACCCTCACTCAGCTCACACTTCTATGCTAAGTCCAATAAACTTATAAGATTCAAATAAACTCAAGTTAATGGACTTGCATAGGCAACTTTACCCCTCAAAATAAATAGGATAGCACACTAGCTTAAATAATTTTCTTTTTGAACACAAGGTAAGCCGCAAAGCGAGACAAAGCATCAAATAAAATGTATGAGCCATGTCATAGGAATATTGAAGATAGAAAGCTTCAAACTCATCATGACATTGCTCACTAGGCAATAACGCACCTAACACTTTGCTCTTTTCACTTTTCATGAATTAAAATCTTGTATATGAAACAAGTCTCATTTTCATCAAGTGATCTCCTTTGTGACCCTTACGCATGCAATGAAAATGCAAACTACAACCACATGCGAAAGTAAAGTAAACATGAAGTGCACATCTATATGACAAGAAATGCATAGTAAGAATTTAAGATCTACTTGTCAAGTTTGAACCCACGGGAAGCTTCTTCATGATGAGCCTTTCTACAAGCCTAGAGGAAAACAAGTGGACCACCACCTCTAGCTAAACCCTTGCTCATCACTATCTTACCATGGTTAGACAAGTGTCCTATATGTATGCATTTTTCTATATGACATGGCAACTTACATGACGTTTGCCGCATCTAACACATTAAGCTCATCCCTTAGCCTTACAAAAGTACTCTCGTCTAATGGTTTTGTGAAGATATCCGCCAATTGCTCCTCGGATCTCACACCTTGAAGAGATATGTCTCCTTTGGCTTCGTGATCACGCAAGAAGTGATGGCGAATATCAATGTGCTTTGTGCGAGAGTGTTGAACCGGATTCTTGGCAATTTTTACGGCACTTTTTTTGTCACAAAGGAGTGGTATCCTATCTAGTTTCACACCAAAGTCCAAAAGGGTTTGCTTCATATATAGGATTTGGGCACAACATGCACCGGCCGCTATATATTCCGCTTCCGCGGTAGACAAAGCCACGAAATTTTGCTTCTTACTCGACCAAGAAACTAGAGAACGCCCAAGCAAGTGGCAACCCCCGGAGGTACTCTTGCGATCCACACGGCTTCCGGCAAAATCCGAATCCGAGTATCCCAAGAGATCTAAGCTAGCGCCTTTGGGGTACCACAAGCCTATGCTAGGGGTGTGCTTGAGATACCGAAGGATCCTATTCACAGCCGAAAAGGTGTGATTCCTTTGGGTTAGCTTGAAAGCGGGCACACAAGCACACACTAAACATTATATCGGGCCTAGATGCGGTAAGGTAAAGCAAAGACCCTATCATAGAACGATAGAGGGATTGATCAACCGGTTTACCGTCCACATCCAAGTCGAGATGCCCATTGGTTGCCATGGGTGTCTTGATTGGCTTGCACTCATCCATCTTGAACTTCTTCAAGATATCTTTAGTATACTTTTCTTGATGGATGAATGTCCCTTTGTAACATCCCGAAAACTCACTAATTCAAATCGGGCGCTAAAACTATTTTCCTTGTCGTTGAGCTCGACCCCTCCTTAAACCCTGAACCCTAACCCTAGAATTTCACCCGAACAACTCGACACCCGAATTCAATTCACGTCCCATCTCTTTCCCATCCAACGCGATGCGTCGTGACCGGCCGCCGCGAATCCCGCCCCCTCTTTTTCCCTCTCTCCTTTTTCCTCCCTTTCCCCCTGGCCGCGTACCCTTTCCCGTGGCCCGCTCCCGCGTGGCGACGCCACGCGTGGCCGACCGCGGCCGCAGTCGCCGCTGGCGCACCGCCCCCCTCCTTTTTCTTTTCCACCTCTCCCATTTTTTCTTTTCTTTTCCTCTATTTCTTTTTCCCTTTTTCCATTACTTTTTTTCCCTTTTTCCCTTTCCTTTCTTTTTCTCCCTCTCTCCTTCTTTCTCCCTCTCCCTCCTCTGCCTCGCTCCCGCACGCCCCGAGCGCCGCCGTGCCCGACCCTCCTCCCCGCGCACGCCTCGGCTCGCCGCCTGGCCGCGCTCGCGCGCGCCTGCGCCGGCTGCACCACGCCACCCCGACCCGGCCTCGCCCAGCTCGCTCGCCCCGCAAATGTGCGCGCGCCTGCCCGTGCGCACGGGCACGCTCGCACGCGCACGGTGCCCCGGCCGACCGCGCCACGCCGCGGCCGCCATCACCGCCGCGCCGCTCGCCGAACCGCGTCCCGCCTATCCTCGCTTGCGCGTGCACCGCGTGCCCGCACCCCCCGCCGCTGCCAACTCCGCGTGGCATCGCTGCACGCCGAACCGCAGCGGCGCGAGCTCCGCCGAGCCACGTGCGCCGCCCCGCCACCTTTGCTGCCGCTTCCCTGTGCCGCACAGCGCCGCTGGCCCCGCTCGCGCCTGCCCGAGCGGTCGAATCACCGCTGTGCCACCTCGCCGGCCGCGCCGCCGCGTCCCGATGCCAGCAAGTGGGCGGAGCGTCATAACTACGTCCCGCACCACTCGCCGGACGCACCTACCGGCCGCCACCGGCTCACCCCACCCCCACCGCCTCATTCCTCCTATAAAAGGGGCCTCCGCGACGCTCCTGACCACCACGGCCACCGCCCGCCTCCTCCCGAGCCGCAGCAGCACCGCCGCCTTGAACCGCTTCGCCCACCGCCGCCGGCTCCCGTGGCCAGCTCGCTCCGCCACCTCCCTACCCAAGCCAAGGGTCGAGGTAGGTGCTAGGACCCTTCACCTTCCTTTTCCCCTGCCGACAACTGCCTCTGGCCACTTCCACCGCGCCGCCCACGCCCGCCGCCGACCCGCCACGGCCATGGCCACCGTGCTCCTCTCCGCGGGCCCTCTCCTCTGAAATTGAGGAGGGGAATCGAACCCCGACGACACCCTGCCCCTTTTCCCCCTAATCCCGGCCGCCACCATGCCCCTGGGTCGCGGGCCCAAGGTCGCCGGCGCCCTGAGCCGCTCCCCTATTTTGCCCCGTCGGGGGGTAGAAGAAGGAGGGGCATTTTGCCCAAAACCCCCTAGCCTTCCCTGTTTTCTAAAAAGAACCCCCACCCCTTATAAGCTTTTCCCTAAAAAGGCCCTTCTGTTTTCCCTTTTTGCAATTAAACCTTCCTACCAAACAAAATTAATCCCAATTAGGTCCCTACTCTTTCCAAAAGTGACCCTAACATTATCAAATATTACCATCAAGCCCTTGGCCTCTCAAAAACAAAATACAAATAAGCCCCGGTTCCAGCTTAACCCCTAACTCTCCATGTCACCTATTATTTCATGCACCAAACGAACTCTGACCGACCCGAAACTTTACCACGCCTCTTATAACTTAGTTTCGGCCATGCCATTAGAAAACCACTCGAAAACATTACTCCATACTCCATATTTTATGTGTTCCCGATTCGAGCTCAACGATAAAACTTTTATCTCTGTCTTGATTGCGTGCTTGTTTGTTTGCGTCGTAGATCACGGTGTGAACGAAGGAGAGCCCGCTAACGAGCAGTACTGCGAGCAAGGGAACGAGGATCAGTTCTACGACCCCGAGCCCGAAGGACAGGACTTCCCCGAAGGCTACGAGGACGGCAAGTTCAATCCCATCCTTTGATGCATGTTTCTGTCCTAGCTTTTATAAACACAACCCAATGGCCTGTTTAATAAAATTGCATATGTTTTACTTGCATGAAAACACGGTTGGATAGCCACCCCTTGATTTGTGATGACCATTCCTTGACCACCTAGATTAATGTCTGATTTTGCTTGGACGTTAATCAATATTAGAACGCTTAGGACTTTATTCATAAATACTATTTGATTTATAAAGAAAATGTGTGTGTGTGGGAAGGGATAAAATGTGGATTTTCGAAAGATGAGTATGGACGAGATGGACGGCATTTCTGTGTGAATTGCCGATCGGTGTGCTTATGCCTGTGTGGCAGGGCAAAGAAGGGAGATATCCATCTTGTCGTGTCTAAGGACCGAGTTGGTGTGTCATCTCACCTAACTCCACTATCGTGCAAACCACTCGACCGTTGAATGGGCAACGGCGTAGCATAAATCCCACTAGTTAGTGTGGTAGCCATCAGGAGAGCTGAGAGCAACGGGTGACTAAGGAAAAGGGATAAGCCCCGAGTGACTTATGCCCGGTTATACCTAAGTGAACGGTCAATGACCCCTTGGTGCATCCCGTGATGGCTAGTCAGGCTTAGCTATGGTGGGTAATGGCTATGTTGGGATCTACACCGACACGACGGTGTTCGAGTTGTGGTATCCTACTTGTGGGTAAAGTTGCACACCTCTGCAGAGTTAAGAATCTATTCGAATAGTCCGTGCCCACGGTCTTGGGCGAGTTACGGTGTGGTCACATAACTAGTGTTTCATTGGGATGGGCTGGTGTGAGTTGTTTTGGAATTGTATCCGGCAGTTGTGCCGTGTGCTACGACGGACGGGGAGTCCGGTAGCAGTTTTAAAACCTGAACTCCGTGTTAATGCAAAAACTGATTTCTAAAAGGTTTTCTGTAAAATAAACCCCTGCATAAAATGTCGTTTTTCTGCAAATTAAACCGTAACCTTATCCTTGATTTACCTATGCATATTATTCTGTTATAACCCCCTCCGTGGGTGTGGTTGGACTTGCTGAGTACGTTTGTACTCACCCCACTCTTACTTTTTACAGAAGAAGACCCAGACTTCGTACCAGATGACGCCGAGTAGGGTTACCGTTCTACACCCAACCTTGCCTGTGGAACTAGCCCTGTCGAGATGCCTCCGCTGTCGCAGTACTCAGAGCCCGTGGTAGACCCCATGTGGTTTGCGGTCTGGTGTTACGTAGTAGCTTGGTTAATTATTATTATCATCATGTATCGCGATGTCCTCCAAGATTTGTATGGTTTTTAAACCATCTGATGTAATAAATGTGGCATAGCCTCCTCCCCACCACCCCCCATGGGACTTGTTTGCTTGTATCAACATTAAGTTCTCTCTATGGGGGAACGCTTCACCTTCTTCATTGTTTGACTTGAAAACCAAGGAAGAAGTTCAATTCGCCAATCATGTCGACATCTCGAATTCCCTAGACATCATGGTTAGCAAAATCATGTCTTAGTAATCATTAGTTGAGCCAAGATACTATCGTCACATAAATTTGACAAATGAAAAGATTCCCGTTTGACGTCGTTTTGTGAACAACGTGGTGTTCCACACCCTCACGATACTTGACAGCCTTGCATGATTAGTAAGTCAACGCAGCCTCTTCATACCAAGCCTTGGAGCTTGTTTGAGCCCATAGAGTGCCTTGTGCAACCTTATAAACATGGTTAGGATTCCTCGATCTTCAAACCGGGAGGTTGCCCTCAACATAAACAAGTTCGTTAATAACGCCATTTAAGAAAGCACTTTTCACATCCATTTGATATAACTTAATGTTATGATGTGAAGAGTAAGCAAGAAGGATACGGATAGCTTCAAGTCTTGCGACCGGAGCAAAAGTGTCACCAAAATCCAAACCTTCGACTTGAGAAAAACCTTTTGCCACAAGTCTTACTTTGTTGCGTATCACCACCCCATGTTCATCTTGCTTGTTTCGAAAGACCCACTTTGTGCCGATGATGTTCTTGTCTTTAGGAGGAGCTTCGAGGACCCAAACTTCATTGCGGGTGAAGTTGTTCAATTCTTCTTGCATGGCCATTACCCAATCCGAGTCCTCAAGCGCTTCCTCTATGCTAGTGGGTTCAATACAAGAAACAAACGAGTGTTGTTCGCAAAATGAAGCATGCTTAGAGTAAGTTCTTACTCCCTTGTAAGGACTACCAATGATTTGACCAATTGGATGATCCTTGGAGATGCGACCATGCTTCACTAGCGGTATTTGCGTGGATGCTTGTTGGGGTGGATCTTGTGTGACTTGTGCTTGTGGTGGAACACTTTGCTCTTCTTGTTCTTGGACTTGGGGAGTTGGCATTGGCACATCTTCTTGAGGTTGTGTATTATCTTCGTCTTGATCTTTATCCACTTGGGGCGCCGTGGAGGTGCTTGGTGTAGATGAGGAAGGTCCTCCCCCTTGATCATTGCCTTCATTCACCTCTTCCGGCTTGATATCCCCAATGGACATCTTCTTCAAAGCTTCATCAATCTCATCATCACCTACATTGTCATAGCCAACAACCTCCTCTTGGGAGCCATTAGATTCATCAAACTCCACATCACATGTTTCTTCAACTAACCCGGAGGTTTGATTGAATACTCTATATGCTTTGGAGTTTGATGCATAACCAAGAAAGAAACCTTCATCACATCTACTCTCAAACTTACCGAGCCTTTTCTTCTTGTAAATGAAGCATTTGCAACCAAAGACTCGAAAGTATGATATATTTGGTTTCCTCCCGGTGATGAGCTCATATGGAGTTTTCTTGAGGAGTCGGTGGGGATACACTCGGTTGGATGCATGACATGCCGTGTTGATTGCTTCCGCCCAAAACTTCTCGGACGTGCCATAATCATCCAACATTGCTCTTGCTAGGGTGATGAGTGTCTTGTTCTTTCTTTCCACCACTCCATTTTATTGAGGTGTGTAGGTGGCGGAGAACTCATGCTTGATGCCCTCTTCATCGCACCATTCTTCAATCTTCATATTCTTGAACTCGGTGCCGTTGTCACTCCGGATCTTCACTATTGGGGAGTTGTACTCCCTTTGAGCTCATGTCATGGTGCTTGTTTGCTTTGAAGAGAAATCCACTAAATAGATGTTGCCATGCCTAAATCCCGTGAATACCAATGACTTGTCTTTTTCGTGAGTTACTACAACACCATTCTTGTCAAAGGCACACGTTAGTCCAAGATCACACAATTGAGCAATAGAAATGAGATTAAAACTAAGTGCATCTACAAACAAGACATTAGAAATAGATAAATCTTTAGAAATTGCTATTCTACCCAAACCTAAAACTTTTCCCCTTGAATTATCACCATAGGTGACATGTTCATGATCTCCGGGGTCTTCAAGAGTGGTGAACATGCTATCATTGCCGGTCATGTGTTGAGAGCAACCGCTATCAAGTACCCAATGTTTTCCACCGGCTTTGTAGTTCACCTACACACATGAGAATTCACTTTTGAGTTTTAGGAACCCAAACAAGCTTTAGGCCTTGCACATGTGTGACAAGAGCTTTTGGGACTCAAAGTTGCTTGGGGAGCTTCTTCTTTGACTCCTTAGTGAGTTTGCCAATGAATTTGGCCTTCACCTTGCCCTTCACTTTACTCAAGAGAAAATGGTTATTTTGAAACATTGATGAGTAATTCTTGGGTAAATTAGGAAGAGGACGTGATGGTAAAGTGCACTCCCTAGTGTGGTGCCCGGTGACTTGGCAATGTTGGCAATATGAACCAACTTCCTTGATGAATCTAATCTTCATCTCCGGAGAAGGAGTAGTAGCTATGTTTGGCTCCGGAAATGAACCAAGACCTCTCTTGCCATAGTCACGGGCATTGTTGAAGAGAATCTCCTTATGGATGTATTCTCCTCTTGAGAGCTTCTCCACACTACTCTTGAGGCTTGCTACTTGATCAATCAATTCCTTTTCCCTAGAAGGTACAAGCTCGGGCAAAGTAAGTAGCATTTGCATTAATGAGTAGGTCATCACATGAGGTAGAAGCATTGACCTTCTCAATAGTTTCATGAGCAAAGTTCTCAAGACTTGGGTCAATTGCTTCATAGGCAAATTCAAGTTCTTGATACTTGTGAGCCAACTCCCTATGCTCTTGTTTAAGCTTTTTGTGGCTCTCTTTAACTTGCTTAGCAAGTACAAGTGACTCATTGTGCTTTTTGAGCAAGTCATTGTACTTGCCAAGCAAATCGGAGTGGGCAAGCTCTAACTTGGCACGAGTGCTCTCAAGAACCTTGACTTTGCCCTTTTCCCTCTTGATAACGGATGTATACTCATTAATGAGGTTAGCAAATTCATTAGGGTCAAGCTCATCATCACTATCATCTTCACTCTCACATACCTTAGAGTTACCTTTGGCCATGAGGCACATTGGAGGTGGAGGTAGCGATGATTCTTCATTGGTGAGGGCGATGGTGACGATATCTTCTTCCTCATCACTTGATTCTTCGCTTGATGAGACATCGGTCACCCACTCTTGTTTTTCTAGCAAGAAGCTTCTCTTGGTGTTGCCCTTTTTCTTTGGGAAGAGCTTGGTCTTCTTGTCATGGCTCTTCTTCTTCCCAAATTTCTTGTTTTTGTTCTTCCTTTCTTTTTCTTCATCATCGCTTGAATCATGGCGATGCTTGCTCTTGTTATCTTTGTTTCTTTTGTCCGGCTTGGGGCAATTTGGACGGATGTGACCTTTTTCTCCACAATTGTAGCAAATTTTGTTCTTGACATCCATTGGCCGGAACATTCCCTTTTTAGAGTCAAAGTTGAAACTCTTCTTATTGATCTTGTCATTCAAGCGTGTAAACTTTCTCATCATGAGAGCAAGTTCTCCATCATCTTCATCGGATGAGCTTTCATTATGATCATCTTCTTCATTGCTTGAGCTTGATTCTAGCTTGATCATCTTGAGCTTGCGGGATTTGTTTGCCTTGGTCTTTAGAGCAATTCATTTGCTTGAAGTTGGCTCTTTGGACATACCAAGGATACTCATTTCATGAGCGCGCATTTCGCCCACAAGTTCTCCCACTTCCATTGTGTCAAGATTCTCCTTTTGAAGCATAGCATTGATGATGTTATACTTGGGCTTCGGGAGGAGCATGAGAATCTTGCGATTGATGGAGGCACTGTCAATTTTGGATATTTCAAGTGCATTAATGTCCTTGACAATGGCATTCAAGCGAGAATACATATCATTGCAATTTTCATGAGCTAGCATTTTAAAGGAATCATACTTAGCTCTAAACAAGTGATATTTTTGCTCACGAACTTTTGTGGAGCCTTCATGAATTTCAATTAGTTCTTTCCAAATATCACTTGCTAAGTCCATGTCATTTACTCTAGCAAAGACTTCCTCACTAATGGCTTCGAAAATTGCATTTCTAGCCTTTGCATTCCACTTTAGTTGTTCCGTGGAGGGAGTTCCGGTGAACCCGGTCTTAGTTGCCAACCACACTTCGGGGGCAATCGCATCAAGATATGCGGTCATACGAACTTTCCAATAGGCAAAGTTCTTGCCCTCGAAGTGAGGCGGCGACCCACCCATCTTGGCCATAGCTCTAGGCGGTGAAGCCTAATGATCCAAATGAGCAACGAGGCTCTGATACCAATTGTAAGGATCGATGGACCAAGAGGGAGGGTGAATTGGGCCTTTTTCAATTTCTAAAACACAATAAAGCAACCTTAACCTATGCAATGCTAGTAAGGCACCAATTCACCAACCGGATAACTAAGCTACCTACACAAGCTATGAGATATATAACGAGAAGAAAAGTCTAGCAAGGTAGAACTAAGTTATGATCTCTAAGTCAAGCACATGAATAAATTACATGAAAGAAAATGCTTGAATAAAGAGAGTGGACAAGAGACGACCGGATTTTTTCCCGTGGTATCGATGTGTTGGCACACACCCCTAATCCACGTTGTGACACTCACAAAGAGTCTTGTCACCTCCCAAGTCACCGAGACGAGGGCGCTCACTAAGAGTCTCCGTTCACCATCCCGGCGTGGTGGAGATCAAGCCACGTACAATCTTCTTCTCCGGGCTCCCACAATCATTGGCAAGCTCCGCGAGAAACACCTCGATCACCAAGATCGCCTAGGTGATGCCAATCACCAAGAGTAACAAGCTAAGGCCTTCACTTGAGCAAGAATCGATCACCAAGAACGGATGCACACAAGCTTCTCTCTACTCAAGTCCTTAATCTTGCTTCTTGATTGATTGAATGAATAAGTATGTGAAAGATGAAGCTCAAGGTGGCTCTTGACTATAGTATGAGTGTTTGGATGTTGCCTGGTGTCAAGAGTAGCAAAATGACCCATTGGAGGGGTATATATAGGCAGCTCACACGAATAGAGCCGTTAGAGAAAAGCTGCCAGAAAACTACGTAGCACCGGTTAATCCGATGTCCCTCCAATAGCCAGCGTCGGTTTAACCGATGAATGTAAACTGCCCCTTCTGAAAACTAGCCGTTACAACTTGGGCAGATTAACCGACGTATCACCAGTTTAACCGGTGAGTGTAGTTGTCCACTGATCAACTGAAAAACCAAGTCTCTGGACAACTGCACCGACGTTAACTCAAACCTATCGTCGGTTTAACCGGTGAGTACAACTTCTGAAATCCTTGGAAAAACCATCTCACTGGTCAATTGCACCGACGTCCCATTTCAAACAGCGTCGGTTTAACCGGTGTATAGAACTTGAAATACCCTGGAAAAACCAACTCTGGACTAATGCACCGACGTTAACTTCAAACACGTCGGTTTAACCGGTGTATTGACTTGTCCAGACTCTGCTGACTTCATTTAACCGACGTATATAAAATTGAGAGCGTCGGTTAAACCGGTGTTAAAGACTTTTTCTGATTTTGCCTTTTCTGATTTGAGTCTGGAATGAAATCCAAATATTCTTGAGATATAAGTTGAGAACCACTTATTTGAACTTCTAGAAACTTGAGTGACCATAGTGTGCATCCATTTTCAAATGACCATGTCCATGCTCAAGTTACTTAGCCTTAACCCCTCTTAATAATGCGATCACTACAAAACTATAAAACCTAAACTATCCTAAGTGTCCTGCTCAACCTTATGACACTTAGGACTAGAAAGATCCTTAGTCTTGACATAAATTTGAGTTGAAAACCGAGATCGCCTTTTTGAATAATGAAATTGAGGGGCCTCTTTTGACATATGACCAAATGAGCGATAATGATCTGTTAAGCTGCACAAACTCATTAGTCACAATAATGGTTGTCATTAATCACCGAAACATACCTTGAGGGCCTAGATGCTTACACACCTTAAATGGCCGGCCACACCCTCTATTTATAGAGGGAGGCCCCAAACTAGCCGTTCCACTCAAATCCCGTGAAAACAGAGTTTTCGCGGACTGTCCGCCTCACAGAGACCGGACCGTCCGCCATTCAAAACCAACGGCTAGAACTGCAATGATTATGTGTCAGAGTCGACCGTTAGAGCCCCGGGCGGACTGTCTGCGCCCCTGGGGCGGACTGTCCGCGGTTCAAAACTTCGAACCAACCGATTTGCAAACGTCTCTGACTAAATCTGGAAGTTACCGGCGGACTGTCCGCTCCCCAGGGGCGGACCGTCCGCAGTTCAAAAGGTTAGCACACACAGAAACCGCAGTGTTTCTGTCCCAGAATTTTCAGTAGGAGGCGGACCGTCCGCCCCCAAGGACCGGACGGTCCGCAGTTCATTTTGGACACCCAAGACAGAACTACCAAGTTTCTGCGCCCGTTTCAGCTTTTAAAGGCGGACCGTCCGCCCCCATGGACCGGACGGTCCGCAGTTCATTTTGGACCACCAACAGAGCCAAAAACGGTTCTGTTCAAGCTCATCCGAGATAACGGCGGACCGTCCGCCCCCCTTGAGCGGACCGTCCGCAGGTATATTTCTAGCAGAAATGTACCTCGGTAAAACGGCCATAGCTCTTAGCTCCGAAGTCCAAATTAGGTGATCTTGGACTCTATGGAAAGCTAATTCAGAGGGCTACACAACCCAACTGAATACTTGATCCAATACACAATGGATCAAAGCAATATTCCACTTCAAGAGACCACCTAATTTCCGGAGAAAACCGAAAAACCTTTCTTGCTTCCCAAAGTTGATCAACATCAACTCCAACTCTTTCTCCTTTGCAAATGTGCCAACACAACCACGTGAACAACACCATGTGCATGTGTGTTAGCATTTCACAATCATTTTCAAAGGATTTTCACTTGATCTCACCACGCCACTCGATCCTAGCAACATCGCAATGTTAGATCGCTCAAGTGGCACTAGATAGTACGGCCATCTATCCTAAATCCAGTCATGCACTTCTCTACACAACCTTTGACCGGTGAAATGAAATGCCCTACAAGTCATACCTTTGCCTTGCGCATTCCATTTCATCTTCCCTAATGTTGATGCCACACAAGCACCAAACTCCATCAAGCCTTTTGATCATCTTCATGAGTCAACACTTGTCTCGATCTTCCTTGAATGATATGATCCACTCCATATCATCACATGACCTCTTTGGTCCATCGATCTTGACCTTGCTCGCTCTTCACCGTTGCCTCGGTCCATCGGTGCCAAATCTTGCCCAAGCTTCACCGCCTCGCGGTCCCTCGCTTCAAAGCCTTGACTTGCCCTTCTCCATTGCAACCGGTCCATCAAGCCAAGCCTTGTCTTGATCTTCTCCACTTTGGTCACATAACTCCATGTCATGTCTCATATGCAATGAGTTCCTCCATCACACTATATGAGCATAGCATCAACCATTAGCCATTTCTCCTCCATGACACATGTCGCTCATACTAGTGTCTTTGTGTGGATTAATCTCCTGTGTATCTCGACATAAACACTTATTAGTCCACCTAAGTTGTCACTCAATTACCAAAACCAAACAAGGGCCTTTCGGCCGTGTAGTGGGGAAGGAGGCATCTAGGCGCGATCGACCGAGCCGCAGCAATGCAGTGTTGTGAGTCTGCATGCACAGAGATGCATCGAGTAGTTATTTCGAGAATCGAATCTAGCCTTTTCAGTGTTAGGTCAGCTAGCCTCTTCACTGTGTTGTCATGTAGGCTTTTTAGGTGTATTTACACTCCACACTCCGGGTATCAGACTTTTGTGCGCCTATAAATACTCCGAAGTTTGTGAACTCCCAGCAGCACTCAAACACCAAAGCTCATTGTATACCCAATGTCTGGAGGTGGGTCTAGCGGGAAGAATTACTACGGTTTTGGGAAAGGAAAAGGGGGAAGAAAGGGAGACCCCATAATATGGGAGGGGCCTCTTGGACCTGATTCCTTTCCGGAACCAGTGTTTGAGTTTCCGCCACAGCACAAGAGTGAATTTACCTATGAAAATCCTCTTCGACAATACGATAACCGTAGAGAACCATGGCCAAAATGCAGACATGGTGAGGACTGCTTAGTGCAGATGTGCACCGACGGGATGGATGGCGGTCGGCGTTTTTTTAAATGTCCACACGCATGGGTAATACTCGGTTGCTTCATTTCTTTATCTTCAATGAGACACCTTATATGAAATTTGTTTTGCAGTCTTCCGATGCTCCAGAAAATTGTGGTTTTACTAGCTGGGTCGATCCTGCACCAATTGATTCTGTTCAGGAGTTCATCGAGTACCTCCAGATAAAGATCTTTGATCTGGAATGCAAAGTGAACCATTATGAGGAAGTGAGCGAGGGAAATAAAGACGACGAAGATGATGATACCGGCAATGCTGCCGGTTCACAGGATGAACCATGCACTATTCCTTACTGCAACTGCCCTTGTCACAAGAAGAAGGGCCATGCGCCTCCGCCTGCACCACCTGCAATGAGTGGATACTACGGAGAAGGCTCAACGCAGTTTGCTACGTGGGGGTACGGCTACTAGGACTACCCTAGTGCTAGTGACATGCTGCATCGTTGTGTTTGTTGTGTTTTTTTTTAAAATTACCTAAGGCATGTTAGGTTAGTCCAGAGTCTGTTTACCGTAGTTTGCAATGAGTTCTGCCATGCCACTGCATGTGTGATGTGTGTTCCATTATCGTTGTATTATGATGTAAACTTGATGGTTCACATTATGTAATGCATTTCTTAGTTCTTATTTCTTATCGTTATATTAATTGAATGTGTGCTTTTTAGTATTCTAGTGACATGAAAAGCTCCGAAAATATTAAGGACAAGTTCAAAGATTTCATAGATTCCCGGCTACAACTGCAAATTAATGGTAAAAGTTATAACACACAGAGTCAAGCTCTCAACTGAAAACATAAACAACTAATTGCAGTGGCATGTGCACGCGACAAGGTAATTTCTTGTTGCATCTAAACCTACCAAGCCTTATGGAATGTAAAATGCTGGGATTACATGGTACTACTCTACTGAGTGCACCGAGGATATTTGCCCTTCCTAATTGCTTCGGGGCCGGCTTCCTTCGCACGGCGTGCCCTCTCTCGCTTTCTCTCCCTGTCAGCTTCACGTTCGGCCGCCGCCTTACGATCCACCTCCTCCATCCTCTTGCGGATCTCTTCTTGCTCTTTCTTGCGCTTCTCCTCTTGCTGCTCCTCGTGCTTCATTCGGCGTTGTGAGCATCTAGGCCCTCAAGGTATGTTTCGGTGATTAATGACAATCATTATTGTGACTAATGAGTTTGTGCAGCTTAATAGATCATTCTCGCTCATTTGGTCATATGTCAAAAGAGGCCCCTCAATTTCGTTATCCAAAAAGGCGATCTCGGTATTCAATTGAAATATATGTCAAGACTAAGGATCTTTCTAGTCCTAAGTGTCATAAGGTTGAGAAGGACACTTAAGTTAGTATAGGTTTTATAGTTTTGTAGTGATCTCACTATTAAGAGGGGTTAAGGCCAAGTAACTTGAGCATGGACACGGTCAATCAAAAATGGATGCACACTATGGTCACTCAGGTTCCTAGAAGTTCAAATAAGTGGTTTTCAACTTATATCTCAAGAATATTTGGATTTCATTCAAGACTCAAATCAGAAAAGGCAAAATCAGAAAAAGTCTTTAACACCGGTTTAACCGACGCTTTCATTTTTCTATACGTCGGTTAAACGAAGTCAGCAGAGTCTGGACAAGTCAATACACCGGTTAAACCGACGTGTTTGAATTTAACGTCGGTGCATTAGTCCAGAGTTGGTTTTTTCAGGGTGTTTCAAGGTTCTATACACCGGTTAAATCGACGCTGTTTGAATTGAGACGTCGGTGCAATTGACCAGTGAGATGGTTTTTCCAGGGATTTCTGAAGTTGTACTCACCGGTTAAACCGACGATGGTTTTGAGTTTACGTCGGTGCAGTTGTCCAGAGACTTGGTTTTTCAGTTGATCAGTGGACAACTACACTTACCAGTTAAACCGATGATACGTCGGTTAATCTGCCCAAGTTGTAACGGCTAGTTTTCAGAAGGGGCAGTTTACATTCATCGGTTAAACCGACGCTGGCTATTGGAGGATCGTCGGATTAACTGGCGCTACGCAGTTTTCTGGCAGCTTTTCTCCAATGGCTCTATTCGTGTGAGCTGCCTATATATACCCCTCCAATGGGTCATTTTGCACACTCTTAACACCAGGACACATTCATACACTCATACATTGTTGAGAGCCACCTTGAGCTTCATCTTCCACACATATTGTTCATTCAATCAATCAAGAAGCAAGACTAAGGACTTGAGTAGAGAGAAGCTTGTGTGCATCCGTTCTTGGTGATCGGTTCTTGCTCAAGTGAAGGCCCTAGCTTGTTACTCTTGGTGATTGGCAGCACCTAGGCGATCTTGGTGATTGAAGGTGTTTCTTCCGGAGCTTGCCATCGATTGTGGGAGCCCGAAAAAGTTTGTATGTGGCTTGAGCTCCACCACGCCGGGATGGTGAACGGAGACTCTTAGTGAGCGCCCTCGTCTCGGTGACTTGAGAGGTGACAAGACTCTTAGTGAGTGTCACAACGTGGATTAGGGGTGTGTGCCAACACATCGACACCACGGGAAAAAATCTGGTTGTCTCTTGCACACTCTTTACTTTCAAGTACTTACTTTCATGCAATTATTCATGTGCTTGACCTTAGAGATCATAGCTTAGCTCTACTTTGCTCAGTTTCTTTCCTAGTTGTATCTTTGTAAGCTTGTGTAGTTGTGCTTAGCTAGCCGGTTGGTGAATTGAGCCTTACTAGTATTGCATAGGTTAAGGTTGCTTTACCTTGTTTAGAAATTTGAAAAAGGCCCAATTCACCCCCCCCCTCTTGGTCCATTGATCCTTACAGGCGCCAACGTTCTGCAGCCCACCTTGCTTGTTGTTCCACAAAGCCCTTTGCCTGCTGCGACTGCACGGTGTCGAACCACTACATAAAATCACAAAGAGGCGGAGGAGACTTTGTCCAACAAAAGTTAGAATCATAACTCAATGTTAGGTCACAAAGAAAAATAGCGTATGTTGTCCTGCTACCTTGGCCCGGTCTTTGCCGTATCACTTAGGTGGATTATATTCGTAGTTCTCACACATAAAGAACCTCATGTCGTAGTCATCTCCTAAAACCTCAGATTGCATGAACTTGCATAATGAACCGCAGAAGCACATTGGCACATCAATTCCTTCAGGTACGGTGGCTTAACACTTGCTCCACGGAATGTAGGTTGATCCTGACGAAGGCATTGGCGCTATAGTGTGGTGCGCCAAATGACAAACAATGATTTAAATAATACACATATTGTATACTAAATCGATGCGTGAAAATATAGGTAATGTCATAATTCTATTGTCTTATGCTGTAATATCAATAAGGTACTGTCATAATTCTATTCTAATACATAATTAATTTAAAAGCAAGTCTGTAATAGTACTCAAATTGTAATACTAAACGAGTGTTCTAAAGCACCAAATCTAATTCAGCTAATCCGCTAATTAAATTAAATTGTTATACAATATCAACGGATTCATACGGAAGTTACCGGTAGATCACAAGTGCGGAATTCGGCAGAGCTTCGCCGCTTTTCTTCTCCTCACCCCTCTCTTTTTTCTGAATTTTTAGGCTCAAATAACAAGGGAATGGCGGCCAGAGCTTATATAGGGAGGGAGGACCCTGTCGCCCGTTGGGGAGGGGGGCGACAGTCCCCCTTGTATTTTTTTTGCCAGGGACCTCGTTGCAAATTTGAAAAAAAATTACACTTAGGGTCTGTCGTCCTATGGGGGGCGACCGGGGGTAGTTTTAAAATATTTCAAAATGGGCATATATTTTTGAAATTTTGATTTTTTTAATATAAAAAAGAAAAAAGCGCGCCGAGAATTGGTAGTGTAGCTGGCCCAGCGTTGTAATATTCTAAGGTACATTTCGTATGGTTCTCAGTTCTCACAGTGAGAAATCATTGGTATATTTCGTATTTAAAGTATATTTTGCATTACTGAAAATGTGAAATTTCATTGGCGAAAATTTACTGTTCCATGTATTATCGAGGAGGAAGCATTTTACAACGCGAGTTTGGGACAGGCTAGCTAACTTTTTAAATTATTCGCTTCATACCAAATGCCTAAACTCGAGAAAGTAGATACAATAAATAAGGATCATAAAAAGAACAAATAAAGCAACATGCTTATGGGCTGAGCCTCCATCCAGACCACTAGAATATAAGATAAAAACATGGTATATATATGGATTCTTTTTGCTTCTACTTGCTTGCTCCAATCGATGATAGGCTCTTGATTATGTTGTGTATGCCGGCTGCTTTTGCTGTATACATGACAGGAAAATCATCTTTTTCATCCATAAAGAAATAGGGAGGAGAACAAATCTTTGCATGGGCTCGTCTGGTCCTATATATCTAGTTTGCAGCCGCTAGGCCCACTAGAACCAACCAAACTAATAAGGGATATAACAATGATTGGGCCGAAACACAAAGCCTGCTCGAAAGCAGTCCACTCAACTTAACAGAGAGTCCACTCAAAAAAAAAACTGAACCGAGAGTAATCTCGCCCAAAAAAAAGTCTGTTAAATGCTAAGGTCTTTTTGTTTGCGAACGTAAGGCCCTGTATAAGTTCCCAAAAAAATTTCTACGGTAACCATCACATCTATAGATGGCCATTCAGGCTGTCCGGCCCTGCTCGGCTCGAGCCCGACCTAGCCCGAGCACGAATTGATCGGGCTCGGCCCGGCACAACCAGGTTAACGGGCTGTGCCGTGCTGCCCGTCGTGCCACAGCCTCGGCGCAAACATGAGCCCACGAGCCATTTTCGTGCCGGGCCGGCCCGAAAAGTCCGGTGGCTCCACTGTGCTCGTGCCGTTCGCCGCCCGCACCCTCCGGCTACCGCGCCCACCGACCCCGTGCCGCCGGTCCTGCCCGCTGGCCTGCCAGCCAACGCCGCCAGGTCCGCCCTCCACGCAGGCCCCACCCGCCGACGCCACTGCGTCCGCCCTCCACGCCGGTCCTGCCCGTCGACGCCGCCTCCACGTCCGCCGCCGCTCCCACCGGTCCCGCCAGCCGACGCCGCCTCCGCGCTAGCCTGCCGCGCCCGCCAGCTGTTGACGGTGCTTAAGTGCCAAATCCGACCGTCAACTATACTCAATAATAAAGGAAAACTATACACCTTACTCATATATTTGTATCACTAATCTTGCTCCACAGTTGTTTTCGAGTTTTGTACATTTCAGATAAGCAAAAGCGGAATAAGACGAAAACACACAGCAGACGCCACACAACTACACAGAAGATCGCATCCGGCGTCACCCACTTACAAAGAGGGTCCACCTGGTAGAGCAAACGGGCGTGGCACGCATAATGCACACAAGGAAAGACACAAGGGCCCACCTGTCAGCCTGCCTGCCAGAGGAGGATAAGGACGAGGGGCGCCAGAGGGGTCGGCCGAACCCCAGGTTCGGCCGAACCTGCCCTGCCTCCCGTCCAGGTGTATTTCGAGGAGGAGTCACCCCCAAGACACATGATCACCTTCTATATGTGCGTTGGCGGAAAACCGACCTCCAAGTAGTATAAATAGACCTCTCCTCCACCCCCCCCCCCCTCAACACACACACCTCTCATTCCACTCTCTCCAAGGAGGCTCTCTTTTGCTCTCTTAGCTTGGTAGTGGAGGTAGGCTAGTTCTCTTTAGCGAAGCAAGTCGTCCTCGGGGTCATTGTGCAATCCTCGGCTCCCCGTATGGCTTTGTATTCATCTTGTCAGACTTCTATTAATAATATAGAGATATGGCCTGGTTGCTTTACTATCTTGATAGTTTATCAATCCGTACTTAGTTCGTTCAAGAGTTATACTAAGGTATTGGTTAGACCAGATGATTCAGGTACGGATAGAGGTTCGTTGTGCTTTCGAGCTTGCTCTAGTGTTTTACTTGTCCATCCGAAGGGTGGGAGACCCGGAAACACTAGAGTAGTGACTTCATACACGAGCGTGGTGCTCGAGTATGCAGGATCCATCAGATATGACCGTGCTCCACGGTGTGACTGGGGTAGATGGTAGGTGGTGACAACTCTGTCCGTTCAGTGTAACAGCTGTGTTGCGCTTATCGAATTTCCCGATGTTCGGGTTCGGTGTAGGAGTTTATACAAAGAGGTAACTGGACTGGACGTTCTCCAGTGCGGGGCCTTCTCCCCGCTATCCCATTTTTCTGGCACCTGTAGTCCTAACCATGTCCTAACATAACTCCAGCTTTGGATAGAAGCACTAGGACACCTAACCTAACATAAGCTCCAGCTAACTTGACGTAGGATAGAGTAGTCCTTTCTTTTGTCGTTTCTCTCTTTTATTCCTTTCTCTTGGAGTGTGGTTGTGTGCTGTGTCGCATTACACTTACTTATTCTTTACCTGGACTTACCCTGCTAGAGTTTTGCCTATTGCTTGAGGCACAATGTCATGATTAATGTTAAGTACAATAGCTTTGCCGCTTCCATCCTTTGGGACAAAATAAATAACGATACCCTTACTCTCCGGGTGAAATGCTACAACGGTATATCCGTGCGCTTGCGGATCCTTCTGTAATCGTATTGATTATACCATGAGAGTGGCACCCCTTGGGTGCAGTTGCTAGGATGAATTGGCGCCCTCATTTCTAGTGATTGTACCAAGGACCGCCAACAGGCAATTCTGAGGTTGTTGCCGAGGTCTTCGCAAACTCGGTATCGACTTAAAAAATGCCAACACCAGCTGACGCCGCCGCGCCCACCGACCCCGCTAGCCGCCGCTGCCGCGCACATCAGAGGGAGGTGGAGCCGCGGAGGAGCCCCTGTGCGATAGGGATGAGGGGGATGACTGGATGAGGGAAAGAGGGGACGAGATAAGATTTGGGGGGGAGGGGCAGAGCCTCAGGGCCCCGAGCACAAGAAGACCGGGCTGCCAGGTGTCTCGGACATGGGTTGAAGTAGAGTAGAGTTAATGGCCCACTCCGGGCCCTAATCTAAAATTCGTGCCAGGCCGGACCGATTGTCATGCCATGGTGATGGCCCAGGCCCGGGCACGGTTGACGGGTCGTGCCAGCCGGGGCACAGTGAGGAGCGGGCCGGGCCATGCTTGGGCCGGGCCAAATTTGCCGTGCTTTGGGTGGGCCAACGGGCTGCGGGCTGTATGGACAACTATAGTCACATCGAATGTTCGGACACATACATGAAGCATTAAATGTAGTTAAAAAATAACTAATTATACAGTCTAACTGATTAGCATCAAATAAATTTTTTAAGTCTCATTAATCCATAATTGAACATTATTTGTCAAGTAACAACAAAATATGCTACAATACCAAACTAACAACTTTTCACCAACTAAACAGGGCATAAATACTACTACTCATCACGTATCAAAATGTCACGCTCTCGTTGCCATACCAAAACGCACGCTTCCAAGTTTGTTCATTGCAGAAGGAATCAACCAATCAGCAATCACCATAATATCCTCTGAAAACGTGTCATCAAATATCACAGTATCACCACGATACCATGCATGGCGCTCGAGCTCCTTTTTTTTCTCTTTAGGAATAATCCCATTGGCCACTCTCATCGTCCCCAAATGATTTCCGGACACGGCAATTGGCCACATGGCGCCTCCAGATGCTGTCTTTCCAACGCCAGGAAAATGGTTAGCAGCCAACAAGGACAGGAGGAGCTGGAGATGGAGAACTTGTGCCGACAGAGACCGGGCGATCGACACGCGGAAAGTCGCTTGGTTTGGGTCAGCGACGAGTCCAAATCAGCGCACGTGCAGTAGAAGCCAGAGCGACGGGAGCAGGACACGTCCCTTGTTCGCGAGCGTTAGAATTAGCCGAAGATTAGGCCCAATAATCCACGTCAAAGCACACACATGAGCTCACATAATTTTGTCGGCTTGAAAAATATATGTGTATATATAAATGGCAAGCTCTTGTTGTTAGCTGAATGCATGCATGATTGTGGCTGTGTTTAGTTCCCCTGGAAAGTACTGTAGCGACAGGAAAAAATAACTGTATCACACTGTAGCACGTTTCGTTTGTTTGTGGTAGATGTTGTCCTACCATGACCTAACTAGGCTCAAAAGATTCGTTTCGCAACGTACATCAAAACTATGCAATTAGTTTTTTTATTTACCTACATTTAGTACTCCATGCATGGGTCATTTGTTACATTTAATGTTTCGATGTGATGGAGATGTGATGGAAATGATGTTTTTGTGGGGTTTTTGGTGGATCTAAACACACCCTGTACATATTTGCAGACTGCAGACAGTATCTGGGGTTAAGTTTGGGTTGTTTTGGCGTTTGGATCTGAAAGATCGAGTTGAGAAGTACAGTACTCGTGGCACTATAAAAAAAGGTATCAGATCATCACGCCCAGATCACCGTGCTCTTCCTTGTCTCCCGGCGGCAAACAGAAGCGCCCTGAGTCCAGTGAGGATCACACATTCAGAATCACAGCTGATGGCCACCGCCTGCATTCGATTTCACCGCATGACTAGTAGTTTCAGAAAAGCACTAAGGGCTGTGTTTAGATGAGGGGGAAAAGGGGAGAAAAAGTCACATCAGTCACTGTAGTACACTGTAACATTTTTCGTTTGTTTGCGGTAAATATTGTCCTACCATGATCTAACTAGGCTCAAAAGATTCGTCTCGCAACGTACATCAAAACTATACAATTAGTTTTTTTTATTTAACTACATTTAGTACTCCATGCATGGGTTATTTGTTATATTTAATGTTTCGATGTGATAGGAGATGTGATGGATGTGATGGTAAGTTTGGAAATTTTGTGGGAACTAAACACACCCAAGGTGAAAACTGAAAAGTGAGCCTGATTTGGGAGATGCTTTTGGCCCTGTTTAGATCTTTACATGTAAACGCAAAAAAGCCGTAAACGCATTAAAGTGAAACGGAATCTTGCTAATTTGAAGCACTAAATGAAGTCTATTTATAAAACTTTTTGCATGGATGGACTGTAAATCGCGAGACGAATCTAATGAGCCTACTTAATTCATGATTTGCAAAAGTGATGCTACAGTAACCATCCGTTAATTATTGATTAAACATGGATTAATTAGCATCATTAGATTCATCTCGCGATTTACAACTCATCTATGCAAAAAGTTTTGCAAATAGACTTCATTTAATATTTCAAATGTCCTGTTTACATCTTTACAAGTTTTTGCAAAATGAACTAAACACACCCTTTGTAACTGTAACGAAGAAAGACTGGAGGATTACAGAAATGAAAGGGCAAAAGATTGGTATCTTTTCCCCTGGATGGACCTAAAATGCTCTGCCGGTGATGGACTGATGTGACTTCATGGAATATACAGAATATATCTTCAGCTTGCGATTTGTCAGCAACCGGCGCATGTGTTAGGTGACAAGATGGCCCCTTCACCATGCATGGGGGCTCGTTTGGATGGCGCCCTGGCCTGGGCTTGCCTGAAGCAATCAATCTCAGCCCCAGACGACCGAAATTCAACGCCTGGGGACGCTGATTGGCGTCGGAGCTGTCTGGCAGGCAGCATCCAAACAGCCCCCTATTCTCTACGACTTCAGAGACGACAGTCGACAAGAGTGTAAGAAAAGGGGAGAACAATAATAAGAGGATGAATTAATAACAAACAAGAAGAACACTATATTCTCTACTAGCCTTTGAACGGGAGAATGAAATAAGCAGATCAATAAAATTTACAACAAAAAACATCATATTAAATATTTAGATATATGCATGGAGTATTAAATAAAATCTATTTACAATTTTTTTGTATGGATGGATTGTAAATCGCGAGACGAATCTAACGAGTCTACTTAATCCATGATTTGCAACAGTAATGCTACAGTACCATCTATTAATTATGGATTAATCATGAATTAATTAAGCTCATTAGATTCATCTCGCGATTTACAATCCATCCGCCCAAAAAATTTTACAAATAGATTTTATTTAGTACTCCAAAATAGCAAAATTCTGTTTCAAATTTTTTACACCTAAAAATCTGAACACGGCCTAAAACAAAAGCACAAGACATATGCACGCAGAGAACAGGCGAGGCAGCTCTCTCACTGTCTCACATTGTCACATGGCTGACTGAACATTGAAAGAAATAATATAATGGTCTTTACTCTTTAGGTTAATCGATCCTTATCCATCAGTAATACATCATGTAGAATGTGTCTGCTTCAAAGTAAAAAAAAAGTGATTAAAAATAATTGAAATCTAACATGTGTGCCTGCTGCAGCTGAACAGCTGAGTTGCTGTAGCCACAGGTCTGCCGATCGGGAGATCCGGCCAAGATCCGCCTTCCGCCCTCGGATCTCTTCTTCAGTTCTTCCAAAGCTCTGAGCCCCTGATCCTGCACCCTGACGCGGCCATCTCCCCCTCTCTCGCATGGGGGGCCGTAGGGGCTGGAGCGCCGCCGTGCGGCCACGTCAGGCGGCGCGTGCCGGGCGAAGGACCAGTGGTCGCCCACTCGCCCTGGCGCGAGATCTCACGATGCAGATTCGATCAGCCGTGGCATCGATCGGCTCGACCGGCATCGTCGCCCCCCCATGAGGCCATGACAAGACGATCCTATGTTTGGACAAGCAGCTGAGCGGGTAGCAGCTCGTGCTTTCGGCCATGGCAGACAGGGAGTTCAACAGTCAGGAACGCCTGTGCTTGGGCAGAAATGGTTCGGAGCCTGCAGCAGAACCCTAGCTAAACCCCTAGCATCTCCATCTTGTTCAATGTAGTACTCTTTTGTTCAAGCAAAGAAACTTTATTTATGATTGCAGTTGTAGACAGACATATAGATGCATGCATAGTTTCTGTTCATAGCATGTGTGATCATGTTCTGAGGTAGCCAGATTAATGTCCCTACCGGTACTGTGGATGCAGTATGCCAGCATGTATGCACCCAATTCTTTTGAGATTCATGCATGTAGCTAGTCTTTGAAATTGTTTAGCATGCCAACCAATTGGAAGTTGCCACTGTATAATGTATGGGTACAAAAATCAGACGAACACCCTGTGTGATATTGACACAACAGCTCTTTCTTTTTAATAAAAAAGAGCACATAAGTTTGACAAGAAACTGCATGTGGTTCCAACCTTTGATCCTTATCACATTATGATCAGGTGATTAGACTAGCTACAGCATGCTTACCACCACTACCTACCTGAAAGTCTACTATACTACACTGAAACACTACCCACATGGCTCAGCAACTATCTACCATGAAGCTAGCCCATGACCCTCCAAAGGAAGCACACAGCAACCTTGCATCCCTGCCCCAATCCCCCCAATGCTCCCCACAACATGACACCACTACTCCTCCCTGACCCTTCCTGAAACATCCTGTCTGAATCAGATCAGGGGTGTGTTTAGATCCGTGAAAAGTTGGTAAAAAGGGTCACATCGGATACTGTAGTATACTGAAGCACTTTTCATTTGTTTGTGATAAATATTGTCCTACCATAGGCTAACTAGGCTCAAAAGATTCGTCTCGCAACGTACATCAAAACTATGCAATTAGTTTTTTTATTTACCTACATTTAATACTCCATGCATGAGTCATTTGCTATATTTAATGTTTCGATGTGATTTCGATGTGATGGAAAGTTTGGAAAGTTTGGAGGAACTGGAGGGAAGTGAACGCAGCCCATATATCACCAGCATGAAAAAGGAACACAAGACCCATGTTAGCACGCTGTGTGAAAGCTTCAACTCCATGGACCATTTTTGCATAGACACGCTGAGGGTAACCACTTGTAGAACCCCAATTGCCTGACAGTACAGACCATGAGACCACACACAGTACTAACGCTAGCGTCCAAGCTAGGGACGGGACGAAGGAAGATCGTGTGGCGGATACGGTTCATGCACAAAGGCCAGCCGGTGATGGCATGCAGGGATTTGCAGCGGCAGAGGTGGTATGCATGCCTCGTCAGAGGCAGGCATGGACGCACTCGAATAGTGGCGTGGTCTTAGGTCTTGCCCTTGGCTATGATCCGCCTGCTCTTCCCAAGGAGAGGAGCCCATGGCCCTGCTCTTCCCAATGCGACACTCTGGATCCATGGATGGTGCCAAGGGAGCTACGATGTAGCAGCGATGGGGGTGATTTCAGCATCTCATCGTCTGCACACAGGGCATTCCAAGTCCAATTGGTTGGTTGTGAATTTGTTGTGATCTCGGATGGTGCGTTGCTAAACCAACAATGATTTTTCCGAAAGTTGAATTTGTAGTCGCAGTTACTCAGACAACTAAAACGTTGCGCACTCAGTTCAGTTTCAGAATAGTTTCAGAATAGCGGCAAAGCAGTCATTATTTGATTGTTACGGCATCTGGAAATCAAACTTCGATTTTGATCTTTCTTAAAGTAAATAGCATCATAACAACATCTGATCGTCGGTAAAATGTTACTTAATAGCAGCATCGAAAACTATAACTATACATATACACTAGCACATACAGTGCAACTTTGTATTCGTTCACTTCGTGTACAGTCCGTGTCGTGGTTGTTCGTGTTCCGATTAGGATTCCGATTGATTTGTCTAAGTTCCGATTAGAATTCTGATTGATCTATCTGGATTCCGATTGATAGACCAAGAAAACATTGCTTGCTTTAGAATTTGTAGAGATAGAGATAAAGTAAATTGCGTGCTTTCTATATATGTATTATGTGGTACCATATCAATATAGTAGGTAAAATCAACATATCATTTGTCTCGTTATTAATTGGTAAAAGACTCTGGAGTTTGTACATCAAGATATGTGTATTCCTTTTAAAAGATCCAAATGCACTTTAATTAATTCTTAGTTTAGCACCTGCAACTATTTTGAGTTTCCATGTCCTTTGGCAATGCTGATAATCTGATATGGTTTCTATCGGCATCCAGCATCCTGACTGCACCAGCACATGGATTTTTGATGGAAATGAGCATCATGGATTGGGCGCGGCACTCTTTACAACGCGATCGCTACAATTTCAGCCAAGGATTGAGATAGTGGTGTGAACCGTGCCCGATTACAATTTACAAAACCCCTATCAAACTGTAGAGCATTTAGACCCATATTGGATAAAAAACCTTGATATGGAGAATACGAAAATCTATTAAAGCTATATGTGTTAGACTATACAAACTAAAATATAAGTAGGCTTTCAGATTTATATTTGACGTACATGCTGCCTATGTTTCTTTAATCTAAAAAGTGTAAATAAGATGACTCATACCTGTTTCGCATGGCTCCAGCTCTGTGTTCCAAGCTGGAGCTGAAGTTTATAAAGTTGATTAAAATATTTTATATTTTATTTTAAATCTAAAATAAAAGCATGACTCAACAAAAGGCCCTTGATTTATTTACAATTCCAGCTCCAAGAATTTCTTGAGCTAGATATGAGCAGCTTCAAGAACTCCACGAGTTCTATGGAGTTGAAGCCGTACCAAACACATTACACATCTACTCTAGCTCCAGCTCCAAAATTTCTTGGAGCAAATGAAAAATGATCCTTTAGCTGCTTCACGATTTTTTTTGGGCTGGAGCTCTTCTAGTGAAGTATGTTGTAGTTGTGACATGGATAAAGTCATTGGTTTATTTTTTTTCATGGGTCGGACCATTGTACTGTGATTATTACTATATCCTAGCTACTTTGTACCCTTGTGGGGGATCCAATGCTCTGAAGTACGCACACTAATGTTTTATCTCTTTTTTTAAGAGGGTAGTATATCAGATGCCCGAATACTACCATATGGGCTGATCAATAATGGATTGCACTGTACATAAAGGACGGTTAGGCTTAACTAAATTACCACATCTTTGGCTCATTTTGTATCGTCGTATTCAGTTTAAATAAATTATTATATGGTCACACGAGGCTGCTCAATATTCTACGCGGGTTTGATACATAACATAGTGGTGGTTCTTGACCTCTCTGGAACCCTCAACCTTAAAGCCAGCAATGTCAAACGAAGGGTGAAAATGGAACATTCATTTAGTGAAAAAAAGGCAACCGTTTGGTGTATGACATACGTTTGGCAGTTTTGTGTTGGAAGGTAGATGTTTAAAGTTAAAAATGTAACATAAATGGCATGTATGGTTACCACTTGCCACCGATATCGATTTTGAAATGAGGTCGGATTTGTATGTACTATTCATCTAGTGATACAAACTACTCCCTCCATTTCAAATTATAATTTTAACTTTACCATAAGTAGGCCATACTTTTTCTAACTCTGATCAAACTTTTATTTAAAAAGCATCAACATCAATATCAACTAGTTTCATTGAACACATCATCCAATACACATCTTGATGATACATTTGTTTGGTATTATAATTAAGTGCTACTACATTTTTATATAAACTTGGTACAAAGTCAGTGAAGTTATTCTGTGTGGAAGAAGGAGACGTGGTGAGCCGAAAAGGATTTTGTAGAGTGGGATGGCGACTTCAGTACCTCACATATGTCAGAGCATTTTGCCCCTTGAGGCCCCGTTCACTTCCCAAAAAATTTCTTATAGTATCCATCAAATCAAATTTTTGAACACATGAAGCATTAAATGAAGTTGAAAATAATTACTAATTACACAGTCTAACTGATTAGCACGAGATGAATCTTTTAAGCCTAATTAATTTATGATTGAACATTATTTATTTATTAAGTAATAATGAAACGCGCTACAGTAACTTTACACCTACTTTATGCGAACCAAACGGGGCCTGAATCCTTCCTTGATCACATGGCCCCCAACCAGAGTCAACTTTACATCCTCGGCATGCTTTGCGGCTGGCCGGGGCCCAGGATGCTCAACCCAGTCTGGGCCCACAGTCAGTCAAACACCAGCCACTTGAAGCGCCGGTGGGCCCACCTGGAAGCCTTTCAAACACCCCGCGAATAGTATCAGGTTCCCTCTCGTCTATTTAAAGACACCCAGAGCTCGCGCACCAAACCGCTCAGCTCCTCTCCTCCTCAGCTCCCTCTTCCACGCCGGGCGAGAGCAAAGCTGCTCCCTCCGAGCGAGCAAGGGCGCATTCGTCTCCAATCCAATGGCGCGGCCGCAGCAACGGTATCGCGGCGTGCGGCAGCGCCACTGGGGCTCCTGGGTCTCCGAGATCCGCCACCCCCTCCTGTGCGTGAACTCGCATGCGCTCGATTGTTCCTCGAACCGATCGATCATATCCTTGGCGTAGCTGACAATGGCGGGGGGGTGTCTGGTTGCAGGAAGACGAGGATCTGGCTGGGCACCTTCGAGACGGCGGAGGACGCGGCGCGCGCCTACGACGAGGCGGCGCGCATCATGTGCGGCCCGCGCGTGCGCACCAACTTCCCGCAGGACGCCGCCGCCGACGCCGACGCCGGGCACCACCACCACCACCCCCAGGCCGCGTCGTCGTTCCTCTCCCCCGCGCTCGTCGCCAAGCTCCACCGCTTCAACCTCGCGTCCGTGCAGGCCGCGCAGGCGCGCGGCAGCAAGGCCGACGCCGCCTCCGCGACGGCCGCCGCCCCGGCGCACGCCATCGTGCTCCCGCGCATCGCGGCGGCGCCCGCCGGCAATGCCGGCATGGGGATCGCGCCCTCGCCGTCGGCGGCCGCGGTGGGGGACTGGAGCGGCGGGTTCCTCGAGGAGCAGTACGTCGACCAGATGATCGAGGAGCTGCTCGACTCCAACTTCTCCATGGAGATCTCCTACTAGCCGCTCCGCTCCACACGCGGCGGCGTCGGCCCCCTTCCCCGCCTCCTCTGCTCTGCTTCATCTCTCTGTTTGGCTTCGTCAGCTAGTGAGTAGTGAGCTAGTAGTAGTAGTATTAGCCATGCCAGGAAGAACTCCGGTTACTTTGGTCAGAAGAGTTCTTGAGCAGCCTCTTGTGTATACGGTAGCATCGTCAGGGCATAAAAAAAACTTGGATTGGACTCTATTTTTTTTTTCTTCTAAGTCTTGAACCACTGAGGAAGTTGCTTTGATCTTCATCAACAGTGAGTGGACTGGAGAGTAAACGGAATAAAGAGGAGCGAGGTCAAATTCAGACTTGTTTTCAGATGAATATCCGATGAGCAAAACAGCACTGCATTGACCACAAGCTCAAGAACAGTGCTGCTGCTCGGAAATCTGGTACGGACGACGCCTCCTGGACATGTTTTCAGAAGACTTAGATGCTTCATCAGAAAAAGAAAAACATGCTAGAGAAATGATCGATGTGCTGTGGTCTGTACTCTGTACTAGTACATGCACTTGGTACTTAATTAACAGCGAGCAAGGAAAAGAGCTTCTACAATCTACAATCCATGGACAGGATCTCGGCGCCAAGGACAAAAGCCGCGTGATTTATGGCTCCCCTCTGGCTGTCTGGCACCCAAACCAGACGAATCCGAACTCCGCAGCCTGCACCACCATGGCTGACGAGTTCAGCTGCGCCATGGCAGGGCACGAGCCGTAGGATCGCCGCAATCTGGGGCGCAGCGCGTCATCGATGGTGAGGGCCGAAGGAGAAGGGGGACGGACGATCTGCTCCTCCTGCTAGTTGATGGCGTGGTATCCAGGCGAGGATTCAGCTCATCATGGCATGTGCCTCCACATGCGCCTCGCCCAATCATGGCGGCGGGGCTGTGCCCTCTGCCCTACTCTGCTGCCCCCACTGGGCCTTGAGGCTTGCGACGCAAGAGACGTCGTCAGCGTGCGCGCTTGTCAAAAGAATCCGGCGGCAGATTGCGGCTGTGACAGGGACAGGATATGCTTATTGTATGAGGGGCAGAATGGGGGCACGGCGGTGAACCCTAAACGGTTACTCTAATGTTAAACCGTTACGATACATAGGAACCGTTCCGTAACGGCCAGTTTTAGTTTCAGCACCGAAGTCAAGTCAACTTTGCACATTTCTGTAAAATGGGAATCATTCCAAAATTATACTTCCTCCGTTCTAAATTATAGTTCTTTTGACTTTTTAACCCCAAGTTTGGTCACTAGTGTTATTCGAAAAATTTGTGCAAACATAGTCAAATTTAAGTCATTCTTGAAGAGCTTGTATTGATAAAGCAAGCCGCGATAAAAAAGGATAAGTGGTCAAACTTGAGGTTAGAAAAGTCAAATGACCTATATTTTGAAATAGAGGGAGCGATTAAAAAGGAGGGGAAGATAAAAGGACAGCTGAGAGTGATCTCATTGAAATTTCAAAATTCTATGCAGTTTACATAGAGGTATTTTTAGTTCTTACAAAATATCTTCGTATAGATCCGATTCCCTCTTTTTTTCACCTTCTTTTTTTGGAAGGAACCCCTGATCGAGAACTGATTGGTCTTTGCTCAAAAAGTGGTTTGCCATGATATTCTCTCCTATTTGACGGCCCAATTGTCTTTGAGAAACATTTGATGGCCCAATTAGTGCTTCAAAGTTCAAACCTTACGCAGTGATGGCGGAGGCCCATATTTATTGGGCCAAAATGAAGTACCAGCTAGCCCAGTGGGAAATTAACTTGTGCTTGTAGTTTTTCTTTATTTCCAAAGTCAAGTCATCCTTAAAAAATTGCAAAAATTCAAGTGAAGAAAAAAATTGTCCTGATAATTTAAAATATTTCCAACCTTTTTGCACCTGGTTTCAAAAGTGCACTAGATTGCAGCTGCAAGCATCCAACATCGAGTTTTACCCTAAACAAATTATTGGGTTTTCCACGCGTTAAGCGTACACATTGGCCAAGCCGGCAGAGGCAGGTGAGGTCAAACTTTCAACCCCCCTATTTTGACCGGAGCTCAGATTAGTACCGTTCATACCAGCGGACATCATCAGTTGATCACCATTTTTTTTAGCCACCTCAGCCTACACACAGACTTGTATTCGTGATATTATTGGCATAACCTTTCTTGCCCCCTCCGGTAAAAAAAAAAGATGACAACTTTTACTCTGGAGTCAATGAGATGCTATTTTAGACCGCTGAATTCGAGTACCATACTTTCAAGCACATGTTATAAAGTGACGTTTTTTTTGAAAGACCATAAAGTTTAAAGTTACAAGAGTTTTTTTTTCCCTTGTGTGTTCATCATGTTATTTGCAAACATCCAAAAACACGTCATGAATCATAGCTTTTTGGCAGCATAGTACTATGGTTTTGTTCGGATCATATCTAGAGCTAACAGAAATTTTAAAAAAATACTTGAGCTGATCCAAACAACTTAACTTATACTAGTTTTGTGTTGTGACTATCCAACCACTCAACTTATAAAACACGATAAGACCGCTCCCTGCAACTACTGCAGCTTAGGATATCTCTTGCTCGTGATTAGGGAGAAATTGTCAACTGCCGTTTGGCCAGACAAAATGAGACACATGGTGCATGTCCGGGCCAACCCCCATTGGTTTGCTATGATTTTGTCTTGTTTAAATTTGAACCAAACCCAATCAAATCCTCGCCTAAAATTTGACAGGGATATGTGGTGGACCCCAGGTTAGGCGGTCAATCAGCGTTCAGACCCTGGAGCTGAGAGTTTGACGGGAAATGGTCAGCACACTACACTCTGTCTGTCGCCCTTCCCTGTGGACTTTGAACTGCAATCAATTTTGGTAGTGCTGAAACTACAGCGTCTCTCGCCTTGACAGTTTTTGGTTGGAAGAGGCAGCGAGTTGACGGAGTGCAGGCAGTCTGCAGCACAGACAACTACAGTAGACCTGCAGATTTTTGGTTGGTTGGAACCGACAATGCTGGCGATGTCAACGGTCGTGATTCGCCGGGGCACGTCGCGGTCGCCGTGAACAGTTGACGCAACGCTCGTGTTGGACTTTTCGCACCTGCAATAGAAGTTTCGTCAAGAGTTTCATGATCATTAGATACCATGTTGTATCAAAAAATTTGCTAACTAGACAATGTCATTATGAGAGATTTTTATGGGATGAGAGAGAAGTTCAACTCAGTTGGCACAACTACCAAATCTCGATCTTGGTAACTACTCCATTTGCTGCAAATTATAATTTGTTTAACTTTTTGACCTCATATCTGACCATTTATCTTATTCAAAAATTTATAAAAAAATGTCATTTCTCTTATATGGCTTGCTTTATCAATAAAATAAAAATTCTTCAAGAATGACTTACATTTGACTATGTTTCACCAAATTTTGAATAATACCAGTGGTCAAAGTTAGAGTTAAAAAAGTTAAACAAATTATAATTTGGAACTGGGACTAACTAAGCAGTTGTGGCTCGAACTTTGTTTTTAAAATTGTTGTAGCTCGAAGCCTCGAACTCGACCGTCGGCTGCTTTTATTTGTCCGAGTTCACGTAGAAGCACGAGTTGCCGCTACTTATGGCCCAAGATAGATGATATCTCGATTGGAGAAAATTCCCGTACCTTAAATTTATTTTAGGTGCATAATATTTAGGATGCGTGTTTAAAACATATATAAATACTATTCTAGGGATATATTTTCCCAGCAATCCAACCGAGGAAGTTGATCTCCTGCTTAGAGCGCTCTGTTCTGCTGGCAGCCAACAATAGTGTTTTTCTCCCTCACCAAATTAGCAACAGCCATTAGCCATCAGTCATCCAGTAGTATTTTTTTTTCTCACAGCAAATCAGCACCAAACATCCGGACATGTGATGCAGCAAGTTAGTACGGGAAAAATTGGGGCGCAGACCAAGTCACATTCCACACGCGCCGTCTTGAGTCGCCGGTCTCGCCGCTACGTGCGCACTGGCGCAACTACTCCCTCCCGAAGCCGCCAACAAAACAAGTCCACCGAGAAGCCGCCGTTCTCGCCGCGTCCGGCGTGCACCACGCGCGGCGCCCGCGCACCCCCCGGGCATGCCGCTCTCCTGCTTCGCCCGCCGCGGCGGCGAGCCCTCCCCGGCGCCGCCCTCCTCCTCGGCGACGTCCGTCTACTGGACGCACCTCGGCGCCGTCACGCTGACGTGGTCCCGCGCGCCGATCGGCCTGCTCCTGGCCGCGGAGCTCCGACTCGCCGGGGACGGCGGCGGCGACGACGCGGCGCCCGCGCGGTTCGCGCTCCGGCCGTGGCTGCCGTGGCGCCGGCGCGGGTCCAAGCGGTTCTCCCTGCCGGGCGGCCGCGCCGTCGCCTTCTCGTGGGACCTCTCGCGCGCCCACTTCGCCGCCGCCGGGCACCGGCCGGAGCCCGCGTCCCGGTACTCGCTGCACGTCTCGGTGGACGGCGAGCTCGTGCTGGCCGTCGGGGACGGCGCGTGGCCCGCCGCGTCGTCCGCGGGGCTACTCCTCTCCCGCCGGGAGAACGCCGTCGTCGCCGACGGCCCCGGCGAGGCCTACGCGACGACGGTCGACGTCGCGGGTGAGGCGCACGAGGTGTCCCTCGCCGTGGAGGACTCCGCCATGTGGGTCGCCATCGACGGCGAGAAGGCCCTCCAGGTGCGCCGCCTCCGGTGGAAGTTCCGCGGCAGCGAGAGGCTGGACCTCCCCCGCGGCCGCGTCCGCGTCACGTGGGACCTCCACGGCTGGCTCTTCTGCCCCGACGCGGCCGCCGTCTTCGTCCTCCGCTTCGAGGCCTCCGACGCGGACGAGGACGACGACAGGGACGCCGAGGAAGACGCGGGCGCGCACACGCCGGCGAGGCAGAGTTCGTTCAGCAACCGCGACGGCGGCGGCGAGAGCTGGTTTAGCAGCGACAGCGACAGGAGGGGGTGGAGGCGCGGCCCGTTCAGGTCGGGCTCGGACACGTCGCCGACGGTGTCGGTGGCGTCGACGTCCGCCACGTCGTCGGCCGGCAGCGTGGCGACGGTGTCGGAGTGGGCGGCCGCCGAGGAGGCCGTGGCGCTCAAGGACGGCGGCGGGTTCTCCCTCGTGGTCCAGCTCTGGAAGAAGAGGAGATAATGGTAAATGCTGCGTCAATGGCGCCCGGACGTGGCCATTCCATTGTTGCGTTGCGTCGCTTCGCGTTGCATGGAACAAGATCGATCGGTCGTGCTTGGGATTTGGAAACCAATGCATGTTTGGTGAGGAAAGAACGGATGAGCATTCTGTGAGTAAAATTTGTTTTGATCTGTTCGTGCTTGTTGGCACGCGACTCATCAGTCTGCAAAAAAGGGCAGTGAATTCGATTGTTCTTCTGCTCCCTTTCGTGATGAGGTTCTATTGACTCGTGGTTTGTGAAACCTAGAAATTCACAAGCCGTGGCCATTCTGCGGAATCTGCAGAGTTACTGTTCTGATTGCCCTGTTTAGTTCTCAATTTTTTTTCTACAATACCTGTCACAGCGAATGTTCGGACGCATGCATGGAATATTAAATACATTTGAAAAAATAACTAATTACACAATCTAACTGATTAGCACGAGATGAATTTTTTAAACCTAATTAATCTATGATTGGACATTATTTGTTAAGTAACAACGAAATATACTACAATATCAAAACTAACAACTTTTCACCAACTAAGCCCGAGAGAAATAACTCACGGTTCATGAATATAGATAGCGTTTGCCCTGATTGCGGAAAAGACACAGGTCGCTCGATTGGGCCGAGATCCTCTCACGTCGAGCTGCTTACTGGGCGTGGCACCGTGGGGGTGGGCCTCTAAAGATGGGCTTGGGCTTAGAGTGTAGATGAGCCTTCTGTTCGAAGAGTTTGCTAGCTCCGTCTCAAAATAAATGTAATTTTAGAGTTTAAAATTTATCACACAAAAATACTAATTTTGACTTAACTACCACAAAAGATAAGATAATTTTCAAAAGATTCTGAAGACAACTAACACCTTATTCACTCATCTCAAAAGACAAGAGATATTTTGTAATTTTACACCTAGTATAGGTTTGTGTGCTCGGTCTTAGAATTGCATTTATTTTGAGACAGAGAGAGTTTTGATTGATACATTTCATATGGCACAATAACCAAGGGCATTAAGGTGCTTATTAATCTAATAAACACAACATAAATTTTTTTGTTAGTCCTCCAGTGTTTTAACTAGAAATTTCTCGTTACTAGTGCTATTTATTACCATAGTCCATGTCAATAGCAAATATAGCTATCATTTTTTAACATTTGAATTTTTAAAATATAGCTATCAAAAGTGAGTGGAGGGAGTAATTTAAAGGGTAAATTGAACCAAATATTTAGGCATTATTCAGATTTTAGCTTTACTTGAAGGAAGTAAATTGAAAAAATTTCAAAAAAAAAATCAAGAAACTTGCCAGTAGGGGTGGTAAAGGGCCCAACATTTTGAACTAGAAAATCTAAGGATCGGGCCCTAAAAGGGCCGGGCTCTAAACATATGTATTTTTAAACTAAAAATTTTAAGGGCTTTATTGGGCTGTGAAGAGGCCATTAGGGCCATGGCCCATTACCACCCCTACTTGCCAGTGACGGACCCTCTTCTCCTTTGTAACCCCGTTTCTCATATACTATTATGAAAAGAGAAGATTCTAGAAACTCCGGCCGCACACACTCAACAGCGACCTACATACCTTTTGTAACAAAAGAGAGGCCGGCGTCTGAATCAGATTCGGATCGAAACGAATGGTCAGCTCCACGATCAGTCAGAAGCCCCGTTTCGTATTTCCAAGCCGTGCGTATGATCTGGGCTGTGCAGAGAGCGACCTCCGTCCGTATCGACTCCCTGCCGTCTGACCACGCGGAGGGACCGAGAGGGTGAAGTGTCGTTGACGAAGAGTAAAGAGGAATCGATCGAGGCCGCCTGCCGTTCGGGGGAGGGCTGGCTGGCTTCTCTTCTAGAGACGGGCCGTGGGTGTAGCGACGCGGCCCGATTCAGCGGCGTACCCGGACCGCGTACGGGCCGTGCGATCCTGGTGGTGGTGGACGGACTTACCAGCGCGCCGACGCGAGACCGGGCCGTTTTGCTTCGCCCGACGTACGCGCGGACGACGACGCGCCCTTGGCTTGCCTGCCGGCATCTCAGCGTTTCGGCGCCGAGGTGCCCTGTCGGCGCTGCGTTGCAAGGAATGAGGGCTGCGTGTTTGGTTAGGGGTGAAAAAGTTTTTATGAAAATTTTTCATCTTTTTATCATTAATTAGAGGTATTAAATAAAGTCTAATTACAAAACAACCTCCACAAGTATAGTACTGTAGTATTTGTTGTAGCTAATAATGCCTTTGACTGTATGATTAGGTGTAGTTACTGTAGTATCACTGTAACCAATCATGATGAAATTTAACTCATTAGATTCGTCTCGAAAAGTTACACTCTGTGAAAAAGTTTCGCAAATAAACTTCGTTTAGTATTCCATGCATGCATTCGTTTTTTTGTGATTTTTTTTACCTTATGAACCAAACATGGCCGAGGAACCGCCCCGAGGGGGGCCACGCTAATTTGCGGTCAACCGTACGGGAGGCGCCCGTACGGTCGATTTTCCGACAGCATTTTTTTTCCGTTTTTAGAATTTTTTTTTGTCATTTTCTAAGAAAAATAAATTCAGACATTTTTTATGAGTCAAAAAAAATTCAAGTGAAATTTTGGTGGTGGAAAAAATTTCAAGAAACAAAATGGTGAGATAAAAAAAATTACGAGAAAAATTTTGACAGATAAGAAATTTATCAAATGGATGAAAAAAAACTGTACATCCAAAATAAAAAACTCGGAAATTATTTTTTTAAAAAATGTATGCAAAAAAACTGGATCTGCAGGGGGCGGCGCTGGAGGCGAGCGTCGCCGCCCCTGCCGGCGCACCGCGCCTCGCCCCGCCGCCAGGGTCGACCGCCTCGGGGCGAGCTCCTCGCCGCCGTGCCTTCCCTTCGCCGGCTCGCTGCACCGCGGCCTTCCCGCCCGCCGCCGCCACGCCTCCCCTCCCCGCGGCCTCCCCGCTGCCGGCCCATCACGCCGGCTCCGCCCAGCCGCTGGTCAGCTGCCACGCCTCGGGGCGGAGGAGCAGAGGTCCTATCGGCAAGCTTGGAGGAGCAGGGGCCCGGCGGCGTGGGGCGGAGGAGCAGGGGTCCCATCGGTGAGCTCCGAGGAGCAGGGGCCCGGCGGCGCGGGCACGGAGAAGTTGCTAGATCCAGACAAGGAAAATGGAGAGAGAGGAAGGGGAAAGGGAATGTGAGAGATGCTGCCGTAGTAAAAGATAAACATGTGAGTGTTGGGCCCACCATGTGGACGGGTCAGTTGACCGTGAGATGCCCCACTTCCGGCTGACCGTAGATCCAGTATTGCGCCCCGAGGGCCGAGGGCTCTCGATCGTGCGCCAGTCAGTCCAAGTACGCGGACAGAGGGATGGTCCGCAACGCTGGCGGCGTCAACGTCCAATCGGACGCCGCTGCATGCACGCCCGGCCGGCCGTGGCACTGGCATGGCATGGCGGGCAGGCAGCGAGGCGCCCACGACCGGAGCGGCGAGCGCCCGACCTACTGCTCCGTATCGAGCGTCGGTGGGTGCACGCACAGTTGCGTGGTCGCATCCGATGCGTGCCCCCCGCCGACCCCGGCCCATTCCTTGTACCTTCGGCACACAAATCCAGAACTGAGGAGCGGACAGCGTATAGTACAGTGGTCGCGGGTAGGGCCAGCGGCGGAATCATTACTGGCCGCGGGCATTAGTTGGGGGGTGCACTGTGACAGCCGCCACCCGGAAAAGGCCGCACACCGCCGCTCCCTGGACGACCCTACTCCGCTGGGGTTGGGGTCGGCCACGTTCCCACGCCATGCTTCGTCACCCCACCCACCACTGAGGCAGGCAGAGGCAGACCAATGATTCGTCCCGGTGGCCGGCAAGGAGACACGCGAGGAAAAGGCGCTGTCCGGTGTCCACGCAAAGGGAGGGGGGAAGCCCATGCCATGCCGCCCGTAGTCTTGATTATAGTTGGCCATTAGGCCCGAGGCCCAATACAAGGCCCGGCCCGACACGAAGTCAATCGGGCCCGGGCCGGCCCGGCACGGGCGTCGTGCCGTGCCTGGGCCGCGCCTCAAGCACGTGGGCCGGCCCGGCCCGGCACGAATAAAACCTGCTAACTCCCCACCTCCCAAATCTGGCCCATCAATAAAAATCTCTACCACTCTAGCCCAATAGCCCATGAATATATACATCACCAAACCCTAACTCCACACATCTCTCCTCTCTCCTCACCCCTCCCTCTCCCTACCTCCCCCGCGGCGGCGGCGCGTCGGCGCCTGCGCCACCCCTTCCCTCCCCGCGGCGCTCGGCCGCCCGGCGCCCGCACCTCCTTCCCTTCCCCGCAACAGCAGCGCGCCACCCGCACCTCCCTCCTTTCCCGCGGCGGCCGGCTTGCTCTACTCTCGTCCGGCGTCCGCATCTCGTCTCCCTTTCCCGCGGCATGGATGGGGGCGGCGGCAAGGCGGCTCCGCGCGCTCGGGACGGCGGCGAGGCGGCGGCAGCCCGGGCTGCGGACGGTGGAGAGGCGGCGGCCGTGCGCGCTAGGACACCGGCGGGGCGGAGACCGCACGAGCTGCGGACGGCGGCGAGGCAGCGGCTGCGCGAGCTGGGGACGGCGGCGCGGCGGCGGCCGCACGGGCTGGAGACAGCGGCGAGGCAAGGCCGCGCGTGCAGCCAGGGGATGGCGTCGACGCCGGCGAGGCATGGCCGGCGGCGGAATCGGCAGGACGGCGGCGGCACGCCGTGCCGGCGTGTTAATCGGGCCGGCCCGGCACGGTAAATGGGCCTTCGTGCCGTGCCCGGGCCCAGACCTTCGGCACGTGGGTCGGCCCGGCACGGCACGAATAATTAAACGGGCCTAATCGGGCCGGGCCTAAGTCGGGCCCGGGCCGTGCCGTGCCGGGCCGGCCCATTGGCCAACTATAGTCTTGATTCTTCTTGGCCATGTTTGGATGATTCCACAAAAACTTTTGCACAAAAAGACGAATGTATGCATGAAGTACTAAACGAAGTTTATTTGTAAAATCTTTTTAGGAATGGGTGTAACTTTTCGAGACGAATCTAATGAGCCAAGTTTCATCATGATTGGCTACAGTGATGCTACAGTAACCGCGCTCAATCATTCTCTAATCATGCGGTCAAAGACCTCATTAGCTAGAGCAACTGCTACAGTACCACAGTTGTGGAGGTAATTTTGTAATTAGACTTTATTTAATATCCCTAATTAGTAGTCAAAGCATCGTTTCTCTCTCATCAAAACTTTTCCACCCTCCAACCAAACATGGCCCTTGCCTCTCTCAGTCCCTCCCCAGCATCGGTGATCGGAGATCGGCATTGGGCGCCGGCGCGGGCGTGCTCGGTCGGCGCCTCACCCTCTCCAGTCTGTGCACTGCAAGCGGCGTCGCGTTCCTTTTGCCCGGAGTTCAATCCACACTGCCACGCCGATGCTCTTCCCGGTCAACCCGCATTTGGCTGCTCCGGACGTGCCATTTTGCCACCACACCCCCTCAGGGTCAGCCATTCACACCAAATTCTACCAAGCATTTTCCCTAGTTCTGCAAAAAAAAAGGCAGCAGCTACTCTAGTGGTCATATTATATGGAGCGTTCTTTTACCTGTGTGCTGGTTAGTTCGCTAGATCCAAAGAAAAGGAAGCGGCGGATTTATTCCAGTTGGTGTTGGATCACTCGCCCAAAGAGAATAGATGGAACGATGCCAAGCAGCAAGCAGGCAAGAGCCACGTCGTCGATCACAACCTACTAGGAGCAACCACCGAGAGTAGTGGCGGCGGCTGATGCCTGATGACGTCACGACAACAAACTCAAAAACATTTGCGCAGTAGAGCTGGGCATGATTATTAGTAGTACCAGTACTAACGGCCAGAATTAAGAGGCTAATTGACCGCGGTAATTTCTGCTTTACTATTGCTACGCACTATCAGAGGTTCAAATCGAAACCAAGGAATATGCACAGAGTTGTTTAGTACTCGTATACTAGTAAAAAAATGGGGTAAAACTGTAAAAGGAAAAAAATCGGAGGAATGGGACCAGCCGGTTACGTGGTGGACCCCGACGACGTTGATGTGGAGGCGGGCGCCGGCGGCGGGTGCGGGGGCGGGGGCGAGGCCGGCGGGGAGGCGGGCAGCGGCCGGGGCGCGGCCAGGTTCCTGCGCCCGCCGACGGAGAGGGACCGGAAGAAGGCCCTGGGCCGCGGCGGCGCGGGGGCGGCCTCCTGCCGCGCGGAGCGGCTGCGGATGGCGGCGGAGGAGGGGCGGTCGCCCTTGCGGCGCACGGCGCGGCCGTTGCCCGGGATGACGCAGGTGAAGACGACCCCGATCTTGGCGAGGCGGTTGACCCAGCGCGGGATGCGGGCGCGGGCGACGAGGCGGCGGCACGCGGCGTCGCAGAAGTGGTTGCAGTTGCGGGACACCAGGTTGTAGGCGTCCCCCGGGAAGTCGGCGGCGAGCTCCGCCATGAGCGCGCGCACCTCCGCGCGGGTGAGCTCCGTCGTGCCCACCAGCACCGACTCCCGGAACGCGTACCCGGGGCACCGCCGCGGCACCACCTCGAAGATCCCGCTGCTGGCGCCGTCGTGCGCGCCGTACGCGTACTCCACCCCGTGAACTGCAAGGCAGGCAGCGCACAAGCAGCGCGGCGTGTCAGCGGGGTCGAGCTAGGACGTGCGCCGCGCGAGCGAGAGATAGAGGAAGGGGAAACGGGAGGCGGCGGCGGGGCGAGGGGAGCGTGCCTTGGACGCCGGAGTGGTAGACGCCGAGGCCGAGCCAGCGCGCGTAGCTGTTGGCGGGGGTGACGTCGTAGACGTTGAGGTAGACGGGCGTCGACGGCGCCTCGCCCGCGCCGCCGCCGGCACCGCGCGCCTGCCGCGGGGGCCGCGCCGTCGGGGTGGTGCCGGCCGAGGAGCCCATCAACCCACCGACACGCGCGCTCGCACGGCGAGAATTTCACGAACCGCGACTAGTACTGCTAGCTTGTGCGCGGCTGGCGCTCCGCCGGCTGGCGAGGCGAGACAATGGGGTGGGTGGGCGGGGTCGCGCCGCGCACCCGCACGGCCGCACCCGCCTTGCGTGATTGGGGCGCCGCGCCGCGCCGCGCCGCGCCGCGCCCCGCCCCCGTACCAGGTTTGCGAAACCGTTGGGAACCGCTTACCAGCCGGGCCGGTTTGTGAACCGGCCGGTATCAAACCGGCCATAATTCAAAATTCAAATTTGAATTTAAAAAATAAAAAAATCCCCAAAAATTTCTAAAAATACTACACGGTGCGAAGAATCTAATGATGTAAAACTTTCTCAAAATTTCGTTCATTTAGCCTAGTTTGAGGAATTTTGAAGTAAATTCAAAAAAGAAAAACACGAAGGCCCATTAAGGCCCATGGTGGTTTGCATGCTTAGATAGGGTTCGGTGTCACCCGGGGGTCGCGCCCCACACTCGCTCCCTATCCGCCCGCAGCCGCTCTTTGTCCGCCACCCCACCGTCCCCCAGGAGGCGACCGGCGCCCGCGGCCGGTTAGCCGTGCTCCGCCCCCGGTTGGCCGCCCGGTTTGGCCGGCTTACCGCCCCCCCCCCCCCCCCCGATCCGGCGCATACCGGTGCGCGTGGCCGGCTTACCGTCCGGGTGGAGCGGTTTACCGGTCGGTGTCGCCGGTTACCGACCCGACCGGGAGAGAAGGTAAGAGTTCAAATTTTTTGAGTAGAATGCTTGGTTAGAGCATATTTAGGTGTATGATTTAGAATATTAGATGATTTGTTTTAGGATTTAGGTTACATTTAGATGTATGGTTGAAAAGTTATAGGTTTTTGGTAAGATTTAGGTGTACTAATTTAGGATTTAGGTAAGATTTAGATGTAGGATTTATGATTCTATTTATCTGATTGAGATGTTTTTGTTGTCCATTTATGCAGGTAGAAAATGTCTGGGAGAGATAGAGATGTTGTATGAGAACATGGTGAAAATCTTTATCCCGGATGGCGATGCAACTATTGTCGTACGCAGAAAGGAGGAGGTGGTGCAACAAGATTGAAGCAACATTTAGCTCACCGCGGGGCGGAGGTGGCCCATTGCAGGAATGTGCCACCTGATGTGCGGGACTTCTTTCAGTTTGAGTTGGAACCAACTACGTGTTCCTAGAGAGCATATATCGGAAACATGATCGTTTCATGCAGTGGATGGCATCTACTGAGTTCCAACACAGCAAATTGGCGAATACCGAAGAAGGTAGATATACTCATGCAAGTTTTTCAAGTATGGAGTGGTGGGATGCAATGAAATATATCATCGACACGGTTCAACCAATATACAAGTTCATTCGCTTCGCTGATCAGGACAAGAAGTCGAACATGTGCGAAGTCGTGATGGCCTACCAGACTATGAAACAGGAGCTGCAGTCTTTCTTTGGAACAAATGTTTTCACACTGAAAGAGTATATTGAGGTGGTGGACGAGAGGTTGGGTGACGTGTTCATAGGCACGTATGTGGGTCCAGGTAAGCACACACGAGTCATTTATTTTTAAACTCTATTGACATAATGCTTATTTGAAGTGATTTATATTTTGCAGCTGCTGTCCTAAATCCGAGGTATGCATATACGATGGATCCAACTCAACAAATGTTTCGTGGACTCAAAGATACATTTCAGCGCATGACGGATCTCCAGAGCGCCGTCCAGGCATTGCAGGAGTTTGACGTGTTTCGGCAGAAAGTTGGCGAGTATAGCAATGAAATGGCAATGCGGATGGCGATGGACCCAAAGACATCCCCCATGTAAGAGTTATTCCATATGAAATTGTTGTTTTCTCTATTCGAATATATTGCTTACATACTCGGTTGCACATGCAGCGTCCTGGTGGATGATGTTCGGATCAAGTACTCCAAAACTGCAGTACCTTGTCATGAGGCTTGTTTCACAATGTTGTTCGTCCAGTGGATGCGAGCGGAACTGGAGTACTTTTGCCTTGCTGCATACAAAGGTTCGCAATCGGTTGTCACACAAGAAACTTAATAAGCTTGTCTATGTCAACTACAACCTTCGTCTCCGACTTGAGGAGGTCTCCGGCCCACTGATGCGTGAAGAAGGTGATTTCATTGACCAGCTAGCCCATCTTTCTTTCTATGATGAGAATAATCCGGTGCGGGAATGGATGGAATATGGTAGATCTAACCGGGCTCCAGTTCTGGACGAGGATGATGAAGACGGCGACATCCCTCTCCCGTCCCATATTGTCAGAGATCAAATAAACGTGTTAGATCTACGTGAGGCTACGGGGAATGATTCCATCAGTGATTGGGCACGTCAAAATATAGGTGACACTCACATAGGGAAGAGAAAGTTGCAGAAGGGGCTAAGAAGGGTGACCCGAAGCGTCGAAAAGGCAAAGAAACAGCAAAACCAGTGAGCAGCGACACCGAGATTGATGATGGCGAAGGTGAGCGTAGTCCTCCGTATCAGGAGTCCGAGGATAGCAGCTCGGCCGATAATGGTGATGATGGTGACGGTGTTGATCCTGATGCTGGAGGTGGTGGTAGTGGTGCTCATGCTGCTGCTGCTGCTGGTAGTGGTGGTGCTCGTGGTGTTCGTTTCACAGACATACATTGCACATATAAATAGACACATATTTCTGACTATGAGTATTGACTACTAATTATGAAATTTGGTTGATTGCAGGGGAGACTCAGTTCACACATGCTACTCAGGACACCGACCATGGAGTACCGCACTCGCAGAGGAGAACAGGTGGACCGACGGACTATGACAGTCCACAGCACTCTTCTTCCTCCTACAGCGATTCCAGGCAATCTTTTCACTACCCCATTCCTGACATCAGCATGCAGCCACCGACGAGATGGGTGTACGAATGGAAAGACCCCCATTTTTATACTATGTTAGTTCAGGAATGACAGACAACATCGGCGTGGACGGGCCAAACTTGGCAACACTACAAGGCTGAGCTGCTTAGAGTGCGAGGTATCGCTTTGATGTCCACCGCCGAATACCAAACCGCGTCCCAAATGGGGGTCTTCCCATTCCTACGTTGAACTTTCATTTCATGTGTATATGTGTATGACTCCGTATTTGTATGCACGCTTATTACTATTGTATTTGTATGTATGATTATAAATTATTGCTTTGGTAAGGTCATTTACATTAAAACATGCATAGCTAATGCCGAAATTTTCTTTTATTTCACACCGGGATCCATTTTTTAAGCATCGGAAAACTGCTCGAAACCACCGGTATACCGGAATAATCGGCCGGTATGCCGCTAGGAACCGGACCGTCTAAATCACCGGTATACCGGCCAAACCGGCCGGTAAATCGGTCTAACCGGCCGGTATACCGGTTAGAACCGCTTCAACGGGGAAATTTAAATTCAAATTTGCGTTTGGCCGGTATATACCGGTTACCGGTCCAACCGGTCCGGTAAACCGGAACCAGTGGCCGACGGTTTGGGTCAACCGGTCGGGAAAAAAAACCTTGCCCCGTACTAGGAGGAGCTGTGGGAGCAGCGTCGCCTTCTCCTGCTCGTTCTGCTGGAATCCGACGACGGCGGCGATGGTAGAGCCTCGTCCCGGATGCGCTTACTTAACTGGCAGCGTGCGGTTGGGAGAGAGATGCCATGGACAGCCTGAAAGCTTTAGTGGCGGAGCACACTTGCTTGTTGTACTGATAGGTAAGTTCGTTACCCGGTTTGGTGCGGCTGCAGCGGCAGTGCAATCGATGTTTGCTTCCACAGGAATGTCTCGGCCCGGAAGGAAGGATCTGCATTCGATCATTCTCTCTTTTCCTTTTTCTTGGATATATATGGGTCTGACGCCTCCTCCAATGATAAAAGTCAGTATGTATCTATAAACAAGTAAATTTAAAGCCAGTAAGTAGGTCTAAGCTAGTATTGAAAGCCGTGCAGTGAGAGAGAAGCACATTAAAAACCGTTACAGACTGGCTACTAAGGGACTCCACTCATAGAGTTTAAGCCTCAAAGACTCCATCACAAGAAACTATATTTTCCAATGTAAAATGTGTTATTTTAATTTATATGACCCACTTGTCTCTCTCACCTTCATTTTTGATTTGCGTGAGGACTTGGAGTCTAAATAAAACTTAGAGTCTTGATTTCTCTCCCTCTTTCTTCCATAAATATACTGCCACATCAGCAAAACACAATAAATAGGAGGCTTAGACTCTATGGTAGAGTCTGGGTTGGGATCCTAATTTCTCGCTAGCTATTCACTTTTACTACTGTTTACATAGTAAAAATCTATTTTTGCTAGCTTTAGCTATTCCTTTGGAGGAGGCCCGATGATAATGGTTCAGCTTTCGGTGAAGTGACTGACCGGCCTCGTCTGCCTAGCTAGCTAGCTAGCCTTCTTGCTTCCAATTTCCAAAGTTGATGAAGTTTGATCCGGCTCAGTCTTCAGTCTTTACCCACTTCAAAGGAAATCTTATATGTCTGTGTTGCACAGTTACTCCTACCTGCCATCCTAATCCATGATGTACCGGAATCCACGCACGCCACATTCATCAAGCTTTGGAACACGCCATTCCCCACAAAGGAAAAGGGGGAGGAAAAGGGGGAACGGGAACTGGCGCATCAACCTGAACAATACCCGATGATGCGCCCCGCCTGCACCTGCACAGCGGCACGAGTCCAAGCATTCGTGTTATCGTGCGACCAACGTCTATTTTTGCGAGGACCCGCTGGGAATAGAATAGAAGCATTCAGCTCCTGTGGCATCGGGTGGTATAAAGAATCAGACAGCGCGGTCGCGGCCTCGCGGGACCGGCTACTTTACAACACAAAAGGCATGCGAATACGGAATATGAGAGTAAAAAAAGGGAATTTTGTCTGGTCTTTTTTCTTCTTTGTAGAATGCGCCATCATGGGTATTCTGTATTCCTGGGCAGCCAGGCTTCAATGCGAATCATGACATCATCTTTTCTTTCCCCTCTAAGGATGAGAGCAATGTGTACTGGGTTGAGCAAATTGGAATGTAGGAGTGCTGCTCAAAGAAGTTGATAGGCAACAAGCTCAACTCTTGCAGGCATTGTTCGGTCCCCTCACATTCCACTTCTGGATCAAATATCTTTGTCCACTCACTGATAACTATGCAAAACTCACAAACAAAAAGGTAGTGGTCGAGGCTACCTATGCACATAGCTTCGCCCAAAACATGGAACACCAACACACGCCTCCTGCGTAAACCTCCTCCGCAGAAAGACGTAAAAACGAACAGACAAGAAGCTCTGAAAGCCTGAAAAACACTGGCACAAACTGGGATCCAATGAAACTGACACAAAACAGGAACTTGAATCGGCAACATTGGGCACGAGAGAACACACAAATACATATAGGGGCCGGACGAAAGGCCTGTTCAGGCCCCAGCTTGCTTCGATGGCAATGGCACCAAACCGGACGTCAATGCCAAACCCTACACTTTGCACAACCAACATTAGCAAATTCAACGAACAATATTCCTTCCTATCTCTAAGATTCGCCTACCCTTTTTCTAGTAGTTGTCATCAGATTGTTCACTTGCCATTACCCATTTGGCACTTACAGAATCCCAGCCATGATAGTATAAGGAATCTGAATTGGCATAACGCCATAGCAGACAGACAAAGAACTTCATGTACAGAAATTAACCTACCTTTGCATTTAAAAGGATGATTGTTGTGCTGCACGGAGGTCAACACCTACATCTTTACAATCACATTTGCAAAAATGTAACCTATGTACCACGACTCCACGAGTACCTCAAAAAAAACAATGCTGTATGACATTTACAAGGAAAACGCCTAAAAAACCGCCCTGTGTGTGCAACCAACTTCTGAAAACGCCAGCAGCCTTACGATGCCTCCAACAACCCCAATGTACAATAATCCTGGAGCAAATTCCTCGCCTAACCTGTGCTTACGAACGTCTCCTCCCCTACTAACCTCATCTTTGCTTCTTGCCACCAGCCAAGATACGAGAGATTTGAAGGCCTCGGCTAAACGCCTGGTTGAATAGCAACCTCGTCTGAAACTCCGAGACAAACGGGAACCATGCCAGCACTGCCACCGGAACAAAGATGACAATCCCCATTAGGTACTCGTAACCCCTCGAAAGAGCCTTGACAGATCCCCACAGCCCACACGCCTTGATCACCGGTTTGCTTGCTTGTGATATCTGTTGTAAAGATCACAAACAGACTAGAGTGTCAGTTAATGGTTTATCTAGAAATCTTAACAGAGGATATCAAATCCTCGCAGAGATATACTCCAAGTGGGCCAACAGTTCACCGACATTTTTATCCAGATTTCTAAACATTGTTGGGCTATTTTTTTCGGTTACATCACTCACTTTTTGACCGTCAAAGTCGCAGCAAAAAGTTCCGCGGACAGAGTTTTCAGCAGGCAGGTATGTCTTTTCTTTTTTTGGTTCAGTGCTTGGTTTGTTCGGTGTGTTTGGGCCATATTCTGTGACGTGTTTGTTTCCTTTCTTTTTTCAGCTCACGCCCCATTCCACGCACACGTTTAAAGGGTGAGGCTAGTAAGGCCATTCTCAGTGGAAGTGTCATGAGAGTGTCATGGACATTAAATTTGATAACATGTACCAATAGTATGAGGAGAGAGAAGAGAGGAGTGTCATGAAATGTGAGAGAAGTGTCATCACCACGACACTCCACTGGCACAATTCTTAAGATTCTAGTCTAGGTAACTGTGTCGATGACACTCCCACTGAGACTGACCTAACTAGTTATGAAGAGGATCAAATTTCAAGACAAGTCGTGGATAAGCTATCATTGGATACTCCCTCCATTTTCTTTTGATAGTCCTATTCCATCTTGGTACAATGACCAAGAAGTACCTTGCTTTTCGTCACATTAATTATGACTCCTCGTTTTCGATGTTATCACCAATCTTTTTTCTAGAGAAGTTACTTTGCACAGGAATCGAAGGGGCATCCATACTATTCCCAAGATATCAACCCAAATAGGACTATCAAAAGAGAATAATTTAATTTTTGAAATAGGACTATCTAAAGAGAATGGAGGGTGTAATTCAATTTTGGAAATAAGACTGTCAAAAGAGAATGGAGGGAGTATTTCTCATAGGTGGAGACACTAGTTGCAGCAGCCAACCGGAGGCTGAGATAATTTGTTTGGGCGGCGGGCAGCAGAGAACATGATGTTTTGTTCATTTTTCGACTAAATTTCATGTTTCTTCCTGTCAGTTTTTGGATGTTGCTGTGTCATGGAAAATCTGTCTGATTTACTTTTTGTTTCCTCGCCCACATTCACATTTGTAGACTTCATTACGTAGCACAATCCTATCCGATACAAAAGTTGACTGATATGCATACAAAAAAATAGCCGAATTATGTGTAGTGATTCCCTTTTTATTTGACAAAAAATATGAATTTATACTAGGCCTAGCAGATGAAATTTAGGGCTTAACAACTGAAATGAGGGTAATGCTGATGGATGTACCTGCAGAATTGCCCATCCTGTGGGTGCAAATGCAAGGAAACTGGCAAATATATCACCAACTGTAAGGTGTAAGACAGTGAAAAGAACTGCCAGTGTTCCAACTGATCCGATGAACAAGGATAATTTAAGCAGTCGGAACATAAGCTGGTAATCCGCACTAAATTTCTTTCTTCCCATGGATACCACCTAAAGAAAGATCCTGATCAGCAACTTAACAAAGACATCACCTTTTTTGAAGAACAGCAACTAAAGATTATAAAACTAGCAGGCCAATGAAATTTACCTTTAAGACCAGCACCACAACAATGATAACCAACCAAGAAAGACCATAAACCTGAAGCAACAAAATCATATTTTTCTTTAGTGGGCAGCCACAATCATAGTGTCAAACAGTGCTTTTAAATAACTAAAAGAATCGTTCAGAAAATATTTAAGTTGTTTCTCCACCAGCCTTGTGGTAGGAGTAATTATGATCTATGAATCATCTGGCTCAAGTTGACTTGAAGAAAGAAACTCAAATGAAGTAAAGAACTTACAGAGATGCTTTTGTTGCCAGCAGAGATATTCAGGTGATATATGATACCATATTGGAATATGAAGAATCTGAGAGACAGAACGATCTCCCAGAAACGACCAAATAGACCTGTAGATTGTAAATGTTCCTGCTCCTCTTCCCACCATGATTCCCAAGCTTTGTTAGAAGGAACCCCAATCCCACCTCGACTGCTAATCCACTTGCTCCAGTCATCCCAGTCATCTACTATTTTCTGCCACTCAAACCCTGATGGATTGAAGAGGAATGGAGCAAATAGCCAAGTGATAACCAAGAACCACATTGATGACGTCAAGAGTATATAGGAAGTCGAATCCGTAGCAACATCACCGTACAACTGATAGACTACTAGCAGTAACATCAGTTCAAGTCCTTTCACAAAATGGCTCCTGGAGTACATTCTGTAATTCTCAGCAAACCTTACATGGCGGACAACAAAGCCTCTGCCAGTCGCTCTATATTTTGCACCACCATGCAGGATTGTGCGGCCAAAATAATGTGACTTAGTCCCAAGTGAGAAAGTGAAGAACACTGAACAGAGCTGAAGCTGCATGATTATGAAATCCCCCAGTGCGCTTCTGAAACCTCTTTCTAGGCCAATCTCCATAAACATGGGCAAGGCCATCAAAAGACCTAGCTGCACAATAGACTGAGATCCCATAGCCGCTTGAAGTGCACGGTTACCCCTCATCCGTGCTTGCTTCATAATTGCAAACTCAAGTCCACTTAATGCTAAGTAAAGTCTTCCGTACAAGAAGACATACACTATAATGACAACCATCTGCAAAGAATTAAGACAAGAAGATGAGAAAATATACATTACAGCGGATTGTAACAAATAGTGCATTCTACTGTCCTATATACATTACCATTGAGCTAATATAAAACCCAACAGTTGTGAAGTAGCACGAAAGCATCCGGAAGAAGTCAAAGCGATGACCCAGCCTGTAGATATCTCTGCTGAGTATTTGCTCCCCATTTCCACAAGCCACTTTAGCCTCAAAGAGAGAAATTTGGTTAAGACCGACATCACGTCCTTTTCCCACTTGGATGTACTCATGATGGGTGACATTTCCACGCCTTAGAGTTGAGTTGAAACCTGAAAAAAAAAAAGAATTAACTATATGCCTTCAAGTGCACAAATGGGCAAGACCCACAAATACTTTAAGAAACACATACCAGCAAAAATGTCTTCACTTAAATTTATACCACAGGAAGCCTTGCTAATGCCTCCTCTTGTAATGTGAAAAATCCTATCAAACACATCAGGATGTCCATAGTGAAATCGTACCCTGCCAAGAAAAGAAAGCATGTCAGATACACAGCATTTAGACTACAAAGAAAACTCGGCTGGTGGGGGAAGACCACGATCCATGGTATTTCACTAAGAGCTCAAACGGAGCTCTGCCTAGAAAGATCATGAAAGCTGGCCCCTCTCGTTCATCGGGATTCCGATCCCTGTGGTTCAGGCCTTAATCCGTGCATTTAGACTATAAGTCCGATGTTTTATGCCCTTTCCAACAGTAATGCCACATTTATACTCAGAACAAGCTTAACATTGAAAAGCTTCAGCGCAAATAAAGTTTTGAGCAGTGTCAATTGTTGATCTAATCTATAGCACCTTATTTACTTCCAATCTCAGACTTGAATGAATGAATGTTCATGTGTATTCTGTTTCTGAGTACAGAAAGAATACTTAATGGTCATCTTGCATTCTTTTTCTAAGAGATAGTTTTGCCACATTTCTTCTTAGTATAATGATACACAGCCCTCCTGTGTGTTCGAGGAAAAAAAGATAGTTTTGCCACAGATGCTCAGCAAATCTAACATTGTATCGCAACACATAAGACTCTCAGTGCCCAGTAAAAACAACAATGGATCTTGTTCCATTACAATATGACATAAGAAAATGATGTATACTTACTTCAATGGATTGGCTAGGACCCTCTGTCCTATTGTCACAAAACTCGTTTCTTGGTTTGACATAAACCATGCAAGTGACGACACACTACAATCCAGCATTCAGATATTAGTTGCTGATTTGAGAATCATGATGAAGAAAGTGCAATGGTAACTGCAAAGTTTTCAAACTACCTTCCGGTAAATATGTGCTCACGCACTCCAAGAATCGTTGGCTGACGGACACCATGGTTTTCATTGAATTCTTCCAGCAAATTCCGCATTTTCAAAGCCTCCTCCAAATAATTATCCTGAAGATAAGTCATAAATACATCAAATTGCAAATATATCATGATTCGTACCATAAGCACTCAATTTCACCTGATTCATATCAATAGTTTGGAGTGCTTCACCACGGGTAAAAATGATAGCATGATTTTGATTTTCAGGCTTCCCTTCACCTAATTTTGCTGGTCCTGGCAACTTTATACGGTATATTTCCTTCACAGGATACAAAGAGTAAGTGCTATTGACATCAGACTGAAACATCAACAAGGTTTGGAATGATGAAAAAAGATTTCGTGGGTATGCTTACCTGATCGTGATTGTCAAGAGCTTTTACTAACACTGAATAAAAGACCTTTTGCACCTTGTCACCATCCCTCTCTTCAACTTCATCAATGTACGCCACACGGAGGCTGGGGTAACTGTAGTTCCAAATTGAATTGGCATTCAAATTAATTCCAAGAAATACTATCTTTTGGGAGATGTCATTGTAATTAAATGTTAACTGCTGAAGTAAACATCAGCTGAACCAGTCTCCTAAAAACTGAAAAGAAAACATCTTAACCCTGGAGGAAGATTATGCCATATCATGTAATTGGCAAAATATTCTAATTCTCATTTCTTTCTCAGAAGAAATTACTTACTTTACCATCAAGTTCAAGATATCTGTTGCACGTCGGTCACCAGATTGTTTCTGATTGCCATAGATCTGGCAAGTAGCAACATATGTAAATTTCATGTCTGCTACAGCCTCGAGTTGAGAGGACAAAGATCTTTGGCTTTTCTTCTCCTCCTCTGCTGGATCTGCAACTGCTTTATATCCTTCCAATATCTCTGCAAGAAATACAGGGAACATATCAGTAACTAGTTTGAGGGCAGTAACAAAAATAAATGTTCCACCTTGAATCTGAAGAAGCCTACCAGATTCAGAAGCCATGTCAAGGAATGCCTGGAGCTTCAAAGCTCTCCTATAGTACATCATGCCTCTAACTATCCACAGAAAAAAAGACATCTGGAGATTAGCCAAATCATCCATATTTGATAAAAATAAGACAGATGTTATGATCAAATTACCTGTTCTGATCATAACATCTGTCTTATTTTTATCAAATATGGATGATTATGATCAAATTACCTGTTCTACATTTGTTCGAAAAAAAATTACCTGTTCTACAGAGTGTCTGCCCTCTAAGAGAAGCCCAATGGCGAAGTTGTAGGACATTTTCCTCGTTTCCCCAGACTTCACTTTCTCTTTTGCAATTAATTCTTTCCATGAAATTATTCCATTCATCTACAAAAGGAATCATGAAAAATAAATAATGGAATCTTGGTAACTTAATAATAAAGAATTGAAGGGTGGAAGGTCAAGGGATATCAAACAGAAATGGAACCTGGATAGATTTTTTGTAGGTAGAATATAATTGATACACCATCTTCATTCTCCAGATCAAGATCACTTTTCGAATATACAGTTTCCTCACTGTAGTAAGGAGTCATGACACTGCCACGTACAAAGAATGACACTAAATTATGTTGACGTCGATCTTTTTCATTAAATTCTTATGACAAGAGAGTACATTTAAACATAACAGGGTTGTCAGATATTGGTCATGGTGAATTTATCTTTATTTTAGATACAATATGTTTAACTACAACATAAACTACAACAAGGGTGGTAGACAAGTTTTCATGTACGCATCTAAAAGGTCCCATTTTGGCACGAATCTAAAAGACATAATTTCTTTGTTGATATCAAAATAGAATGTGAACAGGGTGCTGCAATGGTATTTATATTTCCTAGAATGGTATTTCCCCTTTCAGGGTGTTGTATTCGCTTCTACTTGAAATGAATTGAAGAACTACTTGAAAATAAATATACATATATATGATTAATATAGCGCATATTCTATACAACATCTAAAAAACAGAAAAACGAACTTCTGTTCTATCTAAGATCATAGCTCAGCCATCAGGACTGCGTGGATCAAGCCAGAACAGAAGTGGCAACAAAGGCAAGTCAAGCTTACAGAAATTTTAAAATGTTTGGGGAAACAAAAAAGCACCATTCTAGCATCAACACATATTTTAAGATGAAATAAACATGTCACTGCACAATGACAGCTGTTCTTTCAATCTGGTTTGATTCTAAAATTTTTGACTTTTTGACTCTGGGGATCTCCCTCAATTTTTTTTCAAAAAAAAAAGATCACACACCCCAAATCCAACATCCTTGTTAATTTGTGCATGGTCCAATGTTGCCTTTTCTCTTTACTAGAGAGCACACATTACTAAATTAGGGATTCAGTTCTCTCAAAAAATATTCATGATGCATTTGTGAACAACAGAATATCATAAGTTTTATTTTAGGAAATATTAAGCAGAGGTGGGAACAATACAGGATTCAAGTGAAACATTATTTTTCAGACAGAGGGATAATATCATGGTATGCGGGGAAAGAAACACCAATTAGTCCATGCCAAATGCTCCCATCAATTAAGTCAAAACATTTTAGATGCATAATAATTTTAGTTATTACATTATGTCCGCATACATTTTTTTTTGCAAATGAGTCATGAGAAACAGGAAAAAATTATGCTACTGCAGTACCACTTAAAACTGTTGGAGTATATTGAGCCCGTGTGTATAGAGGTCCATCTAGAGGACCATGTATAAGTATTATATATACCCACCCTTCTACGGTTGGAGGAATACATGCATTATTCTCTCCTACATGGTATCTTTAGCCTAGGTTTCCTCTCTCTCCTCTCTCCACCCTCCAGCCCGCCGCCGCCGCCGCCAGCCACAATGGCCGGCCGCCGGCCGCAAGCCACAATGGCCGGCCGCCAGCCCCTCCTCCTCCTCCCCTCTCCTTCCCCTCCCTCTCTTCCCTTCCTTCCCCTCCCTCTCTTCCCTTCCTTCCCCTCTCTCTGCGCCGGCGCCATGGCCTGCCAGGCCCGCCGCCTCCTTGGCCTTGCTCGATCCCGAGCAGGGCAGGCCCGCCGCCGCCGGCAGGGGCCTGGGGGCCGCCGGATCCGCCGCCCCCGAGGCCGCCGCCGCCGGATCTGCCGCTGGAGCGGCCGCCGCCCTTCCCTCCTCTGCTCCGCCGCCTGGGGCCGCCCTGCCGCCGCGCTGGCCGCCCAGGCTGGCCCTAGCGTGGGCGCAGGCGCGGGAGGGGCCCAGGCCGGGGCTGCAGCCGCCGCCGCCGCCGCCCAGGTCGTGCCCGGCCCTGGTGCGGGCGCGGGTGTGCCTGCAGCCGCCGCCACTGCCCAGATCGGGCCCATTGGCGCCCAGATCGGTCTTGCTGCTGCCGCCGCCGCCCAGGCCGTCCCTGGCGCGGGCGCGGGCGCGGGTGGGCCTGCCGACGTCGCCGCCGCCGCTCAGGACGTCCCTGGTGCGGGCGCGGCCCCTCTGGTGCCTGCGGGTGATGCCGCCGCCGCTGCTGCCGCCGCCGCCGCTCACCGCGCCGCGGTCGCTGCCGGCAAGCAGCCCGCCGCCGCCACAGTTGCCGATCCCACGTGGCCCAAGCTCGGGATGCCTCCCATGGATGCGCCGCTCTCTGCCGCCGCCTTCCGAGGGCAGCAAGCCGACGCCGCTCTCGCCGCGGCCCTCCTCGCCGCCAAGTCGGAGGCTTCGGCGGCCCAAGAGCGCGTCCGTGTGGCAGCCCTCACCTGGGAGCGCGAGCGCACCACGGCCGACGCCCTCGCTCTCCGGGTCGCCGAGGCGGAGCGCTACCTCCGCATCTCCTCCGGCCAGCCAGTCGACCCCGAGCAGGCCCCGCCAGCTGATCTGGAGCCCGGTACAACCAGACCGACCCCATGGTCGCCCAGCTCCACCTCCAGGCAGCCGGCGTCCAGAACATCAGGGCCCTGGTCTCCGTCCTCCTCGACCCCGCGTCCTCCTCCTACGGCCACTGGCGGGACCAGGTCCTCCTCACCCTCCGCCGCTACGCCCTCGACGACCACGTCCTCGTCGACTCACCGATCGAGGCGCGGGACGTGGCGTGGCTGTGCCTCGACAACGTCGTCATGTCCTGGATCTTCGGGACCATCTCCCTAGATCTTCAGGACCTCGTCAGGACCCACGGCGGCACTGCGCGCCAGGCTTGGGTGGCGCTCGAGGGGCAGTTCCTCGGCAACGCCGAGTACCGCGCCCTCCAGCTCGACGCCACTTTCTGCACCTTCGTGCAGGGGGACCTCTCCGTCGGTGAGTACTGCTTGCGGATGAAGAGCATGGCCGATGCTCTTCACGACCTCGGGGATCCGGTGTCCGATCGGGTCTTGGTGCTCAATGTCCTACGGGGCCTGAGCAGCACCTACGACCACCTGAAGGGCTGGATCGTCCGCCAGAGGCCCTTCCCCACCTTCCTGCAGGTCCGGGACGACCTAGCCCTTGAGGAGATCACCAGGGGTCTCGCGCCCGGATCGTCCTCGCCCACCCCCGCCGCGCTCGTTGCTACTCCACCGGCCTCCTCCGCTGCTCCTGCCACCTCCCTCCTTGGTGCTGCTCCCGCCGGGCAGATCGGAGGAGGGGGGGCCGTGGACGTCGCCGGCGACGGGGTGGTGGTGGTGGCACTGGTGGCCCTGCTTCTGGGGGTACCGGTACCGGTGGGGGCCGTCGGGGCGCGCCGACCCCGGCTCCCGCCCCTGCCCCTGGAGGTACGCCCTGGCCATCCTTCAGCACCCATGGTCAGGGCGCATCTCGATGTGGCCGTTCCAGGGTCCGGCAGGGGGGCCTCGTCCTCAACTCCAGCCGGTGGCCATGTTCACTGGTGATGCTCCACTCTTCGCGCCGTCCTGGACCCCGCCAGCTCAGCCCAGCCAGCAGCCGACCTGGCCGGGGGGGGGTGGTGGGACCAGGCCGCTCTGGTGCAGTCCTTCAGCACCATGGGACTGACGTCGCCGGCCAGCACCGAGTGGATCGCCGACTCGGGTGCCTCGTTCCACACCACTCCTAATGCCGGTATCCTCTCTTCTGTCCGACCCCCAAACCCCTCTTGTCCTTCTTCTATCATGGTTGGTGATGGGTCTTACCATCCTGTCACCGCCGTGGGTTCTGCTCCTCGTCTTCTTAATGTTCTTGTTGCTTCTCGAATGGTTCACAACTTTCTTTCTTTTCGCCAGTTAACTGCTGACAACTCCTGTTCTATCGAATTTGACTCCTCTGGTCTTACTGTGAAGGATTCGGCTTCCCGGCGTCCGCTTCTCCGATGTGACAGCCCGGGGCCCCTTTACACCCTTCGGCTTACTGCTTCCGCTGCCTTGCCTTCGGCTTCTTCGTTTGCTGCTTTTGTCGTGACGCCTTCTTCCACCACCTGGTACCGCCGGCTTGGTCACCCCGGCCGCAACGTTTTGGCTCAGCTCAGCCGTAGTACCGATGCTCCATGTACTAAGGCTCCCGCTGAGCACCTCTGTCATGTGTGCCAGTTAGGTCGTCATGTTAGACTTCCGTTTTCTTCTTCTTCTTCGCATGCTGCGCATGCTTTTGATATGATTCACTGTGACCTGTGGACATCTCCTGTACTCAGTATGTCTGGTTATAAATATTATCTGGTCATTGTTGATGATTTTTCTGATTACTCTTGGACTTTTCCTTTGCGCGCCAAGTCTGAGACCCTCCCCACCCTCCTCCACTTCTTTGCCTGGGTGTCCACTTAGTTCGGCCTCACAGTTAAGGCCGTCCAGTGTGACAACGGGCGGGAGTTCGATAACTCCACCTCCCGGTCCTTCTTCCTGTCTCGGGGTGTTCAGTTGCGTATGTCTTGTCCGTATACCTCTCCTCAGAACGGCAAGGCTGAGCGGATGATTCGCACGACGAACGACGTCGTGCGCACCCTTCTGATCCAGGCTTCTCTGCCCCCGCGCTTCTGGGCTGAGAGCCTCCTCACCGCAAGCTACCTGCTCAACCGCCTTCCGTCCACTGCTTCTGCTGCTCCCACTCCACACCACGCTCTCTTCGGTACCCCTCCTCGCTACGACCACCTTCGGGTCTTCGTGTGTGCGTGTTACCCTAACACCTCCGCCACCGCTTCTCATAAGCTGGCGCCCCGTTCGACTCGTTGTGTGTTCCTCGGGTACTCCCCTGACCACAAGGGGTACCGATGTTTTGACCTCAACTCTCGCCGCGTTCTGATCTCCCGACACGTCGTCTTTGACGAGTCGGATTTCCCCTACTTTACCTCCTCCGCACCTTCTTCTGACCCCGAGCTGGAGTCTCTATTTCCGACTGACCCAGTGGTTCAGCCACCGCTACCTGTCTGTCCTTTTCCTGCAGGTTTTCCCAGCACGCCGCACCGTTTCCGGTGATCCCTGCTGCGCCGAGTGCGGCCCCGGTGCCCGCGGTCGCGCCACGCGCGGTCCCCGGACCTCCGGTCGTGCCGCGCGCGGACCCGGTGTCTCCCGCTGCGCCACGTGCGGCCCCGGTGCCTTCACCTGCACCTGCGCGGTACGCTCAGCCGGTGCAGGTGTACCGGCGTCACTCGGCGCCGACCCCGACCCCGACACCGCAGCGGTACGCTAAGCCGGTGCAGGTGTACCGGCATCGTTCGGCGCCGACACTGGCGCCGCCTCCTGCTTCGGAGGCTCCTGCGACGCCGACGCCGGAGCCGTCGCCGCCGCCTCCTCCGGCTCCCTCTCGAGCCGAGCCGGAGGTATACCACCCGCCAGTCATCCATCGGGATCATCGGCATATCCATCCCATGGTGACTCGGCGGATGACGTCTCAGGCCGCGACTCTCTCCGCCACAGAGGGAGAGCCGCGGGTCTCTCCGGTACCCTCCTCTGTCCGCGACGCCTTGGCGGATACTCATTGGCGTCGTGCGATGAAAGAGGAGTACGCGGCTCTTCTTGCCAACCAGACGTGGGACCTCGTGCCGCGTCCGTCTGGTTGCAATGTGGTGACCGGCAAGTGGATCTGGACGCATAAGCGTCGGGCTGATGGCACACTGGAGTGCTACAAGGCTCGCTGGGTTCTCCGGGGGTTCACTCAGCGGCCTGGTGTGGACTATGATGAGACCTTCAGCTCAGTCGTGAAGCCCGCTACGGTGCGCACGGTCCTCTCGCTTGCGCTCTCGCGCTCTTGGACTGTGCACCAACTGGACGTGAAGAATGCGTTTCTTCACGGCACTCTGTCAGAGACTGTCTACTGCTCTCAACCAGTGGGATTTGTGGTTTCGAGTCGTCCGGATATGGTCTGCCGGCTCAACAAGTCTCTCTATGGACTGAAGCAGGCTCCTCGGGCTTGGTACTCTCGGTTCACCACGTTCTTGCTAACTTTGGGGTTCACCGAGGCCAAGTCTGACACGTCTCTCTTCGTCTACCGCCGTGGGGATGAGACTTCCTATCTGCTGCTCTACGTTGATGACATTGTTCTCACAGCCTCTAGTCAGCGGTTGCTTCAGAGTGTCATCACCTCTCTGCAGCAGGAGTTTGCTATGAAGGATCTCGGTCAGCTCCACCACTTCTTGGGCGTCACTGTTGAGCCTCGCCCGTCTGGTCTTCTCCTGCACCAGCGGCAGTACACACTCGATATCCTGGAGAGGGCTGGGTTGACTGATTGCATGCCTTGCTCCACTCCTGTCGACACTCAGGCGAAGCTGTCCGCTGATCTGGGTGATCTGGTGGCTGATCCTACTGCCTACCGGAGTTTGACTGGTGCTTTGCAGTACCTCACCTTCACCAGGCCGGACCTCACCTACGCTGTCCAGCAGGTCTGTCTCCATATGCATGATCCCCGGGAGTCACACCTTGCTGCGCTGAAACGTCTCCTCCGCTACGTCCGTGGCACTGTGGACCTCGGCCTGGTGCTTCACCGCTCGTCCTCTGCTGAGTTGGTGGTCTACACCGACGCTGACTGGGCTGGCTGCCCGGACACTCGTTGCTCCACTTCCGTCTATGCCGTTTTCCTGGGCGGCAACCTGGTCTCCTGGTCGTCCAAGCGGCAGCCGGTTGTCTCTCGCTCCAGTGCCGAGGCGGAGTACCGGGCTATCGCTAACGGCGTAGCGGAGGCGTCCTGGCTACGACAGCTCTTGGCGGAGCTCCACAGCCCGCTCGCCAAGAGCACGCTCGTCTACTGCGACAACGTCAGCGCCGTGTATCTCTCCACCAACCCCGTCCAGCATCAGCGGACGAAGCACGTGGAGATCGACCTACACTTCGTGCGCGACAGAGTCGCAATCGGCGATGTTCGGGTACTCCATGTCCCGACTACTTCCCAGTTTGCTGACATCTTCACCAAGGGGCTGCCCTCCTCGATCTTCTCGGAGTTTCGATCCAGCCTCAACGTAGCCGGTGGCTAGTTGTGGCTGCGGGGGGTATTTGCCCTTTGTACTCTATTTGTACTCTTTTCTTGTCCAGTCTTGAACACCGCTGCGTCGGTAGTTCAGACTGCGGGGGGGTGTCAGCTTCCTTGTTGTCCAGTCTTGAACACCGCTGCGCCGGTAGTTCAAACTGCGGGAGGGGGGGTGTTGGAGTATATTGAGCCCATTGTATAGAGGCCCATCTAGAGGCCCATGTATAGGTATTATATATACCCACCCTTCTAGGGTTGGAGGAATACATGCATTATTCTCTCCTACAAAAACCTACAGCGGTTTTGCGTTATTGTTAGCAAGTTGCTATATGAGAATAACCTGAATGAGAGCATTTTGCGTACTCTAGGTGCACGTGGCATGTCCATGAATAGAGAATTTGTGAAAAATGCTATTCTTCGACGAGCTTCGAGGTTTGTAGGCACGTCCATTGCTGATTCCTTCACAGTCAAAAGAAGGTGCAAGCGTTTAATCTGTAGACAAGTGGAGTTTGTGTACACTGTTATACAAAACATGTAGTCTAACTCAAATTCTAATAAAAGACTTAAAGATAATAAACTGTAGACAAGTGGAGTTTGTGTACACTGTTATACAAAACATGTAGTCTAACTCAAATTCTAATAAAAGACTTAAAGATAATAAATAATTTGCAGACATGACCTGTTCTTCCCACTGTGCTGAAACTGGAGGAGGGAAAACGATTGCAGGCTTTGTACCAGAACCCGCAAAAAGCTGTCTTCTTTCCTTGTTCCCATGACCGAACTCAGCCAGCTCTCTGAAAATGATAAAAGGTTGCGATAGTTAGTGGCCTATTGACATGAAAGACATGTATATACTCCCTCCGTCCTGTTATGTAGGGCATTGGAGCTTTTTGCCAACAAAATAAATATATGGGAAAAAGACGCATGTACCCCTCATTACTTCTCTATTTGGTTGATTAATTGCAAGATTATAGACCGGCTATTGGTTGCGGCACCAAAACCTAGGATATTTCCATTCCTTTTATTACTTCTTGGCCCGCCGGAATTAATTGGGGAGAGAGATTTTACATTTGGCTACAAATTTTAAACTCTCTAGTGCCTTACATTTCAGGATGGAGTAATTATCATGAGCGCAAAATGTAACAACCTGATCTCATTGACCATCATATCTCTCGTTATCACTTCTAGCATGTCTTGAAGCAAGAGTACCACATTATCAAACTTTGAGGCATCTCTTTCTTTCTGCATGTGACAAGTGTAATGTTAGTGACATGGCATCTTAACATAAACAGATAATCTGTTTTAACAAGTTGAACATTAGAATTTTCATATAGACAACAATTGGGTAAAGTAGTAGCAATGAATGAATTACCAAAGTAGATATAAGCTCCACAAATTTCTTGCAAAAAACTGGGAGCGCACTCATCCTAAAATTGGCAAGGAATGTATTCTTTGCAATATTAGCTTCAATTTCTTTTATTATAATGCCAATAATCCTGTTCATGTCAATGAACAAACATGTCAAAGAGGATCAATATAATCAACTGAACATGGACTTTAAAGATACATATGTACAAATGGCAACGCAGTTCAAGAAGACAACTAGCATGAAGGATAACAATGAGTGCTTTCTGCTTGCTCTTGAGTCTTGTCTTGGAATTTTGTTAATGTTTGGTCTTGTATACCTTTGTACATCTAACCTATTATATTAATAGCATCTTCCCATGCCATTATCCTAACAAAGCTTGTTTTATGATGTTTTTGATATGGATTGACTAGGGATAGATGGGATAGCAGGAAGAAACCGGCTAGTCGCCCTCCCTCTGGAGGCTCTGACTGCTTGTAAGGTTTCTTCTTGTTTGCTTCAAACTGATGTGCCACCTCCCATATATAGAGCTGAGCCTAACAACCAGTGCTAATCTCATGGGAATTGTAGAGAGATAGCGAGAGGGGGAAACACCACACACCCATTGTGGGGGGTGACCCTTCATATATATAGCCGAGACGGCTTGATGTACAAGTAAGAGTCAAGTAGACTTAGAGTACAAGACAAGTTAGCTATACATATCTCTAATACCCGCCCGCAGTCTGAGCGGGAGGATCCCGGACGCAAAGACTGGACCTAAAATCAGTAAATAACTGTACAGGCAAGCCTTTGGTCATAATATCCGCGAACTGGTGAGACGACGGAACGCGTAGCACACGAACCTGTCCCAAAGCCACCTGGTCGCAGACGAAGTGAATATCGATCTCTATATGCTTCGTGCACCGATGATGTACTGGATTTGCTGTCATGTATACAGCACTGACATTATCACAGTAGACAATCGTCGCCGAAGATAGAGGCGCATGAAGCTCCTGAAGAAGCTGTTGAAGCCAGCAGGTCTCAGCCACAGCGTGCGCCACAGCACGATACTCGGCCTCCGCACTCGAACGAGAGACAGTAGTCTGTCGTTTGGAGGACCAAGACACCAGGTTGTCGTCGAGGAAGACACAGTAGCCCGAAGGAGATCGCCGAGAGTCTGGACAGCCTGCCCAGTCTGCATCTGAGTATGCAGTGAGGGAGGAAACTGGACCAGCACCGATGTGCAAGCCAGTAGACAGCGTACCCTTCACATATCGCAAGATCCGCTTGAGCAACGCCAGATGAGGCTCCCGTGGATCGTGCATGAAGAGGCACACCTGCTGAACAGCGTAGGCGAGGTCGGGGCGCGTTAGTGTCAAGTACTGAAGGGCACTAGCCAGACTCCGATACTGGGTGGCGTCGGCCACCGGAGCTCCATCTGTGGCCGACAGCTTGGCACGAGTGTCCACTGGTGTCGACGTGGAGTGACACTCAGCCATGCCGGCGCGCTGGAGGAGATCCACCGCATACTGTCGCTGAGACAGAAAGAGGCCATACGACGAGCGTGTGACCGAAATCCTGAGGAAGTGATGGAGATCCCCGAGATCGGTCATGGCGAATTCGGAGTGGAGTAGCCCTGTGAGCCGGCGAAGAAGATCCGTCGAGGACGCCGTCAAGATGATATCGTCGACGTAGAGCAGCAAGTAAGCAGTGGCAACACCCTCTTTGTAAACAAAGAGAGACGTATCCGTAGCCGAGGCTGCGAAGCCAAGGCCACGAATGTATGTGGCGAAACGCTGGTACCACGCCCGAGGTGCCTGCTTGAGCCCATATAAGGACTTCTACAAAAAAATAGACATGATCAGGTGCAGTGGGGTCGACGAAGCCGGGCGGCTGCTGGCAGTAGACCGTCTCGTCCAGATGACCATGAAGAAAAGCGTTCTTCACGTCCAGCTGGTGTATAGGCCAAGCGCGAGAAGCGGTGATGCTGAGGACGACCCGAATAGTGGCCGGTTTGACAACCGGACTGAACGTCTCGTCGTAGTCGATGCCGTACTGCAGTGAGAACCCGCGAACGACCCATCTTGCTTTATGGCGAGCAAGAGAGCCGTCGGAGTTGTACTTGTGCTTGAAAATCCATTTGCCGGAGACGACATTGGCACCAGGTGGTCGAGGAACTAGGCGCCAGGTGCCATTGTCAATCAGCGCCTTGTACTCGTCCTCCATCGCGGCACGCCAATTAGGATTGGCGAGGGCACTCCGGTAGTTAGCCGGAAGTGGAGAGGCGTGGACGGCGGAGTACGTCAGACGATCAGCAGGCCCTGGAAGAGAGCCAGTCTGCGCCCTCGTCACAACACGACGAGGTGGATCCGGGGGCGGGCGCGGAACAACCACCCGGGGCGAGGACTGGAGAGCCCGCGCCTGAGGGATCGGGGACGGCGAGGTAGTCGTGGACGATCGTCGAGGCGGCAGCGGACCGTTGATGTGCGCTGGAGGCGGGCGACGATTGTAGACGAAACGGAACTCGCGTCCCGCAGGGGGCGGCTGGGGCGCAGCCGCGGTCAGAGCAGGAGCCGGTGAACGACCGGCGGCCAGGGCCGGCGTAGGAGCGGGCGAAGGGGCCGGTCTAGGGACCGGCGGAGGCCCGCCAATGGCTGCCGCAGTCGGGAGAACAGGACCGCGCCAGAGAATGGCGGGGTCATCCTCCAGGGGGGCGACCAGATCCCGCCCAGCGACAGGAGCCTGGGAGGGCTCGCTGGTCGCAGGAGGCGAGGGAGAGACGTGACGACGATCCTGCAGGAGAAAATCAAGAGCCTCCGCAGACGACTTTGTAGCCGAAAACGGAAAATTAGTCTCATCAAAAATCACATGACGGGAGACGATCACGCGTCTGGTCGAGAGATCGAGACAGCGGTAGCCCTTTTGGGAGGAGGGATAACCGATGAACACGCAAGCAGAAGAGCGTGGAGCCAGTTTGTGAGGTGTCGTGGCACTGAGGTTTGGGTAGCACAGGCAGCCAAAAACTCGAAGAAAGGAATAGTCTGGCATAGAGCGATGCAGGAGATGATGTGGTATACCGTTACTGATGGATGAGGAGGGCCGCCTGTTGAGCAGGAAAACGGCGGTCGCCAGTGCCTCCATCCAGTAGGCGGGAGGCATAGAAGCATGAAACAAGAGGGTGCGCACCATGTTGTTGAGTGTGCGCAACATCCGTTCAGCCTTGCCGTTCTGTGCGGAGGTATAGGGGCACAAGGTGCGAAGCAAGACACCGCGACTAGCAAGGAAGGTAGAAGTGGCGTTGTTGATGAACTCGGTGCCGTTGTCCGCCTGAAAGCACTTGACAGACAAGCTGAACTGGGTATGAGCATAAGCAACAAACTCAACAATATGCCTGTGGACCTCAGATTTATGCCGAAGAGGAAAAGCCCAACAGTAATGTGTGAAATCATCAACCATCACAAGATAGTACTTAAAACATGAGATGCTAAGCACCGGTGATGTCCAGACATCGCAATGAACGAGTTCAAAGGGGGCATAAGTGCTAGATGATGAACTAGTAAAGGGCAGACGCGTGTGTTTGCCGAGCTGGCAAGCATGACAAAGACCACGTGCTGCATTATTACATGAAATAGCTGAAATTTTATTAAGTTCTCTAATGGCGGCTGGTGCAGGATGACCAAGACGTGAGTGCCACAGCGAGGACGAAGCAGAGGCGACGTGATAGGCGGCTGCGGAGGAGCTGGCATGGGCGAGTGGAATGGTGTAGAGATCCCCGCCACTATTGCAGCGAAGAATCACGGTCTTGATCTTCAGATCCGTAATAGAGAAGCCAAAAGCGTCAAACTCAACGGAACAGTTATTATCGCGAGTAAGCTGTCGAACAGATAACAGGTTACGAACAAGATGCGGAGCGATAAGAACATTATTGAGTTGAAAAAGATAATCAGCTATAGGAATACTGGAAGTGCCACGACAAGAAATTGGTATGGAATTTCCATTGCCGACTGTGATGAAGGACGGCGAATGGGAAAGACGGGATAGAAGTATACCGTCGTTGGAGGACATATGAGATGTCGCTCCAGTGTCGAGGACCCAAGGGCTATTGCGCTGCACCGCCATCTGGTTGAGGGCGGCGATGAGACCCGCCTGGTCCCATGCGCCCATCATGGAAGGGCCTGGTGCAGGGTAGCCGGCGGGCGCTGGCGCAGGAGTTGACACCTGCGGCGGCGTGAAGGCGGTGTGAGCCTGAGGGAAGTGCGCCATGGGAGGGCGCCACTGTTGCTGTGGGCCCCAGGCCCATAGGTTGAAGCAGACCCATGGGCCGGCGGGCTGGGGTCCGCCGCGCGCTCCTCCTTGGGAACCCTGGCCCGTCTGCTGTTGCTGCTGCTTGCGGCCGCCGCCGCCACCTTTGCTGCTGCCGCCTTTGCCTTTGCCCTTGCCCTTGCCTCTGCCTCTGCCGCCGCCGCGGGGTTGCGAAGCAGGCGAGGACGTCGAGCGGCAGGACGCAGAGGTGCAGGCTGCCGTCGTGGAGGCAGTAAGGGCAGTGTTGGAGGCGACCTTGTTGTTGTTGGTGAGGCGAAGTTCCTTCAGGCGAAGCATGTTCACTGCCTCGGTGAAGGTCGGTAGTGGCCTCGTGTTGGCGATGATGTCGGCGGTGTTGGCGAGGCGTGGGTTGATGCCGTTCAGCAGGTTGAGCACCAGTTGGCTATCCAGGATGGGGTGGCCGACATCGCGAAGAACGTCGGCAGTCTACTTCAGCTGCGAGGCGTAAGCCTCGATAGGAAGGTCGCCCTGAGACAAGGAGGCGAACTCCTGGTTCAGGATGACGGCGCGCGGCTCCTGGTTCGCTTGGAATAGATCACGGATGGCCGTGTAGAGAGCACGGGCGGTCTGATCTGGCGCCATGGCGAGGTCAAGAACCCCATCGGAGATGGAGCCGTACATCCAGCTGCGCACACAAGCGTCCGGCTGATTCCAGGTGGGATTAGTCGGACGGGGCGTGATGGTGCCGTCGATGTGTCCTAGAAGGCCGAACTTGCCGCACATGGCGGTGAAGAAGGCGTTCCACTTGTTGTAGTTTGGCAGCCGGAGGTTGAGCTCGATGGGGACGTGGGTCTTGACGTTGACGGAGGCGTACGGGTTGATGATGATAGAATGTATAGCTGTGTGTGTATACTTGAGGCCCATATTGGGCGTGTAGGCCCATGTTGGGCATGTACACCTTCTTGTATTGCAAGCCACATTGGCTATATAATGAGAGGTCACCCCCCGCATAGGGTGTGCGGTGTTTCCCTATTCCCTCTATCTCTCTACATGGTATCAAGAGAATGCAGCGATCGGCCTTCCGCTTCCGCTCCCCCCCTGCGCTAGGGTTCCCCCCTTGCGCCCACCTCTCTGCCCTAGGGCGCCGCTCCTTCCCTCGCGCCGCGATCCCCTCGCGTCACGCCCACCAGCAGGCCGCCGCCCCTGGATCAATCTGATCCAGAGCCGCCGCCATGAGCATCTCCCCCTCCGGCGTCGCCAGATCGGACGACTCCGCGCCTGTGTTCCCTACCGCACCAACACAGGCCATCGTCGTCCACCCCTACACCACCGTCAACGTCAAGGCTCACGTTCCCGTGACCCTAGACATGAAGAACGGCAACTACTCCAAGTGGGCGTCGTCCTTCACGGCGTTGTGCGGCAAGTTCAGCCTCCGCCGCCACATCGACGGCACCGCAGCGCAGCCCGACAACCCAGATTGGGACGTCGCGGAGTGCTGCGTGCGTAGCTGGATCTTCGGCACCGTTGACGACTCCGTCCTCGACCTCGCCATCACCGACGAGAACCAGACCGCGCGCCAACTCTGGGTCGCGATCGAGGCCCTGTTCCGCACCAACACGGCCTCCCGCGCTGTCTTCCTGCTCGAGGAGTTCCACACCCTCAAGCAGGGCGACTCCACCATCGACGAGTACTGCCAGCGCCTCAAGTCGAAGGCTGCTGCCCTTCGACAGGTCGGCAACCCCATCACCGACTCCCAGCTCGTCCTCAGCCTTCCGCGCGGCCTCAACCCTCGCTTCGACTCCACCGCCGACGACATCGCCAACGCCACGGTTCTTCCGCCCTTCACGCGTGCCCACGAGCTGCTCTCCCTCAAAGAGCTGCGCCTCGCCAACGACGCGAAGAACACGGCGGCCACTGCCCTCGTCGCCTCCACCACCGTCTGTTGTACCAACCCCTCTTGCCGCTCCTCCTTCGCAGGGGTCGCTACGGGCGGTAGCAGCAAGGGCGGGGACAGCGGAGGCAGCGGCGCGCCCAAGCAGAAGGGCGGCAAAGGCGGCGGCAAGGGTCGCCGATCTGGTGGCCAAGGAGGCAAGGGCACCGGCGGCCCGCAGACCGGCGTCCTGCAGGGCGCCCCACAGGGGGGATAGTACCGTCCGATGGGACCCTGGGTCTGCTTCAACCCGTACGCCCCCCAGGGTCCCACGGGTCAGCAAGCCGGCGGCTCCTGGCAAGGCGGCCAGGGCAGGTGGTCCAGCGGCCACGGCGGGTGGCAGGGCGTGCAGGGCGGGCGCACGCCCGGCCTCCTTGGCGCCAACCCCCAAGCGCACACCGCGTTCGCCCCGTCGCAAGTCTCTACCCGTCAGATGTGGGATCAGGCCGGCCTCATTACCGCCCTAAACCAGATGGTGCTCCAGAACTCCAACTCCTGGGTCATGGACTCTGGTGCGACCTCCCACATGCACTCGTCGGATGGTATACTTCTTTCCCGCCACCCCCCTCCCATCCTTTCATCATCGTGGGCAATGGTCAGACCATCCCGGTTTCCAGTCATGGCAGCTCATACCTACCCACCCACGCGTCAAATTTTTCTCTTCATAATGTTCTTGTTGTCCCTTCTCTAGTGCGCAACTTACTTTCAGTTCGCCAGTTCACCAAAGACAACAATTGCACTATTGAATTTGACGCCCTTGGTTTTTCTGTTAAGGATATCCCGACCAGTCGCGTGATTCTTCGCTGCAATAGCTCCGACGGCCTGTACACCATCCCCGCCAGCCCTGCAGCTCCACACGCCAGTCTCGCCATCTCCACCAGTCTCTGGCATCAGCGTCTTGGTCATCCTGGGGTCGCCACCATAGAGTTGCTTAGAAATAATGCTTTCATCCAGTGTAATAAATCTAGGCATACTTTTTGTCATTCATGTCAACTTGGCAAGCATGTGCGTCTGCCGTTTAGTACCTCTAGTTCTATCAGCACTATGCCTTTCGAACTAGTTCACTGTGATGTCTGGACCTCTCCTGTAGCGAGTATTTCATGTGCTCAGTATTACCTCGTCATTCTTGATGATTTTACTCATTTTTGCTGGACTTTTCCTCTTGTTCACAAGTCCGAGGTTGCTGGTCATCTAACCAACTTCTGCAGCTTTGCCCAGACACAGTTCGGCCTTCCCGTTAGAGCTGTTCAGGCTGATAACGGCACTAAGTTTGTTAACAATGCTCTCGCCACCTTCTTTGCATCCCGCGGCATTCACCTACGTCTCTCGTGCCCTTACACCTCCCAACAGAATGGCAAAGCCGAGCGCGCTCTTCGAACCCTCAACAATAGCATTCGCACCCTACTCATTCATGCTGGCATGCCGCCCAAGTATTGGGCCGAGGCCCTCGCTACGGGGACCTACCTCCTAAACCGGCGTCCCTCCTCTGTTGTTCAGAACAGTGTTCTCTATGAGCTGCTACACCGCCAGCCACCCGACTACGCTCATCTTCGCGTTTTCGGCTGTCTATGCTATCCCAACATGACTGCCACTGCCAAACACAAGCTTGCTCCTCGTTCCACAGCTTGTGTCTTCATCGGTTATCCCTCCTCCCACAAGGGGTACCGCTGTCTCGACCTCACTACTCGGCGGATCATCATCTCTCGCCATGTTGTGTTCGACGAGACCTGTTTTCCGTTCAGTGTTGACCCATCCAGTGTGCCTCCGAGCTCTCTGGACTTTCTTCTTTCAGGTCACGCCGCACCGGTGCCTCGCACAGCAGTAGCGGCCCCTACTGCGGTCGCTCCGTCGCTTGTCGACGTCGAGCAGCCGCGCCCCCGTGCTCACCTGGAGGAGCTCAATGTGGCTTGCAATACAAGAAGGTGTACATGCCCGACATGGGCCGCCCAATATGGGCCTACACGCCCAATATGGGCCTCAAGTATACACACACAGCTATACATTCTATCACATCGTTGAACAAAAAGGTGATTAATGTCATCTTGTTTCTTAGTTTTAACATGAAAGTGCTTATTTCCTATAGCATTACACTGGATTAGATTCCTGTAATGCAGATAACAATTTTGAGTGACAACGATAACTCCTTTCTCATGAAGAATACTTAAATAGCATGAAAGAATGCCTCAAAGAAAAGGCATGAAAGAGTCTAAAATATTGGGAACATACCTTTTCTCATTTTCTCCAACCACCAGTACATTAAGAACAAGTTTGAATGATTCATAACATTCCAGAACAGCACATTTCATGTACTCATCTGCACATATACGTTTCCAAAGATCTGAATCTCTAGGTCGAAATTGTGCTGCCATGTCTAACGCTATAGGTATCTGCATCATAAAATAAATTTCTACGATAAATTTACCACCAACATGCAAATAAGGTATAAATCTATTTTGCCAAACCTTGCTAGCAAGCAAGAACAGTGGCCACTGCATCAATTTGAGGCTGGGGTCTGACGAATAAGGAACTCCTAACAAGTCCATCTCCCTGTGACATAGACTTCGTCAGCTTTGCTGCAATGTTAGTACTTTCTATGTTTTCTTATGAAACAGGAGGTAAGTGCATCACCTATCACTTATAAGATCTTCTTCCCGGAAACTGCATATTACTTCATTCCACAATTGAGCAAACTTGGCAGCTTCAGTTCTCTTGCTGGGAGAAACCTGTTTTTTCAATAATTTATATTCAGAGGTTGCATTGATTTATTAGGGGAATCATACAAAAATTACAGTCATTTGAAACCTCAGCAAAGCGCTTTGCGAGTGAAAAGCGTCTGTTTCTGCTTTTATCTGATGGCACCAAATACGTATTGAAGGCTCCAGGCAAAGAATGGAATCGTGATCTCAGCATTCCCAATGTCCGTATCTGAAGTGAATAAATTTCATAAAATGATTAGAAACTACATCAGTATCATTCAACTGAAACATTAATGTTGCACACGTGGCTATCTATACATAAGACCAATAACACTTTTTTGACAAAATATAGCATTAGTACAAATGTGGCAACAATTAAAGGAGCGAATCAGACTATGCATGCAACAAACCATCAAGATTAGTCTCTGTGCTCAGTTTCATGAATATAATTTCCTTAAAAATGTCATATATATAGAGAGAGAGCGATAAAACCTTGAAATTTTAGTGTAACATAAACAGCAGTCTGCCAGCAAACAGATCCTTACAAACACGAACATTCCTTGTGAAATGGTAACTGAACATTTCCAAATTATTTATTCAATTGAATTTTATAGATCCTAGGGCTGCAGAAGAATTTTTTCACCTGTTAGGATATTTCAGTAAGATTTTTCCATAAGACAATATATTGCGTACAGCTTCTAGCATACATGCCATTGCAAAACAATTATTTGGTGATCAAGATCTCTGCACATTCTAATGCTCATTTTGACCTTCAATAAGATAACAAGTACCATATAGTGGTTTTAGATTCATTTATTACCTCCCCAAGTCGCCCAAGTGCACCAGTCATGCCACCAAATATGGTAGAGTAGATGGCGTACCATATCTGTGTGTCCATTAAATAGACCTGCAATAATTAAAGGCAACACAAATGAATATTAGAGTTACAGTTCATGTTCCAAAATGATGAAGAATAAGATGATATACTAGCCAAATAATATATAAGTTTAATAAGTTCATACCAGGAGAACAGGAGCCCAGAGCGAAAGGATAGCACCAATATTATAGGATGCTGCAAAGGCAATAGCTATTATTAATCAAAGAAAAGGGTTCCCTCAATGAAGATCCCCACCACGCAAAAGAAAGAAAGAAGAAAGAAAGAAAGAAAGAAAGAAGGAAAGGATCAACTACCATTTGGAAAAAATTCATGCCACTCATAACGGATATTATGAACACCCATTACGTCCTTTGTTGGCTTTATCAGAGGTTGAATCTGCAAACCAGGATGAGAATGAGGTTCAGGTTCAGATTTAAAAGAATCCTTGCAAAATATATAATTGGAGAACTTACTTGGACAAAGTAGCTGAACGAAAATTTGGAGCATAGCAGCAAAATCCAAAAGAATGTATACCTTTTGAGTTGAACAGAACAGAATAAGCATTCCCAGAATGAAGATCACAAGTAATAATAAATAAACAAATAGCATATTAACTTACTTAAATAGTGAAACTTGGCTTTCGTGCATCCCACGGCCAACATAAATTCGTTTCTGCAATTTACCGTGCAATTAGGATGATATAACAAGTGTATGGACCATAATATAAAGAAAATGGAAATGAAATGTACATGGAATTGTTTTGATTCACCAAAACAAAAGGTGAAGGAGACAAATAGTAAGAAAATAATTTAACCTTAGAAGAATTTTATGGTCACACTGCAGAAGTAGGTCAGCATACCAAATGTATTGATTATCTTAACTATGGAAGTAGTTATGCAAATGATCTACCTCCATTAACTTGAGTGGCACAAAATATGATCTCCTTCTTTAGTAATTTCTCTCTAACAAATCTAATAGGAAATGTTTGGCTTAACAATAATGTTAGAGAAAAGAACATCCACTATGGTAGTAAGCTTTGAGGAATTATGCAATTACCAAACTAGATTTTCTCAAACGAAGATCAAACGATGGAATAATTTCTTCCTTTGCAACAGAAGCCCTTTGCTATTTTGTACTTAGACTGTTTTATGAGCTAACTTTTTCTCAACCAGGAATACTGGGATGCCTGAGAAATAACAAGTGATTGGCATATAACTGGCACAAATATGCTGGTAACCTAACAATCCAAATTTACAATCATTCATGACGTTCTAACAAATTTGAAGAATATAACTCGCATTAGAATATGAAACTTCACATTCACAACTTATAATCAAAGAAATCATCGAATGCATTTTTGCAAACTTAAACAAACTATAGTTCTCGAAGAAAAATATTTCCAGGAACTATGAGGAAAGAGCATGAAAAATTCTGTGACCAAATGTATTGTTGAAATTCATTAGCTCAAGTTTTGCCAAGTATAAAAAATGTTATCATACAGGGAAAAAATGGATTAGTTTTTAATGCTAGACATGTCACATGAGCACTTCCATAAAATATAGATAATTATATTAGATTGAATTGAATACCTGAGACCACCACAGAAGTAGTCTAACAATGATCCAGTCTGAACTTTCTATCCACCTTCGGAACATTGGAAACAGGAAGAGTGCTGCACTAAGGACATTCGGTATCAGGTACACTGCCACAGCCAGCATATATAAAGTTGGCACCCCTTTCACATAACGGAACCATTTTTCCAGATTTTTCAGCGGTAAGTTGACTTTTGCTGCAGTACTAATGTAGAAAAATGGAAGAATCACAGCCCATACGGCACTAACAATGATCTTCAGAATATTTCTCAAAACATCAATGAACTTGCATCTATGAGAACCAGGGAAGTTCAGAATAAAGTCTAAAATGCCTGCCATCAATTAAATAAAAAATATTAGTCATACTTTGGAGTAGAAACTAAATGTTGCATTGATCTGTGTAAAAACATTATAAGCTCCAAACTCAAGCATGTCAAGAACATGACTGCTCCAAGGTCTATATAGTTCTCAAGACTAAGGAGATGAATGTGATGAAGTTGCAAAATTTTAGGGGGTCAGTAGAAGGTATCCGCAGAAGGTTGTACAAGTAAATTTGCCTACTGAAGCAGGAAAGTGGTAAGGCTAACAAATTCAACAGATGTTCAATATATTGCTTTTGGTAAAAGTTAGATGCCAGTCATTAGTTCACAACTTCACATTTTACTTCCATTAATTGTTCAGTATCTATTAACAGAGGAGTTCATCTACCACAGTTTTGAAACAGTGCTAACGAACAAAACCAAAATCTAGTGCATTTCACCCTAAAAATTCACTTGGCTGTAACCTTACAGTTGGTTAAGAAACAAAGAGGCAATTAAAGAACAACTAGCACAATGGTTTCATTAGCAATATCTAGTGAAGAAACAAGACATGTTAACATTTTATCACGTACCATATTGATGTGTATATATTTCAGGGAAAAAATCATTCAGAAAGTACTTTAAAGGGGAACATACTTTGCAGGAACTGTAGAAATGCTGCAGTGACGAATACACTAGATAGAGAATATAAAAGGTCTTTCTGAAGGATTTGAGTCACCGAATAATCATTCCAAGCAAAAATCAGCATTGCCTGTTCAGTAAGCAATTAGAAGATAAGCAGGTGTTAATCTATAGTCAAGATAAAAAATAACCTATACTGCTACTTACCTGAAGAGCCAAAATGTAGAAAGTCCACATTCGGTCAAAACTTCGGAAGATATGCCAAAACGTTCTAGTCTCAACGAAATTTGTTTTCCCTGTACTTTTAGTGGAAGCCTTTTGTGGTGAGCTTCCAGCCTGTAAATAATGTTTTGTCAAAAAAGCAATGCCCAATCAATTTATTTAGCAATAAATAGTTGCAGAATGCAGATATCAATTCTGTACCATGGTTACAGGCTTCGAATCATGCACAGATTTGAAAAAATCACCATCATCCCGCATAGGCCACCCCAGTGAGAAACAATCAGGCGTCCTGTGAAATGGAGTGAGATTTGTTATGGAAAATGTGAAAAAGATGTTGGTATGCATTCAGAAAAATATAACAGTGGACAGACCAGAAGTACTCATTTAGATCATCATAGTTAGACCATGCAGAATGTGGTGTCTTTCCATGCTGTGATTTGCCTGCCTCCTGCAATTAATAACAAGTATCTGTATTCGAGGAAAACTTATTGCTAATCGTATATGATGGTGCTTCATCAAAAGTACCTTTCTGATGACACGATAGATAGGTGTGACCACTTTCTTCAAGAATGCCTCCTCATCCCCACCATAAGATGGCCTGATATTTTCGCCAGTCACAATACTAACGTTTCCAGCTAACAGACCATGTAGCTCATATGCCATCTGAGAAAATCGAAGATGCCATGTCAAACAGGATAGGTACATTGTTGCAATGAGCTCTGCTATTGAATATGATAGTAAAAAAATGTGAATCATACATTGTGGAAGATGTAGCAAAGACATTCTGGCATAAATCTGATGTTTGCTGCTTCACCCCATATAAGCAGATAAAGACCAAGATATAGAATCTTCCGCTGCTGAATTTCCTGTGGTTGTGCGCCTTGAGGAAATCTGCAGTTGCAAGATCATGAGCATAATTTGCGTTAAGATAATTAAATTCTGCTAAGTAAACAAGAGTAAGGAATATTATACCTTAAACTATGCTTCCGTGACAAAAATTTGCACCATTTCTTGTAATTGCCGAATAGCTTGGTCATCACCACATCAACAGCTCGGTCATCAAGCTGTCTCAAGGATAAACAAAAAAGTTCCAGTGAACTAAGAGGAATGAAAGAAGAAGGGATTGATTAGTATTCTCTAGCGATACACTTGAGTTGCATGCTCAATTTTACGAACCAGTTGCACAGTGCTTCTCTGTGTGTTTGGACTGAACTATAGTTTGCATGCAACTAGTCATCCCACGTTTTGCATGCAACTACTTCAAAAAACAGTTAACCAAATCCCAGTAGCACAACATATTTCTAGACACCATTATTGCCTTCTGGAGACTTGTGAGTACGATAACAGAGGCCGAGTTGCATAATATATCACATTTATCATGATGTTATGGTTAACCACTGAAATGAATTGTGACAAAGAGCAAACCTTGCTAAGTGGTTCAGCCTTCGGCTCGAGTCTTATGTGGACATTAGCAAGGAAGAGAATCAAATGCTCTCTTTGATTCCGCACACTATCCCTCTGCACATAAGAAGGTAATATTAGATCCAAATGGAACCAAGGTTTACTAGGAATGGAATGATCAAATGAATACATATGCTTTCTCAATAAAAAAGGGCCAAAATTCCCATTTTCGTACAAAGAATGACCAAGTTAAAATAGGTGCAGCAGACCTGAAAGCCAAACATAGACCTCAACCAATCCAGCAAATCAAGATCACCTCCCTTTTGCCTCTGTGGCTCGAATGTTGGTGGCCAGGTCAAGCCCCTTGTGTTCCTCAGTGCTGCGACCGCTGCTTTGATCTGTTAATAATGCAACTGGACCATTTCAGCTTCTTTGATTGAATCATTACAATGTCATTATCTTTTAGAGGAAACACATCCTACAGTCCTGAAAGGTTACCTCCTCCAGCTGCATGATGGACTGGGATGCACTGGCAGCATCAAGAGGAAGGATATTGAACGGTGCATAGATGTCTTTCTTCTCTTGCACATCCTTGTGCAAGCGAATAATCTGTGCAGCAGAGTATTGGAAAAAATCATCCCAAACATTTCAAATTTCAATAGATATTAAGAGAAGACACTGAGCACGAACCTCTGGGTTCACTTCTTCAACCTTCTCGTTCTTATTGACAGCACAGAGCACCTCAAATAGGACTCCAGCGGTCTGATAGGCCTTTCCAAGCTGAGCCCTACAGGCAACATTAGCATGGGACATGGTGCTTCATGCCTAGGATTAGATTTGTCGCAGATATTGGGGAACTCTGGTTGGATACATGGGAATTACCTGTCGGCTTGTTCCCCTTTGTCGAGCGCACGAACGTAATTCTCATAGTATTGTTGATAAAAACTCTCAATTTCACGAGCATCGCTTTTCTTCACACGCTTAGCAAGACTAGGGCTATTATCCTGTGGTGTTGCAAACAAGTCAAAAATAAATTTCTCGTGTAACTCTTTGTGTTCAAGAGGAAGTTGTGTAAAATCCCGATTAAACAAAATACTACTGTATTTTCCATTTTCCCTTTCCACCTTTCTCTCTGTTGAATATAAAACAAAGTATGTGTGCCCTCCTCTGTACAAGTTAGTAAAAGTGAACAATTAAAAAATAAACCAGAAAATACGGCCAATTCATTTTGCCTCGCCCAAACTAAAATGTGAGTAAAAGTTAAATGCCGATGCACTGATTAATCCAAATGGTCATGAAGAGGATCCCATATTATAACCTTGAATTGGTTTAGTTACTGTCCAGATTAATTCAAGAGTTTGTAAGTAAACTCAGATTAGCCATGAGTTAATGATCAAATAATTCTCCTTGGTCAATAAAAAAATTGGAATTCAACAGATGAACAATTAAACAGAAGTAAGCAAGGGCGTAGCATATATCATTCCGTTACAGAGTACTGGAGCATCATGGTTAATAAATTCAGCATACATGCATGTTTTCGACCAACTTGTCTGGTTTTTTATCTCATCAAATTACCAAAAAAATATTGAACTGAATATCCAATGAATTAGCTATTAGTGTTCATCGAACATCATCTAACAAACTAAAAATAGATAGACACCATCATTAGTCAAGTGCATACATTTATTTGTTGCCTTCGAGCATTTTACAACAACAGCAAACCACATTTATGTATATAACTAGCGAGCTACACTTTCTCTGTGGCTTGTTTTCCAACATAACGTAACTTCAATTCTGAGGCTTACAGACAAATACATTAATGATATACTTGTCTACCAAGTAATATTTTTAGAAGGCTTATCCAGCACAGTACAGATTACAACCATGCAAGCCAAATAAATTCCTTGGCAACAGCCAAGAGGAAAACAGCAAGCAACTAGAAACGAACTGAAATGAGTAAATATAAATACAATTGAAGGAGAACAACAAGTACGGCTAATAGCACGCAGAAGATGTCGAGCAAGGAAGATCGCTTCTCACCTTTTCAAGACGTTGGAGCAGAGCCGTCTTGAACTGCCTGACACCACGGCCGATGGAGTTCTGATCCAGCCGGTGCGCCTTCTCAAAGGCATAGAACCGACCTAATTTCACAACAAAAATATCAAGATGAAGCGAGCAAACGGTTAACGACTTGAATTTACTATTTATGAAGTAGCAAAGCCTATTATCCAAGTTCCATCTGATTGCAATTGCAAACTGGTTTAAACAAACCAAGGAATGCATCGGCTTTCGGCAATGCCAGAATTGATCATACGTACGGATGCTAGTAGAAAACAAACTGTGATTCGTGTGGATGCGAACGTACTCAAAATTGCTCTTCGAAGCAGGGAAACATGATAAAGCCAAAAATATTCGCAGGGAAATCACAGCGACTTTTGTCTGAACAGACTCGCATGATCATGATTTAAAGCTAAGCACCTCTCAGGAAACCACGAATAAGGCGTGCATGTGCCAAAAAAAATCTAAGAATAAATTCTCCGAAGTGCACTGAGACATAAAAATTCCAAGCTCACAGCCAAGCCAAAAAAAAGTTCATCAGGAGCGCTCGCTTAATTTATCACAAAATCCAGACACAGACGCTTCAAAACTTCACCCGAATAGAATGCACGGTGCACCACAATAATCACGAGAACGCGAATGCACGTACAGAGGTAGGCGACGCGGGGGCGCTCGGGCTCGATCTCGGCGGCGACGCGCAGGATGGGGGCGATGCTGCTGAGCGTGGACGGCACCACTTCGTTGTCGAAGACCTCCATGGAGAATGTCGCCACCGCGCCCCTCGAGCCGCGCCGGTTGAGCCCCGCCGAGACGTACGCGGACGTCGGCGTCACCGGCTCGTTCCCCGCCGCAGCCGGCGGCGGCGGCGGCTCGTCCCCGCCACCGCGCGGCGCCGTCATCTTCGCCGCCGCTCCACCACCGCCTCGCGCGCGATCTCCCGGGCGATCCGCCTCCTGCATTGGGCTAGGGTTAGCGCCGGGGATTCGGGCTGGGGAGAGAGGGCGGGGACGAACCCCAAAACTCGAGGCCGCGACCGCAAACGCTTCTCCTCCTGCCGCCTCCGCCTCGGCTCGCCGTCTCGGGGGAACAAACGGAAGAGGCGATAGGGGAGCCGGGTGAAGAAATACAGGGACTGGCCCTCGCGTGCCCGCGGCCTATTTATACTCCGATCTGACGGCCCAGGTGAGCTGCTTGGGTGGGGAGCGGGGGCGCGGGGGAGATCAGAGGCGTCGGTGTGGTTGGCGTTCTGAGCTCCGCTGCTCGTCGAGGCGGTTTTCCCTTGCGGAGTTGCGGACGGTGGGCCGAGCGTCGTGGCTGGCCACTGGAAGCCTGGAACACATCGCTGCCTTGTGTGTTTTGTCACCCCGGAACGTACCTACACATGCCATTTTCTTCCACTGACACCTCTGCCCCACTATATTTCAGCTGTGAAGGGTGGTGAGTTTCTACGTACAGGAAGAATTGCATGGCTCGCGCTTTCCGTTCGGCTATTTCTCGGGCCCGGTGTCAGTGAGTCGTCAGAATGCAGTAGCGCGTGAGTTGCTGCCCTTAGAAAACTTGGCGACTCCGTTTCACCGGCGAGGCGGGCGGGGCGCGAGACGGGAGCTGCGGTGTCCGGCTGGAATTTTGTCTTCTTCCCGCGAGAAACGGAGGTCACCTTCTTTTATTCTCCATGTGACTGTCACGTGGGCCATACGGCCGAACGGCCTGACTCGCTGAACTGGCTAATCCGATGTCTCGCGTGCAAGATTTGCGTGGCCAAGGTCCAATCTCCCTTCTCTTGCTTGCCTTGAAATTAGCAAGAGGATTGGGCAACCAATCTAACATAATAGGTCATGCTTTTAGCATGATCCATTAATATTGTTATTTCTTATACTTCATAGGCTTAGTGTTACATTAAGGAGACAAGCCTAGCACAAATGATTATAACTTATTGATAAACACTTTAAAAGTGTCAAAGTTATTACCTCTTACATAACATATGCGGCTAGAAACTTGACCGTACATCATCTAATTTAGATCTTCTAAAACTTTCATCGACCATCTTAGATATGATAACATAATTTATAAATGCGTATGTGGAATGTGGTACACCTATGCCATCAAGACTATGGACTTTGGTTTCACATCAATTCTAGCATTTATCTTTTGATAAACGCTAAAACATCAATTCTACTCCCCCTGTTTCAAAATATAGGTTGTTTTGACTTTTCTAAATTCATATATTTTGTTATGTACCTAGACATATGTGGTTCCTTAGAAAAGTAAAAACGACATATATTTTGGAACGGAGGGAGTAGCATTTAAAACATCGATTCTAGCATTTATCTTTGGTTTCACATCAAATGTGGTTCATTGGAACGTGATTTATCTTTTGCCCGTTTCAAGGAACCACATTTGCGAACTAAAGGGAGCTTAGTTAGTTAGGTTTGTTGTTTTAGGAATATGCCCATTGGTGTTCAAATCAACACTCAAGTTAATTATAATATTGTATTTCCAAATTTATTTGAGATATTAATGATGCTATTATTTCAATGGCACCTAGCTGACGTGTCTATTAATAACAAGTAGTCCGCGTGATTTGACCAACCTTAGGATTAGTCCTTCGAAAGTGCTAATAAAGAAGTATTTTGTGAGGATAGTATTTGACTTCGTATGCATATATAATATAAATATCTACATCTAACAACTATATATACCTTGTAATGTTTGTAAGATTGTGTTTTATGCGAGAGATTACTTATCTATTCTATATTTTCCAACACTTAGCCGTACATCCACCGTGGAGGCCTAGCGGCTAGAGCCCTAGAGGTAGGAGTGGTAATGGGGCATGACCCTAATGACCTCTTATATAAGATTAGAACCCAGCTCGGATCCACCCTTAGATTATTTTTTTAATTCAAAATTTTAGGCACTTTACCACTAGGGCATCCACGCCCCCTCCGTGGCTCTCTGACCTCCGGGAGCCACCGCATCCGTCTAGTCACTCCCGTGGGTAGCGTACCCCGTGCGCATCCCCCGCCCAAGGTTTTTTTTCCGACTGGAACCGGTCCGGAAACCGCGGTTACCGGTGTAACCGGTCCGGACCGGTTCCGATACCGGCCGGTTTGAAACCGACCAAATTCAAAACTTCAAATTTGAATTCAAAAAAAATGAAAAAATTCTAAAAAATTCTAAAAATACTTCAAGTTGCGACGAATCTAATGGTGTCAAATTTTTTTCAAATATTCGTTCATTTAGTATACTTTGCGTGCATTTCAAGTTAAACCAAAAAAAGAAAAAGAAAAAAATGTGCCGGCCCATTAAAGCCCACTTTGGCCCGATGCGCCGGCGACCAATATACCCCTCCGCCCCCCAGAACCCTCACTCCCCTCCTACTCCCGTGACCTCAGCCACATTCCGCCGCCCCCACGCCCGCGACCGGCGCTCACCGCCGGCCAGCCGCCCGGAGCCCGCGGTTAGCCGGGCAGTAGCTCGGTTAGCCGTGCGGGCAGCGGATCTACCGCCCCCCCCCCCCCACACCGGTCAACCGCGCGCGCAGCCGGTTAGCCGGCCCGGAGCTCCGGTTAGCCGCCCCTTGGTGGCGGTAAGCCGCACGGTCGGAACAAGGTATGAATATGAGTTGATTTAGAATATTAGACGATTTGTTTTAGGATTTAGATAAGATTTAGGTGTATGACTTAGGTGTATTAGATGATTTTTTACACTATGACTTAGGATTTAGGTAGCTTTGATTTAGGTGTATTTAGGATTTAGGTAGATTTGAATATTAAGGTGCATATTTGATTTAGGTAGATTTTATTTGGGTGTGTATATGACTTAGCCACTTAGTTAGGTTTGATTTAGGTGTATATTTGATTTACGTAGATTTTATTTATGTGATTGATATGTTTTTGTTGTCCATTTATGCAGATAGACAATGTCAGGCAGAGATAAAGATGTTGTATGGGAACATGGTGAAAATCTTTAACTCGGATGGCGATGCAACTATTGTCATGCGTAGAAAGGAGGTGGTGGTGCGACTAGATTGAAACAATATTTGGCTGGGCGCGGGCGGAGGTGGTCCATTGCAGCCACCGACGAGATGGGTGTACGAATGGGAAGACTCCCATTTTTACATTATGTTAGTTCAGAAATAGGAGACAACATCGGCGTGGACGGGTCAAATTTGGCAAGACTACAAGGATGAGCTGCTTAGAGTGCGCGGTTTGAATGTGATGTCTACCGGCGAATACGAAATGGCGTCCCAAATGGGGGTCTTCCCATTCGTACGTTGAACTTTTATTAATGTGTATCAGTGTATGCACGTTTATGACTATGGTATTTGTATGCACGCTTATTACTATTGTATGTGTATGCATGATCATAAATTGTTGCTTGGGTGTGGTTTTTTACATTAATATGTGCATAGCTCATTCCAAAATTTTCATTTATTTCACAATGGGGAACCACTTTAAAACCGTCGGGTTTTTTTTTCAACGCCCCGGTTACCGCTCAAACCGGAGCAGTTTACCGGCCTAACCGGGTGACTAACCGATGGAAACCGATTGAACTATCATTTTTAGTTTGAAATTTGAATTTGACCGGTTTTTTCTGATTTTCGATCAAATCGGAGCGGTTTACCGCTGCCGAACCACGGCGGTTTCAACCTACCGGTCGGGAAAAAAACCCTTGCCCCCGGCAGATAGGCGTCAAGCCACCGACCAACAATGCGCCGCGCCGCGCCCCCCCCCCTCTTCTGATCGCTGGAGTTTGGGAGGAAAAAAAAAAGAGTAAATTGCACCCATCATACATCAACTTGTGCAGTTGTATCACTTTAGTCCAACAAATTGTAAAATGCACGAATAGATGCATGAACTTGTCAAAAGTGTGCATCTACGGACACACGTACACCACATAGCGTATTTAGGTCACAAGCTTTAATATGGAGAAGAGGGAGAGCCCTAATGCAAAATATCTCTTGGCTGACGTTGGTCTCTGCCATGTGATGATGCTCGTGCTACCCAGTTCGATCCGTCGATAGCTTGTTAAACATAGCTTGTTAAACATAATCATAAATCTATTGTTTGCTTTTGTGGTCACTCTTGATAGTGTGACATCAAAATTTAATATTATGAATTCTCGAGGCCTAGAATATTATAAGCAAAAGTACAATATAAGTTGAAAAAAAACAAACAAGAATATTGCAGTCCGAACAAACACTATTGACAGCATTAGAGATTCATGCCTGGTCCATTACAATCACACGATAAAAAAAATTGTTTCAAAAAAATAAAAAAACTCGTAATGGCCTAGGTGCCTGCCGTGTTTAACATATCCTACAGCAGAAATAGATTAGATACTACTGGCATTCACTTTGGCGCTATTAAAAATGAGTTAGTGCAAGTAAAAAGATACTAACCTCATTCATCAAATTGAAGACCATGCTATCCAGATGTTTACTCGGATCATTTGAAGGTCACCGATCGATTAAAGGGGAACGCATATTTGTATTATGGCTCTTCCTCTTCTCCACATTAAAGTTTGTGACCTAAATACGCTATATGGTGTATGCGTGACCGTAGATGCACACTTTTGACAAGTTCATGCATCAGCTTGTGCGTTTTATAATTTGTTGGACTAAAGTGATACAACCACACAAGTTGATATATGATGGGTGTAATTTACTAAAAAAAATACAAGCAATAGTTGGAAAAATCCCTTAATAAACATTCCAAAATAAAATTGAAAAATGGTCGTGCCGTCTTGCTCCCCTTCTTCTTCGTGGCCGTCGTCCGGAGCAGCCGTAGCCGCGCGCGCCTCCGCGAACCCCCGTCCTCCCCGCTCCACCTCCCCGCCGTCCAGGCCCACCCGCAGGGCCATGGACTCTGCCGCTGGCGCCGGCCGCCGCCGCGTCCGCATCGCTATCGTCGGCGACGTGGTATCCTCCCTCTCTCTGTCTCTCTCCGAACATCAGTCGCTTCCTTGATGGACGGGGACGCCAGCCATGCGTGCGGGTGCTGCATTTTGCGATTCCATGTTAGGTTACAGGGTCAGGGGTTTTGTGGCAAGGAGTTTAGGGAGGATTCGGGAACTGGGGCAAGAAGGCTAGAGAGGATTTGGGAACTGGGGTTTCTGTACATCGACACTTCATTGCTGCGGTTTGACCTGGTGATTGGAATGGATGATGCGTTCGTAGCGTTGGGTGATGGGTGCAGGACTCGGGGAGGCATTTGATTTCCAGAATTGCAGTTTTAGAATGCTAGAAAGAGGGGGATGTTCCATCTGGGCCAATGGGGCAAACATTTATTTGAGTTGTGTTTTGCCCAAACTCGAGCATAGACAAACACACAGTCTCATGTGGTATCTATTGATTCCATATTCTGTTGATCAAACACCGTGGAAAGCTGTTAGTCACATGGATTTGGATTCCTGTTATGGATATGATTTAGGATTGAATGGCTTACTTTTGTGGCACAGTTATATCACCATTTATATTAGTATCAAAATAACTCATGTAAGTAGCATTTATACTTTTCTGCTAAAAAATCATGTGATTATATCTCTAATCGTGTGCTGTGCTAATTGCTTTTATGTGTTGAACCTTGCAGCACAATGACTGGGCCCTTGAGGAAGATTCAAAAGCTCTACAATTTCTTAAGGTACTTCATATTTTGCTTTCTGCTAAACTACTCTATTGGATAATTTCGTTGTACTGTATACATTTCAAATGTAGCTTCTCTCTAGTTCTAGTATCTGCTACTGTTTAGAGTGTGTGTTTTATTGGACTCCATATGCTTGCCATGCACTTGCAATAGATTCTCACAGCGACATTAGAATGACAGAAAATATCTGTACGAAAATCACTCTATGTAATATTTTGTTTTTCTCAGAAGCTCTAACTTGCTTTCTCTGTGAAATGCAGCCGGATTTGGTACTTTTTACAGGTACGCCCCTTTCCATATTTTCCGCACTTCATGTTTTACTCATCAGTTACTTTGTGAAATGGCTCTTTGATTCTTGTTGCTTGCCATCTTTTTCCTCCCCCTCATCTATGCAGGTGACTATGGTAATGAGAATGTTGAACTTGTCGAAAGCATTGCAGGCCTTCAGTTACCAAAGGCAGCGATTCTTGGCAATCACGATTGCTGGCACACATATCAATTCTCAGAGAAGTAAGAATCGTACTTTTATCTTGCAAGGAGAAAGTACAAAAGTAATTCCATTAAAATTTCTTTTTATGTCATCGTGTACTTGGTTTGCATTCAGGAAGGTAGATGGTGTTCGACTTCAGCTTGCAAGGTTGGATATTCCTTCTTTACGCAATAAGTTCTTGTGTTTATTGCAATATGTTGCTATTGCAGCAGTATGGCACTGAAGGAATTTTTTTGTTGAAGTAAATTTCCAATAAATGAATCTTGCAGATTGTATAATCGCTGTTATGCTTTCAGCTCTCTCACATTTTACAATTTCAGCTTTGTTGCTTAATAATTTCATGATTTATTTTCTCCTTCCTCTTTAGATGAACAAAATTGCCATAATATTGAACCCAATAGTCACTGCACTAGGCTTCTCGGGCAAGTGAAAAGCTGATTCTTGATCTAACTAGCCAACCAGGTTATAACCATGTAGAAGTAGAATAATTCTAGGTGTCAGTTTTATTCACTCTTAAGTAGGCTATATTGTACTCTGTAAGCTGGAAAATGATCAATAGTACTAATATTTTCTTTCCACTTTCTTGTTACTATCAGCCTTGGTGAGCAGCATGTTGGGTACAAATGTTTGGATTTTCCAACAATAAAGCTGAGCGTTGTTGGTGGGCGACCATTTTCCTGTGGAGGTGATAGGCTATTTAGACCAAAGCTTCTATCAAAATGGTTGGTAAGAGTTATATAACTAATACATAAATGTGTTTGTAACTTTTTTGTTTGTTATTTGATATTTCTGTCATTTTCTTGGATTTAGTTTGATATTTTTTAATATTCTGGGAAACATGGACTGTTGGAGCTACTTCCTCACCAACTGCATTCCATGCATGCAATTACACCCATTTCCATGTGCCGGCTGCATGTCCCAACACATGTAGATCTCTTACACACATTTGCCGATAGAATTGGCTAAATGAATACTAGTAGCTGAACTGTTGGAGCAAAATTAGAGTGGCTAGCAACCAAGAATGAGAAACTTAACTATTTCTTGTATTATTTTGAAAATTTCTATCCAAGTTCTAGATCTAGATTCCTGATGGTTACTGGGGACTGTCTGGAAACCAAAAGAAATCCTGGGCCAGGATTTCAGAGGAAACAGGAATTGGCCCCTTGATTTAATACTTGGATAGGTGAAATTCCTAGTTATATCACTACTTGGCTGGTTTCTTATCATGTGCTTTTGCTAGGCAGTAAAATTACGATTGGAATGACCTTGGGTGGGAGGAAGCTGGGTAGATGGTGATGCCTGTTCAATTGATTTCGCTCTTGTCCATCACTGTTCTGTACATTGGTCTTTTGAAGGCATATCTTATACTTAGAAGGATGGCTACCGATGACTACATGCGCACAGTAATTCGCCATCCACTTTATTTTGTTTGTGGAGCTAGCTTATTTTGTTCTTATTCATAAAACACTAACTATGATGAACACAACCCAACCCCCAATAGTTACCATTTTTCCCGGATTACTCTTCACTTTTGTCCATGATGGTAAGGCCAAAAAGTAGACTACAATAGGAAGTTTGCAGCTCTTAATAAATTGACTAGTATTGGTGGTGCTGCAATCAGTACAGGTAACTCTTTGGAAAATTTATGTCTATGCCTGATTTAATTGCCACTGCCCTTTTGCATAATTACTTTTCAGAAAATATAGCCTCGCTTCATAAATAAATGTAACATTACACGCTATTCTTACTCCTCATTTCTTTAGGAACTTTAGCTCTTGTCGATGCATGTACTTATCCGTTGTCACTATTGACCACCTATTGTTGTCAAAATCACCATGTAGGTATGGTGTCAATGACATGGCTGGAAGTGCAAAGAAGATATACGACACTGCTGCAGGTGCACCAGAGGGGCATTCTGTAGTGCTGCTTGCACATAATGGGCCAACAGGTCGCTGAACATTTGATTGAACAAACTTCATAGATAGTTCATGGAACACATGATCAGAATGTTCAAGTCTTAACATACTCATGGAAAATTATCTTTACGCACTTGCAGGTCTAGGTTCAAGAATGGATGATATCTGTGGGCGGGATTGGGTACCAGGTGCTGGTGACCATGGCGATCCAGGTCTGATGTTCATGATTATACTTCCCCTCAAGCTACCCTTACTTCAGCTTCAAACAGTTGCTTCATATGGCCTGCTCGAACAAAACCTCTGCAGATCTCGAGCGAGCCATCACCGATCTGCAAAGGGAAACCGGAGTTTCCATCCCGCTGGTCGTGTTTGGGCACATGCACAAGAACCTAGCCTACTGGAGAGGCCTGAGGAAGATGATCGCCTTTGGAGCCAACCACACCATATACCTGAATGGAGCCGTTGTGCCCAGGGTGAGATACGCACAAGTGACTCCCAGCTTCGAGCAAAATCAGCCGGAAGGATTGGTGTCGGCAGCTCCAACCTCGCGCGCCTTCACCATCGCCGATCTCTCAGGAGGGCGCGTCGAGAAGATCTCGGAGGTCTGGGTGCTGGTGAGCGGCGCCAGGGCTGAGCTCGAGGAGGAGATAGTCTTGTATGAGCGTCCGCAAGAGCATATGTGAGATGTTACCCGTTGCAGCCGTTGTGAATACTTACTGTAAATGTGCAGGGGGCGAAGCCGAAGTTGTTTAATGACTAATGAGTGTTACAAACTGCCTTGTACCAATTGAAAGCAGCAGTTAATCACTTATATCATATATCCTGTTACCGTGTAACGCGCTTGTTTTCGTTCGCGATGCTCTGATACGTCGCCTATTTCTGGGATTAACAGACTTACCAGAATAGAGAAACCTTCTGAAGAGAAACATGTTCCTCCATTCTAAGGAGAAGAATTCAAGAGCGCGTGAGCGAGACAAATCTGAGAAGATCAACCGCTCCGAGCCTTTTTGCCAGTTGCGAGGAGCCCAAAGACGCGAGGAGAAGTCCACCCAGCGACTTTCTTGCTGCTATCCCGGCTGCCGTTTTGGACGCAGGACTGTTTGGACGACTCGTCGCGTGGCTCGCGTGTTCCCTTCCTCGGTTTCGTAGCCCGCAGCCCCACCCCGGCAACCCGCTCGCTTTTCTACTCTGCCTGCGCCTGGGCACGGTGACGCGGCGCGGCGGCCCCCCGAACCCGGGCTGGTTTTTGCCCGCCCGCGCCGACCACCGCGTCGGCCGCCGCACCTCCCCTCCTCGCCGAGATCACCTGAAAAAAAAAGGCAAGCGAGGCCTGCCCGAACCCCCCGAAAAAAAAGAGGGGGCCATTTCGTCTTGGTAGGATCGCAACCTGCCCGCTCGCGCCCGGTCGTACTCGCCCCCCAGCCGCCTTCCACCCCCTTCCTTCCTCCGTTGTCTCCCCGATTTCTCCGATTCCTTCGCCGGCTCGTTTTTTTTTCCTGGCAATTCGTTGCGCGGGCAATCGCAGCCGGCTTTTGGGGGCAGCAGCTACAGGCCAGGCATCTCGTCGAGGAGAGGCCTCGCCCGCCGCCTCCCGGCCCCTCTCCGCGGGCGCCGTGGAGCGGAGATCCATCCGGACGTGGATCGGTCCCGCCTCCTGGTAAGCAGCCCCTGCGTGCTTGGATGGATTCCGGAGCCTAGACACTGTTGATTGGAACAACCAAGCCAAATCCTTTCTTTCGCTCGGTTCAGAACAGTTGCGGATTTGCCTGTTGCGTGGTTCCGTACTAATCTAATCCAGCCATCCATGTTTCGACTAGGCTCTCTGTTTGGAGGATATAAATCTGTTGACACTTAAACAATCGAACTTGACACCCACGGTGATGGTGCAGTCTGTTTTCCAATAAGAATTGGGGGTTCAATCACCTCACTTTAATCTCAATTGTTGGTTTTGCTAGTCCTGACTTGCCTTGTAATTGCAGATAACAGCTATTGTTCCACTGCCATTTTGAGCAATATGGGTTGGCTTACAAAGTTTTTTAGAGGTTCAACCCACAATATCTCGGAAGGGCAGTATCACAGCAGGCCTGCAGGAGAGACAACATGGAATGAACCCTCGAGCTCTCCTGTTGTTACTGTAAGAACCTTATGCAATAGGTTTACCACCTTTACTACTTTATGTAAGAAGCCCCCTTTAATGCCCTTTGTACTTCCTAATCTAGTTCAGGATAAGAGGTCATTCTATCTATCTAGTGTAGGCAAAGGAGATGCATTTGGCATTAGCTCCAAAAGAGCTTGTCCTGTTCCAGTTATCATTGAGAAACACTCCTATTATATACAATGCATAGAGTTCTGTACCTCAGTTACTTGAAAGGACAGCATTTTTTGTGTCTTGTCAATCAAAATTTTCCTTTTGTAGATACTGATCCAGGGTAATGTATTGAGACTGCTAACATAAAAGCAGCATTTCCCTTATTATTATTTGTGGTTGTGGCTACATTGATGCTTCAATCAATGTGTACATATATGTCTGCCAATTTATGTGCAACTACAACCTTCTATTAAGGTTTCAGATGGCACCAATCGCTTCCAAAAATAAATATATCTGGCTTACATACCTTTGTCTTGAGCTTCTTAGAAAGAAAGTATGATTTTATTGTTATGTCAATGATCAAATATTCACGTGCAATGTAGGACTTTCTTTCAGATTTTAACAATGAGGATATTGACCGTGCTATAGCACTCTCTCTGTCAGAAGAGGAACAAAGAAAGGCAAAGGCAATAGGTTAGTATGCTTTCTATTCCTCCTCCTCAAGTGTTCATTGCCCAAAAGAAGGTTAAAACTCTGTTGGATGTCCCTTCTATTGTAACTAATTCATGCCATGACACTCGTCCAAGCTCTTACTATTTAAAGAAGTGCCTATGATTTATGTTTACCTATGCCATGAAATTTGTCAAGGTACTTGATGTATCAGAGAAGTGCCTTCTCTCATATTAATTAACTGTCATTGCTTTTTTAGGAAAATATGAAACTAGTCCACTGCATATCATAATAGTACTCTCAGGGGTAATATTTGTTTTAAGTTAGTTAATTTCTTGCTGTTCATTTTTGTGACCTGGTCTAATGTTGATGAAGAAACTCGTTTTTCTTTTCCATTTTTAAGTGGAATTAGTCTGTTCTAGATTTCTGTGGAATTATTATGTAAACGAAAATATCAGAGCACAAAAAGATCCATACAATTGAAACAAGGAATTATCATGTAGTTAATTGTTTTTCTTGGCAACCTTCCTCCGCATCTATGTGTTTACTTTTGACGATGGGTTCAAGAATGTTTTCTCCAATTTCTATGGTTAGATATAACAACTGATTTGCTGAATATTTCTATGGATTGCATCCCTGAAGTGAGCATTACATAGAAGTGTATGGCATATGCATTCAAAGATTTTCTTTGAGCTATTGTAACTCAATGTACTCTATGTCTCTGATGCTGTTACAAAATTTCTGATGAATTCATGCAGTTAATGTGTGTGTCGCTTTCTGGTTTAATTTGTTTTCCCCTTCTAGACAAGGATATGCATTTGGAGGAAGATGAGCTACTTGCAAGAGCTATCCAGGAAAGTTTGAATGTTGAATCACCACCTCGCAGAAATGGCAGTGCCAATGGAGGCAATACATATCATCCGCCTCGTGAACCTGGCACCACCAATGGTGGCAATGCATATCAACCACCTCGCGAAAATGGCACTGCCAATGGTGGCAATGCATATCAACCATTGCCATTTATGTTCTCATCTGGATTCAGGTTCATTTCAATTTTGTTACTTTACTATGTTGAGTTTTGTGTGGATATGCTGATTTGAGCTGATGTTTATGAAATAGCAAACAAGCATATAAATGAACTGATATTATAGTTCACCAGAAAGGAAGTACAATAAATGAAGTCATGAACCATATAGGCTGCATATTTTTTTTGCTAAAAAGATAGTTCATCTTATTTGTTCTATCAGGATCACTGGCACGTTGTCTTCTCCTGCATGTTCGAGAAAAAACTGGCACGTTGTGTTTGATAATTCATTCCCTGAATACCACACTTTGTTTATGGCTTTGCAAAAATTACCAATCGCAATGAAAGGTGCAGTTATTTTGTGTCAAGAAGATAGGCATAAAAATTAAAGCTAAAGAGGAATGAAAACTGGATGGTTGGGGTGTACACCCCCACTTCCCATCAGTCTTATAGTGCATGTGGCTTGTAGTTGTGGATATCTTGTATATAAGGTTGAAGCACACCACGTCCTGAAGGATGTACTTTTCTTATCTTAAACAGAAGTGCCTTGAATATGTGAATTTCTCAAGTCCTCTAAAGAACAAGGAATTGTGGATATGTAAATTTTCTAATGATGCCAAGGAACAAGAAATTGTGCACGATCTGTCGCTTCTATTGTAACAAGGAAGATGCTGTAATGTGCTAACTATTTCCGTTTGTAACAAGGAAGTTGCTGTAATGAGCTAACTATTTTCGATTGTAACAAGGAAGATGTTTTAATGCTCTATAACATATTAGGTTGATATGCATGGAAGATATCATTGACCCTTTTTTCTCTCTTAACTAATTTTTAATGTGAATGTATAATTTTCTGCAGGGCATGCGCAGGATGTCACAGAGAGATTGGTCATGGTCGTTTTCTTAGTTGCATGGGGGCTGTTTGGCATCCAGAATGTTTTCGTTGCCATGCCTGTAGTCAACCGATATATGACTATGAGGTAACTTCTTTGTTAACCTTTTGAGCAACTGCTTTAATATACTGACCTTAAAACACTATCCTGCAGTTCTCCATGTCGGGGAATCATCCGTACCATAAAACTTGCTACAAAGAGCAATTTCACCCCAAATGTGATGTCTGCAAACAATTTGTAAGAATTACCTCATTACTTTGATCTTATCTTTTTACGTTTAAAGTTTGTTTGGTGCTCGGGTTGCTGCCCCTGGGAGTGGAGTTCGCTCCTCCCAGGGGCAGCGCAGCGGAAGGCGGCAACGGAGGCGACCGGTGAAGATCAAACCTTCGGCTCTGATACCATGTTAGAATGAGAGAGGAGGAAGATGGCTAAATGTCTGTCTGTATTGAACATCCCCAAATGGGGTATATGTAGTACATGAGAGCCCAAACCCTAGACTAGAGTACAAAGACAATAATACCCTTAACACATTTTACATATAGTTTTTTGTTAAGGAATAATACATGAAATCTGCCTCCAAAGTCCTGGGGAACATACTTTCTCTACATTCTCAATGATTGCCATATTTGTTTTTGTTAATATCTGACTATGTGATTGGCTGTATCATATTTCTTGTTGCGACTATGGAATGAAGCTTGTAATTAGTTGCACATTTTTGTTAGCTGGTTGTTTATGTTCTTAGTATAAAGTTGTTTTTGTGTTGACTGGCGACTTCTATTTTTTTGGTTTTCATATGCACCATCTTACAGTTCCTTCTTTCAGATTCCTACAAATATGAATGGCCTTATTGAATATAGGGCACATCCTTTCTGGCTACAAAAATACTGCCCTTCACATGAAGTGGATGGTACTCCAAGGTGCTGTAGTTGTGAAAGAATGGAGGTATGTTCAGTTACAATGTCCTGCTTTTTTTATTTATAAGTGCAACATGGTTAGATAAGGCACTTTGTGTGAAATTTTGATCAGTTCATTCCAACATGGTTCATTTACTTATCAGCCAAGGGAATCAAAATATGTATTGCTGGATGATGGTCGTAAGCTCTGCCTGGAGTGCCTTGATTCTGCAGTGATGGATACAAGCGAGTGTCAACCTCTGTATCTTGAAATCCAGGAATTTTATGAAGGTCTGAATATGAAAGTGGAACAGCAGATTCCTCTGCTTCTGGTAGAGAGACAGGCTTTAAATGAAGCCATGGAAGGAGAGAAGGCTGTATGTTTACCATTCTCAAAATCCAAATTTCCTTTTCTCCCCATTTGTACTGTTAGGTGTAACTATTTTGTTTTCTGTGGATACTAGGGTCACCATCATCTTCCAGAAACAAGAGGACTGTGCTTATCAGAAGAACAGACTGTTAGCACGGTGAGAGTTGTTCCAAACACCAATAGGATTATTTTTTTCCTCATTTAAGTCATGTTCTACTCTACTTCTGTTGTTCTGCTGGGTTCTGAATGGGGATGTTTTCAGATACTGAGGAGACCAAGGATGGCTGGAAACAAAATCATGGAAATGATAACAGAACCATATAGGCTGACAAGGCGATGTGAAGTGACTGCGATTCTCATTCTGTATGGTCTCCCAAGGTGAAACCTCAACCTTTTGTTTTGTAATGTCACAATCAGCAGCACCTGAACAAATAATAGTAATAGTATCAGACGAGACGACTATGTCAGAAAAGCAGTTTGCTTTCAGTTTCTTCAGAATATGGTTCCTTCTATGAACCAAAAAATGGTTGCATAGAGTTGGGGCTCTGGACTGAACTGACTGCAGAGTTCATGAGGAAAACAGTTTGCCAATGTCCATCGTCACAGTATCTTCTCCTGTGCTATATGAAAGATACTTTGTTGTTTAGTTTGGTTCTACATTGCTGATTTTATGAATGGTCTCTTTATTTGTATGGATTTTTACGATATTTTGTTCTTGCAGGTTGTTGACGGGTTCAATTTTAGCTCATGAGATGATGCATGCATGGTTGCGACTTAGAGGTGAGACCTAGTTCTTGTGTTCTTTCCCAGAACAAAAGCAATGAGACCAACTATGAATTGACACATGGTGACTGAACTAACCTTTTAGTTCTAGGCAGGTAAGCACATTATGTTGTTTCTAAGACTGGAAAAGTTTTTATTAGCCAATGCTGGCGAACTCAGTGGTTCTGCCATATCATTTGTTGGTGCTCAATTTTAGATGTCAAAGATCAGAAATGACTAGAAATAACAACAGTCAAAGCTAATTTATCTGTGAAAAAAAGCTGCATTCACGTGGCAGTTTGCACCCAGTTGCCATAAATCATTTGCCTACATATCCTATTATCCTGTCTTCTTGGGACTGTTACATAGATATTTCGTGCTAATGAACATGACATCACAGGATACCGGACATTGAGTCCAGACGTAGAAGAGGGCATCTGCCAAGTCCTTGCTCACATGTGGATAGAGTCAGAGATCATGGCAGGATCAGGCAGCAGTGCTGCATCATCATCCTCGGGCTCTTCGACGTCCAGATCATCGAAGAAGGGGGGACGGTCTCAGTTTGAGCGGAAGCTTGGGGATTTTTTCAAGCATCAGATTGAGACGGACACATCCATGGCTTACGGAGAGGGGTTCAGAGCCGGGAACCGGGCTGTCATGCAGTACGGCCTGAAGCGCACCCTCGAGCATATCCGGCTGACAGGGACCTTTCCATTTTGAAACGGCATGGATGGATTCACATTTTGGCGAGAAGCTTACATCCCATACATGATTGTCATTCGGAGTTCCTTTACAGCCAAAGAAGTCAAATGTACAAACATTGTTTCCGGAATCCAGATACATCTTGGAAGGGCTAACTGAAGCATTGGATGAGTCAATATGGTGTGAATTTCAATAAGAAAAAAAATACTATAGTTAGTTCCGAACATATCCTGAACTGTTTGCCGCATGGGCAGTTGCCAAGCTGAAACTCGAATTTCTGGTCGGGAGCTGAGCTCTTTGAAAAAAAAAAGGGAAAAACGTGGCTTTCTTGTCCTACCGAATCCTCCACGTTTGAGGATCCAAACAGCAGGCAGTGCGGCCAATGCAAACGGGGGCCTCTACCCCGTGCCGATTCGGCAGAACAGTAGAAAATCCCAGCTCTCGCCGGACTCAGCCCGGTACACCGTGCCAACAGTGAGTGCAGTACATCACACGGCTTCTGGCTCGCCTCTCGTGGGCAGCATACCAGCATCTGCCATCCCCAATTGGTACATGCCCATTGCCGCGGCCGAATCGTTAGTGCCAAGTGCTCCGCAGCTACAGGGCCGCTATGTGCCAACATCTCAGGGCAGGGTAACCTGTCCGGCGCTACGCCCGGTAGGATCTAGTGGCGTGGATGTGGCGGCCTCATCAGCTTCCACGTACGATCAGTGCCGGTACAGCGCGGTGCGTGAGCGAGCGAGTGCCGGCCGGGATGTGTCCTGCAGCGATGAAATGGATTCGTGGCATTTACAGCGCCAGCTCGTACTTGTACACCCAGGCCTTCAAGATCGATCCGAATCTGCAGGCCGGGGCGGGGAGCAGGCGATCCGATGCCACCCACAAAGCCCCGCTCCAGCGGCTTCGGTTCCCGTTTTCTATTCTAGCCGGGAATTCAGCTGCCGCGTTGGAACCCGGGAGATGCAGCCGGCGAACTCCCCGCCGCGGCAGGGAGCGCCTCGACCGCGCGCGTCGTCGTCGGCCGGAGAGCCCGGGCCGGGACATGCGTTGCAGGCGTCGCGTAGCGGGAGGCCAGGCCAGGCCGCAGCGTGCCAGCGTCTCAGGCTCTGCTTCCGCTCGGCAGCCTGGGCAGGGATGGGGATGGGATGGCGCGGGCGGCCAGGCCGCGCAGGTGCCGGACTGGCGACGCGACCAGAGACGGCCAGTGGCCACGGCATCCGACCGCCCGGCCGGCGAGCGGGGGGTGGGCGCGCGTCAGTACGGGGCGCGCCAAATTCGGCGGGAACCGGAGTTATTGTGGGCGTTACTGTGGGAAGGCAACGGGTGAGGAGCCGAGCCGGCAGCATTCATGCCGGGGAAAATCCCGAGTAAATGAACTCGAGATCCTCTCGTTTTGACCCGCTGGCGCCCGGCGGCCATCTAATGCCACGAGCGCCGCCTCCCCGGCCGGCCGGCCGTTCGACCCATCGCTGCGAGTTCGGAGTTTCCATCGAGGAGAGACCGAGAGAGGCAGCGTGAAGAGAAGCCCCCGCCGGGAGAGGAGAGCAATAGGGGAGCACGCAGATCGTATGGTCCCTGGCGGGCTCCGCGGCGTGCAGCTCACCGGCCGGCCCCCGCGCGGCTGCCCACTGCCCACTGCCACGAGTGAAAGCGCGGGTCTTGGATTGGATCGAGGAAAATACTGCGTCCGGGAGATGATCGGTCTTGGTTCTTGGGCGCCAGGCTCTGATCGACGTAGTACAGGTGTTCAACAACGTACCCAGGATCGATTGGCAACGGGTGGTTTGTTTTTTTGAAGATGGTGAACATTCCCACAGTAACGCTGGTTGACAAGTTCTGAAAGAATTCCTGAGGTGTACGCGAAGTGCTGCGTCAGTACGTAGTAGTACGCCATTTCAAAAGCTTTGATTTGGTGCTGCTTGTGAGCTACTAAAAGGCAGATCGATCGATCCACTAGTGCCGTCGTGTACGGGTACTGAATCAAATTCGTCACATGGAGTAGATTTCTACCTTTCAAACGCTACACTAGGCACAGTTTATAACCTCAGCTGCTAAATTAAAATTGAGCGAATCTTAAATATTTTTTAGGGTTATGATTAGCAAAAAATTCCTTCGCTTATTTCTAGTTCAAATCTCTAGCCATCAAACGACACAACTGATCGCAAGTACTCCCACCGCCACAAGCCCACAACAAGATAGATGACCGCGGCTCGTCGGGAGGAGAACGAAGGGCGCACGAGCGATTTTGCAATAATATTGGTCTGTGATCCACTAGTACAGAATAGGGCTTTAGTCCCGGTTGCCAATAGCCTTTTATCCCGGTTTTTCAACCGGGATTGAACATCCGGGATAAATGCCCTTTGTCCATTTGTCCCGGCAGCTCACGACCCGGGACAAATGATATTTTTGCAAAATAAAAAAAAAATCTCGCAGGCCCGACTCGCCTGCGGTTCGCCCACATGCAGGCTCCCACTTTTCCAAATCTTTTATTCTCAGTGACAAAATCATTCACGAACGCAATCACAATCGAAATCCACAAACAAATCATGCGTATAATCCATACCAAATCATTCACATAATTTCAATTTCAATCCCAGAATCATTGAAGAAAAAAAAAGAAAACAAAGAGGAACCCATAGCCCAGCGCCGCCTCCACTCGCCGCAGCCGGTGACCACGGAGTACCCGCGCTCGGCCCAGCCGTCGACGGACACGGCCGGCGTCGGGAACGCGCAGCCGTCCCGGTCCCGGTCCCGGTCCGCGGCCATGAGCTAGTGGAGGCGGCGGTCGGCGTGCGCGAGGATGCGCGGCACACGGCCGGAGTCGGCGTCCTCGCCGCGGAGGAACGCCACGCAGGCGAGGCGGCCCCGGTGCGTCCACGCGCGGGCCTCCACCACGCTGCACTCCATGTCGGCGAGCACGGCGAAGACCTCGGAGAGCAGCCCCGTCGGACGAGATGTAGGCCTTGTTGATGGAGAGGTCGAGGTCGGCCAGCACCTGCACGGCCTCGAGCAGGACGCCTCGCTTCCTGGTGCTGTCGACCTGCACCACGGATCCGCCCCACGAATCATCAGCCACCGCCGCCGCAAGCAAGAGGGGACAAGACAGGAGGCGGGGGACACAGGCGAAACCGCGCGGCGGCTAGCTCACCTGCACGAGCGTGGCCGTGGGGCAGACAGCATTGTCGATAAGGCCAGCGGGGGCTGCTCCGCCGCGGCCTCGCGCCGCCGCGGCCGGGCGCTGCTCGCCACGAGCCAGCGGGCGCAGCTCGCCGTCGCTGGCCGAGAGGCAGCTGAGGAAGGGGGCGGGAGGAAGAAGATAAGGCAGAGAGAGAGAGGAGAGGGAGAGAAATGAGAGGAGAGAGGAGCCAGCGACGACTTAGAAAATATCGGCAGGGGAGACGTCGGTCGCTTTTTGTCCCGGGCGCTGGCTCCACCCGGGATAAAAGGCTCCCTTTTGTCCCGGGTGGTGGCTCCACCCGGGACAAAAAGGTCACGGGGTCTTTTGTCTCGGTTGGAGCTACCACCCGAGACAAAAAACTCTTTTTTTATCCCGGTTGGTGTCTACAACCGGGATAAAAGACCTCTATCTCCCCGCTGGCCCGGCTAGTCGTTGGACCCGGGACAAAAGCCACTTATTGTCCCGGGTCCAAAGACAGCCGGGACAAATGGCCTGGAACAAAGGCCTGTTCTGTAGTAGTGATCATATAAGCAACCACTTCTTTCTTTCCAAAAAGTCCGCAGGTATTCCTACTCCGAATGTACATGTTTGCGCGGTATTTTCACCTGATGAGCTACGTACAAAATGACTCCGCGGCGCGCGCGTACGTACCCTCGTCGTCCGGACATTCGCCGGCCGGCCGTTGCAGTTGCAGCATCGTCATGCCTCCGCTCCGATTCAAACCACGGCGGAAATAAACTTTTCAAAAGGAGGCTCGATTCGAATTAATAGCGAGGATTTCGACCAGAGCTCGCAGCTTTGCGTATCTCCCGCACAGGGGCGCCCCGGGAGCGCCCGGCGGGTACGAAGATATCGATCGACCGGCCGCGGCCGGTCTCAGTCATGTCAAAGCCCGTGCCGTGCACCCATCCATGCATGTCCCTCGGTCGATCACCCTGCAAGCGAGCGCGTGTTGCGTGCTGGTTGGTACGCGACACCTTTTTTTATTTTTTTGCTTTTCTGGTGCGGGCGTTGATGAAAAGCCTGCCGGCCGGGAAGCCGCCTTCGCTTAATTACACTGACGATGATGAGAGATGACCGGTGGTTTTAGCTTTGGGTTTATTTAATGCACCTGCGTCGGGCGTGATGATGATGTGCCGAGTGAAAGAGAGAATCGTAACAAGGGGACAGAACAAGAGCTAGAGGTTAGGAGCAACTTAACGGGTGTGTATGCATGTCAGTACAGTCGATCTTTAAAGTCTGAAGTGGGATGCATGCTTACATGAATTTAGATCCCGGCCGGTCAAAAGGTGGATCGATCAAGATTGTTAATCGCCAGCTAGCGTATCTCATACAGTTAACTAACAGAGCATCAGTCGCAAAAAAAACTAACACAGCATTATTATTACCGCCATTCACTTAATTTAGGTGCAGAGGCGGAGGCCAATGCAACTCTGAATCGTATACCGTACGAGGAGTTTAGCTGTGTGCGTGCACCGTGTACATGGACACGAGGGTTGACTTGGGAGGATCGGATCTCCAATCCCGGATCGGAGATGTACGCACGCGCGTTTGCATTGCGTTGCACTAGTGTTTATGGCCTGTCACCTGTTTTATTTGTATTCCATATTTTAGATTAGACGGCCGCCCGGCCCGACGCGTCTGCACACACTACTGTGTGGAGTACGCGCGGGGATCGATCGTGAAGGAGTTGTGTACAGCTAGCGCGCGCAGTGCCGCAGGAAGGATTCGGTTGCGGCTACAGCGTGCGCGATGACGCCGCTCTAGCGATGGAGCTGGTACGAGACGCGAGTAGACGACGGTACCATGTACCCGGACCGGCCCGGCCCCCTCCTCCGATCCCAACTGTGCACGTACGTGTATCCCGAGGAGCCCGGGCGATACATACCTGCACTACGTACGCACTGCGCGCTCATCTCGGCCGGCGTCAGTGCAGTGTCAGGGCCTGGGCCTGCGCGATTTGCAACTGTACGCGCACACAGATGGCATTTATATGGGCGTACGCGCACGGGCAGCGCCCTGCCGCTCACTCTCGTAGCAGGAGCGCGCGTACATGGTATACATCTACACGCAGCGCAATACATTTGGATCGCGCATCCAGTACGCCGCGGCCCGTACGTACGCGCGCGCACATGCACGCGCTGACGCGCACGAGCCAAGACTAGCCCACCACCACTGCGCGCGTACGTATACTAGCTACTAGTATACGTGTACGTACCGCGCAGGTTTACTACATAGGAGCTGGATATACAGGCACACACGCGGCTGCCGCGCCGGCGCTGGGAATACTGTAGACGCCCCCGCTAAGCACAGCACAGTACGTACGTCCGTCGCTTCTCTACATACAAACAACATGACACTGCCTCCGTTCATAAATATATAACGTTAGTTCATTTATGATTAAAAAAATAGCTCGTTTGGAAATGAGGAAATGTTATTTAAAAAATCAAGAACTAATTAACTAGTTTACCCTATTAAGACCTCGTGTATTTAGGATGAAAACTACTGTATGGTAGCTATAGTAAGTAGTAGTATAGTAGTTTATAAACGAACAAATAACTAAACCCGGCCCCACCCCTACACATACCGTACCAGGCCACGGGGGTACAGACCGCCCTACGGCGACGCGCGAGAGCTCTCCCGTTTTCATTGGCGAGCAAAACGGCAACATCTCACTCACCATCACCGCGCGCGTACGTGCGTGCACTGCCGCCGCCATTCATGGTGATGGTGGCCTGGCCTGCCGGCCGCGTCGAGAGAGAGAGCGATAGATATGGATGGATACACCCGTCGGCCGGCGGTCGGGTCCCCGTCCAGCAGCGATCGACATCCCCCCGGCGGGCGGATCCGTGCGATCGCGACGGGCGGGCGCGTGCCGCCGCCGTACCGAGATCCCAGGAGCGGAGCGGATCCCGGGCCGCCGCGTACGCCGCCCGTTTGGAGGATGCGGTGACCCCTAGCGCTTCATTCGCGTCGTTTATTGTGTTACAGATTCCAGTTCGATCAGGAGATCGGAGTATCGGACCCAATCCCTGTAGCTAATACGCTAGCTAGCTTCTCTCGGAGGTGGCCGGTGGGGGCTTCCAGCCTTCCACAGAGTGGCGCTAACCTCAAGCTATGAACAAATTAACCGGGGAATGAAGTGATAATCAAATTAAAGCTGATACAGAAAACCGCCACTCGTTTTGTACCGCCACTCATCTCACGTACTGTTAGTTCCACATTTCTCCTCTGTAAAAGTGCTCGTGATGAACTACTCTGTGCAATCTAAAAAAAAACTAGACATACATTTGCACCCGTGTCGTCGCTGGCTTGGCGACAACCCCCCACTTGCTCAGCCAGACGTTCGTGGTCTGCATACGTATGGGATTAAGTACGTAGGGCAAAATAGACATCTTGGTCCTTCAACTTTGCTCCAAGGGTCAAGTTGGTCCCTCAACTTTCAAAAAGACTAATTTAATCCCTCAATTTTTGTTTTTGATCAAAATTATCCCTATACTGATGTAATCCTCCACAATACCATGAGACTAATGCTAAAAAGTCATCTTTACCCTCAGCTATTTTCTCTCCTTCAGAATTTGCATGTTTAGCAGCAGTGCAACAAGTTAATTAAACATGCGCATGATATTCTTATATGATCTAGACTAAATTAAATACGAAATGACATTTCAACAAATACGAGAGACATCAAATCAGCGACATAATAATACATCTATTGTGACATATTATTGATTAATTACAATTATACAATAATGAAAATTGAGTATGAGAAGGAACTAAGGGTAAAAATGACTTTTCACATCTATCTCATGGTATTGTGGAGCATCACATCAGTATAGGGACAAATTTGACCTAAAAACAAAAGTTGAGGAATAAAATTGGTCTTTTTAAAAGTTGAGGGACCAACTTGATCTTTGGAGCAAAGTTGAAGGACTAAAGTGGTTATTTTACCGATACCTAGGCACAATCAACATTATTCCGGCCCTACCTGCGATGCAAAAGATCCAAATTCCGGAAGCCCCACGCCCGTTCTCGCGATTTTTGCCCCCCCCCCACCCCACCCCCACCAAACGTCCCATCACTCGCGTATCGCCCCCGTGGGATCCGTTTCATAAATGAGAGTAGGGGCCGCCCAGCCGGCCCGGGGGCAACACAAGGGCCACCATGATCGCATCGCCGTCGTCGCGCCACCGGTCGATCCATCCAGCCGCGCCATGAACAGCACACCCCTTTGCTGAGCGGGCAAGCGCCGTCGTTGAAGGACGAACTAATTAATTGGTACTAAGCGTAATTAAACAACGAACCCAGGCGCGCAGCCAGACCGGCCGCCATGATAGCGGCGGCAACGGCGAGCCGACGGCGACGCGCCAGGAAGGCAGCAGCAGGCAGGTCTCGACCGGGCCGGCCAGGTTCGTCAAGGCTCCCATCGATCGCCACGCGATCTCTAGCAGTAGTAATGAGATCGCGCCATTAGTAGTGGCCGATCTCAACCGGGGGTGAAATTAAGGGCGCTTAACTCAGTGGAAGCTTTTAGACCCGGCCGCCGGGGCCCCGGGGACCAGCAGCGCAGCGGCTGCTGCCGCCATGGGCGACACGATCGGGGGAGCTCGCCTGATCCTTTACTTTGGACGGATGGATTAAGGCCCTGTTTAGATTTTTATCCGTAAATCCTGTAAATGTAAAAAAAACATCACATCAAATGTTTCGATATATGCATAGAGTATTAAATGAAGTTTATTTACAAAAATTTTTGTATGGATGAGCTGTAAATCGCGAGACGAATCTAATGAGTCTACTTAATCTATGATTTGCAACAGTGATGTTACAGTAACCATCTGCTAATTATTGATTAATTATAGATTAATTAGCATCATTAGATTCGTCTCGCAATTTACAACCTATCTATACAAAAAGTTTTATAAATAGACTTCATTTAGTACTTTAAATTAGTAAGATTTCAACGCAAAAAAATTTTGCGCTCGAATTAAACACGGCCTAAGGCAAAGGCGATGGCATCCAGTTAATGATGATCACCGTGTTCGGCTGGAGGCTGGTGCCTCCAGCGCTACAGTGAATCCCTCTCCTATCCCTCCAGTCCAGTCTCCAGCCACCAGCCAGGTAACAGTATTTTTCTCTCACACCACTCCAGCTCCAACCTCCAACTCCAGCTTGCCGAACACCGTGGATGAGTTCAGGCCGGTGTTAGTTTTGCGTACGGGTGCGTGGGACAGCCGCCACGGATCCGAGTTGCTGCCCACTCTGATTGCGGCCCGGCGCCCATGTGTAAACTTAAGCCGTACTAGGTAGGAGGGAATTTTTTTGAAACCTGGTCTAGGTTTAGAATGCTCCCCTTTTTTGTACGTGCGAGGAATGAAAAAAGGATTTTCTTCCTTTCAACTTGCTACTTGTTGGAGAGGATGGCCATGCATATGACCTTTATTTAATTTGTTTGCTTTGGCGTAGTAAAAATGCAGAAACCCTGTTTAAATATACAGAAAAAATGAATCTTTGAGTGGCAAATGAAAAGTGCACTGTACTGTACTGACTGATGTAATAATAAGACAGTAGTAACAATTTTGTCAAAAAAAAAACAACAGAAGACGTGTTTGTGCACAGAAACTGTAGTTAACAAAACTATAAATACAACTCGTATTAATGCCACCAAAGATGAGATCCATTTGTCAGAGCCGCTGATCTTCTCGTTCATTAGTATTGACTCAGGAGGTTACTATACCCTGATCAGTTGGTGCGGTCTGAGAACACACGGTGTGGACTTTTGACCGGTGTAAATAAGTAAACTACAGGAGTAGTACGTGCCTAAGTAAAAGAGAGAGAGAGAGAGAGAGAGAGAGAGAGAGAGAGAGAGAGAGAGAGAGAACGAACTGATGCATTTTAATTTGCATGATGCTTTACCCCTTTTTTTACAAATATAATGATTTACAAAACCACACCTTTTAATCGTTGGCTACACATCCAAATCAACGCGACGCATTCGCCAACAACATCGCAGGGCGAAAACAACGGCAACGATGAAAGGTAGTGTGGTCTCCCGAAATCTTGTGCAGATGTGTGTACGGGCAGTGCTTGAGATACTATACTAGTCTTGACGAGCTTAGCAAGTACGAAATTCATTCAGACGCGTGTTTGAAGGTGCTGAAGTTAAAATCTCTCCCGCGCCACAACCACCACTCACGACACGTCCAAACTCACCTCCAAGACTACAAGTAGCAGCTGGCAGCCGTAGCAACGTCTCACATCGCCCACGCGCTTTTGGTATGCCCGCACGCATCGGCGTATCATCATCAGAACACGTATACGTGCACGGTGCAGCACTCAATATAATGCTACACCAATTCAAATCAAATGCCGTGCCGCGCCCTAGAATTCTCGAGCCGGGCTCCCAAGTCCAAAAAAAAAAAAGATCTCGGTACACGCGGCGTAGTACCAGATCTGCGGCGCAATTGCACCGTGTCGATCAGGATCTGAGCCGATCTCCCTCCCAGTTGTATACTAAGCTGCAACGACTCTCTCGACCGGTGGTGGATTTTATTTGCCATATCGGCGTAAGGCTGTGCCAAGATATGCCCCCATGACCTGCCCAGCCGTGCACGCGCTCGCGCCAGGGCCGGTCACGTCCTCTGGAAACATTCATCTCTCACTGCCCCTGCACTGCTGGGAGTAACACGTCATGGGGGGCGTAACTACACTTTACCATGCCTGATCGGCGATCAGGCCTTTTTGAGACGATGGTTATTGACGCAGTACGTCAAATCTTGTGTTACTATTAATTAACACACACGCCTCTGCAAATTTCTCATTTGTGTTGGAACTTGGAAGTTGGAAAGATAGGAGCCTCCTTTCAAAAAAAAAAAGAAAGAAAGAAAGATTGGAGCCAATTTCTTTTTTTTTGGAAGAAAAACTATAATGGACTGTGACAGCTCCAAAAACATTGTCCTATTTTTCCCTCCAAACAAATGAAGAAAAAAAAAGGAATTCCTTGGCGTTGCATCAGAACAAAACAACTCGCTTCGTCTCCTCCCCTGTGATAAAAGCGGAACAGGAACAGCCAAAGCCCCTCTCCAACTGCCGTTGGAAGCTTGTGGAGCGCGGGCCCCACGCCACGCGGCCCACCTCCTGGCCCCTCCCCTCCTTGGCTCGTTGCATCCTCCTATCGCCATCAGAGCAGCAGCAGCCACCATCGCGGCCACGCCGGACTCTGACCTCTATAAATCCCCCGCCCACCCGCCCCGACATTCCTCGCCGTCGCCATCCACCCGACCACCCCTCCTCCTCCGCCCTGCCTCCTCCGGCCGCGGCCGCCTCCCCGCGACGAGCCAACCAACCGTCCTCGACCTCCGCCGCCGCGCCTGGGCTCTCTCGCATGCTCCTCCTGTGCCGCTGCGCCGCTGCGTGTGGGCGGCTCGCGTTGCGTGCGTTCCTGGCCACCTGGACGGTCGCTGTCGCCTCTCCCCCACTGCTCCTGTCGTGGTCGTCGTCGTCGCTGCCTTTTGGCTGGGCTTCTCCTCGCCTTTTGCTTTCCCACCTCGCGCCCGCGCCCCCGCTCCCGGCGGCACCGGCAATCATGGAGGCGCGGTGGGCTCGCTTCTGAACGCCCCCCCCCCCCCCCCCCCCGGTCGACAGATCAGCCTGCGCGCTTTCCTTTTCCTTGCCAGTTTCAGGTGTAAGTTTTGGCACTCCCTGTCGCTGCCTTTTCGCCTCTCGCTTTTCTTTCTTCTCTCTCTGCATCAGCCTCCCCTCCTCGCGCCGCGTCTCGAGCTCTCACCTCGCCGGAGGGGCGCTCTCTCTCTCTCTTCCTTGCCGCGCCTCAGAATCTGGTGCTGCTGGTGTGTGGGGGTTGGGGAGAGCTCGCCCTGCTTGTTCTCGGCTGGCATTAGCTCCGCGATTCGCTTCAATTTCGCTTCCAACAGCCGGGTCGATTGGGACGCTTTGGGGTTCCCCTGCTTTGAGTTGGCGCGAATCGGGATGCTTCTGGGCGCTGTAGGGATGGAGGAGGAGAAGAAGTTGGTGATGATGGGGAGGGAGAGGGACCAGTTCCCAGTCGGCATGCGGGTGCTCGCGGTCGACGACGACCCCGTGTGCCTCAAGGTGCTCGAGACCCTCCTCCGGCGATGCCGGTATCACGGTGAGCACTTGCTTGACCATCCACATTGCTTACTGTTATATTATTACCTGCAGCTAATTCTGCTCAGTTTATTTGGAGATGTAAAAAAATGATAATGGTACAATCCTGCACATTCACTGTTTTTGCTGCTGCTTGCAATTTACCATGTACTAACTATAGCACTTAAATGTTATGTAGCCGCAATAGTTACCACATGCAGAGTAAATTTCTACCGTCAATGACCTGACACGTTTGTCGCAGCCATACAGAGCTGATGCAACCTATTATCTTGATGATTAGACCATTGTGATCTGATAAGAGTACATGTTGCTTCGTTAACAGTCACAACAACCAACCAGGCCATTATGGCGCTGAAGCTGCTACGGGAGAACAGAGACATGTTTGATCTGGTTATCAGTGACGTACACATGCCGGACATGGATGGATTTAAGCTCCTTGAGCTTGTAGGCCTTGAAATGGACCTCCCGGTCATCAGTAAGTTTCGAACCTTCCTATTCTAGCGAAGAGTTCCTGATAGTAAGAGGTGCTTGTTGAGTAATAGTGTTCCCATTTCCCACATGTTAATTTTGAATGTTAAACCAAGGGCATTCCTGTGCAGTGTTATCAGTGAATGGAGAGACGAAATCCGTGATGAAGGGGATAACTCATGGAGCCTGTGACTATCTCCTAAAACCTGTTCGTATTGAAGAGCTTAGGAACATATGGCAGCATGTTGTCAGGAGGAAGTTCAGCAAGCACGAACGCAGTAATCTTGATATTTACAAAGATTTCAATAAGCCACCAAGTGCAGATTCATGTCATGGGCACAATCAGATTGTTGGCGGGGCTTCTGACCAAAGTGGGAGGGTCAGCAAGAAGAGGAAGGAAATGCACAGCGACGAGGAAGATGACGGAGAGGACAATGATTTTCAAGAAGGTGATGAACCCTCTGCAGCTAAGAAGCCAAGAGTTGTTTGGTCAGTTGAACTACATCGGAAATTTGTTGCGGCTGTTAACCAGCTTGGAATTGATAGTAAGAACTCCCAACCTCCCTTTGCTTTATTTTATTGTCCTTACATATTGCAGAAACTCATTTATGTTGTGTCCTTTATTTTGCTGTTGATGCAGAAGCTGTACCGAAAAGAATTCTTGAGCTTATGAATGTGGAGAAGCTCACCAGAGAAAACGTTGCGAGTCATCTACAGGTATGGCATGTACTCCTAGCATTAATTGTTTTTAGTGCTTTACTGCATCCTCTGTTTTTTTGTGAGGGAAGATGCATGCATATGGACCAAAACCTTGATGGAAGGTGGGTCCATCATCATGGATTGAATCATGAGATTTTTTTTTTGCTTACTACAAATATAACTAAAGTGTTTTTTGTGCTTACTATCAATTAATCTAAGTGTTCCTGACCATAGCTTCGTGTTCCTGCTGGTGCTAAAATTCCATGAAAGATATTATTTCATGTTCCTGCCGAACACCATAACATTAACATTTCTGTGTTAGGGTATGTGTTCAGTTGGTTTGGAACAATCCACATTAATTGATGGACATTAGTGTTATTTAATTCCTCTACAGTCCCTAAGTATAGAGATATTCTATGCATGTTGTTCAGTATATTGAAGCTCAATTTTTTGCTTTCAGGCATGATGATGAGTAGATTAAAGCTGTAGACATACTATTACAATTTTTTTTAAAAAAGGACTAATACAAATTTCAAATTGGTTGTCTGCATACTACAAAGTACAAGTTTAACCATTTAGTGAAAAATTGGAGTAACCCAGAAAGCGTTCACCTGTAATTGTACATCTCGATCATAAATAAACCATGAGTTCACTGATTACATGCTTTACTAATCAGTTCGTGTCATGTGATATGCAGAAATACAGGCTCTACCTCAAACGGTTAAGTGCTGTGGCATCTCAGCAAGCTAGCATTGTTGCTGCTTTAGGAGGTAGAGACCCGTCCTTTCTTCACATGGGTGCATTTGAAGGGATTCAGGGTTATCAGCCTTTTGTGCCTTCTGCTGCTCTATCATCTTTCAACCCACATGGGTTGCTAACTGGAACTAGTGCAGCAACATTTGGGGTTCAAGAGCTTGCTCCTACCATGACAGTTCAAACTGCTACCAACAATGCCATAATAAGTCACTGTGCTAGTGATGCGAACAAATTCCAGTATGTCGGCTTACAAGAAAACCAACCAGCAAATTTGCCACAAGGCTCGACCACATCACTTGGGCTGTCCCAACTCCAACAGAAGTGGATCCATCAAGAAAATAATGATTTGTCTACTGTCTTTTCTGGGAGCGCACTGGCTAACAGTTTGTCTGGTGCACTCCAGAGAGTTACAAGCAGTCCATTGCCACCACAAGAACTTTTGGAGTGCACACAAGCCAAACTTAGCATCCAGCCATCGATGCCAATGCCATCTGTGAATTCAGAACTGGTTGAAAGGACTGTTGGAGTTTCATCTAATTTGCAGGATTCAAGTGTATCCCAGCAGGGTGCCCTTCCAATAAATGATGCATTTTCCACCGACAAGTTACAGTTGCATGATCCATTCGATGGCACTAGTGGAACAAAATTTTCTGTAACCATGCCTGTTTGTCCTACCGGTAGCCTTACAGCCACCACCAACAGTTCTTGTGGCACGGTGCTGCTCCCTCCTGATACTGGGAGACATTCAAACTACCTGCAGTTCGGAGGTGCAGGGAACTCTAGACATGAAATGGATGGAATGAAACTAGATCATCTGCATAACCAAGAAACGAGCATTGGGAGTTTCAGTCATGATTTTGGTGCCTGTATAACTGAGCAGACAAATGCAAATGCAAATATGTCATCTCTTATGCCACAGATGAAGATTAACTCAATGACATCAGAGGATAAACTGAAGCAGAAGAATATTTATGATCTGGGGATTCCAAAGCTGCATGGTGGTTTTAGCTCTAGTAGCTGCAATTTTGATGGTCTTCTCAGTTCCATGATCAAAGCGGTAAGGACCTTAGCTGTTAGTTCTTTCTTCCTGTTTTTAGGTAATCCCACAGTTTTTCTGCTTGAATATATTATATATCATGTTTTTGTAAGAGTAGTAGGTTCAGTGTTTTTTCTGTAGTCGTTACTCTTAATTTTGCAAATTACAAATCCTTAACTTCAGGCATTGGAAGCACACCTATCTGACCCACTATAAACATTTGGAACGTTGTACTCTTGTTAGAAAAATTGTAAGGGCGAACTGAACATATACAATCCTTCGAATCTGATTCACTGAAGCTTTGTTTTAATTCTAATGCAGGAGAAGGATGATCTCTCATTCACAGATAATGACCTGGGGTGCGACTTCTTTCCACTTGGTGCCTGCATATGAGAGCTCTTAATACCCCCTCTAGATTGGTCCTCTGTGGATGGAATGGAAGTAGGCTGTACAGTACGTTACTGTTTAGAAGCATTAGCCAGTTATGCTGCCTGATGTGTTACTATGTCTAGTACTGTGCACACTAGATGATATACTAGGGATACAAGTAGGTGAGGATAATGGCTTGTAATCTGCACTCTCCTTTTCGAATGGGAAATTTTATGTTTAGGTAAAAGAAGGAAAAGGAGCAAATATACCGCTCGAACCTCATTTATTTCATCATCACAAATTCTACGAAATTCATTTCCACACGACATTGTGCAGATGGCATCACAAGTTTATAACTTGATGTTCATAGCATGCACAAGTTTGTAAAACTAAAACTGATTGCTCTCAAAAAAAAAGTTTGTAAAACTGAAACACTCTAAACCGAATATAACACGACTCTTCTAGAAAGTCAGAATGAAATAAATAGATTAGAAGTAAAATCCAGATGGACCCAAGTAGCCGCGGTAGTTGTTCAAAAGAGACACACCCAAGTTCGAAAACAAAGTTGCTAACACACCCAAGTTCGAAAACAAAGTTGCTAGGACACCATTATTTAACTGCCAAATGAAAATGCATGATCATTGAGAAGTGGGATTGAAGTTTGTTTTGCTCCAGCCCCCAGGTCATTGGACCGACATAAAGTTAGTAGCTAGCTAAACCACCACTGCTCATTGGTGTGACCACTCACATCAAACTACTGGACTGATCTGCAGCCAGCCGCTGGCTAAGGTAGTGAACTCCATCCAGGCTGCCTAAATTAGAACTAAGTGCAGCAAGTTCTGCCGACCGTCGACAAGCCAAGGATACTAAGCTGCTGCCGTTGCCAATCATCAATTGCTACTCGTGCGGCTCTTGTCATCTTACGAAGGGATCGATCATTCCACAAACTGCTCATCAGCCTAGATCAGGCGTCTCTTAAAATGGTCAAACCAAACAAGCACTTACTATTTTGCTACAAGTACAATACAAATCTGCAGTGAACCCTCTGCTACAATCAAGAATCACTACACAAACAACAGACACCTGCTAGCACATTTCAGGTGCACAGCCAGAATCAAAGCGCGGCTAAAATGTTCAAAGGAATGGTAAAAGAGCCAAGCAATAACAGAGACTTGGATCGCAAGAAGCACAAACAAACGAAGCATGCAAAGGCAAACCAGCACCAAGAGAACAATTGTGCCCTTGACAATCAGAAACGTTCAGTGTTGGTTCTGGCATTGCTAATTTATGCACTCCAAACATCATAATGCTAATCCAACTGTGACACATAGTTACATGAATGGAAGCAAGCTAATAAATTTCAGAAAGACAAAAAAAAAATCAAGGCTCAGAAAACATATAACAGCTTAAACGTTTCACACCACAACAGACACTTGATCTAATAGGGCATAAGAATTTCTAAAATCAGACATCATCATTGTTGCAAAACTAATTTCACAACATCATCATCATCCAAGACCACCAGACTATTGACTGACAATATAGTCACCACAACACAATACAGATCCACAGCACCTAAGGCTTACTCAAACTAGCTCAATTTTATTTGAAATAACTCCATAACACATTCTACATCCGGCAATTCTGTGTCCTGAGGCCAAAATCTATATATAAGCTAGAAGACAATAACAGGACACTGATTATCAATTGAGATCTGTAAACCAGATTTTCTAAAGAAGGTACGCCAGGAACAAAAAATATACATGATAACTTAGCAAGTGCAAGCATTCGCTACAGATGTACATGCACCTGTAACAAATGGGGAAATGCAGTCAAAACCAACATAACAAAATCACTACACTCCAGACATATAATAGTCTAAGCAACAATTGTCAGAGCCACTACAATCCAGGCCTGCTCAGCAATAGACCTAACAAACCAGAAACGAACCATTTGTCCTTGTTCAATAGCAAATCATCGCAACAACAATGAGATACCAACGGTTGATTTATAAAAGGTCTGCTAACAAAATATAGTCATAAAACAAATACTAACACCAACACAATCAACTAGGCATCCACAATACAAGTATGTTTAGGTAAAAGAAGGAAAAGGAGCAAATATACTGCTCGAACTTCATTTATTTCATCATAACAAATTCTACGAAATTCATTTCCACACGACATTGTGCAGATAGCATCACAAGTTTATAACCAGTTCATAGCATGCACAAGTTTGTAAAACTGAAACACTCTAAACTGAATATAACACGACTCTTCTAGAAAGTCAGAATGAAATAAATAGATTAGAAGTAAAATCCAGATGGACCTAAGTTGCTGCGGTAGTTGTTCAAAAGAGAGAGACCCAAGTTCGAAAACAAAGTTGCTACGACACCATTGTTTAACTGCCAAAAGAAAATGCATGATCATTGAGAAGTGGGATTGAAGTTTGTTTTGCTCCAGCCCCCAGGTCATTGGACCGACATAAAATTAGTAGCTAGCTAAACCACCACTGCTCATTGGTGTGACCACTCACATCAAACTACTGGACTGATCTGCAGCCAACCGCTGGCTAAGGCAGTGAGCTCCATCCAGGCTGCCTAAATTAGAACTAAGTGCAGCAAATTCTGCCGACCGTCGACAAGCCAAGGATACTAAGCTGCTGCCGTTGCCAATCTTCAATTGCTACTCGTGCGGCTCTTGTCATCTTACGAAGGGATCGATCATTCCACAAACTGCTCATCAGCCTAGATCAGGCGTCTCTTAAAATGATCAAACCAAACAAGCACTTACTATTTTGCTACAAGTACAATACAAATCTGCAGTGAACTCTCTGCTACAATCAAGAATCACTACACAAACAACAGACACCTGCTAGCGCATTTTAGGTGCACAGCCAGAATCAAAGCGAGGCTAAAATGTTCGAAGGAATGGTAAAAGAGTCAAGCAATAACAGAGACTTGGATTGCAAGAAGCACAAACAAACGAAGCATGCAAAGGCAAACCAGCACCAAGAGAACAATTGTGCCCTTGACAATCAGAAACGTTCAGTATTGGTTCTGGCATTACTAATTTATGCACTCCAAACATCATAATGCTAATCCAACTGTGACACAGTCTCATGAATGGAAGCAAGCTAATAAATTTCAGAAAGACAAAAAAATCAAGGCTCAGAAAACATATGACAGCTTAAACGTTTCACACCACAACAGACACTTGATCTAATAGGGCATAAGAATTTCTAAAATCAGACATCATCATTGTTGCAAAACTAATTTCACAACATCATCATCATCCAAGACAACCAGACTATTGACTGACAATATAGTCACCACAACACAATACAGATCCACAGCACCTAAGGCTTACTCAAACTAGCTCAATTATATTTGAAATAGCTCCATAACACATTCTACATCCGGCAATTCTGTGTCCTGAGGCCAAAATCCATATACAAGCTAGAAGACAATAACAGGACACTGATTATCAATTGAGATCTGTAAACCAGATTTTCTAAAGAAGGTACGCCAGGAACAAAAAATATACATGATAACTTAGCAAGTGCAAGCATTCGCTACAGATGTACATGCACCTGTAACAAATGGGGAAATACAGTCAAAACCAACATAACATCACATAGTCTAAGCAACAATTGTCAGAACCACTACAATCCAGGCCTGCTCAGCAATAGACCTAACAAACCAGAAACGAACCATTTGTCCTTGTTCAATAGTAAATCATCGCATCAACAATAAGATACCAATGGTTGATTTATAAAAGGTCTGCTAACAAAATATAGTCATAAAACAAATGCTAGCACCAGCACAATCAACTAGGCATCCACAATACAATTTAACAGTGAAAGGTTATGCTAACTGCTCACGTCTGAAAGCTATACTTGCACTCTATCGAAAACCAACGATGGCAGCATACATATAGAAAGCCACACCTCCATCCATGAAACAGAAATGAACAAATGATTCAAGAAATAACTGCACCACTACAAATATAAGGTAACAAGGGTTCTTTACTTAGCATAGCAATGAAAGGTATCCAGATTACACCAGAGTACTACCAACTCTCTTAACATCACCAAAATCTTAATAAAAGCATCCTGGAATCACTTCCTAGCTTTCAGAAACACTGAATCACCCATAAAACATAAGGAAGATAGCTCTTAAACCCTAGCCTTCCGACGCAGTAGCAGGTCCATCCCCTCGCTCAGAAGCCAAGCTTGGTGCGGCGCCAGTGCCTGCGCTTCGCGTTGTACCTGAAAAAGCGCACAGACCAAAGCACAGGATTAGCAAGAACCAATTTCAAATCAGACGAGCGGGGGGGTTAGCGATAAAGCGACAGTCACCTGATGGTGTTGTCGGTGCGCATGCGGATCCAGTAGGGGATGGGGCGGTTCTGGCGCATCTTCTTGGCCAGCTTCTTCTTGATCCGGAAGGTCTTGTGCGACGGCTGCGCAGACAAAGAAGCAATCAAGAAACCACGTCAGAGAAACATCGAATCCACGGCCGCACAGGTCGAATTTCATGGAAGATAGGGCGAGAGCTAGGGCATTACCATCTTTGCGGTGGAGACGAAGAAGCGGCGGCGGCGGCGGCGCGAAAACCCTAACTGCGTGAAGAGTCACAGTGGTGGACGGTGGGGATTATACTAAGCGTGAAGAGTCATGGGCTCGTTGGGCCGGACATCTCATCCTGCAGTGGTGGTGGACTGCGGCAAAGGGCAGAGTAATGGGCCTATTAGACCGAGGCCCATTAGTCTCGTTGGTTTCCGTAAATTTTCGATGGAAAAAGTCCTGTGAACTTTAGGCCGATTCTGCATTAGCCAGTTATGCTGCCTGATGTGTTACTACGTCTAGTACTGTGCACACTAGATGATATACTAGGGATACAAGTACTGTGTTTCCTTTTCGAATGGGAAATGGAAGTATGTTTAGGTAAAAGAAGGAAAAGGAGCAAATATACCGCTCGAACCTCATTTATTTCATCATCACAAATTCTACGAAATTCATTTCCGCACGACATTGTGCAGATGGCATCACAAGTTTATAACCTTATGTTCATGGCATGCACAAGTTTGTAAAACTGAAACACTCTAAACTGAATATAACACGACTCTTCTAGAAAAGTCAAAATGAAATAAATAGATTAGAAGTAAAATCCAGATGGACCTAAGTTGTTGCGGTAGTTGTTTAAAATTTTCGAAAACAAAGTTGCTACGCCATTGTTTAGCTGCCAAAAGATACATGTTGCTGATGAACCCTAGCTAAGTCACTAAGACTATGAGCAATGACCAGATGGATGCTTGAATGTGATCATCGCCACCAAAACCGCCGATTTGCTGAGCCCTTCACGCGATGCAGAAATGCTTATTCCATCAATTCTCACGTTTGCAGACACGGCAAACAGCTTCCATTATCCTCTTCCGTTCTATCGGCTTCGTCAGGTGCAGATCCATCCCGGCATCGATAGCCTTCTGCAGATCCTCCTCCATGTTATGAGCAGTCAGAGCGATGATTGGAGTGTGAATCCCATAGCGGTGTTCTTCCTCGCGGATGAGTTTTGTCGCCTCGTAGCCATCAATATTGGGCATCTAAATTTAAAAAGAAAACGAAATATTAGTGTGTCAGACAGTCATCAGTTGGAGCTTTCTGTGTGCAGAGGCGTAGTCACAAGTTTTGGTTGAACAGACCTGGCAATCCATGAAGATGACATGGTATGGCAAGGGCACTTCACCCTCTTCTGGGACACTGGCTTGCTCAAGAGCTTCTTTGAACAAGTTCACAGCCACGGCTCCATCCTGAGCTACTCTGACAGTTGCCCCCAGATGGCTCAGCATTTTCTTTTGGATTGTTTGCAGCACCAAAGTGTCTTCAGCCAGCAAGACCTGCATCCCAGCCATTGGCTTATCATTTTCAGGTTTCTGTTCCTGGGCCAAGGATGCAGTCTCACTCTCAGCTGATGCCGCAGCTTCCTGCGCACGATGAACAACCACCTCTGGCAAATCTTGCTGCTGGTGACTGGTCCCAGCAATCTCAGGACTAACTTGAGAAGACTGCTGTGCTTGTGCATCTGAAACTTGGAGATCTCTCAGGGTCATGAGAAGCGTGAAGAGGCGAGACCCATGCACCGGCTTTCGCAGGACGAGATCGCAGCCCAGCTCCTTGAACCTCCTCAGATCATCAGATGGGGTCCTGATATCGTCCAGCAAAACAGTTTTGCATGGAGCCTGGTGCTTGATCCTGACAAGTTTCTCCATCTCCAGGCAAATCTCCATCGATCTACCACCGGACACGTCGATGACAACAAGGATGGAAGAAGGATGATGGCCCCCAAGGCTGCCTCTCCTGGGGCCGGTGCTGTTCCTCAGCGCCGGCAGGACCTGGCTGACCATCTCCTTGGAGCTGAAGCACCGGTCGTCCCCCTCGTCGGCGGTAGGCGCCGCCGCCGCCGCCGCCCTTGCAGCAGGGGTCGCGCCGTTGTGCAGCACCTCCACCAACGTCGAGGCGATGAACTCGGCGTGCAGGACAGGCCAAACTTTCACCCCAATGCTCTCCATCCATGTGTGCAGGATCCTCATGGTCTCACCGCCGCGAACGTGGAGGACGCAGTGGACGCCCTTGAAGCTGCGGTCCTCCAGAAACACCGACGCTCTGAAATTGGAGTGGCTCAGTGGGTCTGACGGTGCTGATGGTCCTTCCTCTATGTCTTGGGGTTCCTGCCTCTGGCTCATCTTCAGAAGCACGTTGAACGCGAAGCATGTTCCTCTCTCACCGGGCTCCTTGTCCTTGATGCTGATCTCTCCTCCCATCAGACGAACCTGTGGTCAGCACGCATCAGTCCATCAGATAAAGCAAAATTTTACAAAGAAAATGAACAAGAACTACATGTATATGCATGTATTCGGGAGTTCTTTAACATGTATAATAAATAAAAGAGAGAACTTACAAAGGATTGCACGATTCCGAGCCCCAAGCCGGTGCCGCCTTGCCCATCGTTCACCTGAACATAGTTCTCAAACACAGACAGCCTCTTCTCCTTGGGGATCCCTATGCCAGTGTCAGCCACTTCAAAGTAGAACTCAACCAGATTGGGGTCATTCTGCACATGATCCTGCTCATCAGGTTGCTCCCTTGCTCTGAACAAGCATCCGAAGGAACCGCCGCCGCCGCGCATCGGCCACTTAAACCTCGAGGGAGCGCTGACGCTGCTCCCGGCGATCGGCCGGTTCGCCCAGGCGCGGAGGACGACGTGGCCTTCGTCGGTGAACTTGAGGGCGTTGCCGAGCAGGTTGTCGAGGATCTGCTTGAGGCGCTTGCTGTCGCCGGTCACGGCGGCGCAGCGCAGGACCGAGAGGTCGCAGGGGTCCCAGACCACCTCGAGCCCCTGCCGGATGCCCGTCACGTTGGCCATGTCCACGGACTCCTGCAGGACGTCGGCCATGCTGAACTCGGCCTCCTGCAGCTGCATCTTCCCCGACTCCACCTTGCTCGTGTCCAGAATCGAGTTCAGTATATCTGCAAAAAAAATTCAAATCACATCCATGAACAGTATCTAGCTTGGTTCAAATAAAAATCGAGTTCAGCATATCAATTCACACTCTACACCTAGGTTCAAGAATCCTAGAAATAATTAATTTACTGAAATAAAATCACTGATGATGAACAACAAGTTTGATGCATGCTGCATGCATGCAGATTGGGATTGGCTGCAGAGAAGACTAACCGAAGAGCTTGTTGGTGCAGACGGCCATCTGGTCGAGGTTCTCCATGATGCCGGGGAGCGCCCGCGCCTCCGGCCGCGACATCTCCACGAGGCCTGCGATGGCGGAGAGCGCGGAGCGGATGTCGTGGCTGGCGCTGGCGAAGGCGTTGCTCTTGTTCATGCTCTTGCGCTCCGCCTGCCGCAGCGCCTCCTTCTGCCGGACCAGGTCGGCGTTCAGCGCCGCCTCCCGCGCCGCCGTCCGCCGCAGCGCGCGCACCGCCAGGACGCACGACGCCGCGGCCACCGCCAGCGCGGCGCCCGCGAAGACGACCACGGGGATGCCCAGCGCCCGGAGCATGTCGCCCTCGGGCCGCGACAGGAGCACCAGCCGGAACGCCTGCAGGTGCACGGCGTCGATCAGGAAGAAAAGATCGCGTGCATTGCATGCGTGTCAGGCCGCCGAAGCTGCTTCTTCAGCTTCCTTTTTTTCGTGAAAAGAAAGGGGGGAAATGGAAAATATGACGTGGACATGTAATGCATGCGCATCGTATCAGCACATTTAGGAAAGGGAAAAAAATACCAGATCAATGCAATTAAGGAAAATATTAGTAGTATCTGGTGATTTGCTCGAGGATCCGTACATGATACCTGACACGTCCTCATATTGCAAAAAAAAAAGGAGAGAGAGAGCTCGCGTACGTGTAAACTGTAGAGTAATGCGTCCGTGTGCACGTACCAGTTGTGCTCCGGAGACGTCAAAGTTCGTGCATGCGACTCTGTACTTGTGGTATAGCCCGTGGCCGGCGGCGAGAAGCTGGCCGAGCCTGGGCGCGTCGATGGCGGCGGCGGCGCACGTCGCCTTGGAGAACGCGCGCATCCTCTCTTCCTCGTCGTCGCCGGAACGGTTGGGCCGGCGCCCGAGCAGGAGTGGCTTGTAGGCGGCAGTCGCCGGCGCGCCGCGCGTGTCGCTGACAGCGTAGTACACGTCCAGGTACTCGTCCAGGTGGGCGACGCGGGAGGCGGCGGCGCCGAGGAGGTCGTCGACGGCGACCGCGGCCGAGACGATGCCGGCGTCTCCGGCCGGGGCGGAGAAGAAGAGCATCCGGACGCCCGGGCGCGCCCACCCGGCGCCGAGCGACGCGCGCGAGGCGTTCTTGCTGGCGAGGAGGGACCAGGCCGCCTTGGGCAGGTAGATGAGCCCCCCTGTGGCGGCGGCGGCGGCGGCCGTCCCGACCAGACCGCCGGTCGCCGGATCCACAGGCTGGGTCCTCCACTTCCACCTGTTGTGCGAGTCCGTGAACAGCGCCCTCACCCTGCCGCCCTCGTCGCGGTAGTAGGCGAACGCGCCGCCGTCGGCGCCGGCGTACGACACCTGCGCCAGCTGCGGCTGCACGGCGATGCCCATGAACATCTTGGTCCTGATCACCTGGCCAACAAAGCAACCACACTTGTCTTTATTTTTTTACATACGAAAACTCGCGCAATCCAAGCAGATTGATCGCGATGGAAATATGGAAGTGTAGAACTACTTGAGAGATGGAAGCTGGTGCTGATCCGTTGCTCTCCCGCGCGGCGCCGGCGATGGCGACGGCGGCACGGTTAGCCTCCAGGAGGGGCTCCATGCCGCCGGCGATGTGCCTGAACGCCACGCCCATGGCGCCTGCCTCGGTTTTGTTTACAGCATGTGTTGCGTCCCACGTGGAGACGTAGAACACCATGAGAGCGATCAGCGCGACGCCTGTGACGATCGCCTTCGTGCAGATGCGAACGTGTACAAGTGAGCCAGATGGGTATGAATGAAAAATATAAATGCTAGTTGTTCAAAAAAAAAATTAATGATGAACATTTCAAGTGCCATTTGTAACTTGGCCCATCCGTGCATTCTTTTTTTTCATTTATCCAAAACTGTGTTCATTTTAGTACGATTTCATATTTCTTTCCAAAAAGGGGGTCCGAATTCAACAAAACAAAAATCTACTTCGTTGTTCTCGTTCAAGTCCTGCCCCCGGAGAGGTGAATTTCAGGATCTCGATCCATGTTCATAACAAGGTAAAACAACACATGAGAATGATGAGCTACTACAAGTGAAAATACACACACACATGCCCATCTATAACAACTGCAACAGGAAACATGGAGCAGCAGTGATGGTCGGTGACCATTTCCTTACCAGTGGCAAAATAGAACAAAAGTATTGGAGAAGGCACCTGCTTCTTCTTCCTCTAACCTTCCCCACAGTCGCCATGGCCCTCCAGCAAGCTTTTCTTTTTCTTACCGCACTGGCACCAGACCAAGAAGTCAAGCACGAGTATGGGAAGCGGTTGACTTGTGAGGAGTAGACGAGTGTCTCCAGGTCAATGGGTCCCTTTTTTTATAGGCGCCCGGCCGGGAGACCAGGAGAGGAATCCCGGCGCGGTTTCGGTGGCTCGCCGCCGCCGCCGGTTTTGCAGTCTGGACGGACAGCCACGAGCGGTTTTGCCGCCGGTTTGTGTGAAAAGGAATAAAGGATGCCACTCGAGGAATCTGAGGTTTAACTATTGGCCAAATCTCACAGGTCGACCATCATATTTTTCTGATTTTTTTATTCGACCGTTAGGATATATTCCTCACATGTGGACGTCGCGTGGCGTGCTGCGCGCTGGCCGAGGCACGCTGGGCAGCCGCACGGCGATCGCCGGGCATTTTGTTTGATCTTGGAGATATACTTGGATTATTTTAATATCACGGTTGGCTGGTCGCCCATCAATGTTGGAGATATATTTTTTGAAAAGTTTCAATGTTGGAGATATAGTGCCGGTTACAAAGATCAGGAAAACCGTGGATGGACCTTGGTCGGCAGTATCGTCACCACCCAGCAGATTTTGAACTTGGATACTTAGGATTCGTGTGTTCAAAGAGAAGATAGCGTGTAAACTAAAAACAATGCTTTCATACACACGCATATCGCCAATAATTGAGTTGCAAATAACATATAAATTATCATATACCTAACATGTCTAGTTTTTTAGCGGTTTTTATTGATCTGCTGTCGTTTTCAAACTATTTGCATGGATTACATGTTGTCTCTTGCGGATAAAGTATGCTATAATAAACATTCGAACGTGCAAATTCTTAACAGTTGTAACGCTAAACCATTTCGACATTAATGTACTCCGACGCCGGATGGAGATGAGGTCGGCATTGCCATATCTGTTTTTTCAGATGAAGAGTAATGGTAAAGGTACGGAATGTCGCTACTTGGTCCAAACAAAACTTAGAGCAGGATTATATTGATGTACCCTATCATCGGATGAAAGTGAACTCATAGGTTAGGATATTTGTCGTATGTGTTTTCGGTTGAGGAGTAACGCTAAAAGTAGGAATAATGTCGCTACTCGACCCAAACAAAAAAGTTATTATGGGTATGCGCCTAATTTAATTAAGTGTCGTCTAGACATTTGGACTTTTGAAGATAAGAAGAGTCGCTCCGCAATTTAATTAAGAGATGTTTGGAGAGTTGAACTCTCGTGGATAACGGATCACTCTATAGAGTGCTACATGACTCAAATCTATGCACATGGGATTCGAACTGTGGTTGCCACCTTCACTTTACAATGCGCTAGTCAACCAAGCCAAAGTCCGCTTGCAACATATAAGTAGCTTGTATTGTAACATGATATTTTCGGGGATGAATTTATTTCCCAACTTTGCCATTGCAGAGGTCACGAAAGAAAATAAGAAAAGGTTTCCGAGCTCTCGAGGAAGAGGAATTTGTATGTGTGTCCGTGACCGTTCTAAAAGCCATCCGCATGCGGCAACCTGCCGGTTCCGCTCGCTCGGTCGTTCTTGCGCTCGACCGCGGGCCGGTGGCTGGACCGGAGGGTTTGACTTATGAATCTGTGACTCGTCGTAGTAGTAGACTAGACTTGTGCAGTTGCGAAGGAAACCGGGAGAGGAGCCCCTTGCGCGGTTTTGCTCGACGCCACCGGCCGCCAATGGTTCGGACGGTTTTGCCCCGGCGGGCAAGGGGCAACGGCAGTAGGAAAAGGATAAGAGGCGATCTGCGATTTGAGTATTGGCCAAATTTCACGAGTTAACCACGTCAAATTTTCGATTTTGCTTATTGACCGTAGAGAGATTTCTCACGCACGGGCCGAGGCGGCCTTGCACGCTCACGGTGTGTGCAGTGCCAGCCAGCAGCCACAACACGGCGATCACCGTACGTGCGTCCCAGTGGTGGTTTGCTGGGACTCACAGCGTGTCAAATCAGGAGAAATTTGGGATCCCAAATTACTGATTTTAGGAGACGTGTCATCAAAGTGAGGGAGGAAAAAGGACCTGTAGAGCCTTATTAGCGCTTCATATTGTGGGTTCGATTCCTCGTGAGTGCAAATTTCTTGGGATTAAATAACATTGTGCTTTCAGTAGTAGGAGACGTATCAGTCAACAACGAGCCGTTTGTGACGATTCTATTAATTTTGAGGATTTGCCAACTCTGCCTTCGAAAATGATCATAGACGTAAGTTTTGCGTTTATAAAGATGAGTGTGCATGTGTATTTGAGTTTTACTGTGTAATTTTTTTTTAAAAAAATTGTGTGTGGGAGGTGAACCCGTGCATCCCATTCTCACCGGATGGTGTAGACTCGCTCGCAGAGTCCACGCCCGCGGCGTCGTCTAGAACTAAATCGCCTCCGTTCTTGCTAGGAATTTGGATTGTGATGGTCTTACGGCTTCGTCCAGCACTCCAGTCTCCACTCGTACAAAACTACAAAAAGCCGCATGGAGCCAGAGCAGAGGACTCAAGCCGAGCGCGTCTAGCCGTCCCCCAGTCAATGGCGCTGCTTGGCGCGGCCACGCTCCCGAAAGAAGCTGCAGAAGGTGACGCGACGGCGACAGACGGCGCCACCATTGGTCCGCCGTTTCTCAATCTCTTCTTCCGCTCCGCCGGCTCGCCTAATCCTACATTCCTACCCCGTTTGCCGCGGCCTGCATGCCAGCGCGTCGCCGGGAGGGAAGCTAACCTCACCATTCTTCCAGCCGGGCGGCGAGCGCCGCCGCCGCCATGTACCCGTGCCTCAGCATCGAGGGCTACGACGACAGCAGCAGCGGTGGCAGCAGCCCGGTCTCCTACCGCTCCGGCCCCTCGGAGAGCGACGGCTCCAGCAGCAGCAACGCCGACGAGTTCTGCCCCGACCCGTACCCGAGCGGGTCCGATTCGCCTTCCTCCTCCTCCTTCGTCCGCGACGGGGTGGACCGCACAAGCTTCCTTACGGCGGCGTCCGCCTGCGTGCTCGACGACATCGACAGTCACCGGCAGCGCATGCTCGCCCTCCTCCCGGCCTTCTCCTCTCCAGCCGGGGCCGGCGCACGCGCTCAACCCTTGTCTCGCTGGCTCTCCGGGTTCGGCGTCGGCTGGGTTCTGGACATGGACGCGTCCGGCTTAACCGGCGCCGCCGCCGAGAGACTCCCGCGCCGGGAAGTCGGGAGAAGGGTCAGGGCGTGGGCGCAGGCGCTGGGCACCATGGAGCGCGTCTTCCGCCTCCGGCACCGGGAGCTCACGGTCAAGCAGGTGGAGGCTCTGGGGGAGCTCGCGGCGGCGAGCCCCGGCGCGATGCTCAGGCTGGCCCGGGCCGTCGCCGCGCTCGAGAGCTCCCCGTCGAAGCTGCTCGCGGCGCTCGACGTGTACGCCCCGGTCTCGGAGGCGTTCCCCGTCCTTGGGAGGATGTTCTCCTGGGGCCCCTCCCACCCCGTCTCGGCTGCCGCCGGGGGCACCCTCGCCGCGCTGGTGGACGCGACGCGGAGCTGCGGCCGCGACCTCAGGGCGTTCGTTCGCTCGCACTACCCGTGGCGGATGCCGCAGGGCGGCGAGGTGCACCCGTGCGTGGGGTTCTGGATGGGCTACTTCCGCTGCCTGCTGCGCAACCGCATCTCGCTCTGCTTCGTTCTCGGCGGCAGCGGCGACGGCGATGGCGAAGATGCGCCGCCGGGCGCCGAGGGCGGCTTCGGCCTGGTGACGGAGCTGATCTCGTGCCTGGAGGCCGTGCTCGAGGAGAAGTCGGCGGCGCTCGCGTTCCCGGGTCTGCGGCAGGTGTTCATGCTCAACAACACGTTCGCCATCGTGCGCCGCGCCGTGCGCTCCGACCTCAAGCTGTTCCTGCCGCCGGGATGGGTCCGCGCCCGCGACGAGCGCATGGAAGGGTTCATCAAGGGCTACATGGACGTATCATGGGCGCCCGTCGTGGCGCGCTTGGACGACGCAGGCGGCACGAAGGCGTCCGCCGTCCTCCGCCGCCGGACGGCCAACCGGCTGAGCGTGTTCTACTCGGCGCTGGAGAACGCCTACAGCGCTCAGAGGTGCTGGAAGGTGCCCAACCCCGTGCTCCGAGGTGTACTCCGGAAAACCGTCTCGGGGAACGTCGTGCCGGCGTATCGCCGGTACCTGGAGGACCACCCGGAGGTTGACGTTGCTGTCGGGCGCTCCGCGGAGGAGCTGGAGCAGCAGCTGTCGGACTTGTTTGAAGGCTAGAAGACGGCGTTGAGTAGAAGTACAGGATCAGCAGAAAGTTCATACATTTACAAGGAAACAGAGTTACAGAACTTAGTTCGGTAGCTTTGCTGTATCAGAAATTCAGAATTCACAACACAGAGATCAAAGACCGGATTGCGCAGGATTGCCTGAGTTGAATTCTGAAACTTTCAGTTCCAACTTTCATATGTTTAGTTTGACGGGCGACAGAAGGGCCAATGCCCTCGTGCACTTCCATATGAATGAAATCTCTATCTCTAAGTGACGAAACCTGCGGACGATTCTTGAGCGGGCATTGGGCCACGTCGCTCCCAAATTCTTAACCGTCAGATCTTATATCTATGGTTAAAACTGAAACCCTCGGCCATCTTCTGGATGCTTCGTCCACACAACGACTTTTTCTTGCCTCGCGGCCGCCGGCACGACCGTTCTTCTCCCTCGCCGCAATTGAGAGCATCCAAGGGCAGGGCCTTCTTCCGTCAGCGTCGGCGTCACCTCGCGGCCACCAGACACCAGCACGTACGCTCCCTCCATCGGAAGGGGAGATGGCGGCGGCCGAGTGCTGAGGCTGCATGTCGACTTCAGTCAGCCCTCGAGATGGTGTGGCGGCCGCATGTTACGCCGGCGACCAGCAGAAGATGAGATTGCAAAAAATAGCTGCCTACTGCTCAAGATCGAAAAAAAAAAACAAATCAAATCCATTCTCTTCGCATCTCCAATTTCTACTCCACGAAGATGGCTGGTGGTGCTGTGATTACTTGGCATCGAGGAGCTAGCTCATGTTAACGCAGGCGAACGCACGCGGCGGTCGCTACAGACGTAGCAGCCTACGAGTATATGCTACCCGGCAGCCGGCAGCCGTGGGCCTGCGTGCCCATTGAGGAATCACACCGATGTACATTCAGATTCAGTTCCAGAATGTGCAGATGCGTGCAGGTGCTTCCTTCAGTAGAGAAGCAGCTTGTTTGATTCGCTGGATTCGAGATTAAAGCATATTGTTTTGCGCGACAGGTCAGTAAGCAAATGCTGACTGATCCCTTTGATTGAGCTGTGCAAATCCGCACACACTTGATTGCTACACTCAAATTGGCTCAGTTATTTCCTTGATCCTGTATAAAGTTTTTTCTTTTATCATTTGGTATATATACTGTATCCGCAGCTATGTGGATATTATCTTTTAGTAGTTTCCCGAAAGTTAGTCCATGTCCTCCATCCCCTTGCCCTGCTACATAACAGTGAGATATGATCGATTAATCATTTCTTTATTTCTTTTAGCTTATTTCAAATGGATGCCAGTGTAGGCACTTTTGTGTCCATGGAGTTTGGGAACTTCCACACATTATGTTCTTGCATACACACCAGGATGGCTAAAATCTCTGAAGCATTAGGTCCAATGTTTGTAGGAGCACATATGCATGGGACATATCTCATAACTATATAAGTCATTTGTTGGTCAATAGTCCAATGCTACTAGGTCATGTTAAAAGGCGCGGCAACGCCGCGGCCCTATTTCTAGTGAAAGAGGAAGCGAACGGGCCATATTCAGATATCCTCCTGATATAGAAAGGGGATGACAGGATGTTAACAGTGGACATCAGAATATCAGATATCCTCATGTACTTGAAGATTATGATTTAGGAAAATGGTGATGGATGTTGCTGAAGTTCGGTGGACTTGAAGAAACTTACCCAGCATCGGGTGAGATGGTTTGGACATGTCCAACGAAGGCCTCCTGAGGCGCCGGTGCGTAATAGGGTTCTTGAGCGGGTCGATAATGTAAAGAGGGGTAGAAATAGACCTAAACTGACGTGGGATGAGTCGGTTAAGAGAGACCTTAATGTTTGAAATATTTCTAAAGAGATAGCTTTGGATAGGAGCTGTCGTGGTGCTGCAAACCACAGCCGGGTGGCGGAAGGCACCCGCCCAGCCCAGAGGGTGTATACTCGGGGGTTAGCTAGTCCTAGTTCGATCTCTCCCAAGAACACGATGAACACCGCGGGATTAGAGTGGTTCGGGCCGCCGGAGCGTAATACCCTACATCCACTGTGTGTTGTATTGCCTTCCCTTGAGAGAGAGAGTTCGCGAGAGCTGGTGTGTCTTTAGAGCTTGTAGTGCACAGCGAGCGCCTCCCTTTTATATCTCAAGGGAGGCGCGTACATGGCTATTGGGTCCCCGACAGGTGGGCCCAACGATGTAGTATAAGAGAACGTACTGTTCATACATTATGGCGTCGCAGGCAGAAGGAGATCTCTCTCCTGGATTCCCTTACCTGCTCCTGGAGTCCCTCGTTCATCATGTCCAGGCGCTGTCTTGTCGGGACGATGCCAGACGTAGCTAGTGGCGTCGCCTGCCACGTAGCTTAACGGGCTGTGTAGCTTGCGGTGTAGGCGGCATGATGGAAAAGTGCCGTGCCGTCGTATCTATTTAATGCTGCAGACGGGCTCTGCGCGGGTGCGGCACAGGCGGCTGCACTGTGCGCCTTGGTAATACACGGTGCACAGTGAGGCCTGACAAAGGCTGTCCCGCGTGCCGCGGCGACAGAGCACGCCTCAACCATCCGCATTAAATGCGGTGGGTGGGCGAGTCTCCCAGCGGAAGACTCGCGCACGAGCCCGCGCCTCCGGGACACATGGCGGTTCCGAACCGCCACGCAGTAAGGGGGGGTCCGGACGGACGCGGGAGGTCCCGGACCCCTATGGGGGGCCCGAGGCCTCAGTTGTCAGCTCGGAGCTTCCCTTCATTAGAGACACGTTGCGTCTCCGGACCCATCCCCAGGCGGGGAACGGGTCCGGGGCCGTTGGCCTGGTGAGGGAAGAGCCTGACCCGTGGGGCCTGGCTACTCCGCCCTTTCCGCGCAGTTACGGATAACTACGCGGGTCCTGCCTTGCCGCAGTAAGAGTGGGTATCCCTGCTACAAGGTACCGACAGTGGCCCCCGGGCCCACCTTGGGGGAGGTACGAGCCCACAGGTGGGGCCACTACTGCGATTTGGCTCTGCATAGCTTGAAGCTTCTTACTGCAGGGGTGTCGTCCGGTTGCCCCATAGTACGCACGGAAGCTCGTCAACCCATTTGGTACCATGCTTCTTCAAGCAGTTGTAGGTGCGGGTCTTGAGTCCCCTGAGGATTTGTGCATTCGCTCTGTCAACCTGCCCATTGCTGCGGGGATGTGCCACGGACGCAAAGCATAGCTGGATGCCGATGTCCTCGCAGTACTCTTGGAAGAGTCTGCTTTTGAATTGGGTCCCGTTGTCCGCGATGATGCGGTTTGGGACGCCGAATCTGCACACAATGGACTTGAGGATTGCGACTGCTGATTTCTTTGTGATATTCACCACAGGGGCAACCTCCGGCCACTTTGTGAACTTGTCGATGGCGACGTAGAGGAACCGGTACCCGCCGACGGCCCGGGGGAATGGCCCTAGGATATCCACACCCCACACAGCGAACGGCCATGAGGGCGGAATCATTTGCAGAGCTTGAGCCGGTGTGTGTATTTGCTTCGCGTGGAATTGGCATGCTTTGCAGGACTTTACCAGCTCAGCCGCATCCTGGAGTGCTGTTGGCCAGTAGAAGCCATGCCGAAAGGCCTTGCCAACAAGCGTGCGAGATGAGGAATGACTTCCACACTCGCCTCCATGGATCTCCGCGAGCAACTCGCGGCCCTCTCCCTGGGAAATGCACCGCATGAGAACACCATTGGCGCCACGGCGGTAGAGATCCCCTTCTACCACCGCGTAGCGTTTAGCCAATCGGACTATGCGCTCAGCGGACACATCGTCATCAGGGAGGATGTTATCTTTCAGGTAGCCCCGGATCTCGGAGATCCATGCATCGGGAGCTTCCTGAGCAGGTGGGAGTGGCTCTGCGAGGTCACCAGGATCCTCAACAGAGCACACAGCCCAGGCTGGGCACCATAGGTGGGATGCCGCCGGGATTGCTAGCTTCGAGGTGCTAGCTTGATCCCCTTCACCCAGTTCGGTCGGCCGGGCGGTAGGTCTCAGCAACCGCCTTTCGAAGACACCCCCGGGCACGGATGCCCAGGTAGATGCTCTTGCGGAGAGATCATCTGCTGCTGAGTTGAGTTCGCGGGGAACATGTTGCAGTTCCAGGGCATCGAAGTCCTTCTCGAGCTTCCTCACGTGCATGAGGTACGCCGCGAGCTGGGGATTGTTGCAGGTGCAATCCCCTCGGACCTGCTTGATGATTAGCTGGGAATCCCCCTTCACCAGAAGCTGCCGGACCCCCAATGAGAGGGCTTGCGTCAGGCCAAAGATCAGAGCTTCGTACTCCGCCATGTTGTTGGTGGCCTTGAACTCAAGGTGCACCATGTACTTCAGCTGATCTCCGGTTGGGTCGATGAGGACCACACCAGCTCCAGCCCACTTCTCGCGGGCGGACCCGTCGAAGAAGAGTGTCCAGTGGGGCTCGGTGAAGACTGGTGTCCTGATTTCCAGCTCCGGGGGTCCGGCATTGACGTCCGGACCCCCAGAATTGCTTGGGGAAGGGGTCCACTCCGCTATGAAATCAGCCAGGATCTGGATCTTTACTGCATGGCGAGGCTGGAAGTCCAGTTGGAACTCAGCCAGCTCTGCCGCCCACTTGGCGATATTGCCTGTGGCGTTGGAGTTGTGTAGGATCGCTCTTAGCGGGTAAGAGATCACTACGACAACTCGGTGTGCTTGAAAGTAGTGGCGCAGTTTCCTGGACGCAATAAGTATCGCATAGATAAACTTATGCGTCTCAAGATACCTGGCCTTCGCCTCGTGGAGGACTTCGCTGACGTAGTAAACTGGCTTTTGGACGGTCCGGACCCTAGTTACCGGGTCCGGCTCTCCCTTATCCACCACATCAGGCCCTTGGGCCCCCAGCGGTTCTGGGTTCCCACTGGGACGAGGCTCCTCCGGACCCGCTTGTGCGGGGTCTGGACCTTCAAGCTGGGGTGAGGCTGACGCCCCCCCGTGTCCGGGGTCCGGCTCACCATCCTTGGCCGGGGAGACCCTGGTGTTCCCCTGGAGAGCTTGCTCCGTCCTTTCGGCGACCAGCACCATGCTGACTGCCTCCGCAGACGCAGCAAGATACAGAAATAACGGCTCACCGGGCTCTGGAGCCACCAATACTGGCAGCGAGGTGAGGTGCTGCTTCAGTTCCTGGAAGGCCTGTTCAGCCTCTTTGGTCCAAGAAAATGGACCGGTCCTCCTCAATAGTTTGAAGAAGGAAAGGGCCCTCTCAGCCAGCCTCGATATGAAGCGGCTAAGAGCAGCGAGAGATCTAATAAGCTTCTGGACGTCCTTGATGCGGCCAGGAGGCCTCATCGCTTCGATTGCCTTGATTTTGGTTGGGTTTGCCTCGATGCCTCGATGTGAGACCAGGAAACCCAGCAGCTTCCCTGCTGAGACGCCGAAGATGCACTTCTCGGGGTTCAGCTTCGTGCGCGTGGCGCGGAGCAAGTCGAAGACGAGGGACAGGTCCTCCACTAGTGTTGACCCTACCTTAGTCTTTACCACAATGTCATCGACATAAACCTCAACAATGTCTCTAATTAGATTACAGAAGGTTTTGTTCATAGCTCGTACAAACGTGGGTAAGGCATTTCTTAGACCATATGGCATGACAATGTAGCAATAAAGCCCATCTATTGTTACAAAGACAGTATGCTTCCTATCCCCTCTAGACATCTGAATCTGGTGGAAACCAGAGTATGCATCTAGGAAAGACAAAAGGTCACACCCGGAGGTGGAGTCCACGATCTGATCGATACGTGGAAGAGGATAGGGGTCTTTAGGACATGCCTTGTTGAGGCTGGTGTAGTCGATGCACATCCGAAGCTTCCTGTTGGCCTTTTGGACGACGACCGGATTGGCCAACCACTCAGGGTGGTGGACCTCCTCGATGAAGCCAGCGTGAAGGAGCTTGCGGACTTCTTCGCGGATGAAGTTCTGCCGCTCCACGGACTGTTTCCGAGGCTTTTGGCGCACCGGCGTGGCGTCGGGGTAGATCCTCAGATTGTGCTCGATCACTTCCCTGGGGATCCCGGGCATCTGTGACGGTTCCCAGGCGAACACGTCGACATTTGCCAGGAGGAAAGCGATGAGCGCGTCTTCCTATTTCTCCTCCAGGTTCCCCGCAATGCGGGTGGTCCTGGCCGAGTCCGCTCCAATCTGCACCGTCTTCACGGGAACATGGTTCGGATCGGACGGTTGGACCTTGGGAGCCTTTGCAGGCGCCCTGGATTGCGAGGTGGATGGATCCTCCTCGGAACGTGCTGCCTCTGCCGCCAGAGCATGCAGTCTTTCAACTGCCGCGACAGCAGCGGTGCGATCACCCTGCACGGTGAGGACTCCGGCAGGGGAAGGCATCTTCAAGACCAAATACCCGTAATGAGCAATGGCCATGAAGCGGTAGAGTGCCGGTCAGCCAATGATGGCGTTGAACGGGAGGTTTACTTCCGCAACACCGAACAGAACGCTCTCCGTGCGAAAGTTCTCCTCGGTCCCGAACGTGACTGGTAGTGTGATGCTCCCCAGAGGGAACACCGGATGTGGGCCCACTCCGGAGAATGGGCGAGAGGGAGTCAGCTTGGACTCCGGGATCTGCAGCTGCTTGAATGCTGCATAGCTGATGACGTTGAGGCCAGCCCCACCGTCGATCAGCACGTGGTAGAGCCTCACGTTGGATATGACAGGAGCGGTGACTAGGGGTAGTACACCAGCTCCGGCCATATTCTCCGGGCAGTCGGATGGCCCGAAAGAGATGGTGGTGTTCATCCACCTCTGGTGAGGCGCCGCCTTCGGGACCCCCGGCTTCACCGAAAGGACCTCTCGGCGAAGGGTCTTCACGTCCCGCCGGGAGACAAGCTCCCAGCTCCCGCCGTACAGCTTCTTGCGGCGATCGCCGTTGTCGGAATCGGAGTCGTCGTCGTGGTAGACGCCCTTCACCTCCCGAACGGGGGACTGGTACCCCAGCTCCTTCTCCCCAGCAGCGGCTCCGCTGTCGGAGGCCTTCTCCTTGCCAGGCCGCTGGCGAGGAGGGGGTGAACCATCCTTGGAGGACTGCTCACGCCGCCCACTGACCCGCTTTGCGAGCTTCTGGATCTCACGGCAGTCAGCGGCGCTGTGGCGAGCGGTGGGATGCACTGGGCGTGAACCTCCGCTTCCACCTTGCGGGCGAGGGCGTTTGCCATGTGCATTCTGGCCCCCAGCCGCTGCTGGCGCTGCTGCTGCAACGACTGGTCCGCCAGAATGTAGTTCCCCACGGCTCCGGTTCTTGTTCTTCTTCTTCTTGCCACCGCCCTGAGTGGTAGCTCCGGAGCCACCAGCCTTGGTGTCTCCGTCTTGGGGGCTGAGTGCCATGCACGGCCCTCAGCGGCCCTGGCACACTTGTCTGCCAGGGAGAAAAGCGTAGTGACGCTTTCCACCTCGTGCGTCGCCAGCTTCTCGAGCATCTCCTCGTCACGTACCCCCTGACGGAAAGTAGTGATAATAGATGCATCTGAGATACGAGGAATGGTACCCCGTACCTTGGTGAAGCGCGAGATGAAGGCCCGGAGCGTTTCTCCAGGTTTTTGCCTCACGGCGTGAAGGTGTGCCTCCACACCATGCTGCTGGTATACGCTGGCGAAGTTCGCTGTGAACCTCGCACAGAACTCTTCCCAGGACTGGATCGTCCCAGGTGTAAGGTTCATGAGCCAAGTCCGGGCTGGCCCAGACAAGGCTACATGAAAGTAGCTCGCCATGACGGCGCCGTTACCACCAGCAGCTGTGATGGCGGTAACGTACACCTGCAGTAATTCCGACGGGTTAGTGGTACCGTCGTACTTCTCCGGCAGGTGCGGGCGGAACTTGGACGGCCATGCTACGGCGCGGAGGTGCTCCGCCAGTGCAGCACAGCCCACCCCAGCCACCGGTGCGCCTAACTGTATCCGGGCGTTCACCGGGGGCTTGGGCGCCACCACATCCAAGTCGACGTTGAGGTTGCGGCCCTCAATGTTAAGACGGCGCTCTCGCGCCCTCTCGACGGAGATGCGGGCATCCTCTCCCGCGCGCCGGCGGTTGAGCTCCGCCCGCAGGTCTTCCGTTCATGCACCCCTCACGGTGGGGGAGCGCACGGACGCCGACGCACCGCCCTGACGCTGGCGGTAAGGTACCACCGCATTGCCGGGCGGAGGTCGTTGCCCAGTCCTTGCAGAACTGGGGGAGGCCTGAGCCAGGTGGAGGAGACGGTCAACGTCGTCCCGCCACTGCCTCAGGGCGTCTGGCGAGGCTGCCTCAGCCGGGGGGTTGCGGAGCAACTCCCTAGCTGCTGCCAGCGCTCCGCCGCTCGCAGCTTGTGAGGGGGCCCTTGATGGGCGCCCTGACTCTTGCTGCCGAGCAGCGCGCGCCGCCGTCGCCGGTGGCTGCTCCACAGGTACAGTTGCCCATGGAGCAAGGACGCGAGAGGCGCGTGGCGTGGAGGACGCCACACCCTCTGTCATCTCCACATCGTCCACACAAACCATCGAGACGAGGAAGAGATGGGCTGCGACTAGCTAAAGCTCCCCTACCTGGCGCGCCAAATGTCGTGGTGCTGCAAACCACAGCCGGGTGGCGGAAGGCACCCGCCCTAGCCCAGAGGGTGTATACTCGGGGGTTAGCTAGTCCTAGTTCGATCTCTCCCAAGAACACGATGAACACCGCGGGATTAGAGTGGTTCGGACCGCCGGAGCGTAATACCCTACATTCACTGTGTGTTGTATTGCCTTCCCTCGAGAGAGAGAGTTCGCGAGAGCTGGTGTGTCTGTAGAGCTTGTAGTGCACAGCGAGCGCCTCCCTTTTATATCTTAAGGGAGGCGCGTACATGGCTGTTGGGTCCCCGACAGGTGGGCCCAACGATGTAGTATAAGATAACGTACTGTTCATACATTATGGCGTCGCAGGCAGAAGGAGATCTCTCTCCTGGATTCCTTGCCTGCTCCTGGAGTCCCTCGTTCATCATGTCCAGGCGCTGTCTTGTCGGGACGATGCCAGACGTAGCTAGTGGCGTCGCCTGCCACGTAGCTTAACGGGCTGTGTAGCTTGCGGTGTAGGCGGCATGATGGAAAAGTGACGTGCCGTCGTATCTATTTAATGCTGCAGACGGGCTCTGCGCGGGTGCGGCACAGGCGGCTGCACTGTGCGCCTTGGTAATACGCGGTGCACAGTGAGGCCTGACAAAAGCTGTCCCGCGTGCCGCGGCGACAGAGCACGCCTCAACCATCCGCATTAAATGCGGTGGGTGGGCGAGTCTCCCAGCGGAAGACTCGCGCACGAGCCCGCGCCTCCGGGACACGTGGCTGTTCCGGACCCCCACGCAGTAAAGGGGGGGTCCGGACGGACGCAGGAGGTCCCGGACCCCTATGGGGGGTCCGTGGCCTCAGTTGTCAGGTCGGAGCTTCCCTTCATTAGAGACACGTGGCGTCTCCGGACCCATCCCCAGGCGGGGAACGGGTCCGGGGCCGTTGGCCTGGTGAGGGAAGAGCCTGACCTGTGGGGCCTGGCTACTCCGCCCTTTCCGCGCAGTTACGGATAACTACGCGGGTCCTGCCTTGCCGCAGTAAGAGTGGGTATCCCTGCTACAGGGTACCGACAGGAGCGCTTGGAGACTAGCTATCAATGTGCCTGAACCTTGAACTTATTTTTTCGGGTTTCATCTCTAACCTATCCAAACTTGCTTGGGAAAAAAGCTATGTTGTTGTTGTTGATGTTGCTGAAGTTCACTGATTCCCATGTCAGAACAAGCACTTGGGTATCAAAACTAATCACCAGAGAAAGAAGGGTTGATCTAAGTGCAGGAACAAAAAACAAAGAGCTTAAAGCCCCGCTAGAACTCGGCTTGTCTAGTCCATAATACTAACTAGTGGATTGCGCGGGCGTTGCGCGCGCATAATTCCTTTGTAATCTTAGTAGTAATTATTATGATAGTAGTAGATGTTTTGAAATATAGAGGAATTAAAAATAGTATGTGAATTTTACAATATCTGATAGGGAAATGGATAAAGGAAGGGCAGAGCTAAAGTTTTATAAATTTCTATTTTTTTCCAGGTGTAAACTAATAAAATCGTAACTGGTTAGTTTGTGCAAAACTGCCTAGATAGCATATGTAGCCTAAGTATTAAAGAGGACTCACACTCAAGTAGAAAATGTAATCCAAATGTTAAGGAGTACGGAGATATGACACTTTAAGCAGTTTGGGAAGCGCAAGAAGTATTTGAAATCGTCAAATGAGTTAAATTATTGCCATCATTTTTGTCAGACCCGGGGCAGTCCCAAGCCAAATATACCTCTGTTTTTGCTTTACAAAGCGCAGTAACTGTATGAATAAATTTGGTAGAGCTATAAGTGTCATAAGATAGGCAAAACAACTAAATTGTCCATACAGAGAGGATTACAATAGTTCGATGATAATTTATCTTAAACAACCAGTTCAGTCATATTTTGTCAAGCTAGCAAAATGCTAAACATTTACAAAGGATACCAAGGCAGATCTACATGCAGACATGCAGCTCAGGTGTAAAGGTTGTTGTCTGCATGGAATTTTAATTCAACACAAACCTGCTGAATTATCACATGGAGAAGGTGCAAACACACTCAACAAAATTTGGTGGACAAATTCCATATCCCAATTAACAATACTAACTAAAATTACTCGCATTCATTAAATAAAAGAGGAATAATGTCAAGGTATTATAGGGACAATAAAGGAACTGAATTGGTTGCTCCTGTTGTTCACAATCAACTTCATGTGAGAGAACATACAGTGTTGCCTGTTCCAAATTTGAGAAGAAAAACAACCCAAAAAGAATGACAACAGGTTCTCATTAAGCTTAACACCGCAATGAGGGCATCAGAAGACAAGAGAAAATTAGATAAATATTTTAATTTTTTATACATTAATTGGTTAGCAATTGAGTCTGACTTAATTACATTGTTTGATATACAATAGTACAATATGAGCATCAATTAAAAGGAGACCCATATAGTGTATTGCGTACCTACAGTGTAGTAGTCCTCATCTGGATCAGCATTGTAGCTGTCATCACTTGTTTGTTCTTGTTTGTACCAAACGACTCCTCAAGTTCCTTTTCAGCTGAAAGCATGAGTTCAGTACCGAAATTGCTGAGCAGGATAAGCTTTGGTTGTAAATGGTTAGAAATGAAGCTCTTTTGTTAATAAATATTGACTGGTAGTAGATTTATAAGAAATTTCATTGTATCCTAATCAAATTTACATGCAGCAGGGAACCAATATGTATCTATAGCACGGTATACAACTAAATAGATATGAATGAGATGAAAAAATAAGGTTGAGGCAGCATTCATGCACTTTCTAGTATACCATCCAATTACAACTGTGTGTTACTAATAGAGGTGCCACTTATATATATATATATATATATATATATATATATATATATATATATATATATATATATATATATATATGGTTGACAGGTTTCTGGTACCCCAAAGTGGACAAAATTAAGTAAATTTTAGGATGATTTGCTGACAGGGAAGGCACATATATATCGTCCTCTGTATGCTCAATAATTGATATAAAGAGCACATAAAAAAGTATGTAACAGTATCTATTTTTTTTATTGGACAAACCTGGCTTGGGAAAAAATGCTACGTTGTTGTTGTTGGACAAACCTGGCTGTTGGCCTGCGGTGGTAGTAGCTACAGACGTAGCTTGTTGAGCTAACGGTCTGCTAATCATCCGAGCACATGAAGAAGCTACTAAAGAAAACATGAGCACGATGGGACCTTGTAGCTAGCTTAAAATGGATGCAAATAGTAACTGAGGACTGCACAACTGAGCAAATAATTTTACTGGGCAACTTCAGTACAAAAATGGTAGCAGGAAGAAATAACCATTCATTGTACTGTAATTAGAAAGGGACGATAAATCTTACAATAATTGTAATAATAATTAAATGGTACAGTGATAAATAATAGGCAGTTTTATAAAATCGTAGTTAACAATCCAATCCATTATGTAAGCACTGGAAAAGAGATAGATTCTATACAGTTACTTTGTGTTTTTTTTTAAAACTCGGTTGAATAGGACGCCGCAGCGAAGACGCACTGAAATTTCCTGGAAGTGGAAGCAACGGTAGCGTTTTTTACTGACCTGAGCGACTTCGTGATGGGTACAGGACAGACAGCACTGGCGGCACTATTTACTTTACGACTTTGGTAGACTAGATAACTGCGCGGGAGCTCGTGAGGGGAACTTGCAGTGTGAAAAGCTCTGCCTGGCAACGCGGGAAGAGGCAGGTTGCAGTCGACACTGGCCGCAGATGCGAAATCGAAGGGTAAAAAAAAATTAAGACGACGTGGACACTTTGAGAGGCCACGGAGTCCTGCACGAATCATATTAGAAATGCCACAACCGTGCAGTTTCTTCAACATAACACTGCATACAAATCCAATAGAAGTGTATATACGAGGGATGACAGGATGTTAACAGTGGACATCAGAATATCAGATATCCTCATGTACTTGAAGATTATGATTTAGGAAAATGGTGATGGATGTTGCTGAAGTTCGGTGGACTTGAAGAAACTTACCCAGCATCGGCTGAGATGGTTTGGACATGTCCAACGAAGGCCTCCTGAGGCGCCGGTGCGTAATGGGGTTCTTGAGCGGGTCGATAACGTAAAGAGTGGTAGAAATAGACCTAAACTGATGTGGGATGAGTCGGTTAAGAGAGACCTTAAGGATTGGAATATTTCTAAAAAGATAGCTTTGGATAGGAGCGCTTGGAGACTAGCTATCAATGTGCCTGAACCTTGAACTTATTTCTTTCGGGTTTCATCTCTAACCTACCCCAACTTGCTTGGGAAAAAAAGCTATGTTGTTGTTGTTGTTGATGTTGCTGAAGTTCACTGATTCCCATGTCAGAACAAGCACTTGGGTATCAAAACTAATCACCAGAGAAAGAAGGGTTGATCTAAGTGCAGGAACAAAAAACAAAGAGCTTAAAGCCCTGCTAGAACTCGGCTTGTCTAGTCCATAATACTAATGCCACAACCGTGAAGTTTCTTCAACATAACACTGCATACAAATCCAATAGAAGTGTATATACGAGTAGTGGTGACTGTTGATACGCTGAAGAGAAACAACCGGCAAGACAGGCAATACAGAAAATGCATTTATTGAGTCGATATATACCATCAAAAGAGGATTCCATTGATATAACATAACGAGCATTCAAATGGTACACAAAGGTTCATGATAGCATTATGAAGAGGGCACAAGAGATCAGACAGTTTTCCCCAATGCAAAATGCAAACCATCATAATCATAACTGAAAGAAATTCATGAAGAATTTTCTGCATCATATAGAGTTACCACATGAATTTCCCTCAGCCTGGACAAGGCCTAACATGCACCTAAAGAACAGCTTATTCGCTAAGGCAAGCTTCAAAGTCATTATGTAAGTCAGCCTTACTCATACATCATGGTCCAGTCGGCATATCCAGGGCGCCTGAGCCTGAGGAGCGTCGTCTGCCCATTCAGACCCTTCAGCTGGGTTGCAATGGCAATCCAGTTCGACGATATGAGCGGATCATCGGAGAGGAAGACTTGGGTGAGAGGGCTCGGACACGGGAGAGCGATCTCCGTGTTGGAGAGGGGCTCCCACAGCACGAGCCGCGTCGGGGATCGGGCGTCGTCAACCAGGGCGAGCCAACCCCGGGACACGCCGCAGCAGTACGGGAAGCCGGCCGGAGGAGCACCGACTCCCATCCTCTGCGCGCCGCGACGAGGGAGGCGGAGGGAGTAGTCGCCGATCGGAATCAATCCGCTCCGCCCCGCGCGGCCGACAAGGACCCATGGGCGGAACTCGCGGAAGGCGGCTGGGAGGGAGGTGGAAGCCCGCCAGTGAGAGCAGACCTGGTGGATGTGGAGGAGACCGGCGTCGGAGGACAGGCGGCCGGAGATCTCCTTGTGGAGATCGGCGGGGAGGGACGACCAGCCGCCGGCAGCCATAAGGGATGTCTGGGTTCTTTGTTTTACGGAGAGGGGAAAACATGTATAGGTTACGTGGGCTTTGCAATGGTTGGATAGCTGGTTGATGGGCTTAATTTTTGCGTACCAGCGATCAAACCCATGCGTTTGGGCTCAGCGCAACTAAGGCGCTATTTAGTTGACGAAAAGTTGTTAGTTTTGATACTATAGAATATTTCGTTGTTACTTGACAAATAATATTCAATCATAGACTAATTAGACATAAAATATTTATCTCGTGCTAATCAGTTAGACTATATAATTAGTTATTTTTTCAACTACATTTAATGTTCCATGTATGTGTCCAAACATTCAATTGGATGTGGCGGCCCATACCGACCGCAGTTGCATGTCACGGAAGTACATATTCCCTAATCCTAGAAGCACCGTGGGCAGCCAAAACCTGTTGGATTTAATGTGAGCCAAGCCCAATATTATATCTAATTAAATCAAATAATTCTAAGACCCGTATTAAATATTTTTGTGCTACCACATAAAATGCAGTTTATCAAGAGTAAAAATTAATGACTAAAAATTTCTCCTAACAGCTGATTGCAACAGGTGATGTATGAAGATGCAATTCAAGTAGTGACTGAGGCAATTGGTAATATACGGACTGTAGCATCTTTCTGTGCAGAGAAGAGAGTAATTACATCATATACACCCAAAAATGCAAAGCTTCAATGAAACAGGGCATTCGAAGCGGAACGGTTGGAGGCCTTGGTTTCAGTTTTTCGAACTTATGATGTATCTTGCATATGCTCTTTGTTTCTATGTTGGTGCACTGTTTGTCCATGAAGGCAAATCAACTTTTAAAGACGTTTTTAGAGTAAAGGATACACATTGGACATCATTTACTGACTTACATAAGGACATTTTGTTGAGTGGCACACTAACTTGTCTGGTGATTGGCAGGTTTATTTTGCTTTGATTTTCACAGCTTTTGGAGTTTCCCAAACAAGTGGAATGGCAACAGATTCAACAAAAGCCCAGGAATCCACTGTTTCCCTACTAGCTATCATAGACAGGAAGCCTAAAATCAACTCGACTAATGATGAAGGCATTATGCTAGAAAACGTTGACGGAAATATAGATTTCATACATGTAAACTTCAAATACCCTTCCCGCCCAGATGTCCAAGTGCTCAGCGACTTTACTTTGGACATTCCATGTGCGCTATCGTCGAGTAGAGCATGCGTGCATGTTGTGGTGACTGGAACTCAATGCTATTAACGTTGGTTGGAAGGCGTTTCATCTTCTAAGAGCATGGTTAATAATAGAGAAGTGCTTGGCTATAACCTAAGGTACATGAATCAAGTTATACAAATCTTGCACCCAAAAAATTAGCACTATAGAAATCTAAGGGTGCCTTTGGTTGGGCTTTTGGTTGTGACTTTTGCCTCCAAAAACCAAAAGCTCAACCAAAGTACTCAAAAGTCAGATGTGCTTTTGTCCAAAAATAGCTTTTAGTGCAGTACAAATCAAAAGCACTTCACCCACTGCTTTTACTGGCTTTTGGGTCAAAAAAATTACCGACCTGTCACTGCTTATGAGAATAACGATTCGCGTTCTATTTTTTTCGCCCTTCCTCTCCCGACCCTGCGACTGCTCACCGCCGCGACCTCGCCCCCTCCGCTTCCTCGCCGCCGCCCCATCCTTTCGCCTCCGCAAGCTCGCTCCACCGCGAGCTCCCCCTGCCGCCGACGCCTGCTCGCCCTGCTGCCTCGAGCTCGCGTCGCCACTTCCTTGTTGCCGCCCCATCCCTCCGCCGGGGCGAGCTCTACCGCGCCAAGCCGCCGCGGGCTTCGCCGCATGCACTCATTGAGGACACAGGCTTCGCCCCTAGGCGAGCTCGGTGTTGGCGCTCCTTAAGTATCCATTTTATCACCTGTTTAATTTTGATAATGGCATTGATTTAATATCAGAATCACTAACCATCTTAACCTCGGCCCAATTATTGGTCGTTTTCGCGTTTGCACATATATTTTGGAGGTACTTCATTTTTGCAGGTTTTTGACCAATTTTGGAGCATGAAATGGCGAGGCCCACGATCACGCGATGACACGAAGAAAGACAAAGGCCAAAGCCCGAACAAAGGATCGAAGGCCATGATGATTAGAGGCCCGTTCATGCACATCCACCCTCCAATGAAGCCCAAAAGACAAAGCCCACAAGATAAGATCAAGATACTTCGGGGCTAAGCAAAGCAAAGAGATATTTAAGGAAGGATTTTTCATCCTATCCTTCTCCTCGAAGAAATCTCGAAAATAACGACGTCTAATGGGGTGCAATCGTGAAAGACATAAACTCTAGAAGATTCCAGGAGACTTGGGGAGAAAGATGAATATGAGCCGGCGAAGGAAAGAGCCAGGCCGGCCGGCCTAGGCTCATTGGGCCGGCCGGCCCAGCCCTTTTTTAGGTCGGTTCGACCTCCCCTTTGACCGAGGGTTCCCTGAGGCTATTTAAAGACCCCTCCCCAAGGTTCACGGAGAGATCAATTCGGGAGACGACGCCAAGGAGCAGAGAAGATAGAGGGACACCTCTCGGAGAGCCGAGGGTCGTGCTAGTTGTCTAGGGTTTGCCCTAGCCGACGTGGGAACCTTGCAAGGAAGACCACGTCGGAGTTCTGGAGCTAGGATCATCAAGATCAAGGTACGGCCCCGGTTGTGATCTTGTGATGTACTATCATTCATGGTGAAGTTATTTGTGATTCCGAATGTTTAGCGACCATGTTCTCTCTTTCGATTTCGTTTTTTTCTTTGGGTTCGCTTCATCCTAGATCTATTATCGAGATAGATCGCTTAGCATGATCTTGTAGTCATGGTGGCTAGAGGTTCATGACGGAACTACCAAAGGGGGTTCGACTTGCTTCAGGGTATTTCGTTCAAAAGGGGGGGCGTCGTGACAGGCCGTCTCCACAGAGCAGGCGGAGTATCGAGGGATCGGATTGGAGATTTTGAGTTTAAAGATGCTTTTCATTGAGATTCACATCTATCTTACTTCACTACATCTAGCTGGAACTACAACATATGCATGATCTAGGTGATCTAGATTGGTTATCTCTAACTTTCTCTCGCTACCTTCGGTGTTTGTCGTTTTTAGTAGATTAGATTCGTTTTACACCACATCAACACAAAGGAATCTCTATGCTAGTAGATTGTTTCTTGTCTCTTTGGTTCCGTGGATTGATAAACCTTGGGGGAATACTCTGAGGGAAAAGCTACACGAAACCGTGCGCTTGCGGTATATAAATCGGGGGCGCTAAGGAGCGTCAACACTCGGCCGCACTCGCAGCAGCCGCCGGCGCGGGCTCCGCCCCGAGGGACGAGCTCCGCCGCGGGCGCAGCCACCGCCGGCGCCTCCGCCACGCACAGCCGCTGCCGGCGCGGGTTCCTCCCCAAGGGACGAGCTCCGCCGTGCAGAGCCGCCGGCGCGGGTGCGGCCTGATGCTCCTGCCAGAGGACAGAAGAGATTGGAGAGAGAGAGAGAGATGAAGAAGAAGATGAGGTGAGAGAGAGAGAGAGGAAGAAGATGTAATTTGTCTCGATGACATCTAGGGTCCGCTTGGAAGTGAAAGAAATTTTACCCAAAGCCACAGCTGCTCAACCAAACAGATTTCTAGACAACATCTCACAACAGCTTTTTCAAAAGTCATAGCCCACAACAGTTTTTCCAAAAACCGCAGCCCAACCAAACGCACCCTAAGGCCCTGTTTGTTTTAGCTTCATGCAGCTTGTGCTACTCCAACTAGCTGAAAAAGCTACAATCTACCCCAAACGGACTCGCTTTTCCCACTAGTGAGGAGATGCAAAAGCTAATTTTTGCCTACGGTCGAAAAGCTTGGCGAGAGGAGCTTCCCGAGCTTCTGCGCATCAGGGTTATGAACCTCCCCATCAGTTTGTATAGAATTACCCGCTTCTGCCACTGGTATATATAGCAAATCTCCCGTTCCCCACCTCCTTCCCGAGCGCTCTGTCTAGCGCCGTCTCCTCCCGAGTGCTCCGCTTGCGTTGCCCCTCCCGGCGCGAGAGCGCCTGGCGCACCCCGCTCCCCATTCCCCTCCGTCGAATCCCGCTCCTCGGACCCCTCCATCGCCGGTCGGACCCTGCTCCCCGCTCCCTCCATCGCCGGTTGGCCCCCACTCCCTCCGTAGCCCGTCGGCCCATGCGGCAGCGGCAGCTGCCCTACACTTGCGCCCTTCAGGTCCAGCCGACGCCGTGCCCCTGCTTGCCCGTCCGCGGCCGAAGGACGCGTCCCCGTGCAAGCTGCGGTGGCAGCGGCCCTGCCCCTACTCGCCCGTTCGGCCAGAGGTACGACGTCGTGTAGCAGCTCCGTCCGACAGCCTCGCAGCTTCGCCTGCCGGTGATCCGTTTCCTCTCTGACCAGCGGCCCAGCTCCATGTAGCCACGGTAAGCACAACTTCCATCCCACACTAGTTAGGGATTTATGCATAGGGTTTGGATTTGATTAGTTCATGGCTGAACATTGGATGAGCGTAGATAGATGTATGGGTATGAGTAGTTGTATGTTGCTTATTGTTGAGTAATTTTGTTAGTATAGATGGACAAAGCAAAGGTGAAGACACCAAAAGCAGTATGGGATGCATATGCAACCAAATTTTTTTGCCAGATTTGTAAGGAAGAAACTCTAGCTGGGAATAGGCCAGGGACTACCTTGAGTTCCATTGGGTACAAGAATCTTGAGGAAAATTTTTTTGCTGTCACCAAACGACACTATCCACATGGAAAATTAAAGAACAAATGGGATGCTTTGAAGCCACAGTACAACTTGTGGTTGGATTTGAAGAGGGCTGCAACTGGTCTTGGTTTCGATGTTACAAAGGGGATAATTACATCAAGTGATGAATGGTGGGAGGACAAGATAGCGGTAAGTAAAATTGAAAGTTGTTTATTTTTTTATCCTTGAAAACAAAGTTCTGATAAATAACACATATGACTTCTTTTTCAGCAAAACAAGAAATATGCAGCCTTTCGTGAAGCACCTATGGACAACCTTGATGAGCTTGAAGTTATGTTTCAACACATCAATGTCACAGGTTTATCTTCGGTCATTCCGGGAGTTCAAAAAACAACAGCTCCCATTGATGTTGATGATGATAGTAATGACAACGAAGAAATTGGACATGCTGGACAGGATGCAAAAAAAGGAAGTAAAACGTAAAGCTAATGCTATTGATAATCTTTTTAGCCCTAAGAAGAAGGGTAGGAACCCTATGGTTAAGCAAGTGTCACGACTTATCGATGTGCTGGCTACTAGTAAGAGCAAAAATGACCAAAAGGTTGAAGATGACATCATAGAGCTCATGGATCAAGCTGTCAATGCAGGGGCTAGGGAAGGGAGTGATGAGCATTTTATGGCCAGCCAACTCTTTGTTAAGCGCAAAAATCGTGCAGTGTTTCGTTCCATCAAAAGTAATGAAGGAAAGATGGCTTGGCTGAAGAGGATGTATGAAGAGAGGAAAAGGAAATAGACTAGTCTCACTCATGTGCTGTATCCTTTTATGTAATGCTACCCTTTTATTTCAGCTGTGTCTATGTAATGCTACCTTTTTATTTCAGCAGTCATTCTATGTAATGCTACCTTTTTATTCCAGTTGTGTCTATGTAATGCTACCTTTTTATTTCAGCCGTGTCTATGTAATGCTCTCTTTTTATTTCCTATTGTATGTGCTAGCTGATTATTGTCAACCTATTTTTTAGATGAGCACATCAAGTAAAAGTGACACTGATTCATCTAGTGAGAGTGAAAGTGACACTGATTCAACAGAAGTACTGGTAGCATCAATAGTCACTCTCATTGCTATGGATCACAGTGAAAAATATCTTGGTAAAAGAAAGAGACCTCCTCCTCGCCAATCTGGGTATCAATGGGTCATGGATCAGCTGCAAGTCAACAAAGATTGCTACAACATGTTTCGTATGAATTGTCATATTTTTGCCAGGTTGCATGAAACATTGGTTGAGAATTATGGGATTAAGTGCACAAAACGTATGAGTTCTGTTGAAGCCCTGGGAATGTTCTTGTGGATGTGTGGCGGTCCTCAATCATTTATCACTGCTGAGAATATATTCAAGAGATCCACTGAAACAATTAGTCAAAAATTTAATGAAGTGCTAGAGTCTGTCAATCTACTAGCTGGAGACATCATCAAACCAAAAGATCCACAATTCAGAACAGTGCATCCAAGGCTTCAAGATGATCGGTTTTCACCCCACTTCAACAATTGCATAGGTGCCATTGATGGCACACATGTTGTAACGACCCGAAAAATTCACCAAATAAAGCACACGCTAAATTTTTTTTTTCAAAACTCTTTCCGTCGTTGAGCTCGAGAACCTCCTAAAACCTGAACCCTAAATTCTGAAAAATCTTTTCTCTGTCCCGAACACCCGATTCCCAACTCCCGGTTCCATTCGTCGATTCCACCTTCTTTTTTTCGCCGACCGTACCTTGCACTCTCTCTTTTTCCTCACCGCCCGTCGCGATCGTCGCCGCGAATCTCTCTTTCTCTTTCCCCCTCCCTGCCGCGTGCACCCGGGCGCCGCTTGGCCGATAGCGCCGCGCGTGCCCCACCTCCCCCTGGCCCGCGCACGCGTGATCGGCGCTGCGCGTGGCCGACCGCGCGCCGCGGATCCGGCGCAAATCACTCCCCTCTCTCTCCCTCCCTCTCTTTCTCTCTCTCCATTTCTTTTTTCCATTTTTTTCCTTTCTTCCTTTTTCCTCTCTCCTTCCTCTCCCCTCTCCCTCGTCACGCGCTTGGCCGGCCCCGTCACCTCCTGCTCCACCCGACCACGCTCCCCACCTGAGCACGCCTCCCCCCCTGGACCGCGCCCCGGCCGCACCAGCTCGGCACCGCCCCTGCCGCGCGCGCCCACGCTACAGGGCAGCCCCGCGCCCCGGCCGCCTACCGCTCGCCGCGCGCTCACCACCCCCCCCCGGGCCGTGCCCACGCGTACGCGCGCGCACGCGCAGGCACAGGCTCACCACGGCGCTCGGCGTGCCGAGCCGCGACGGCCACGCCGCACCACGGCCGCAGGCCTGCGCGCCAGCCCCGCACCGCCCGCGCGCGTGAGCACGCCCGCTCCAGACCGCCTCCGCGCGTCCACGCACACGCGCCACGACCCGCGCGCCCGCACACACCACGGCAGCAGCACGCCACCCGCCTCGCCGTGCCACGAGCACGCGTGCTCCACACGGCCAAGCCACCTGCCCGCGTTGACGGCCGCACAGCACCACCTGCAATGGGTCGCCGCCTGCCCGACACATCACGTCCCGCCTCGCCGCGCGCGCCGTCGCCCTATGCACGTACGACGCCGGCGACCTTGGCACAGCACCGCCGTTGACGCCGGCCACCACGTCCTCCTCTCCACCGCCTCTCCTAGCCTATAAAACGTGCCCCGAGCTGCTCTCCACGCCACCACCGAGCTCACCAAGCTGCGCAGCCCGCCGCTCGTCTTCCTCGCTGCTCCAATTCCTAGCTCCTCTGTTTCTTCCCCAAAAGCAGAGCACTCTCGTCGATCTCCTCCGCGAGGCCATCGCAGCTCGATTGCTTCGACGGTGAGCATCCTCGTACCCTCCTCTACCTTCCCCAACCAGCACCCCTTCTTCTCCCTGCTGCCAGCGAGCTCCCCACGACGAGCTCTTGGAGCCGCAGCTATGGCTGCCACGGCTGCCGTAGTCGACCTCCGTTTCCTATGCCCGAAGTCGCCAAAGTGGAACCCCCTCACCCTCCTCTACCTCCCCATGCCCTCGGCTTCGGGAACGGAGGCCGGGAGCGCCGTTTCGGTGGAGCTCAGAGAGCTCGTGCCTGCTGCCATGGCGGCGCTGAGGACAGGGACGATGTCCCTCTGTTCCGTTCCGTGAGGCCGTGACCCCCTCCCTCCTTTAATTTCTTTTTATCAGCCCAAGTAGTAGTCACAAGGCCCAACCAACACAAAGTCCTGCGATGCTGCCACAAACCGTGCGGCTCTCTCCCAATTATGTTAATCCATTTTCAAAATTATTTAAGCACCCAATCTTATACCTATATTATCTCACTCAATTCAACTCTGTTTCACCCAATTCTTTTTTTTCTAAATTCCTAAAAACTTATACAATATCTGTTGTACCTATTTTCCAGGGCAGCCTTGATATTTTCAGAAATTCTAATTAAGCCCTATCACTCCCAAAAATAATTACAGATCGGTTCCTAGATTCTAATTTAGCCCGTAAACACTCCTTTAACTCATCATTTCATGCGCCAAAAATCCTTCGATCATCCTGAAACTTTACCACACCATTTCCTATATTATTCAGACCATGCTATACAAAAATCTCCCAAAAATATTCCTTCTACCAATGTTTCCTAATTTATTTCCGATTCGAGCTCAACGATAAAACTTTTATTTCTTTTTTCTTGATTGTGTGTTTGTTTGTGCGTGTCGTAGACCACGGTGTGAACGAAGGAGAGCCCGTTGACGAGCAGTACTGCGAGCCGGTGAACGAGGACCAGTTCCGCGACCCCGAGCCCGAAGGACAGGACCTTCCCGAAGGCTTTGAAGACAGCAAGTCCAATCCCATCCTTTGATGCATGTTTTCGTCCTAGTTTTATAAACACAACCCAATGGCCTGCTTTATAAAATTGCATATATTTTCGCTTGCATGAAAACACGGTTGGATAGCCACCCCTTGATTTGTGATGACCATTCCTTGACCACCTGGATTAATGTCTGATTTTGTTTGGACGTTAATCGATATTAGAACGCTTAGGACTTTATTCATAAATACTTTTTGTTTTATAAAGAAAATGTGTGCGTATTGGGAAGGGATAAATGTGGTGTTTTTGAAAAGTGTGTTTAGACGGGATGGATGGCATTTCTGCGTGATTTGCCATTTGGTGTGCTCGTGCCTGTGTGGCAGGGCAAGGAAGGGAGATATCCATCTTGTCACAACTAAGGACCGAGTTGATGTGTCATCTCACCTAACTCCACTATCGTGCAAACCACTCGACCGTTGAATGGGCAACGGCGTAGCATAAATCCCACTAGTTGGTGTGATAGCCATCAGGAGGGCTGAGAGCAACGGGTGACCAAGGAGAAGGGATATGCTCGGTGTGATTTATACCCCGGTTATACCTCAGAGATAGGTCGATGACCCCTTGGTGAATCCCGTGATGGCTAGTCAGGCTTAGCTAAGGTGGGTAATGGCTATGTTGGGATCTACACCGACACGACGGTGTTCGAGTTGTGGTATCCTACTTGTGGGTAAAGTTGCACACCTCTGCAGAGTTAAGAATCTATTCGAATAGTCCGTGCCCACGGTATTGGGCAAGTTACGGTGTGGTCACATAACTAGTGTTTCTTTGGGATGGGTTGGTGTGAGTTGTTTTGGAATTGTGTTCGGCAGTTGTGCCGTGTGCTATGACGGACGGGGAGTCCGGTAGCAGTTTAAAACTTAAACTCCGTGTTTCTCAAAACAAAAACTATTTTCCGAAATGTTTTGGTTAAATGAACCCCTGCATAAAATTTAGCTTTTCCGCAAATTAAAGCCATAACCTTATCCTTATTTTACCTGTGCATGTTATTCTGATTTAACCTCCCTCCGCGGGGGTGGTTGAACTTGCTGAGTACGTTTGTACTCACCACATTCTCTATTTTTTTACAGAGGAAGACCCAGACTTCGTACCAGACGACGCCGAGTAGGGTTATTGTTCTACACCCAACCTTACCTGTGGAACCGGCCCTATCGAGATGCCTCCGCTGTCGCAGTACTCTGAGCCCGTGCTAGACCCCATGTGGTTTGCGGTCTGGTGTTATGTCGTAGCTTGGTTAATTATTATTATTATCTGTATCGAGTGTCCTCCAAGGTTTGTACGGTTTTGAACCATCTGATGTAATAAATGTGGCATCAACCTCCTGGGACTGATGTTTTGTATCACATTTAAGTTCTCTCTTATGAGGGGACGCTTCACATGTACGTGTTGTCGTGCCAGCAAATGAGATGATTCCTCACATTGGCCGTCATGGATACATGTGGCACCCCGGCCCAGGGCTTAATAGGATTAATAGGATACTCATACTAACAAGTTGCAACTTCTTTTCCGGAAGCTAGTCTCCAAAGAACTCCGAGGTTAAGCGTGCTTGGCCCTGAGCAATTTGGGGATGGGTGACCGACCGGGAAATTATTCCCGGGTGCGCACGAGTGAGGACAAAGTGTGCAGAAAAGACATGTGTTGGTCTGTGAGGGCAGTCTATGTCCTAGAAAGCTGTCAGATGTAAGCGGGCCCGGCCTCGGGGAGGCGGGACGTTACAGAATGGTATCAGAGCCGACTCTCGCGGTTTCACGGGCATGTACGGGCGTAAGTGCGGAGGCATGAGCACGGGCGCGTGGGGGCGCAGATGCCACCGGCATGTGCACGGGCGCGTGGCGGGTCAGTGCGCGGGCATCTGGGATGCGCCGTTAGCACTGGACGCACGGACGTGGCACATGGGCTGCTGGCACTGGACGTACGGGACGTGGCCATGAGAGGACGTTCCTGGCTTGGGATTGACCGACGAGGACGTCGGTCTCTTAAGGGGGTGAGCATGTGGCACCCCGGCCCAGGGCTTAATAGGATTAATAGGATACTCATACCAACAGGTTGCATCTTCTTTTCCGGAAGTTGTTCTCCAAAGAACTCCGAGGTTAAGCGTGCTTGGCCCGGAGCAATTTGGGGATGGGTGACCGACCGGGAAGTTATTTCCGGGTGCGCACGAGTGAGGACAAAGTGTGCAGAAAAGACATGTGTTGGTCTGTGAGGGCAGTCTATGTCCTAGAAAGCTGTCAGATGTAAGCGGGCCCGGCCTCAGGGAGGCGAGACGTTACAATACCCAACACAGAATGTCATTGCTGTGTGTGATTTTGATATGAGATTCACATTTGTTGTAGCCGGATGGCCTGGATCTGCGCATGACTCTCGAATATTCAATGATACTTTGTGCCGCTACTCAGATGCATTCCCACATCCTCCTGAAGGTAATGGCCGAAAATCATGTCAATCTTTATTTGTCATGTTGTTCCATATATGTGATCTCATATTATTTTGATATATATGAAAATATTATCTTGTTGATTCTGGATATCCCAACAAGAAAGGTTTCCTAGCTCCCTACCGAGGGCAAAGGTATCATTTACCTGAATTTCAAGGTGGCCAAAGGCCAAGTGGTCTTAAAGAGGTTTTTAACCATGCTCACTCCTCTCTTCGTAATGTGATTGAACGTTTTTTTGGGGTGCTGAAAATGAAATGGCGAGTTCTATTACATATGCCAAGTTTCCCGGTTGAGAAGCAAAAGAAGATCATCATTGCATGCATGGCACTTCATAACTTTATTCGAGACAACGCTTTGAGTGATGAGCTATTTCAAATGTGCGATGAGGATGAAGAATACATGCCAGAGGTTGATTCATCATCATCAGAAGAAGAAGTGCATAACAGTGGTCCATCATCAGATGATGTTGATATGTGTGCATTTTGTGATTTCATTGCGAATTCCTTGATGGCAGATAGAGGGTAGACAAGTTGTGATGGTGCACAACTCATTTTGTTTGTAAATAGTAGCCCTTTGGTATTTTGTATGGCTTCAAAAATATTAATAGGCCATCTTAAATATTAAGCTATCAAAAAATAATACAAAATATTTATTAACCAAGCTGTTCAGACGAATCATTACAGTTCACAAGTAATCAGGTATTCGTTATAGTAGAGGGTATTTCAGACTTTCCACTCCTCAGCTCAGTAGCCAGCCATCCAAAAGCTTGGTTGCCAAACAAGCCAGCTTATCAGACCAGCAGATTCTCAGACTAGCAGCTTTTCGGACCAGCAGGTGAGCTTCTCAGACCAGCAGCTTTTGGAAAAGCTCCAGCTACCCCAAACAGGGCCTAAGGCTCAGATCTTCTTTTGACCCTCAACTCCAGGCTTCAACGCGATCCGGCGATCAAAATTGTTTGGATCATTCGGCTTCAAAGCAACCCGCTACGGACTCGAAATTTTTATCCAATCCAATTTTCTGAATCCCGAAGTTCGCCTCCGGCCCTCCCGAATCTCGATGCCTCCTCTCTTCCTCGCTCCTTTCCCCACCGCCCCCACCGCCACCCCGCCTCTCTCTCCTGAGTCCTGCCGGCGCCGGAGGCGCAACCCCATGTGGCGGAGACAGGAAAAGCAACGCCAATGCGGCTGCCCAGCCCGGCTCAGCGTGAGGCTGGGAGCTGGCACTGGCTTGTCCCCAACGTCCGACGCTGGTGGCCCGCACTGTGGGGCTGCGGCTGCCCTTCCCCTCTGTCAGTCTCCACCCGGCAGCCGCCGCCCTGCAGGTAGCGTGCCTGCGCAGTGCGGTTTGCACGACCGATAGCTCCACGCGCCGCCCCGAGCGGCTGCGGCCCAGGCTGCTGCGTGCCGTCGAGCGCTGGCCTGCTGCGGCGCCGCTTGTTGCCTCCCACCAGCCAGCGGCCGACAGGCTACAACCCGTAGCCGGACAGGGGCCAACGAGCCCTGACCCCTCACCCGACCGCCCGACTGGCCGAGTCCCGACACTGACGGCCATAAGGATCATATTTCTCATTTTTGACTATGGATCATATTTTTTTAATTTCTAAAATGCACCCATAGCGTTAGCACGGGCACCCTTACTAGTTGATGAAAGGGTTCTTTCTCTCCCGTAAGGCTCTCAGAACAGAACTTGTTGCAGAACTTAGGGTGTGTTTAATTGGTGAAAAGGTTTGGATTTAGGTACTTGTCGGTGTCCTGACCCGGGGGTCCGGATCCCAACTAGTAAATGCCGCGTGTTTCCTCGTCCCAGATGTTGATGCAAGAGGCAACACAGTAACGCATGGGTTTATCCTGGTTCCGGACACCGGGCCGTACGTCCAGCAAAAGGGGGTGTGCGAGTGCCCTGTATTATCTTGCACCCGGAGTGCTTGTAGTAGGGGGTACAAGCGAGGCGAGAGAGGGAGGGAAGCTCCCAGGTCTCTGCTAGAAAAGGAGTCGGTTGAGGTGAGAGCTCAGTGGTGCTGAGAGGTGACGATGATCGCGAGTGTGGATGACTGTGTCGCTGATGTCCCGAACGTCCCCCCCTAAAGGAAGCTCGCCTCCTCCTTTTATAGTCACAAGGATGGGCGGTGTACATGAGTAGGGGAACGTGGAAGTCATCGTCCTCCCACGAATCGCGGGGGTGCAGTGGTCGGACACTGTAGGAAGTACACTGTGGGGCGTGGCGGTCGTCCTGGATGTCGTCCATGGTCTTGCGGAGATTGCGCCGGCGTCCTGCCAACTCCAGCAGGCGGTGTGGTCGTCACTGTGGAATGTCCAGTCCTCCGGATGTGGCGTTCCGTGGGCCCTGCAGGTCAGGGTCCTGCGTGTTCCAGCGATGACGGGGCACGCGGCGGTCTCGGACCCCTCTTAATAAAGTGCCAGTGTGCGCATTAAGGAGGTCCGAGGGTTGCGTGGAGGTCCCGGACCCCTCGAGGGGGGAGGTCCGGAACTCCGGCTGCGTATGTTGTGCGTCCCTCTCAGAGGGGCACGTGGCGTCGCCGGACTCTTTCCTAAGCAGGAGGCGGGTCCGAGGCCATACGCGTGATGAGGTGGAGTCCGGACGGCCGGAGTTGGCAGGATAGTGCGGGGAGCAGTGCCGAGGGCGTCTCGTCCCGCGTCGCAGGTTTCACAGTGCTGCCACAGCGTCCGGGATGGCGGAGCAGTGACCGGAGTTGGCGGATGGGACTCTGGTCACAGCCACTGTGGGGAATGGCGGCCTGACGCCGTCTGTCCTGAGCGCTGTGGAGGAGTGGTTGGCATTCAATGCCTTCGTACGGCGGGCGGTTGAACGGCGGGGCCGTTTGTTTCTTACGCCGAGGGGTGGCCTCGAGCGAGGCGGAGATGAGTTACCTGCTCGAGGGAAGTTCGCTGCCCTCAAGCGAGGCGTAGATGGTTTGCCCGCTCGAGGGTAGATTCGCTACCCTCGAGCGAGGCGGAGACGCGGGGCGCAGTTGAGGGTCCCGATGGGAGCCCTCGAGCGAGGCAGAGATCGTCCCGCGGGCCCGAGATGGGTGCGAATGTGCCGTATGCTGGGCTTCTTTGAGTCCTTTGCTTTCTTACAAATTGGAAGGAGGCCGTGGGCTTTCGTGGGCCCAGTTGCCTTAACATGTGTTTTCATTTTAGAGTGATCTTAGTACCGTGATTAGGGTGTCCCTAATAATGGTACCCGACAATACTGTAGCATATTTCGTTGTCACTTGACAAATAATGTCCAATCATAGACTAATTAGGCTTAAAAGATTCATCTCGTGCTAATCAGTTAAACTATATAATTAGTTATTTTTTTAAATACATTTAATGCTCCATGCATGTGTCCAAAGATTCGATGTGACGGGAATTTTTTGGAAACTAAACAGGGCCGAAACAGAGTTACATAACTTGTTCTATAGCTTTGCTGCATCAGAAATTCAGAATTCACAAAGCAGAGACGACCAGAGCTCGGATTGTGCAGGATTGCCTGGGTTGAATTCAGAAACATGCAATGCAAGTGTCCAAATATAATACGAGCCATTGTTCATCGTTCGCGTGCTGGTTTCGACACGTCGTGCATATTAATACTGACCGGATTAAATCCTAGGTAACAATCTCCAGGAAAAAAAAGCGAAATTTATTTTGGGTGGAGGATTAGATTTGTTCTCGTGATGGCCTCCGGCGGCTGGTCCTCCCTTCCGGCCGATCTCCTCAGAGAGGTCTCTGGGCTGCTGCCCGCCAACGCCGACCACCTCCGCATCCACCAGGTCTGCACCCACTGGCGAGCTTCCAGCCCTCCTCCACCAGCGTACAGCCCATGGGTCCTTGCCGGCACCGCGTGGTGGTGCGGGCTGGTGCCGATCCGTGACGTCTCCCTCCGCCTCCCTCGCCGCGGCGCGCCGAGGCTGGACGCCGGCGATCCTCCGGCCGGCCTCCCGTACTGCTGCGGCACGTCCTTCGGCTGGCTCGCCCTGGTCGACGACCAAAGGTTCCCGACGCGGCTCGTGCTGTGGGATCCGATCTCCAACGCCCAGATCCCCCTCCCGTGCCAGAGCCCTCTCACCCGGGTCTTCCTCTCCGGCGACCCGCTCACGTCGCCGAGCTGGGCCGCCATTGCTACCCAGCCGAAGGGCCTGCTAGGGCAGACGGCGCTCGTCTGGCGCCCCGGAGACGCCGCCTGGACCATGATGTACGAGGACGGCACCGTACGAGATCGAGGCCATGACATTCCACGACGGGAAAGCCTACTACATCGACCGCGAGATGAACATTATCATCTGCGATCTTGGCACCGGAACCGATGGTGATCTTCCCCCAAAGATCACTCGGATCCACCATGTCCAGCCCGTGGTGAACAGCCTCTGCAGGTGCGACACGGTATTTCACCAAGTGAGTGGCGTCCATCTGGTCACCTGCAATGGTGACCTGTTGCTCGTGGTGCTCCGCAAGCGGGGAAGCAGCCACCTAGCGTGGGCTGAAGTCTACAGGCCGGAGTGGACCTCCTGTGAGAGTGGCTGCCCGGGCGTGTTGCTACGCGAGAGGGTGATGGACCTTGGTGACTACTCGCTGTTCTTGGGCGCCAGTGGTCACACGTTTGCTCTCTCTGCAAAGGAGTTCCCCGCCATCAAGCGGAATTGTATCTACTACACGGGTAGAGCCTATTATGACGACAAATTGTGTTGGATATCCGTGTTCAATTTGAAATTACCCAGAATTTTGGAAAAAGTTTGTTACCCGGAGCCGGGGGAGGTCAAACAAGGCGAAGCCAACTGGTGGAGGTCGTATGCCTGGTTTTGTCCAAGGGCGGCTAGGGCACCCTTCCACAAGCAGCAGTGAGCTTGAAGATTGTCGTTGTTAGTAATAACCTCTCTGTTAGATGCACTTTATGGGCTCACTTAAATTTCCTTATGAAATTATTGTGGTAGCTTTAATGCATGTATTTTTTTTAGTTTATACATAATGCAGGAAGTTTCATATGAAATTTTTTAGTACATTGAAACTTAAAAGATATAATTTAGGGGCCACAACTGCTAAAAGTGCTTATCTTTGGTCTATCTCATCTATTCATATTCTAACTCATATAGATACTATGTATTCTTTATCTTCTCATCTCCCGTTCATAGGTGTTCTTTCCCTTACAACTCAACATGTGTTACATTCCTACATACACGTGGAACGCATGTGACACACATCATACCATATACTTGCATTGAGTTAATGTTTTTCCATGTTAGGTATTGAAGAATGTAAGTAATCTAGAAACATATAATGTCATAGGAGAAAAAGATTAGATGCAGATTTAGGATCACTACTACAGAATAGGCCTTTGTTCCAGGCCATTTGTCCCGGTTGCCTTTGGGCCCGGGACAATAGGTGACTTTTGTCCCGGGTCCAAAGGCTAGCCGGGCCGGCGGGGGAGACAGGGGTCTTTTGTCCCGGTTGGAGGTACCAACCCGGACAAAAGGTCCCCCTTTTGTCCCGGTTGGTGGCTCCACCCGGGACAAAAGGCCCAACCCTTTTATCCCGGTTGGTAACACCAACCCGGACAAAAGGGTGACCTTTTTATCCCGGTTGGTGGTACCAACCCGGACAAAAGGACCCTTTTTGTCCCGGTTGGTGTTACCAACCCGGACAAAAGGCCCCTCCACGTGATAGTTCAAAAGAGAGTTATTCTTTACTGAGTCACATGTACTATTTAGGTGAGTTGGTAAGGAAGCCATGCACTAGGCAATAGGTCTTAGGTTCGAATCCCGCAGGGCGCAAAGATTTTTTAGCGCGAGGGACCTTTTGTCCCGGTTCTACCACCCAGGACAAAAGCCTCCAGGGCTTTTGTCCCGGCGGCCGAATCCCGGTTCCAAAACCGGGACAAATAGCCCTTTGGAACCGGGACAAATGGCCCGATCTGTAGTAGTGGATGTTACTTTAGATAATCTTTGTAGTTGCATAGGTGGGTGGTAATTTGTACTAAGAGTTAAGCTGTTACTTTTAAGTTATTTTCAAAATAGCTAAGGTGTGTAATTTAGATATAGTTTTAGATATTTAGGGGATATCTTCAACTATAACCTCTTTAAAATAAAATACTAGACCAGTAAAAAAATTGATGGCCACATGCATGTTTTGTTCCTCATGATAATTTACATAATTTTTTTTGTAGCGTGTCTTATGATGATCAATGTGGAATCTTCAGAAGAAGCCTCTTACTATTAATTCAAGATGCTTTGCCATTGGACAAGAATCCTATGGTAGCTGAGTATATCTATCAAAATAAGGTAGCTACCCAGAGTCGAGGAGTTCGATTGTGGTGTGGTGGTGAATACTGTAGCAGGATTGCTATATTTTTAGGTGTGGAGACGCTAAAACATTTTTTTTTCTGTGGGTCGACTTGTGGCCAGGGGTGGTAACGGGCCGGGCCCTTTTGCTTCCTTCACAAATTAATTTGAGCCCTAATCAATTTTAGCTCAAAAATGAATATAATTTTAGCCCTGCCCTTATCCAGCCCTATCCTTAAATTTGCTAGGCTAAATTGGAGGGCCCTTTACCACCCCTAGTTGTGGCACGCACGCGCGCTATGGAGTGGTGAGCACCAGCCTCACGGTCAACGTGCCTCAGAGCATCTCCAAGAGCTCTTCTATTATGTTATGTAAATTTGGTGATTATACCCTCTTTGCAAAAAAAGAAAACCATCTAATTCTATGGGGAATCCAAGAGACTAGGTAAAACATGATTTGCTATATTCAAAACTGGTTCCACGTCATCCTATTTCATCCGATCGTTTTCCTTTCCATGCCCAACCCCGTGCCCATCGCAACGCCGCCGCCGCGATCCCGCGACGCTGCCACTGCGATCCCTCCGCGAAGGCACCATCGCATGTCGCCGCCGGCGCCTTCACGTTGAAGCTGCGACGCCCTCATCGCGTCCACGCGAACGGCAACGACGATCGACACCGCACCCATCGCGCCGCCGCAATCCTTCCTGTACGCCGCAAAGGCACCATCCCTGTCGCCGCCTGCACGTGGACGATCGGCGACACAGCGACCACCTGCTGCAGGACGTTCTATCAAATCGAATTCAGGTACGTGATGACTACCATATAGCGCCTTCAATCCATACTGCATTATTGAAGCCGTTTTTTGATGAGCCATGTTTTGAATGCAGACTGAAATCTTGCGTGGTTGATTGGGTATTAGACAACAACATCCTAGACTATGGATTCAGATGATGAATAAGTTTCTGAATTTCTACTATAATAATTCTGAGTAAAGTTGCCTCTCCTTTTGCATTAGAAAACTAAAGGGAATTATCAGTAAGGATCAGACTCTACCATAGTTTAATGCTGCAAATGGTACCTGCTACATGAGAATCAAATTATAAAACTAGGGTGGCCCAAATCTCTCCACCTACATTACCGAATCTGATCTCACTATCCTGACAACTATAAATAAAGGGAAATTGGTCTGGGGCACATCCCCAAATAGTAATTTTGTGCACAGCACACTCCATTCTTTGAAATTGTGCACAGCACATTTCATTCTTTGATTTTTGTCTCCAACAAACCACAGCACATAAAATGTCTTCTTTGCCCTTGCAAAAACCGGACCCACCCGTCAGCTCTCTCCCTCTCCCCGTCAGCAAGGCCGGCGCGCGCTCAAGGCCGGCGGCGGCGCCTCCAAGGCCGATGTGGCTGCAGCAGGCCGTCGGGGCAGGCACGGGCGGCATGGCGGCACGGGCGCCTGAGCTCCGGCGTCACGGTCCAGCGCGTGCTTAGCGGCGCGCGGCGAGGCAGGCGAGGTGCTCGACGAGGCAGCCCCCGACGGACTCCGGCAAGCTGCAGGGCCGCGCCGCCCTTCCTCTGCTCCCTCTCCCCGTGAGGCGCGCCGGCCTTGGAGCTCGCCGGGGTAGCGGGTGGGGCGGGGGCAGCAGGTGGACCGACAGCGCCCCCCTCCATCCTCTCCCTCGCCGGCGGCGGACGGCCGCTCGGGGCGTCGGCAGAGCTCGGCGCGGCGTGCAGGGGCCCCGCGAGCTCCTCGCCCTCCCCGGCCTGCAGGCCCCCTGTCCGCGGCGCCGGCGAGCGCATGGCCACGAGCGCCTCGCCCCTCCGCTCCCTCGCGCGCTGGCCACCGGAGCTGCAGCTTGCGCGCAGTGGCCGGTGGCGTGGATCCGCCTCCTCCCGGTCCTTCCCCTTCCCATGGCGGATCCGCGGGCGGCGGCAGTGGACGGAGCCGCCTCGGCTGCTCCGCCGCGCCCGGAGCAGGGGCAGCCCGGTGGCGCGGGCAGCAGCAGCTCCGCCCCGCCGGCGGCTCCTTCGGCGCCGAGCTCGGCGCGGATCCGCCCCGGGCTCGAGCTCCCCGGCGATGCGTCGCGGCTCGGATCCGGTGGCCAGAGATCAGGGAGTGTGTTGACGGGGAGAGGGAGAGAGATGACGGGTGGGCCCGGTTTTTGCAAGGGGAAAGAAGACCTTTTATATGCTGCGGTGTGTTAGAGACAAAAATCAAAGAATGGAGTGTGCTGTGCACAAAATCACCATTTGGGGATGTGCCACAGACCAATTTCCCATAAATAAATGGTTCAATAAGGAAAAAAAACCTATGATATGCCTACAATCTTTTGTTATGCAGCAAACATGAGATTGACCGACCATGATTCTAATTATAAGCTGTCTAGATGAACTTAAACAATATGATTTTTATTTCAAACCAACAGAATTCAATCACCCTATTCCTATGCACCTGCACTCGAACCTTGCTGTTCAAAACTTGAAGTCTGAACCAGAGCCAAGAAAAATTGCTACTCATCTAGACCAATCACCACCTAGTAAACCCAGGGGCATCAACAATTCCTCATCTCAGGAAACCATAGGACTACTGAATTTTAAGCCTAAGCTACCAGATTCTAAATCGAAGTACATAAATACCAGATTCATCCTGGCGGAATACAGCAAAAGGAACATCAACAATTCCTCATCTCATTGAATCGTAGCATCAGAAATTTGACATCTAGGTGAACCATACCACCAGAAATCGAATCTTACCAAGGTTCATGTCGTCCGCGAACTCCGTTCCGTCACCACCTCTGGCCTCCGGATCCTCAAATCCTTGCACGACCTGTCGGCCAGGAAATGACCACGCAGCGAGGCGGAAGCCAGCTTCTCCGGTCGGCAAGGCACGGGGACGCAGCGGCAGGGACATGGCGAGGCCGGCGGCTCCAAGACTGGGGAACAAGGCGATGCCGATTTGGTCTTGTTTGGTCGCTCGGCACAGCAGCGGAAGAGGTCAAGAGGAGCCGCAAGGTTCGGATGGCGCCGTAGGAAGAGGGTAGGGGGGCGCAGGGCTGGGAAGGCGCCGACGGCAGAGGGCAGGGGGGCGCAGGGCTGGGAAGGCGCCGGCGGCAGAGGGCAGAGATCACCGCAGGCTCGGATGGATGGAGCGCGCAGAGAAGAAGGCACCAGGCGCAGGGGCGGGCAAATCCGCGCGGGAACAAGGGTAGCGCGCGCGCGCGGAAGGGGGCAGCGCGCGGGAGCGGCCAAATCCGCGCGAGAATGGCGCGGGAGAGCTGCAGCGGCGGAGCGGGATCCAGAGCAGAGGTAGGGGCTCTCCTTTCCTTCTTCCTTCTCCCTCCTCTCATTTCTTCTTCTTCCTCAAAATTTTATCTTTCCTTCTCCTTCCTCCACAAAATTTGTAGACGGGGTTTGGGGGGCTTCCATGGGAGCAAGGTGGTGGGGGGGGGGGGGTTTGAGCACCCCTGCACCCCCTGGCTCCGCCACTGGAGAGCTGGATGGCGAGCGCTCGGCGCAGTCCATCTTTGCCCAGCGGTGCCTGCAGGATTCAAGATGAGATAGAAAATGACAGTCCATCTTTGCCCAGCGGTGCCTGCAGGATTCAAGATGAGATAGAAAATGAGGAAGATACAATTTCTGTTGGATATGGACTTTTGTCTCTCTTTTGTTTTTTTAGCCAATTTACTCAAAATAGAAGAGTTGTTGGAGATGCTAGCCGTGAGTCTGAAACTGCAGAGGACGCACGTTCATACGCCCTAGCTGGGTGCCTGATCCTGGCTGTACATGACATGACATGCTCAAATATGTATCGGGTTAATCTTAAATCTTATTAAAAATCGGTAATCAATAATTGATCTAGTATGTTCAAAACATTAAAGTAGGATTTAAGTATGTCAAATAAATTATTTTATTATGTTGAAAAACACAAAATCACATAATTAGTTGTACTACCGTAGTTAGTACACGACGATTGATCCGAAAGATTTTAAGAAAAAAAAGATGTACCTAGTGCCGTAGGCTTCCCGCACTACGCGGGGTCTGGGGAAGGGTTGTCCGCCGCCTTGCCGATCGAAAGGCCTGCCTTTTCTCCGCAGATTGAAGAAAATGATGTAGCACTGTCTTTGTTTCTGAAAAGACTGAGAGGTCATTCTGCTTCGTGAGTCCGGTCACTATGGGTGCTCAAAATCTTACATGCAGTGCTCTTGGTGCTTTTAAAAAAAAATTCTGCTTCGCTGTACGCCTCAGTGTTGACGCGACTTCAGCTGCAGAAAACTCCATCGTCTTCTATCCTTCAAACAAGTCGGAGAGCTGCTGCTCCAGCTCCTCCGCGTTGCGTCCGGGAGCCGCTTTAACCTCCGGGTGCTCCTCCAAATACCGGCGGTACGCCGGCACGACGAGCTCCGACACGGCTTCCCGGAGGACGCCCCGGAGCGCCGGGTCGGGCACCTTCCAGCACCTCTGCGCGCTGCACGCGTTCTCAAACGCCGCGTAGAAAGCGCTCAACGGGCTCCGGCTCCGGCGCCGGGCGGGCTGCTTGGTGAAGAGGCCACCGCCGCCGCCGCCGTCCAGCCGCGACACGACGGGCGCCCAGGACTCGTCCATGTAGCCCTTGATGTGGCCCTCCATGCGCTCCTCTCGGACGCGGAGCCACTCGGGGGGCAGGAAGTCCCGGAGGCCGGAGCCTGCGGCGCGGCGCGCGACGGCGTGCGTGTTGTTGAGCATGAACACCTGGCGCAGTCCCGGGAACGCCAGCGCCGCGGCGTTCTCCTCGAGCGCGGTTTCCAGGCACGAGACCAGCTCCGCGACCAGCCCGCGGCTGCCCTCGCCGGCGCCTGGCGCCGGCGACTCGCCGCCGTCTCCGCCGAGGACGACGAGGTGGAGACAGGCGCGGCTGCGCAGCATGCAGCGGAAGTAGCCCATCCAGAACCCCACGCACGGGAGCACCTCGCCGCCCTGCGGCATCCGCCACGGGTAGCGGGAGCGCACGAACGCCCTGAGGTCGCGCCCGCAGCGCCGCGCCGCGCCCGCCAGCCCCGCGAGCGCGGCCTCGGCGGCCGCCGGGACAGGGTGGTCGGGGCCCCAGGAGAAGAGCCTCGCGAGGACGGTGTACGTCTCCGAGAGCGGGGCGTACATGTCGAGCGCCGCGAGCAGCGTCGACGGGGAGCTCCCGAGCGCGGCCACGGCGCCGACCAGCCTCAGCATCGCGCCGGCGCTCGCGGCCGCGAGCTCCCCCAGAGCGGCCGCTTGCGCGGGCACGAGCTCCCGGTGCCCGAGGCGGAAGACGCGCTCCATGCCGCCCAGCGCCTGCGCCCACGCGCCGACCCTCCTCCTGAGCTCCCGCCGCGGGAGGGCGCCTTCGCCTCCGCCGGACGCACCGCCCGTGTCCAGCACCCAGGCGACGTCGAACCCGGAGAGCCAGTGCGACAGCGCCTCGGCGCGCGCAGCGGCGTCGGTGGGGGAGGCGAAGGCCGGGAGGAGGAGGAGGAGCACGCGCTGCTGGCGCCCGTGGATGTCGTCGAGGGCGCGTGGCGACGACAGGGAGACTTGGCGGATACAGTCGCGGTCGTCGAAGTCGAGCTCGTCGCCGCGGGCGGAGGAGGAGAGCGGGGAGGCGTGGCGCCGGAACTCGCCCTGCTCGTGGGGGCAGAACTCGTCGGCGCTGCTGGAGCCGTCGCTCGAGGCGACAGGCGAGGCCGGGCTGCTACCATCGCCGCTGCTGCTGTTGTCGTAGCCGCCGGAGTCCAGCCGGGCCTCGGCAATGATAGTCCTGATGCGCGCGTACATGGCGCTCGGCGGCGGCCCGGAAGATGTGGCCATGTCGTGCGCAGCTAGAGTCGATCGCTTGCTAGAGTGAAAACACGCTGCTTTATAGCAAGTAGTTATATTATATTATTATAAGAGATTGAAAGTAGGCCCAAGAAGTTGAAATCGGGCTCAAAGCTGAGGTAGAAGAGAATATAGACAAAAATTGGACTATAAACTTGTAGTCGGTTTCAACACAAGAAATAAAAATTTTATGAAAAAAATAATTGAGTTATATATTAATGATGAGGAGCGCTGCTCACACTAGTTCCCTGTATACCGGAGGAAGTGCGTCTGTAAAATTGTACAATGGGATAATATAAACGTTACGTTACAATTCAGTAAGCTCGCGTTTCCTCAGGCCATGTTTAGATGCCAAAATATTTTGGCAAAAAATATCTCATCACATATTTGGACACATGCATAGAATACTAAATGAAGTCTATTTATAAAATCTTTTATATAGATGGATTGTAAATCGCGAAACGAATCTAATGAGCCTACTTAATCCATGATTTGCAATAGTGATGCTGCAGTAACCATCCGCTAATCATAAATTAATTAGAATTGTTAGATTCATCTCGCGATTCACAACCCATCTATATAAAAAAATTTATAAATAAACTTTATTTGGTACTTCAAATAATAAGATTCCTTTTCAAAAAATTTTACCCCTAAACATCTAAACACAACCTTCAGAGGGTTCCCGTATCCTCCTCCGGCCGCTATCACAACCAGGGTTCCCCTTACCGGTGGGAACCGGTCCGGTTTGACCGGTTACCGGTCAAACCGGTCCGGTCCGGTTCCGGTTTGGGCCGGTACCAAACCGGCCCAAATTCAAAATTCAAATTTGAATTCAAAAAATGAAAAATTCCTAAAAATACTTCAAGGTGCGACGAATTTAATGGTGTCAAATTTTCTCAAAAATTCATTCGTTTAACATACTTTTCAGGCATTTAAAGTTAAAACAAAAAAGAAAAAGAAAAAAATGAGACGGCCCATTAAGGCCCACTTGATAAACCGGTCAAACCGGCTGGTAAACCGGTCAAACCGGCCGGTATACCGGTCCAAACCGGTTACACATGCGATTTTAAATTTGGATTTGAATTCAAACCGATCAAACCGCTCGGTAAACCGATCAAATCGACCGGTAAACCGGTCTAACCGACCGGTATACCGGTACGAACCGGTTGAACTGAGTTTTTTGAATTCAAATTTGAATTTGACCGGTTTCTACCGGTAACCGGTCAAACCGGTCCGGTTTACCGGAACCGGAGTGCTCCGGTTTGGGGTTACCGGTTGGGAAAAAAAAACCCTGATCACAACTGCCTGCTTCGCCCGCAGAACCGGCGTCCAGGCCGCAACCCCCCCACCCCGTGCCCCCATCATCTACTGCCGAAGTTGTCCCCCCAGTCCGGAGTTGTCGCTGGAGGTCGAGGGAGAGGGTGGAGCGTAGCCTAGGGGAGGAAGGAGAACCTCACCAGGCGTCGGCGCGGCCTGGGCATCTGGAGAAGGTGTCCGTGCGCACCCCTGGGCGCAAGTAGCCTTGCCAAACCCGAGCTCGCGCTCCGCCTCCTCCGAAGTGGGTCACACACATCGCGTGGGGCACCGCTTCCGCCGCCACCCGTCGCTGGCACCGGCCTCCACCTCCGCCTGACACGCTCATGCGCCTCCGAGGCCGCCCCCGGCCCTCGCTCCACCTCCTCCGACGCGGGTAGCACGTGCCGCGCAGAGCTCCGCGTCTGCCTCCGCCCCGCGCAATGCTCCGCCTCCGACGCCGCCCAGGGCCCCACTCCACCTCCGCCACCGCCCATCGCTGGCGCCGGCGCTCCAGCCCGGTGCCAGATAGCAGAGGCTGGGGACGGACGGTGAGCTACGTGAGAAAAAACGAAAAAATAAAATTAACTTGTGAGCCCTATCTCTTGGTAGTTGGTATAGAGTAGAAATTTAGAGGATAAACGGGTGCGGAGAAAAATGATATAGAGAAGAGAATCTTAATCACTAAGATACAATATTTTTTTTAGAGAATAAAAATATAAGAACATGAATCGAGCAGCCTAAACTGAGTGGGGTGAGAAATGACCTGCTAACCTCCTGCAACTGGCAACCGTTCCACGGCACGGGGACAAGGGACACGGCCACTTGCCCACTTTTTTTTTTTTTTTGAGGGCGCCACTTGCCCACTTTTTTTTTTTTTGAGGGCGCCACTTGCCCACTTTCGAGTGAGCCGTCTAATCGTGCCAAAGCCAAAAGCACCGGGGCACTTGCCCAGAAGCAGGTCGCGTGGACTTGAGCGAGCTGGTCGTCGTCGACGCTTATTGGTCTCCCAGAAAAGTACCGTAGATTTGAAGATGGGTGCGCCGCAATAATTTTTTATATGTAATTTGGTATAATTTGTATATTTTATTTGGTAATGAGCTCTTGTATGGCTAATAATTTTGGATTAGAATTTTAGGTATATCTTGACATATATGGCAACCCACTAGGAATGTCACTGTCCAGAAATCGGATTTCTTGCTACAGCCAAATTGTGAAGAAGGTAGAAGAACCTCTGTGCTATGATCTTTGTGTTTTCCATGTTTCTTATACCAGTCTCGATAGAGAATTTCATAGCATTGCTTCCATTGTAATTTGCAGAAAGTATATATATCCAATCCTACTAATATGTAACATTTTCAAGTGAGTCTGAAAAGAAGCTGAAAACAAAATGGAGTGGCATCTCCAATTCAAATTACAGGCATAACCTATTAGTGGCATAAAAAAAGTACAATACATAAGCGGGCAGGCTGCCAAGCATAATAAAGGGGTCATACTGGAATACTGGGATCCAAAGTTTCTCCCACCATTAATTGTAATTAAATAGTAACTTAGTAAGTATTCTGTAATCTAATATCTTGTCTTGGCAGTAGCTCCAAACCTTGTCTCTATTGTACACGTTCTTGACCCTCTGGTAGTCCTAAGGAAACACATAACTGGGTACAGAAATAAAAAAACATAGACTACAGATACTGATTGCTTTAGGAAAGGTAACTAATCTAGTCAACTCGGTATTTTTAAAGTGCCATATCCTTTGTAACCTGACATCCTTTAAGAGTCCCATGGCGTCCTAATTCGAGGGAGATCAATCAGGAAGACAAATTGGGCATTCTCTTTTGCTAGAATCCTATACATTGCTTATATCACTTTTTCATCTATGCAGCACCGATGCAGGATACGAATATTAGTATCGGCACAGATCAAGTAAAACTTACCATTATCTAAGTGTTTACATTGCAGAAAATAAATGTTGTTTACTCAATAATTATGGCAATCTAATAAGTCTAAAATAACCCATCATGCAATCTATTGAACCAACTTGTTCAACTATAGAGGCATGAGCTCTCCATAGAGGATTCAATACTTGAAATACTTAAAACAGAGAAGTTTTAGATGTTGTATGACTGACAAAAAATATATCAAAAAGACTTTCTCAATAGGCTACTAAAAGAATCCAATATACAGAAATTTCCAATAATCTAAGGCCTCAAGTCCGATAGTCTCCGGTTTCCACCAGACCACATTTCAGTAAAAAGTACCAAACAATGCCTTTTCTGTCTAGCCTTTGAAGGAAACAAAATTAAACTGGTTAAATTTATTGATTGGCCTAGGAATGTGCATTGGACAGTAATAACAAATTAATTGTAACCATCATTTGAACTGTTTAGGTGCTACAATAGAATACACCACACTATTTTTTATTCGAGCACCATTGTTTCAGAAAAAATATAGAAATCACATTATATCCTGTGCTGTTACATTCCATGAAGGCATTAAAGCCGGTAAAGTTTACAACAAACTATATTCTGCAACCCTACATCACTGGAAAATGCTTAACAAATAAGTTTATAAAAGAATGCTTCAGCAATCTTTCATGTACTGCTTGAGCAATCTTTCAATAAAGTTCATATAATTTATAAAAAGAATGCTACTCAAATCTTATGGCAACAGGAATAGATTCCTTGATAAGCAGGATGAAAACAGAGAAAAAATAGTGATGAACTCAGGAAAGTGAAGCCTCTTTCCTCCAGAAAAGCTAGTGAAATGCTTTAAGTACAATGTAATGGTTATAGCTTATACTTACTGAATAGCAGCAGCTTTTTAGATGAGCTAGAGATTCAGGCCCTGTTTGGGACCGTGGGTGAGAATCGTGCGTCGCTTATACACGTAAGCGGCTCGGAGCACGCGTTCGCGATTTTCCCTCGCTTAGTTCATTTTTCCGCGTTTCACGTTGCAGGCGGCCGGCAGACGCGCGTTAGTCGCGAGACGTTTGGCGGGTTTTTTTTGCTTTTCTCGCTCATTCGCGACGCAATCGCGGTCCCAAACAGGGCATCAGTTGCTCAGATTTCAGACATGCTTGTACTATCCCAATTAAATATATCCATAGTAAAATATTTTGAAATTCAGTTTCTGGAGGAAAAATACCAAATTGATGGTTCAGATTGTACACCCTGCAAGGAACAAGAAAGGATGTAAGTAAATAAGAGCGGGGATTTATTGCTGCAAAAAATGATCCAATACTAAAACGAAAACGATATCAGTGATTACAATGAACAGAGCATACCTCCTCCCATCTGGTTCAATTCTCATTCGTGTTCTTGCAGCTTGTAAAGTCATACCCCCTTTTCTTCAAAACGTTGGCCAATTCTAGAAAACAGCTAGCATTCAGTGATAGAGGCAACCATTCTTAAATAAGACACAACTTGCTGGTACTTAATAGTTCTTAAGATTTCTATTCCAATAGAAACGAGACACTTCTTTCTAGAATAAATGAGCAAACAAATAAGTTTCATCGCAAAAATCCACCATGTTGTGATAATAGAGCCTAATTTAGTCTAATTAAATGGAATGAAAGCCAAATATGATACTGTCAACTTCTCAAGAGGCCCAGACTGCAAATAAAAAACACTAAACTCACCATTCCAGTAATGTTTTATTGAGTTGCTTGCTATCCTTGTATGGTAGCCCGAATAATTCCTTCTTGATGTTCTCCACTGCTTCGATGGATATCAATAGAACATAATTGTTCCCTTTACAAAGATCTGAAAAACATAGAAAATATGTAATTAGGTACCTAGACATTTTCTTTTCTAAACTGAATCAAGTTTCACGCAAAACAATGCACGATTTAGGGTTAGATAAGAATGCAAAAGCTGAGAGAAAAAACAACTTAAAAGTGAAAGGATCAGACATGATATTTCTAATTTCGCTCCTCAGAATTAAAATAAAATAAGCTAGCCAAGCAGCAGTGGTACCTAGTCTCTGATTACTGATTACGAGAGGTACATAGGCAATTAAATGCTAAGCAGAAGAGTCAAGTAATAAAGAGCCAATCATATGATGGGCTAGGTGGCCCCAACTTCAGAAACAGTGAGTAATGCACAAAGTTGAAGTATTACTTACCTTCACCGCATCAGGTATACCAACGAATGCGAACGGACGGGCGGTTGTGAGTTCAAGTAGCGTCGCCGCCCACAAGGTTGTGAGTTCCAATCCCGGCTGGGACGAATTTTCGCTTGTTGGTAAAAAAAATCCCCCTCGCTGTGCTCGCCGCAAGACTTGGCCCTCACGGATATGGGCCAGGGTTCGGGGGGTTTTTCCACGGCCGGGAGAAACCGAGTTGCTTCCTCTTAATGAAAAACGGTGGGGTCTGTTCACCCCGGCCACGTTTTTTTAGGTATACCAACGAATAACCACGGACATTCACTGATCATAAAGCCAACTTCACGACCCATAGTGAGGCCTTGCATTGCAGGGCAGCGCGAATGGGAAACACAGATCAGACCAGGGCAAGGCGGCGTGGACGGAGAGAGAGGAGAGACCCGCGATTGACTGAATCGGCAACACGAACGCAGCACATTGGCAGGAATGTCACGCGTTGAGAGGACACTTGCAGAAAAAAGAATTCAATATGCATCAGTTCATCCTACGTGCTTGTGCCATTAACCTTACCATAATGCATCAGTTCAAGCCAGAAAAAGAACTACGAACAAATACCTGTGCAAATGAACATCACGTCCATGGCTACTCGAAGAAGTTCTTCGTATCTAAAATAGTGACATCACCAGGAGGAACTCAGCATAGAAGACCCATAAACTTGGAATCAAGATGCAATTTGGACAACTGAGAAATTCATCACCTTCACCATGAGTGGCGCATCCGTCTCCCAGCACCAACCTCATCAGCTTCTTAAAGCTACCCATGCCAATTGCCTCCTTCTCTCCTACCCGAGCACGAACTGGTAATATGCAGCAGTCAGCACAGGTTCAGCTATTCAATGCTTGATAATGTTGAAGAGTGTATGGACAACAGAATAGAGCTGGGGTAGATTGTCAGTAGGTAAACATGCCAAATTGGGTAAAATAGTTTCGTTTCAAAGAAAAACAATCAGCATATTGGCATACCACGGTACTGCTGACATTGTGATAATTAATCAACATTCTTCCGATAAAAAACACTAATCAGAATTGTTCTGCACAAGTGAAAAGCTATGAAACCTCCCTTCTTTATCAATGAAATAGGCACAATCTCGTGCCCATTCTTATAAAAAAAAGAGAGAGAAGTTGGGAAACCATTTTCAGATAAATACGAAAATGTCTGTCTGATTGGGTTAGTGCAGGAAAAGTCAATCTAATTGAGAATGATATGTTTTCCCTGGTGCCCTAGCCTAAAGGTTGTTAGCCCGTTTGGTCGGGAGGCAACCGGCGGCACCCGCAGGTGGGGGGTTCGAACCCCCACCGGGGCGGATTTTCCCCGCCTGCGGAAAAAACCCCCCTCGCTGCACTCCCGAAGTGCTTGGGATGGCTGGCACGGCTCTGGGCTACGATGCAACCGCAAGTGCGGCTCCGACCCAGTTGCAATGAGTCGCCAGGCCCAAGCCCGGAAAGAGCCGGGGTTCGGGGGGTTTCTCGGTCGGGTCAAACTGGCCTCTTCTTAATTGAATGCCGCGGGGGCGGTCTTTCCCCTGCCGACCGAGTTTTTGAGTATCCTTTCTTGTTTATTGTAGTTACAAAATTACTATGTGAAATGCTGAAAAACAGCGATGTGGTGTGGAACAGAGTCATCAAATCTCTGCATTCTGAAAGCCAGTACTGGTATTTTTCACAAACCAAACTCAGGATCCCAACTTACACCCCCTGGTCCTAAAGGTATTTGAAATCTTGATATAGAAACACAAATCTGGGAGTGAATAAGCAATTGAGTGCCATGCATACCTTCTTCCTATCAAGCTGAAGGCATCTTGCCACAGAATCATAAGCAAGATCATCAACGCTTCCGCAGTTCCGCTCCTGCACTGAGTGATCAGCGATGGACGCCTACCAGCTTCCCAGGCCGCCAGGCCACCCAGAGTCCAGGCCACCGAAGACATAGTCACGTAGGGGGCTGTGCGGCGGCAAACAAGGGCGGCAGGCCAGCGGCGCGGCGAGGATTGCTGGACGGCGGCGCGGAGGCGTCTCGCGATTCCGCCAAAATCAGCCAGTCCATCGCCACAAACTGCGAGATCTGGCGGTCCACCCAAATTGGCCAGTCCTGTTGGCCTTGCCCTCACTCACACTCTCGCGATCAGCTCGCCGGAGTTGGAGACAACACACAAGACATGCCGGCGACAAACGCCGCGGAGCACAAGCTCCTGTATCTTGGCTTGTATTGATAAAAAACGGACTCTGGCAAAGCTACTGAACTAGGAGTACATGGTGTATTTAACCACCAGGGACGCGCCATGGAGGTCTCCTCCACTCACCCGGCCTTCACGCCATGATCAGCACGACGCGCTCAACAAACACCGTGAGAGCCATCCGCTCATCTCGGACTATGCGGCTTCTTCCGTGCTGACCGGCTCCATGTACACATGCACTCCACAAACTTCTAACTGCCTACGACCCTATCCACACGGCAACCTGGGCACAAACATGTGCACGTACTGCACCTAGACTCCAACACGATCAACAGCCCTAAACAGCCGTGATCCAAACTGCAACACGCACGCACACATGATCCTCGACTCCACAACGTGTCGCACCCGCGCGGCGCGCCCGACCTCGCCGCAGCCTCCCTGCTGGCGCCCACGCGCACGAACACAACGCGACACGTAACACACACGGACTCACGCACGCCCGGAACAGACATGGCGTGATTATTCCTAACAAACTCCCCCTAAACACGACATGATAAACTCCGGTCTTCACAGCAGCGCCGCCTTTTCCTCGATGTCGGCGAGCAGCGCTCGCTCCTTCTTCTTCTTCGGACAGTCCCTCGCCTTGTGTCCGCGTACGCCGCAGTCGAAGCATTTGCCTCGGTAGTGGCTCCTACCACGCCCCGAGCTTGTGCTGCTGCTGCCGTCGTCGTCGTCACGATCGCTTCCATGGCCGTCGCGGCAGCCGCGCACCTGCTCCTTGCCGGTGTGCCGCCGCCGACGCACCTCCCACTGCTCCTCAGTGAGGAGCAGCTGCCCGGCGTTGCCCCCATGGACAGCCTCATGTTCTTCGGCGTCGGCGTCTTCCACAACCTGAAGCCGGCCGACGAGCTCCTCGATCGACATGTTGTTGAGATCGCCGAACATCTCGATCGCCACCGCGCACTGCTTCAGCCTCCTGGGGACGACGCACAGCATCTTCTTCACGACGTGACTGTCCTCAAGCTTCTCGCCAGGCTCGCACAGGCTGGTGATGAGCCCATTGATGCGCATGGCGAAGTCGCCGACGCTCTCGCCGTCGCGGAACGTCAAGTTGTCGAACTGCTTCATGAGGCGTTGGATGCTCGCGTCCTTCATACGGTCGTCGCCGGCGTGCATCTTCTACACCGCGTCCCACGCCTCCTTGACGCTCTTCTTTGCTGCGAGCCCGGACTTCATCTCCGGTGGCACCCCTCGGAGGATGACGACCAGCGCCCGTCGATCCTTGCTGCGGTCGGCACAGCCCATCTCCACAGCATCCCAAACCTCCATGCCCTCCAAGTGGACCTGCATCTCCAGCGCCCACTCCTGGTAATTTACCTTCGACAGCTTCGGAACCTCCCCCGTGAAGGCGGCGACGCGCTCCACCATGACCGCACGCGGTGAGCTGCTGCCATCACCCTTTGGGGAGTCGCCGATCTTCATCTCCGGCTCTGGTACCAAGTCCATGGGCGTCACCGGTGGCCTGGCTCCCGCGGCCGACAGCGCGGTCGCAGCCACCGCGGGAGGTAGGGGCAGCGGCGGGGACGCGGGCATCTAGTGCTCTCACTCGTAGGAGATGAGCTTGGGCTCCGCGCCGGCATCCCCGCGACAGAGGAGCTGGAGGCGCCCTCGCCCGCGGTGTCCGGGGTATGCGGGCCGCGGCGGGGCGCTTAGTCCTCTCCGTCGTAGGAGAGCGCGAGATGCCGCCGACACATATCGGCTTTGGCGGCGGCAGCTGCGCTGGGAGGGAACTGTTGGCGGCATGGATCTCGAGGCGGCGCTGCAGCTCGGCGGGAGCTCCGCCAGCGCCTCTGCGAGCCACGCTCGCGCCGCCGCCACGATATGTGTGGGCGCCCGCCGTGTCCCGTTCCCCCTTTGTGGGCGTGCGCCGCCACTCATCCTCCCCTCGCCATGAGGCGACGTCGAAATTGAGGAAGGCCGCGTGCTGATCTTTCGAGGGAGGGGCATGCGAACGGAGAGGAGAGGGAGGGCGCGCCAGCCTTCGGGCGGAGCGAGAGGACGGAGATTGGGGAGATTGGGGGGAGGGTGCGACGGCGAGGATCAGGGGGCGACAAGGGCCCGGCGCCGCGGTATGGAAGGCAATTACGCTGATTTGGGTTTGTGACGACCAATGAGCGGCCGGGTACGCGGAGGTGGGTAAACAGTACCGCGGTGTCAAAAATTTGGGCTGTTGGACGGAATTGTACGACGGGGTGGACGAAAATCCGTCAGCCCCTGGCTTTCGTCAAACATTTTTCTTACATGTGGGCCCAAAAATAATGGTTTGTGAGATGGGTATGGAGGCTAATCTTGATGAAAAGAGTTTTAATTTTCATGGATCCTTATAGTATAGATATCCGTGCACCACGGCTGCAGCTCGAGAAAATGCAGGCGCCACCACCGCCGCCGCCGCCGCCGAAGGAGATGATTATGATCAACCCGCGGCAACACGAACCACCAAGGTTCCGCCCAAAGTTCGTGCCGGTCGAAGAGATCTCTGACCATTCCAAGTCAGACGGCGAAGAGCACTACCGTAGAAGGCATCAAAGAATATCACCACTGTCCGAAGAGCTGGAGGAGGTGCAGTGGCCTCATCGCCTCAACCCAACAATATTGCCGCAGTTCGATGGGGAGTCAGATCCCGAAGAGTTCCTCCTCAAATACGAAGCCACCATAGAAGCATCAGGAGGAGGTACCGCGTGTAAAGCGAAGGAGTGGCTAACAAGCGTTGTTATGGTGCCGAAGAAGAACGGGAAGTGGAGAATGTGCATTGACTTCACCATCTTGAACAAGGCATGCCCGAAGGACAAATACCCACTACCACTGATTGACACCCTGGTCGATGCAGCAGCTTGCTCGGAGATGCTCAGTATGTTGGACTGTTTCTCAGGTTATCACCAGATATTCATGAACAAAGCAGACGAAGAGAAGACCAGTTTCACCACCCCCTTCGGGACATATTGCTACGTAAGAATGCCAGAAGGCCTTCGCAATGCTAGATGCACTTTTAACAGAATGATCAAAAAAGTACTGGGAGATCAACTGGGAAGGAACATCTCCGCATATGTCGACGACATTGTTGTTCGAAGCAAGAAGAAGGAAGATCATATCCAGGACCTTCGCGAAACATTCGCGAACCTTCGCCGTCATGGTCTGAAGTTGAACCCGGAGAAATGCGTTTTTGGAGTCCAAAGAGGCAAATTATTGGGATGCATGATCACCGAAAGAGGAATTGAGGCAAATCCGGAGAAGATAGAAGCCATCAGGCGGATGAAGCCGCCAACTACAAGAAAGGGGGTGCAAAAGTTGACAGGCAAGTTGGCTTCGCTTAACCGATTCATATCAAAGTCTGCGGAGAAGTGCCTTCCATTTTTTAAGGCGCTGAAAGGCTCAGGCAACTTGGAATGGGGCGAAGAGCAAACGAAGGCTTTCGAAGACCTAAAGCAATATATTGAAAAATTGGCAGTCATGTCTAGTGCATCAGAGAAAGCGGAGTTGCTATTATACATCTCCACATCAGGTGCAGCCGTAAGTGCTGCTCTCGTCGAAGAGCACACGATCGAAGGGGCATTGACACAGGTGCCTATATACTTCGTTTCTGAAGCCCTAAACGGGTCAAAATTGCTATACTCAGAAATGGAGAAGATGGCATATGCGGTGGTCATGGCAGCACGCAAGCTTCGTTACTACTAGAGCCACAAAATCAAGGTTCCAACCTCTTTCCCACTTCGGGACATGTTTGAAAACAGAGAAGCCTCCGGCAGGATAGGCAAATGGGCTACACAATTAGCCAAGCACACCATTGACTTCGTCTCCAGATCAGCAATCAAGTCACAGGTCTTGGCAGACTTCATCGCAGACTGGACCCCAGTTGCACCTTCGCAAGAGCAGCCGAAGATAGAAGCAATATGGAAACTTGAGTGTGATGGGGCTTACCAGAGAGACGGAGCATGAGCTTCAGTAGTCCTGACAGCACCTTCGGGTACGCAACTAAAGTACGCAGTCAGACTTGACTTCAATGGGTGCACCAACAATATCGCAGAATACAAAGGCCTTCTCTTGGGTCTTCGCAAAGCAAGAGCGCTGGGCGCGCGAAGATTAACGATCAGGTCTGATTCAGAGTTGATCACAGGCCAAATAAACAAGTCAAACAGGGCTCTCAAGCCAGAATTGGCGAAGTACCTAGCAGCAGTGCGAAGCATGGAGGAATACTTCCTCGGGTTTAGCATCCGCAGTTTCTCCAAAACGAAGAATAAGCAAGCCGATCAACTGGCGAAGGCAGCAGCACAGTTCGATCCATTACCGCCAGATGTGTTCTTCGAAACTTTAAAGTAGGCCTCCGTCAATTGTGCCGAAGAACCAGCCAAATTCATCAACGCCATAACAAGCGAAGACCGGAGGGCCGGCATAATGGCCTACCTTCGCGGACACTTCGTCCCGGAGGATGAGAAGGAAGAAAAGAGAATGACACTTCGGGCCAGGAATTACAGAATCATAGGCGAATAGTTATACCGAGGGGGAGTCTGCGCACCACTCCTAAAGTGCATCTCACGCGAAGAGGGCAAACAGCTGCTTGAAGAGATACATGCAGGAATGTGTTCTTCGCACATCGCAACAAGGGCCCTAGTCGGCAAAGCTTTCTGCGAAGGATTTTATTGGCCCTCGGCTGTGGCGGACACTCACGATGTGGTTCGCACATGTCCAAATTGCCAAAGGCATGTCCCATACAGCAAATTCTCACCCGATGAGGTGCAGCCACTGCCTCCGGTATGGCCCCTCGCGTAATGGGGCATTGATATTGTTGGACCATTGCCTACAGCTCCAAAAAACTACAAGTACGCCGCTGTGGCGGTAGAGTACTTCTCCAAATGGGTCGAGGCCAAAGCACTCAGGGACATCACAGCAGGAGCCCTGCAAAAATTCTTCTGGCAGAACATCGTCTGCCGCTTCGGGGTCCCGAAGGAGGTTACAGTGGACAATGGCAAGCAGTTTGACTGCGCAACTTTCAGGGAGTTCACCACTCAACTTGGCACCAACTTATGCTTCGCGTCGGTCTACCACCCACAATCCAATAGCGCGGTGGAAAGGGCCAACGGCATCATCTTCGCAGGCATCAAGAAAAACATCATTGAGCTGCCGAAGGGGAAATGGGCGGATGAGCTGTCGAGGGTCATATGGTCTCATAACACAATAGAGTCCAGGACCACAAAGTTCACCCCCTTCAAGCTTCTATATGGTGAAGAAGCCGTAACACCCGAGGAAATCAAACTCAAATCCTGGAGAACAGCCGAAGGGGCAGAAAACATCGAAGAAGACATCAAGCCCTCAATTGACACAATCGAAGCTGGCAAGATACAAGCAGCAATCAACTTGGGAAAATATCAAGAAGAAACACGAAGGTGGAAGAATAAGAAAGTGAAGCCCAGAGATATCAAAGAGGGCGACTTGGTGCTTCGAAGAATACCGAAGGCCAAGCAAAAGAGCAAGATGCACAGCAAGTGGGAAGGCCCATTTATCGTCGCATCTATGGCAAGGCCAGAGGCCTGCAGGCTCCACACGCTAGAAGGCACCGAAGACCCTTATTCATGGAACAAGGAATTGCTACAGAAGTACTATATGTAGGAAATGTGTAAAAACCACCGGAGGGAAATAATCGAAGGGGCTTGTAGGGCAAATTTTTTCTTTTTGCATCTTTCCTTTTTCTCATGTGTAAATCCGCACAATGTACCGAAGGGCCCGTACTCTTTTCCTCACAGGGGAAGCTTTCGAGTGTCAACTCGGGCGCCGAAGGTGTGAGGTTTTTAACGAGGTGGAACCCTATGTAACCCCTAGTGAAATATAAACAAGGCCCCCACAAAAGAGTCTCAAAGGAACAGGCACGCCGCAAAGGCGCCGAAGTGTCTATCCCTCTTCGTCAAAGCGAAGTGGGGAGTCATCGGCGCGAAGTACAAGCCATAACGCTTGAAATAAGTAAGCAAGAGGCGCAATCCCGATTAGGGGCTTCGTTCCTCTTAGCTTCACTTCCAAAGAAATTAACAAAATCCCGTCGCATGAAAGCGAAGGGTGGAAAGTCCTGTCGTGCGAAAGCCGAAGGCTAGGCGCGAACCTCTCAGGCTAAAGAGCTGATGGTCCCCTAACAAAGTCCTTACGCGCGAAAGCCTAAGGCGGAAAGTCCTGTCGCGCGAAAGCCGAAAGCTAGGCGCGAACCTCTCCGGCTAAAGAGCCGAAGGTCCCCTAACAAAGTCCTTACGCGCGAAAGCCTAAGGCGGAAAGTCCTGTCGTGTGAAAGCCGAAGGCTAGGCGCGAACATCTCTGGCTAAAGAGCCGAAGGTTCCCTAACAAAGTCCTTACGCGCGAAAGCCTAAGGCGGAAAGTCCTGTTGTGCGAAAGCCGAAGGCCAGGCGCGAACCTCTCCGGCTAAAGAGCCGAAGGTCCCCCAACAAAGTCCTTACGCGCGAAAGCCTATGGCGGAAAGTCCTGTCGCGCGAAAGCCGAAGGCACGGCGAGACCTCCCCGGCAAAAGAGCCGAAGAACCCTGTGAAAGTCCTCACGAGCAAAGGCGTGCATAATTAAAACAAGAGGCCGGAGGGGCTAAAACACGCTTCACAGTCATCATCCCCGCCAGTCGAGCAAAGGGGGGGTGGCGCTTCGCAAAACAGATACACGCACGACGCCGGTGAAGATGAACGAACCAAAAGGCGTTTGTAACCTCGCCCGCTCAAAGGGGGGGTGGCGCTTCGCAGAATATATTTGTGCACAATCGAAGGATAAACGCCAAAAAATTACATAATTTATTACACAAAAAGTACAGATTTATTACACCGCGAAGATACACTTCGCGCGAAGGCACGAGGAAATAAATTACATAGTTACATCCGAGGCCTCATCCTCGAAGACTAGGCGGTCCCCGACCGCCACATCTATTATTTCTTCGGTTGTCCGTCGAAGAAATGCTTCGAAGTCGTCCCCTGAAACCGAGGGCAACGCAAATTAACTAGAGCTCTCGTCAAAGATGCATTTGCGTCGGTACATAAATTCATGAGGCGACAGGGCTCTTTGTCCACCGGCTCCGGCTTCGGCTCACGGAGACCGGCGGGAGCACTATACGGTCTATCAGTATCGAGAATCCGTTTTATTTCGCGACGAAGCGAGCGGTCAGCAAGGATCTTCGCTTGTTTCACTGGATCACGCTGAAACTCGGCAAAAAAGCGCTTCGTATCGGCATTCCGAAGCTCGTAAACGCGCACCCTACCCGCCCAAAACTCTTCAAATGAAACTGAAGGATAACGAGCATGGAGCTTTGCCCAGGACACACCAGAGACATAGAAATTCCCTCGCTTCATAATGCGAAGAAGCACGCCTTCGGTCACCTACGCAGGGGCCAACGCAGGGTCCTGCGCAGACACCGAAGGTGTTAGTTACCAAACAATGTTAGTTACAACACAAAAGTGGACAGTCACACGACCACGACCCTCACACCTCGCCAGCTGCAGGATGAGAAGAGCCCCCCGTGGGTTGGTCTTCGGGCGCCGGGGCTCGGTCGGTGGCTCCACGACCGCCATCAACATTTCCTCCATCGCCATCTCCCTCGCCGCCAGGTCCCTTTTCGGCAGTCGCAACTTCCTTGAGGATTGGCTCCACAATGGCATCGGCCTTGGCCTGAAGCTGAAAGACACCAACCAGAAGTCATCAGCATATTTCCGTAGCAAAGAAGGTTGACAACAAAAAAGAAAATCACCTGGAGCTTCATGCGCTCGACCTCGCGACGCACAATAGCATGGCCTTCACCCTTAAAGAAGTGGTCCATGAAGTTCTTCGCAATATTTTTCGCCAAGGGGGCCAGCATCTCCGGACGGACCGCTTCTTCGCCTGGCCAGCGGAAGTTTGCGTCGCGGAGGGAGCGGAGCTGGGCCTTCGTCACTCCGCCCGTGGCACCGGCCTAGGCGGGAAAAAGCCCATATACTGCGGCGCTTAAGGTACGGACGGCGACAACAGCACTGATGTCCTCGTGGAAGTGCGCCCCGGCTTCGACCATGGCAACGCAGGCGCGAAGCCACTGGAAAAATGATTCTAGACCAACAGTATCGGTGCCCTCCGGGAAGATGTCCGGAGCCACAAGCCCATATTTGGCAAGGAGTTTCGGAAGCTCTTCTTGAAGCTTCTCCGACCCGGTCTTGATCGCTTCTTTGAAAGTGCGAAGCCGAGTATGCATCACCTCACGGGAGGATTCTGCGTCCTCGGCTAGCTTCTTCGCAGCCTTCGCCTCATCTTCGGCCTTAACTGCCTGCTCCGCTGATGCCAGGAGCTCCGAAGCAAGGGTATCCCTCTCTGCGGCGGATTTTGCGAGTCGCTGCTGCAGGGCAGTTTTTCCTGCTCGAGAATGGCCACCTTCGCCTCGACATCTGCCATGGCAGACTTCGAGCTGCTCCCGGCCGCCAGCTGCCGGGAAGCACACTGTAACGTCCCGCCTCCCCGAGGCCGGGCCCGCTTACATCTGGCTGCTTTCTAGGACATAGACTGTCCTCACAGATCAACACCAGTCTTTTCTTCACACTTTGTCCTCACTCGTGTGCACCCGGGAAGAACTTCCCGGTCGGTCACCCATCCCCAAATTTCTCCGGGCCAAGCACGCTTGACCTCGGAGTTCTTTGGAGATCGGCTTCCGAAAAAGAAGTTGCAACTTATTGGTATGAGTATCCTATTAATCCTATTAAGCCCTGGGCCAGGGTGTCACATGCTCACCCCCTTAAGAAACCGACGTCCTCGTCGGTCAATCCCAAGCCAGGAACGTCCTCTCTTGGCCACGTCCCGTACGTCCAGTGCCAGCAGTCCATGTGTCACGTCCGTGCGTCCAGTGCCAACGGTCCCTGTGCCACGTCCGTGCGTCCAGTGCCAACGGCGCATCCCAGATGCCAGTGCACTGACCCGCCACGCGCCCGTGCACATGCCGGTGGCATCTGCGCCCCACGCGCCCGTGCTCATGCCTCCGCACTTACGCCCGTACGTGCCCGTGAAACCGCGAGAGTCGGCTCTGATACCATTCTGTAACGTCCCGCCTCCCCGAGGCCGGGCCCGCTTACATCTGGCTGCTTTCTAGGACATAGGTTGTCCTCACAGACCAACACCAGTCTTTTCTGCACACTTTGTCCTCACTCGTGCGCACCCGGGAAGAACTTCCCGGTCAGTCACCCATTCCCAAATTTCTCTGGGCCAAGCACGCTTAACCTCGGAGTTCTTTGGAGATCGGCTTCCGGAAAAAAAGTTGCAACTTGTTGGTATGAGTATCCTATTAATCCTATTAAGCCCTGAGCCGGGGTGTCACACACACCGCACGGCCACGAAGGCCTTGAGGGATAGGTCCTGAGCGCTCTCAAGAAAGTTCTTCAACCCGGTGTCCATCAGGTCCTTCTCCATTAGCGGAAAGCAGAATGATTCCCTAGCTGCGGCCAGTAGATTGTGCTCGCGGTCCCGGCTTTCGAAGCGGAGAGACTTCACGATGTTGCCGCCGAGACGCACGGCTGTAGGCTTCGCACCTAGCTCAGTAGCCACGGCCTCCGGATCAGCATTCCGAACGAAGTAACTGTTGCTATGCGAAGAGCTGCTGCAGTTGTCGCCGCCGTTGCCTCCGTTCCGGGAACCGGAGGAAGACGTGTCGTGCTGGGATGGCGCTTTGGTGTCATGGCCAAGCGTATCAGTTTCACGGGCGACAGGAGAGCGGCGCGGGGAGTCGACTTCAATTTGATCTTCGTCGCCACGCCCATCATCATCATCACTTTCCTAGGCGGTGCTGAACTCGAGGTCCAGGTTCGGGGGGACCGCCCTCAGAGGTGGCACCTTCTCAACAGCGAATGGAGGGGCTTCTGCGGAGGGATGGTTACTGTCTTCGCTCAGATCATCTTCGGAGTCACCTTTGCTTCGCAGTGGAGACCGTAAGATGTCGTCCAGAATCGGACTTTTCATCTTCGGTGCCGCCGTCGAAGACACCCGCTTCCTCTTCGATTTCTCCAAGGCACTCGTGGGGGCGGCGCCCTTACCTTCGTCGAGCTTCGCCTCGGCTGCCCACCGAGGAGCGGAGAGGCCCAAAGCGTGGAACACCCGGTTCCGCCGAACTCTGCTGAAGTGACTCACCAAAGCTTTGTATTCGTCCCTCGAGACCGGTCCAACCATTTCGTCGGCCCGGCTCTCAATCACAATAGGGTCAACTCCTACAGGGTCGAAGAAGCACAAGATGTAAGCAACAAAGCGGGGAGGTAGGTTCAGCAGAGAAGGAAGTGAGGAACAAAAACTCACAATCGGCCCGAAGGTTGAAGGAGGACACAAAATCAGGTAGGGGAATACCCTCTATCCATCGATCCTCGGTTAACCAGCTGGAGATCGTCCAGCCAGTCCTGACTGGGAAGCAGCTGCATGCGACGAACTCCTCGATGAGATCCCGGGTGCCGAAGGTCTTCAACAGCTTCCGGAGTAGTGCAAACAGCGCCTCATCTTCGGCTCGAGCGTGGGAAGCTACCTTCGGCACATTGCCAAGAGCGGCTATGTGGTCGATGACGAGGGAATGGGTCTTCGTCTCTGGATCCAACGCCACTTTGTGATAGAACCAGTGGGACGACCAGTCATAGGCCCACTTGTTCTTGCTTGCAGTGACTGGACTTGGCAGGTTCTTGTGGAAGGCGAAGGTATAACAGCCATACTGGGGAACGGCCGATATTTCCGCGCCTCCCGTCGTCTGTACGAAAATCTTCTTCGGTTGATAATGCACCCTGAAGGCACGAGCGAAGCCTTCGGCGCTTGGAGAAAGGCGGTAGGTCTTCGCCAGCCACATGTACAGGTTGAGCCGCACGATCGAAGTGGGAGTCATTTGATGCAGAAACACCTTGAACAGCCGAAAGATGTCAACCATCACAGGGTCGAGTGGCATCCGAAGACCGGCAGTGAATAGATCACGGAAGACAACCACTTCGTCAGCGCGGGGATGAGCGACAGTTTCGCCCGTCGGAGGCGAACGAACGTCGTCTGCGGAGATGAAGCCACGACGAGCCAGGTCATCAAGCAGGGATGGCGTCATCTTCGACAGGCCGAGTACGGTGGTCGTTGGCCCCTTTGACTGGTCCTTCTTCCGAGCCATCTCCGAAGATGCAACTTGTTCTGCGGTCGCCACTCTTGAAGTGTTGCGCGAAAGGAATTCGACGAAGAACGACTTCAGAGAGAATCCTCGCGACGGGGAAGCGAGGAGGCTGTAAAGCAGAATGTGACGGGAGGTAATACACACACAGCTCGCGGCGCCGCTATTTAAAGGAGGGGGCAACCGAGAGAAGCCCAGCACCGGCGGCGCCGCGAGGTGGAAAGACAACCGTGCCCCGCGCTGCATGTCCAAGATTAAGAGACCGGGGGGTAACTCTGTCCTTTCGAAGTCCTCGAACCAGCACAGAAATTCCCGCCGAATTTTGAATCGGATAGTTTTAACGCGAACTAACAGTTTAACCCTGAAAATTTTTCCTTCCTCGACGATACTACAATTTTGCAGGTTGACACGGACTGTGCTTCGTCAGCTACCATCGCGGCGCCCAACCTGAAGGGTGGCGCTTCGGGACGCCGACGGCGTCCACGGGATCGAAGCCGCGCCCCTCTCGAGGATCGGACCGAGGCTCCGAGGGGCTACTGTTGGGGACGCCACCTTCGGTCCGTTCGCCGAAGGTTCGCGAAGACAGGGTGCAAGAATATTGAAGCCGACATCGGGAGTGAACACAGGAGATTCCCGCCTTCGCTCATCTTCGGGTAGGAAGACGAAGATGCGCGAGGACCTCGGGAGTGTACACAGGACGTTTCCGCCTTCGCTTGTCTTCGGATCGTAAGACGAAGACTCGCGAGGACCGGTGGACGGGAGCGTCACGGCGGAGTGAGCAACGAGCCACGTAGCCCTCGCCCGTTTTCGGGTCGGAAGCCGAAGACGAGCGAAGACCGGACGATGCAAGAATCGGCGAGGAGTAAGCGACAGGCCACGTGGTCATCGTCGAGAAGGCCGAAGAGGATTAGCTGGAGTTGTGGGCCTGTCTGAGCTGTGGCGCACTCAACTTGTATTAGGAAATATTACTGTTGTAAGGGTGTAGAAGAGTAATTGTACATGGGAGGTGTAACGCCACCTATAAATACCCCATGTAATGTTCATTGATGGGGACATTGAATAGAGAGAGAATATTTACTACTTGAATTGTGTGCTTGTCCCTTACTGTTATAGTGTCCGTCCGTCCCGGAGACACTCTCCACCAACAGTTTGGCGTCCAAACTGGTCTGTAGACTTCAGCCGGCCACGGATGGCTTCCCCAGTACAACACCACAAGCAGCAGCTCGCCATTGCACACAGCCAGGTGTACCCCGCACGCGGGGTGAAGCCTGTGGCACCTGCAGAGCTTGTTCACTGCAAAGGAAGCATAGAAGATTGGAGTACACTTGGGAGAAGGATCAGATCCAGTGTTCAGATCACAGATAACAATGTTTCTCTGAATGTCAATGTAGTATGCTTTTCCATCATGGAACGCGATGGTGTCGATCGCGCTTGTACCTCGCTCGTTCATCACGGTCCAGGTAGCATCTCCGGGGCGCCAGATGAGAGTCTTCTGCCCTATCGAACCTTTTATCTGAGCGGCGATAGCAATCCAGTCCGACGATGCGAGTGGATCGTCGGAGACGAAGATGCGGGTGAGGGGACTCAGACACGGGAGGGGGGTCTCGGTGCCGGAGAGAGGCTCCAACAGCACGAGCCGCGTTGGGGATAGATCATCGTCCACCAGGGCCAGCCAACCCCGAGACGTGCCGCAGCAGTAGGGGAGGCCGGACGGAGGAGCGCCGACTTCCAATCGCCGTGCGTCGCCACGAGGGAGGCGGAGGAAGTACTCGCCGATTGGTTCCAGTCCTGTCCGACCCCCGCGGCCGGCGAGGATCCATGGGCGGCAGGCGGCTAGGAGAGAGGTGAAAGCTCGCCAGTGGGCGCATACCTGGTGGATGTGGAGGTGGTCGGCGTCCGAGGACAGCCGGGCGAAGACCTCTTTGAGGAGATCGCCGGGGAAGGAGGACCAGCCGCCGCCGGCCATATCAACAGGTGTCGGCGTGAGGGCTAGTATACCCTTTTTCTTTTAATTATTTTTCTGAGAGAGAGAAAACTACGGACTGTGTATATATTTTCTCCTCCACTAGCGGCGGGGGCATCTCCACAGAAATGCTACTCTAAAATATAAAAAATGATGAATGTTCATTATAAGAACGTATTTAACGAATTTTAGATAGCGTGAAACTTTCGCCAGATGTAAATGCATCCATATTCTGTGTGCGTGGAAACTCTCAAGGTTGAATTCTGTGTTGCACTGAGAAAAAAAAAGCTTGAATTTTGTGTTAATCGTTGCTTTTGTATATTTTCAAAGCTGATTAGATTTGGACTTAAGCTTATCCCACACTCTAAAACAGGTTCATGTACTTCCAAAATATTTAGAAATTTTTTTTACGAATTGTTTCAAACTTTAGAATTTCAATCAAGTTCCAATCTCACTAAAATTGATAAAAAAATCATAAGACAATCATCTTGGATACAATGTTTGATGATTTTTAGAGTGGTTATTTTAATACATTTATTTAATAGTTAATTTTATTTTAGATACAATATTTGATGATTTTTAGGGTGGTTATTTTAATACATTTATTTAATAGTTAATTTTATTTTAGAGACTAAATAATATTAAAATTATTTATCCTTTGCTGTAAAAAAATCCTAAGAAAATCACAAAAAAATAATTCATATCTTAAATTTAGAGATTTTGATATTTCATATTCAATTCATGATAATTATTTATAACTTTTGGAACTTTGTGTGGGAATGGAACTTGATTTGAAAACCAAAAAGTTGAAACAATTCACAAAAAAAATTGTAAATAAATAATGCATTTTAGAAGCATATCGCTGGATAAGTTTATAGGCCATCATATGAATTTTAAGAGTATGAAGACCACGATGAGAACTTGAACAAGTTTAAGGACTATTATGTGCATTTCAAAAGTACCGGAACTAAGATGAGAACTCGGGACAATTTTAAGGATGACTGATGAAACTTATTCTTTAGAGATATTCTGTTTATCGATTTATGCAATATCGAACCTATGTAACTTTGAACTGCTTCTCCTTTCTTAAATACATTGGTAGTGCTTCCGCTTTCTTAAAAAAATGCGCTCGAAATTCCTTAAAAACAAATTTATGTTGGAACAGGCAAACAAAGAAATGTGTCAATGTACAAATTTTAAAGCTGAATGGGTCCAATACATTTTATGTGCCCTGCACTATGACATGTCGGAACAGAGAAACTGAAAGTCATAAGATTCACATGGCTCCCGTTCCACGCTGGTGAACAACAGATCTCTGAATCACCTCTCCTTGTACACTTATCAACATTGACTCCTGCCACAGTTGCCAAATGAAGTTAGATGGAAATCCAAAGGTCTCTCATTATATTGGGGGCAATTGTCAGCATAGAACCATAAATAAGCTCACCATCTCTAGGGGTTTAACTCTGTGCAGGAAGAAACCATCTACACCTATTTGGTCACCACCAGGGCTGGGATGTCCAATGTACAAGATTGAATTGTCACGGTGGAAGTATCCACAAAGTCCACCCGTGCTTACATATGCGTTCTGTATCATATACCGTGAAGTTATAGCGATCATTAATTTGGGAAAAAAATTCTCATCAACAAAGAGAGCAGAACTTACCACTTCATATTTTGTGAAAATACGCTGAAATGGTGTGTAGAACTTCATTATCTCTGGTGCTTCTGCCTCATTGCAAACAACTAATGGATTATATCCAACAACTATTTTCCTGCCTTAACAAAAAAGAGTACGAGACATTATGCTCACAAAAAATAGTCCTAAGGACTGAAATATTTGCTTCTGCGATAATTATACAAACAAGGAAATGCATAATGAACAGGGACAACTGGTAGTAAACGCGTACCAATTACCACTGGTGAGTGCCAATGATCGCTCCAACCATTTAGTTTGTTCCCTATATGAAGTGCTTATTTTTCCATCTTGTAGAGGTTCCTTGTAAAAATTTTGACAAATCAATGGCTAAGAATCTATCAAAGTTAGCATACCTAACGTGATGTACTGCTGATTATCATATAGGCATGATTCGAAAAGAAACTCAAAGTTGCTCAAGGTGTAATACCTGCAGAGCCCCAGTGTCCAGACCAATGATATCTAGAACCTGATCGTACGACATATTCACTTTCTTCACAAAGTTACTGAGTATCCGACCATGTGATGATGTGGTGGAATACCTGACCGAAAAGCAATGGTGCTGGTCCCATAATGTACACTATAGAGCTAAATTGTATTAAAAGTGGCTGTAAATGTAGGAACAACTAGCTTACCAGGGTATATTCAGATCTTGGAAGTACATGGAACCCTGAAAGGGAAAAAGGAAACAGCTTAACATTATGTTCAATTACAAAAAAGATTCCTTAAGTACGATACTGGTAATGGACAATGAGATACATTTAGACATCACCTAGATCTCATTAGCGCAAGTTAGTTACTTACAGTTTGCCAAAGTGGATCATTCTCTCCAGACCGAGCAACATCCAGCACGAACTTGACTTCATAAACCTTTGCAATAGCCTCCATCTTCATAAAAGAAAAAATAATCAGAATAGCAAATCTAGATCAGATATGCATACTTCTTCTGTGCAATTTCTTCAAACAAACAAAAAAGGCATAATTGACAATCAATATAATCGCAGGTAGTCAGATATTTCGAAGCCACACAAAGCACACAACAGAAGTTTCACGCCGCTTAATTTGACATCAACAGCAAAATATGCCTAGACAGGTGAGCAGAAAAGCAGACCGAACCACTCACTAAGTTCACTCAACTATATGAACACATACTGCACTGTGTTATTAACCACTCCATAAGGTGGAGTAAGAATAGAATACAACACAATTCAGGGAAGAAGTCAGGAGGCACATTGGCACATGTGCCTCATCAGAAAAGTGGCATGCTGCATGTGCCGTCATCCCAGGTAGCTCCCACGCCAAGACTCGAGAGTAATAGCAGTCTTAGATCTGTGCAAGTCATCACCACTCATTGTGTGAATCAGCATCAAAGCATCGCCGCTTATACAGGAGCACGAGAGTATGCGCAGGCAACTAAATGAGCAAATCAAATCAACCATGGCATCTTCACTCCGAATGACTTCTATTGGTCCAGCAAACCACGAATCAACAATCCCTAATGTTTCGAACTTGAATTACCATGCGCACTGCAACATTAGGTGGGCGATTTACTCGGCGGCGATCCAATTTACCGTGATAAAAAGAATGCAGCGCAGCGCTAAACGAGGCAATGCCAATTTGCCACAAGGCGGAAGCAACACGACCACGAAGAACACAGAGAGCCCAAACAACACGCCAGGGCCCAGGGGGGCGGATCATGGAGAGGGAGTAGAACCGCGCGCACCTGTCTCAGTAGCTTGGCCTGCTCGGCGGGCGCCCGCGATCCGCCGGCGACGCTGAGGAAGGCGACGCCTCCGCCGCGCACGCCCCGGCCGAGCGCGTCCACCCCGCCGCCCCGCGGGAAGAGCTGCGGCTCGCCGAGGCTGAAGGCCACGTAGAGCGCGAGGCACAGCGCAGCCTGCACGGCCACCGTGCCGCGCCACGGCAGCTGGCGCCTGCGCTCCGCTGCCGCTGGCTCTTCCTCTTCCATTGCCGTAGCAGCCGCTGGCTCTTCCATTGCCGTAGCAGCCTCGCGCGCGCTCCTGTGGCGCCTTATCTCAGCTAGCAGAGCAGCCGTGCCGAAGTCGACAGAGACTAGTTGCGGTTTCGTGGATATCGTGGCGAATGACGAACAAACCAACAAAGTGCCAATGATGAGCCATAAAAAAATGCCCAATTTTTTTTTCCTTCGGATCCTGGCGTCCTGTCCTGTGCCCACCCAACATGGCCGGGTGTCGAACGGTGACATGTTCACTGATTTCTCGATGTTGATCTCATGGCACCATCTGAATATCCCAATAGGCTTCCTCGTCACGAAATGACAAACGTGCGTGGGTAAAAGTGAACAAAATTACCACAAAGGAAAACGAAACCTGATAGTAGTAGTTTTTTTTCTTTTAACCAGATAACTTAGTACTTAGCAGAACGGTTCGTTGGTAAGCATTAGCAGTAACAGGCATAAGGTTTACTTTGATGTTACAATATAGGGTAGATTCTGATCACCAGTAAAAAAAAAAAGTAAATTAACGGGAGTTCCCTTTCCTATCACTCTGCAACCTACACGTCAACCGTCGATTTCCATCATGTCCGGCTTGGCACTCGAAGACTCGCCATTCGCTGCCTCAGGGCCTGGATCTTGCGAAGGTGCGGCAGCTTTTATTAGAGGTCGCATCTAACGCTTCCTCTTTGATGGCACTGGCTGTGCCATTCTGTTGGGGTTGCAGGGCCTCAACGACACCCTCGCACAAAGTTTCAAACTGATGAAGGCTATTCGCCAAACTGGAAGACGCGGACTTGACACCAAAGAACGAATTGAGCGCAGAAGCACCGCTGTCTTCAAGCACGCCACACATCTGCAGAGCATACACAGAGATAGGTTAAACCGAGGAAAAGAAACCATGTGTTCTCACTAATGGGTCGTGACTAATGTAAACTCAGGTCCAAAACGCACCTTATTATAAAGATGGGGAACTTGTGACTGACCGCCAGTGCCATCAGGAGTCACTTCATTGGTAGCTGGAAGCGAGGATCCCAGTTATCACAACAAAAATAGGAAAATCTCAAAGTACATGTCGACAACATCACATTTTTAGTGGAGGCAGAGTACAAAGGACAACAGCCATGCTTGGCACATGATTAAAATGATGACAAACATGTTATCTGTCTCTTTCTGCACTGATGAAGAGAGAAGGAATATGTAGGGAATAGGATGTCACTTACAAATTGGCTCAAGATTTTGCAGTTCTTGCAATTCCACCAATAATTCATTGATATCTCGAACAGCTGGAGCATGTCCAGCTGGAATACCTTGTTCGGCAATATCATCAGGAACAGGAGTATTTGACTTTATCTGCCAACAAACAGAAGTACACCTTAACAAATGTCCCGCAACAATGATAGTAAAGGAACAGCTAGTGTGTGCTCCCAAGACAGTTTAGGTGCATGTGCATAGGGGTGGTAATGGGCCATGGCCCTAGAGGTCTCTTCCCAATCCAAGTTGGCCCTTATATTTTTTAGTTCAAAATTGTACTCCCTCCGCTCCAAATTATAGGTCGTTTGACTTTTTTAACCCCAAGTTATAGGAGTATAAGATTATAGCCCGGTCCTCAGATTCTCTAGGCCAAATGCTAAGGCCCTTTACCACCCCTACATGTGCGTTGAAAGAAAAGAAAAGAAAAGAAAAGAAAAGAAAAAAGCCCCAGCACCGTACCACAGCATATTCCAGATCCAAGCATCTCTCCAGAATATGGTATCTCTTTCTCAAGAACTCAACTATCTTTCTCTGGATCTCCTTGTAATGGGCACCTGCTGCATTCACCTGACCTTCCTGTGCGCCTTCCAGATTTCCCTGGAAAAAGAATTGAAAAGTTATAAGAAACACAATGAATCGCGTCACTTGGAAATTAGGAAGAAAAGACAGTGAGCACATACTAACATTTTCCACATTGTTTAACTGAGCACCTATTATTTCATTAATGGAAGGGAGATTCAGCTCTCGTCGCGCAGTCTCAAAAAGCCCATTATCCCTGTCATCTGATATGTACTGCCACCTCGCGTATCCATGCCTAATGAAGGGAAAACAAATCAATTATGTTAATACCTTAAATAGTAACTTTGTTATTACAGCATAAAGACAAACAAAAATTGGATAAATGATGTACTAGCCATGAGGGGAAAAACGCATGCAAAGTGATCTTAATATATCAAAGCAACTAAAGGCATTCAACGTGCAGATAATATATTGTAAAACTTGTTGTAACAAAGTGAAATGTTAACAGATACATACTTTAGTATCCCTTTCAGTAACAGTAAATCATGTTCCGTTTTCCATATTCTTCCACCAGATAAGCCTTGGAACTCATAGAGCAAGTAATTAGGAAAGAGGTTTGTATTTTTTCCTTGCCCCATGGCAGCCACCTGGAACCACAGAAACATGACAATATTAGACAATACAAAGGTTGTCTCATTGATAACAGAATTGCACATCAAAGGACCGTTATTAGTGAAATTCTATAAGGTCCAAAGATCCATGAAATTGTACTACTAATATGCTTCCAGATTATGATAGAGAACAGTCTGAGTTCTTCAAAAGAAAACACAAGGTATAATATGGAAGTTCAGTTCAGCATCAGTTGCACTTTACATACGGAAGTATGCAGTGCCCATACTTTTACGTTTTAAGTCATGGTAAAATGCCAATACCAACTGAAAGCCACATGTACCTTCTCCTCAATAAGGGATATGTTTGCTATCCTGACCAACACATCATCAACACGCATCCCTTCCTTTGGCACGCCATCTGCATTCATGCATATAGACGATAAGAATGTAGATGGCGTAGAAATGATAGCAGCCAGCACTAAGCTCAACTTACCTGAAAAATAATCTGAATCGTTAATGTCTTCAACAAGATGGGCCATGACAAGTTCAGCATATCTGCAAGAACATTTATTAAATAAGTAAATAAACTGTATGAAAGAAATTGCAAGAAATCAGTTTCAGGACGAAAAGGATTGCCTTAGTGCTTGCAAAATTTGCTTATTTGGTGTTTCACTTGGGAAGCCATTTAGTAATAACAGAAGAGACTTCCTGACTAGTAGGGACTATACAGACCTACCCTATACATAAGTGGGTGAACAAAATTAGGTGCATGCTCAAGTATAACATATTCTTGTGGGTTCTTCTCTACAAGGAAAAGGCAATGCCAGAGCTACGTGAGAGGGCAGCATCCCGACACCTGTTCCGTGTTCATATGAGTTACTTCAGCTTCAAACTTACTCGAATTGCATCTGAGTAACCTTATCAGTTGTCGTCAGTATATCATTGGCATTAATGTGCCACTAGCAGACATAGTCCGGCTTTGGTGGCTCAGTTGGTTTAACTTGGCATCATGATATCACGACTTTTCTCATAGATAAGGATGCTAGCTATCCAGAATTGCAATATAACTAATAATACATGAACCCAACCAAGCATATCGGTGTGTAAGTGCTTTCACTACCAGCAGCTGACTTCGTCTCAATGTGTACCTGCCTACTCTAATTACCAATAGGCCTCTGCCGTCGCAACATGTGTACTCTCAGATGTCAGAACTTCAAGTTACTGATTTCTTCACCAAGGGACAAATTCTAGTTCATTATCTATATACCTAGATGCTAATCAATAAGTATAAAATGGTTTAGATAATGTCCAACTTACAAAAATATGCCTTATCCTTCCTACTTGGTGCACAACTCAAAATATTTGGGATCCAATAATATGGAGAGCACATTTCACATACCTCTGAATTTCCTCGACACTTTTTCCTTTCAGACGAGGAAGATACTCTTTCCAGTCATAGTTCTGAAAACCGTATCTGCAATGTGGTGTGGGGTAAATTGCTGACCATGAAAAACTACATGGTACACATTCATTTTGGTCTCGGTACAACTAGAGAATACCAAAGCATACAACAGCAGTCCCAGGGCAAATATTTTAGATGCTTAAATTGGATATGAAATAACTACTTGGTGATAAAGATACAGGTCAGCACACAACTATAGAAGAGAATAATAAAAATATCAACAATAACCAACCAATAGCAGAAATAGAAACCTGTTAATGAAAATGCACCAATGGGCAAGAGATACAGATAAAACAGAAATTTGTGTGTGCTTGTTCTATCACTCTATGCAAATAACATGTCGACATTTGGACATAAACTATAAATTCACGGTATTCACTCACCCAGAAGACAGGTTTCAGAGGTATATCAGTTACTAACCTATTAAGTGTCTGTAGGAACAATGAACGTTGAGCATGGTTGAATCCAAGAATTCTCAAGGTACGTCCTTCGCCCTCCATCAATGGAATCGAATCAACATTACCTAATGAAGATGTATTGACATAGTGTATAAAATACATAATATTTATCGCGTAGCAATAACACAGTGACAGCATACTCAATATAACTGTCTTACGTGATTTTCTCTTAGAATATTGGCCCCTCCTCCCAGAAACATTTCCTTGCAAATTCGTGTCATTATCTGACACATCATCCTCAAATGAGTAATCCTCATCCTCAGAGCTTAAGTCATGAATGTCGTCCTCATCAGCAGCAGCCATCTAGAGATGATGCAGTAAAGAAACAGGGCTCATCAGTCTTTTCCATTACTAAAAAAATGCATATAGTCACTCTAAAGTTTAATCAAATTAAAAGAATTGCATTTGCAAACAGAACATAACAGTACATTCACAGATCTCCTGATTGATTAAGAGGTAATGAACTGATGATACTGTGCAGTTACAGCAAGAAAGATATAACATGGACCATATTCTGCCTTATTATCATGAAAAACTAAATTAAAAGATTACCTTGGCAAATAGAAGATAATAGTACAGTAAGGAGGTTAGACCTCATGACTAATAACTGAGGTCCCATTAAACCAAGAAAGGTTGAAGAAAATAGAATGGCTGTACTTTTGCCTTATTTTCATGCAAAATTATTACGCCTCCTATCATAAATGTCTTATTAACAAAAATTCTCATATTTTAGACAGAATAATTTATAAGTGGAGCATTAAATATTGGGGGGGAGGGGGATTATTATAATCTACAATCATAGTATAGATGTTCTTCCACTAAACCATACAGGGTTTTTTTCTCAAAGCACACTATGTCACTATCTTTTTCTTAGTCCCCTTAACGTAAGGAAATACAAAAGATGGGCTTAGACAAAAGAACCTCCGTGTTTATTCTGGTTTCTGTGTGTTGTGAAGAAAAAATAATTCTGAGGATTATGATGCGATTTAATTAGAAGCAGCTGCGAAATATTGGTGTTCATTGGGATCTCTGTACAAATTATACAAAGATTAAAAGCTGCAAGAGTTCTTGCCTTCAACTTTACTTTCTGGTGCTTGCACATTTGGTTGCATAGAAATATCAGAGTTCTGGAGGTCAGCCAAGCCAACCAAGACCATTTTGGGGGGGGCACACATGAGGTAGCAGCCATACAAAGGGCCACAGGATGCAACGAGAAAGCAGCTTGTGTGCATATCTTTATGGTTGGATTATATTATGGCTTTGATACGTATCAATATGATTACTTGCATCAGTTATCCTAGTTAGGCATATAAGCACAGTGCTATCATCTCTTTGAGGCACACTATTCCTAATATTAATTGCAACTACAGCTGTTCTGCATGGAATCTAAAAGATCTGCTCCATGAATACTGTAAACTATAACAATTTTGAATACCTCTTGATAAAATTGCATCTGTTCCCAACCTCAAAACAAAGAATGCAGATCATAAACCAACAGAAAAGAAAAGAGGGACAAGGTTAATAATGATAACACTTAGAGGTGACACCTGTTTGCGGCTTCTTTTCCCTTTTCCCATAGCGGTATGTTCTTCAACTTTCTGTACATCGTATCTATCCTTCAATAGTTCATCCCAATAGTTTGCTCTTTCAGAGTTTGCAGCTTCAGCTGCAGCCTTTCTCCGTGCCTCCTCCTTTTCTGCCAGAGCCTTCGCCTCATCAATATATTCAAAGTTCGCAACCTGGCATGGGTAACACATGAAGTGAGAACTGTGTTGCTTGCTAGAATATGCCAAATAATCATAATGCAAGAGGAAAGAATGATTTGTCATATCAAGTTGTATTACGGGGCATTTTCAAGAATAGACAAACACAAATAGTATGACTATTAGTAGTATACCATGTTTGTCAAGGAGGAATATTAGAATAAGCATGCTGCTTATTCCATTCCAAATTATGGGTCGTTTGACTTTTTTGACACCAAGTTTGACCACTCGTCTTATTCAAAAAATTTGTGCAAACATAGTCAAATTTAAATCATTCTTGAAGAACTTGTATTGATAAAGCAAGCCACAATAAAGAAGTGATATTTCACACAAATTTTTGAATAAGACGAGTGGTCAAACTTGGGGTCGAAAACGTCAAACGACCTATAATTCAGAATGGAGGGAGTAGTATACATCTGGGAGAAGATGGTTAAACTATCAATTCAAATGTGAATGCATGCAATGCACATGCACATGCTAGAATACCTCATTCATTAACAAAAAATATAACACATAGGTTAACCCGATCAAATATTAATAGAGGCTTTGTTAGCAATTAAAAATGCATTAAGGTAAAATATACCAACAACATTGTACTCAGACCTCACTAGCTCACAGACAAACGTACTTATGCAAAAAAGAGAGAGAGAGAGAGAGAGAGAGGTGCGTTGCGCTTCATCCATCCAATATCATGTGCACATAAGCGATGCCCAGATAACACACACTTGGGGTAAAGGCCGGAGGTCAGCTTGACCATGAGGCCGCTTGATTGAATTGCAAAACTGAATTCGGGTTACAAGAGTTCCTGGTGGTTGCTGTGCTATATAGCAGCAGCACACCAACTAAAGTGCTAAAGCAAAAGTAGGCCAAGGACCTTCAACTTGGAAGCCAAGGCAAGTCTAAAGCAAGAAAGTAAATTGCATAAAGTAAGATACAAACACTAGGCTTATATGGCTATCAAAAAGCATTTCTTAGGCAATGTAAACCGCAGTGAATATCAAGAGCATATAAAAAACGAAGAACCTCCTCAGGCATTATGCCAGTGATAAAAGAAGACCTCAGTACCTTGAATCCTTTTAAGAATTCATCGTCTTCATCATCTTCCACAGATTCTTCATCATCAACTTGCTTACGATCTAACAACCTGTGAGGCCAGTGCAGAAACATAAACAAATTGTTTCATGTAGCATTGAACACTACAGTTTTATACTTTAAAGAAGCTAAAAGTTGGGGCAGAAATCATTCAAAAAAAGTTGGGGAGAAAAACTAGGGAATAGTGTTTCATAATTCATAAACTCTGCACATAAATAGAATCCATAGTTCCATACTATACTCTAAAAGGAGAAGAAAAAGAAGTCCATAATAAAATGAAATTAAACAAACCAAATTGATCACTCTGCTCCAATTGTTCTTATGTATAGGGTGATCTAGAGTATAAACTGCCCCTTTGCTGAAATAATTAGAATATTTCTTGGTTTGCAAACATAATCAAAATAATCTCTGGGCTCCAGTATGTTTTGTAAACCGATTTATAAATTTGGGAAAACTATAAATTACATCACAAAGGCTTTGCACGAAATATCTTCCCAAGGTGAAGTTAAGAAGTTTACTTCTCAATTGCAGCGTCATCATAATGAATTTGGCGAGATTCATCATTCTCATCCTCAAAAAGCTCCTTTGATCCATAGCGTATAATATCATCTAGCTCCTCCTGAGAAAGGTCAAGATGCATATTTATTGTTTAGTACTAAAAATCGATATGAAAATATAAAAAGATGGTTTACAAACTTCCTACCAACCATTAAATTGTAGTCACCACGATTACCTGATTGACATTATTAGCTTTTGTGAGTCGACCAACAATTAAGTGCTCCAATATCATCTTTTTCTTTGTAAGCTGCATCATTCGCTCCTCAATTGTACCTCGGCTAACAAGCCTATATATCATGACCTGAAAAGAAAAACCGATGAAAGGAATATAAATAAGAATCACCATGAAAACTATTGAAGAATATGCATTTCAATTCAACATAACACTATAAGGTAAAATACCTTGCTAGTCTGTCCTAAGCGATGAGCTCGCGCCATAGCTTGTAAATCCGCGTGAGGATTCCAATCGCTGCACATACATAGGTGACAAGTTAAAGCAAACTCATTATATTGACTGCTTTTGTCTAAACACAGAGATTGATTTACCTGTCGTAGATAATTACAGTATCTGCAGTTGCCAAATTTATTCCCAGACCACCAGCTCTGGTAGAAAGAAGAAAGCAAAACCTAGTTGACGTCTTAGCATTGAAGCGGTCTATTCGTATCTGCCTTTCAGCACCACCTATCTTGCCATCAATACGCTCATAGCTCCATTTCTGAAACATGTTCCGTTCATAGCACAATGAATGAGATCCATTAGCCCGCACCAATCAAAGCTAACACTAGTCACAGTGGGAAGATAGTAAGTACCCTGTAACTTAAATAATCCTCCAGTAAGTCCAACATATGCTGGAACTGTGAATAAATTAGAACTCTATGGCCCTGCTCTTTCAGTTTCACCATCATCTTGTCCAGAAGCTGCATCTTACCTGACGAATCTAAAAGCCTCCTACAAATTCAAAGAAACAAGATAATCTTAACACCACAGAAAAGAAGTATGGAGTGCACATACCAATCAATAGATTTACTCAAGCTTGAAAGATGACTAAACCCAAATCAGTTAATCCAGTTCAACATCATAAGAACGAATTCAAATGATATTACTCAGAGATATACTACATATTAGGAAATAAGTGGCATCATATAAGCATTCTATCAGATGGGTACAGAAGTTACACTCGAATGAAAATGGCAACTGTATTAACAAGATGTTTATCCTAGCCAAATCACAAATAAAACAATTGTCGACAATCTCGCTTACATTTCTCATTGACAACTAGTGCACATTCAATGAAAAGACAGAGAAAGAGGCAATGGATAACTCCAATACAGCATGGTGTCTTCAGAGTCAAGCAAGCTTAAAAGGTTATCGATATCAAGTATTCCTATGCATGCACTGGCAGTTCCCAGTAATCATAATTCCCAATGCACCAGCAAGAACATTATGTAAAAGAACAGGAGCAAGGCCCTATGATCAAATTAAGAAGAAAAAGAATATGATGAAAACCAACATGAAACTACACGGGCGAAACAAATACAACCTCCGGTCAGTAAAACTTGTCGTTTCAGACAAGTATGACTGTTTTGTGCTAATTATTCTTGTCTGAACATCATCTTTTTTTGACCGGAGGTATAGTACAGCTATAGAAAATATAAACTAAATATATAGAGAGAAATAAAATATAAGACAGTTAATAAAGGAGCTTTGTGCACCTTAGACCTTCTTCTGGATTGGCAGGTTCAGAATCAGGTTCATCAATCATGAATCCATGGCAACAGAGTTTACGCAGCTCCATTACAACGTTTATTAAGGAGATCTGTAACAAGACAATAAAGAATTGCGAATTCGGAAAGGCAGATTCAATTAACTACACGAAAATCAAAGCAAGCTATTACTTGTCCACCGTTACGACGGGCTAACACTTCATAATTCTTGGTGAGAATCGCCTTATAGTACTCCTTTTGTTTGCTCGTCAGTTCAACTCGTAAAATCAATTCCTTTTTTGGAGGAAGCTCTTTCATAACATCTTTCTTGAATCCTATTTGTACCAGAGACAAGGTTGCAAATGAGTGTGGTGATAAGCATTATTTAGAACCTTTTGTGGCAAAGCAAACCAATAGATGAAAGTTTTAACTACAGCATTCGGGAATAATAATAATACGACTTTCACACTCAATAATTTTGACATCCTTCAAACAGGGGCAGCCAATTAAACAATCATTTGATTCATTATCAGCAGCACCATGTGCATGTTATGTTAAAAAGAAAAGAAAAGTGAATTGAAGTAGATTCGCACTTCGAAGAAGATGTGGCTTCAACATTCCGTGAAGCTTCTCAATTTGCTTGTCTTGGTTTATATCCTTGAATTCTTCTTGGAGCTCAGCTATACTCCCAAACTGCAGAGTACATACATAAGCATGTCACATCAGGCTATAGATAGTTTCAGGAGGAGAAAAACTGTTCTGGTCGTAGAGTTAAACATTTAATGTGACGCGGACTGAGGGGAGGGGAATGCTGCACGAGAGGACCAAGTAAGTGCAGTGTATTGTGCATATATGGCACGTTATGCATCACAATATTTCCTTTACAAGCAGAAAGGGTTTGGGGACCAACAAACTCAGTGATTCAATCAAAATTGTGCCAGTAAGAATTAAAGAAAGCGGGGCATAGTCAAACTTGAACCTTATCTAATCCTCCTGCGCCTGCAGAAAAATGGCTTCACAACTACTCCGTTCCAAATTGTAGGTCGTTTTGGCAAATCTAGATACATAGGTTTTGCCAGGTATCTAGACACAACGTACCTCTAGATGCATAGCAAAAGTTATGTATCTAGAAAAGCCAAAATAACCTATAATTTGCAATGGAGGGAGTACTCCAGTAATATAATTGTGAAAAACAATGACTGCAAAAACTTCAATTTATGAGGGGTTTCTTTCACAAAACTAATTAATAGTATTTACACAGTCATCTGCAGTTAAGAACATAGTCAAGCAATTATCATAACAACAACAGCTCCCTGTGTGACAGTCCATCAGAACAGGCAATCATGGTGTGGTTTAAACAGACAACCATTGCCATCCTAGACCTTATTGAAGCAATTTCAATAATAGTCTATCGGAATATGCTAAACTGCCTGCAAATGACGACAGTGCTACTGAGGCATTACTTCAAAAAAATTAAACGACCGCAGAGGCCCCAGAAGGAAGATCGCCGCTAACGAACTAAAGAGTGCCATGAACTAAATAAAAATGAGACATTTAGCATCCGAGAAGCAGGAAATCTTACACTTTCGCCCTCAAGGAAGTGCATAAGCATGAAAAGCTCATCAAGGTTATTCTGAAAAGGAGAAAAACATAACATCAAATTAAACACTTACGACAAAATGGTCAGGATCAACAGACAACAGTGCAGCCAGAAGGAACTGCATATATGCCAAAAAGAAATCAAGAAGAAAATAAACAAATGAATTGAATGGCTGACAAGTAGGAACTGAAATAAATGAAGTGACTTAGTATAGGATCAAGGTTCACGCAAAGCTGCTATCTAACTCTCAATACGTCATTTGCAGTGCACAGACATGATATCAATAGCATCCCAAATTGCACATGTGCAAAAAAGTACTCCATTTCTTATTTCACATAGGCAGTTCATTGTGGATTCAATAAAAATACACTATTAGATAGGTGTGTCCTTATATGTTTCATGAAGCAGATAGTACAATCATTACTTGAATACCCCCTCATTTGGAATCAGCAGGTAAAAATACAAATTTAGCTACCAACAAATTGCCAGCAAAGAGAGCTAGAAGGTACAAAACTCTGTCGAATTTCTACAGAAAAAGTAGGAATACTTCGAAATGAGAAAGGAAGGTATAAGCAAATTGCGAACGGGCTTGCAGCCTGTAATGCTTTAGTAGCAACGTTGAGCAATTCTTTTTAAACAAAAGCCATGGGGACGGTCTTACCCCACCGGTCGAGTTTTTTGGCATAGAAAAACTTTAAAATGTGAAAGTTTCCACTATAGCTTAGGCGTGATAATGTACATGAAATAGTAACCTGAACCGGGGTCCCTGTTAATAGCACACGATGTCTGGTGTTATATTCTTTAAGTTGACCAAACAGCTTGGAATCTTTGTTTTTCAACCGATGCCCCTCATCCACAACCTGACACAATATACAGATTGGAAATGAGTTAACTAAACCTTAAAACATGTTATGTATGAACATAGCTAGAAAAAAATTCTGCCAGATAAATGATGCTGAGAGAGGACGTGCAAAAATAGAAGTACCAAGCATTCCCATTCTATGTTTTTTAGAAAAGCCGAGTCCATGTTGATCATCTCATAAGATGTCAATAAGACATCAAACTTTATCCTTGACTGCTTCTTTTCTTCATTAGATGGAGATGATTTCTTTTTCTTAAGCTTCTTTGGTTTCTCTTTGGGGTAGTAAAACTCATACTTCTTAATGATTTCCCGAGAAGCAGCAGCTCCAAAATACATTACCTGTCCACAACAAGGGAAAATTTTATTGAGATATAAGTCTGTCTGAATTACAGACAATATGGACCTCAAATTGGTTCGATCTACATACAACATTCATTTGAGGTGCCCAAGTTGCAAATTCACGCTCCCAATTTCGTAGGGTTGAGAGGGGGGCAACAACCAGATGAGGACCCCACTTGTCTTCAAATAGGGAGGCCAGAAAAGCAATACTTTGTATCGTTTTCCCTGCAATTTGGATAATTTTATCTATATCCCAAAACAGCATTTGAACAAAAAACTTTGTCCGCATTAGTAAAGCATCCCTTACCGAGACCCATCTCATCACCAAGGATTACTCGTTTGTTATGATACCATGAATAGCGTAAGAAGTTTAACCCTTCAAGCTGATAAGGATGTAGTGTGCCTTCAATAACCACCAAAAATTAGCATTCACGGGAAAAAAATATCCGCTAATAGTTTGTTAATTAATCGCAGTATATTGTTTATTCATAACACATACCACCAGAAAGAAACGTAGGGCTCTCCAAGAAATGGCGTGGCTCGCGAGTGGCACTCTTGCCACCAGATTTCTTACGCCTGGACTGGATGTCATTAAAGCGTTCGATCTGAGGTTGGAATGCCGAGATGTCAGACTCATTTTCCCAAGTACATTCCTCGTATGTAAGTTCCTTCCATTTCACATAGTACTCCCGCTCGCCAGTGGAGCTTTTTCTGTTTATAGAACAATGTAGAAAATCTCAATCAGACAACTTCTGCTTAATGGAAATTAATGTGTGCGTGTAAGGAAGATGGTAAGTGGGTATATAAATGGACAAGACCATCATGACATGGAAAAATAGCACTGTGAAGCTAAAGTGGAAACAATGGTTTTAGCATGAGTAATTGGGTACAATCACTTCATTCTAGATCATGGAATAAATTTCAAAGTGTCACATGAGTTTCATTATTGACTGATTCACGGAACCAGTAGGTAATAACAGCCCTACAAATGGAGTGTGCATTGACAATAACAACATGTATGCCCATTACCTGAAATCTACATGCAATCATGCATACACTATTCAATAATTCACCAAAGAAAAGCTGGAGCACCAGGACATAGCATCACTAGCAACATAAGTCACTACAAATCTAAAACAAAATTGTATCTGTGTTTTTAGTACCACCAATCCACAATACAACATAAAAATAGACCCGTGTATGTAATTTGTCTGTTGATAAATTATCATGCATACCTGCTAGAAAGGATCCTGTCAACAGTTGTCCACTCCGGTCTAATTGCAATAAAGTCATCAGCAGATTTCTCCACGGAATCCATTTGCTTACGGAAGTTATTCAATCTGGTTTTCAACCGAGGGTGTATCTTGGCAGCTTCTAAATATTCTTTTTCCGAAACCCTGGGTTTTAAAGAGAGACGATAATTAATAGTTAAGGAGTACAGAGAAAAACAGTTATGCAGAAGCAAGTAACTACCAAGAGCAGTGAATGTGTGATAATCCTTTCCACTTTATAAGGTATTGCTTGATCTTCTTTGGTTCAGGCTCTGAGGAACTGGTATCTTCACGAGGCGCATCCCGCATTTCACAATCTAGAATCTTCTCCATCTCTGTCAATGGACTTACCTGAATACAACAAACAAGGTGAATTGTTACACCAACAGTATCATGCACGAATTGAAAGGGAGGTGTATGATGAAGCAAAGACATACACATTCCGGGCAGCTCCATTTATCAGATGCAACGTTTAAGCAAGGAACCAAGCATTTCCTGTGAAATGCATACGTGCATGTTGAACAAGAGACAAGGTTATCACTTTTTCCGCATCGCTGGCAAGCTTCTTCTTTCTGCACTTATACAATAAGGATGAACCAACTAAAAACTACAGGACCATGTAGAATGAAATGAAACGAAACAAGATAAATACACAAAACCACATGAACTAGAGGGGATCAGGAATTGAAGATGGTGCGTAATAAACATTTAGACCTCCAGTGTATAGACACAACAAGGTTCGGTTATCGAACAACATATCTCAGAATTCAAAATGATAAGATCGTTGCCTTATTTTTGGATTTGATGTAAACTGACAATAAAGTAATAACAAATATGTCCTCTCTTATGATGATTTCATATGGACAGTCCTTACTGAAGCTTGAGTTTATGGAACACCAAGGCCACATATTGTATAGCAAACTACTAGGTACTAACACCCCCGCGTGACATGGAAGAATTTACCCAGTTACACCAAGACAGTTAAGGAATGCATGTTGTGTGTCACCTCTGAACTTCCATTTGAGTTTGAATTCGGGTAGCACAGTACCAACCAAATTCAACAACATTTAGACCGCAGAACCATAATTCCTATTCAGAAAGCACAAATTTCAATCAGTTAACTTATGCTGACCCAGACACGGAGTTGTTTTATTACATCTAGAGCTGAGTTCAAGTGTCTAAGCCTACAATTGTCTGAAGTTGTCTTCAAATTTAATAAAGTTTTATAGATCTGTCAAGCTACACCTGGGCCCATAGGTTCAACCCCGCCACTGTGTGGACCTAATCTCGAGTACTAAGTATCCAACTCATTGCATCGGATAGCTAAACTCAGGGGGAAAAATAGAGAGGAAGCCCAATATCACGTTTCAACCCCCAGAAGGCATAAAGCAACCATTCAATCCAAGCAAATAATGCTAGAAACATTCCAGCACCAGTCAGGCTACCTCAATTCTGTATTCCTCTGTCTTTGCAATAGTTGAGCCATCTAGCAACCTAATCCCAAATCTCCAACCAGAAACCCTAGCAAGTAGCAATAACAGCCCCAATTCCCCCAAAAGGCACTAGCTAGCTACCAGACAGGCTCAGCAAAATTGCACAGAGAAGCAAGCCTCAATCAGCCATACCGCATCCTCGCGCTCGATCCGTTCGGCAGGTGCGTCGTCCTGCCGATCCTTCCCCTTCCCGGCCCCGCCCCGCGGCGGGAGGTCGTCGTCGGACTCGTCAAGCGTGTACAGCGGCCGCCTCTCCGACCGCACGCGCAGCCGCTCCACGAGACTGCTCATCGCGCCGCCTCCTCAGCTCGCCACGCGACGGGATCAAAACCCAGCGAGCGAGCTGGCAGCGCCACTCCCTCTCTGCCTCCGCCAAGCTCTCCCTCCACCCCTAGCGCCGCCGCCTCCGAGTGGGCTAGGGTTTGGTGGGTTTGGGGAGCGGCGAAGAGTGGCGGGGGGTATTTGTAACCGCCGCGGGCGGGTCAGGTGCCGCGTGGGGGAAGTGCGGCGAGAATGGAAGGTAGTATCGACGAGGTGACGCTCGGCATGAGCTGTGGGCGGAGGCGCGAGGGCGGCGAGGGGGAGCCTCTCTCTCTCTCTCCTCTCTGACGAGAGAGGGGGAGGGGTGGCCGTAGTAACGGCCACTGCCTAGGAAGGAAGACTGGAAGAGCAGGGACTAGGGCGGTTTTCCGATCTGGACCTTCTACATCACTCAAATTATATGTCACTCGTTTGGGAGAGTTAAATTCAGCGCAAAAAACTCATGCGTCGTGGACTTGTTTGGAAACAAAAAGAAAATGAACTTTGTTGTAAAATACTAAATTTTCTGGGATTGACCTGATTATTGTGTGGGATACACTATGCTGGGGTGATGTAATCATTTATGTGATATCCATACGCGTATCTATTTTGGCTCTGCATTTATATCTTCTTTTTGGGGTGTACTAAATGTTGGCTAGAATTTGAATTTCAGATTATATTTCAAAAACAAGAAATGTTTATTGCATAGAGAAATCATCTCTGATTTTGAAAATTTGTGTATATTTAGCCACGTTTGATCTTTTTCCCCTAGTTTATCGTTGGCATGGGCATCTAAGTTATACTTATCCACAACAATATCATTTGGTTCTACCATCAAGTGTGCCTGTCATCTTTACTTATTTCCTACTAGCCTATCAGCGTTATTATTATACACACATCTTATCCCGCTACATAGATATACAATTCATCGTGTGATACAATCATCCAGTTTGAAAAGTCCATAACAAGATCTATAAGCGATATTTTTGCATGTTTAAAATAAAAGACCAAATATGGTATGTATCTCTTGTATACTTATTATATGAACTCGTTTGTAATTAAACGAGCTCTAAAAACTTGCACATAGACCTTTCTAGAAGTGAAAAATGGAGGTATTTATTCCAAGGAGCAATTTAGTTATATTCGGAAAAAATAGAACCATGAGAGTGGATGTGACAAATAGAGCAAATCAGTAGTTGTTTTCTATTTTAGAGCTTCATAACCAGAAAGAGTGTTGTTTTCAAAAAAAACAAGAAGAAGAAGAGGGAGGTGTGGAAAACGCTCTAATGAATCTCGTGGGGAGTGAGGGAATTCAATCGAGGATGAAAGAGTTGTGGGCATTTAAGGTTTGTATGGTTCTAGATCCAACTCCAACTTCGAAGGACCAAGTTGAATCTACATTTTGCACATAAGATTAGAAAAGGTTTAACCTCTCTCTTTAGCTTAAACTATATCCAAAATTTCCTAGAGCCACCACTCCAAGAAATCTTTGATCTAAATCCACGCCAAACACCCATTAAGTCGTGAGGTCATTTGTGTTGCAAAAACAAGTATTTTAGACCAATGATTTAATGGGTTGATTTCTATACCAATATTCGATTCACCTCATACCAATATTTGAAGATTGATCACCTCATGATCAATCTTCAAATATGCTACCCGTAAATATTCTGTTGTTTACTATAGCTAGAAAAGTCATGAGGGTGGCGAGTTGATATAGAAAGTATTGGTAGGCGGATTTTGTTTTCCTTGGTCAAGGGAGAATAAAGTTGGCAAGTTGATACAGAAAGTAGTGGCAAACGGATGTTTTATGATTTCTATGCTAAGGGAGTCGTAATGGCAGTCAAGAGAGTACTAGATTAATATAAAAAGGATCAGCAATTGAATATTTGTTGATTATTATCATGCCTAATTGAGTCACAAGGATGGCGAGTTGGCATAGAAGGTGGTAGCAGAACAAATTCAAATTCAAATTCACTATGGATAAGAGTCACAAGAACAGAAATTGATACATAGAGCACTAGCAAGTGAACATCTTTCTATCCCACTATATAGATCTTTTGATACTCATCATCGTCAAATATCAAAGTAGCGCGTGTATGTGTGAGTGCACACAAGTGCATGTGCACGCTTATGCGTGCCTCCATCAAGCTGTCACTCCATCTCTAACGTCGATGCATCCCTGTGTGCTAGGGTTTGGTAGGATTAGGGTCGGCAAAACGAGGAGGAGGATATTCATACTGCGGAAGACACAAGGGTCACAAGTTGATATAAATAGTAGTACTGAAAGGAATATGTTATGTTTTTCTATATAGACTTGATACTTATCATTGTCAAATATCATTTTGTGTGTGCAGAGTTGTATGTGTACGAGTACGAGTACGAGTATGTGTATATGTATATGTATGTGCGTGTGGATGTGTTGTGTGTGTGTGAGCACACATGCCTCCATCAAGCCCTTGATATCGCTGCCTTTGAGTGGCCTAGGGTTTGGTGTGTTTAGAGTGGCGAGGAGAGGAGGGATGGTTATTTATACCAACATATGAAGTGAGCATGCCATGGGCGATACGTGCATAAAAGAATTGAAGGTAGTGACAAAGTGACACTCTATGGGAACCCATAGGTAGAGGAGGTGCGAGACCTATAAGTGGGAGTTTCTATCTCATCAGGAAGGGAAGAGATTGTAGTAATGGATGATACATAAGAAGAACATGGAACAAAGTAGCTTCAATATTTGGACTTTGTTTTGTGCTCAAATTATGTAAGCGTTGTCCAGAATAATGAAATTCAATATTAACAATGTAAAAAAAACATACTTTGTTCTAGCTTCAAAAAAACTTATTTCCAAATTATAAATTTTGAGGTATGGACTGCTTATAATGTTGGATACATTATATTGGGTATAGACATGTCATTGTTTATGTTATTTTTCATACTGTATTTAATTGCTACTAAACTAATCTAGTCTTTTTATGTATTCTATGTTTGCAAGGATTTTGATTCCTGAGTATATACGAAGAATGACCCAAGTCAATCAAATTAAATCAAGCTATTGACCAACATCTTAACTTATTTAACATCATTAATCATTGATAGCTGCCACATAAAGATCTTGCTCCATCTCTAGCGTTGATGCCTCCATGTTGCCTTGGATCGGGGGCATATGCTCTCTCCATCTCTAGTGGTGATGCCTCCATGTGGGCTAGGTTTGCTGGGATTGGGGGCAGCAAGAAGATGAGGGGCGTTATTTATACTAGAGTTACAAGAAAGACAATTGAAATAGTAGCAAGCTGATATTTTTCAATTTTTATAGCTAGGAGAATCAAGAGGGTAATGAACTAGTATAGAAAAAGGAATACCAAATGAACATCTATGTATTATTATGGTGCCTATTGCGCCACAAGCACGGCGAGTTGACATAGAAAGCCTACATTTATATGGGCGGGAGTTATAAAGGTGGTGAGTTAATACATGAAGCATAAGCAAGTAGATATTTATCTTATTATGGCCAAGGGAATTAGCAGGAAAGGGGTAGAGGTTGATATAGAAAGCATTAGCAAAAAGACATTTTTCATTTCACTATATAAGTATTAATACCCATCATTGTGAAAAATCATTGCGTGTGCTTGTTTGAGTGAGTATGCTTTGCGTGTGTGACTGATGTGTGCGCACACAGGCTCCATCAACCTTTCGATATGCACGCGCACGGCCTCCGTCAACCTTCGTATCAAAGTGGGCTAGAGTTTGGTGGGTTTGTAGTGACGAGGAGAGGAGGAATAGCTATTTATATTGTCCGAGGTGTGAGTGCGCTGTGGATGAGAAGTGCATCAAGAATGGAAGAGCAGGAGCAAAGGTCTAAGTGTGAGAGTTTCTATCTAGTTTACATTAGGGAGGGAAAGAGATAATAGTAATAAAAATAGTAATGGATAGTATCTAGGAAGACCATAGACTAGACTACCTTTGCTATTTGAACCTTCTATTGTACTCAAATTATATAAGGGTTATTCAGAATGGTTAAATCTAACGTCAACCATGCAAAAAAAAACTTTGTTCGCTAGTTTTTTCTAAAAAAATATACATTCCAAAATGTACTGGCTGCTTACAGTGTTGGATACATATGTTGGGTGTAGATATGTTGTTGTTTACGTCATTTTCTTAATATATTTACTTGTTACTAGATTTGTCTCTTCTTTTTATGTATTCACTTTTTGCTAAGATTTGATTCAAGAGTATATGCGAGGAACTAACCAAGTCAAACAAGCTAAATTGAACTATTAACCAGGGGCTAACCTATTTATCAGTCCTTGGTAGATGCCACATGCATGCCTCATAAAAGTATGAGTTTATTGAGTTGTAGATCACAAACAAACATCCACAAACACAGATAAAAGTGTACAAAACACACACACTAAGAGTTTGCTAACTCATCATGTCGTGTCAATGTTTTTAATGATATTGAAATCCTATAAAACTTGAACAGAAAATGGCCTGTGCAGAAGACAACAATACAATGGCCCGCTTGGTAAATATGAGAGACATGTTAGTGTGTTACATATGCGGCACTGAAACACAGAAACAGAGTGCAATACAGTATATACAGCTCGCCGAATCATGAGCACATGGCAGTACAATGTGTTTCCGTTTATACCGTGAAGCAATAGTACGACAGGTGTCAATTTCAAACAAGAAACAACAAGGCACATAAGCATCCCTTCATTACAAGGCGTCTTTTGCTGTCTCAAAGTCTGAGGAAAATTCTGCATCCTGAAACAACGCTTCTCTCGGCCATTTCCTGTCTGATCAGCATAAACGATGTATCAGTTAAGCACTCATGAGGCTGATTTTTTTCAAATATATTTAACCAACCACCCAGAAATGCAATGTGTCTTAGGAATTCAGTGGTAATTTCAATTCATCAAATGGATGGAAACATAAGTGTAACGAAGATTATGTCTGAAACTATTTTTGACGCATATACAGATCAAAAGAAAAAAAAAATCAAGCCATCAGAAGCTAGGTAAAATAGGAATCCTCAAAGATACGCCCATTTCAACTTCAAACAAAATACACGGCTTTAACAAGGTACTAGCATGCCATGAACTTTGGCAGGATTTACTTAATATGTGTACATTTTAAAAACTAGTGTTATTCTAGGCAGTGCTTCCAATAGTTTACAAGAGGTGCATTTCACAAGCCTGCCACAAAATTTGCACATTGTAACACATTAATATTGGTTTTACTGCTCTGCGTTGTTATTGGGTATTTGGAAAGAAGAGCGATGAAAACTGACTTCGCTTTGCAATATTCATGTCACAATGACACTAATTGTTTGCATTTTCCATGGATTACATTCTTTGTGGATGATGTATGACAATCAAAATAAGTACAATGCGAAGATTACATTTAACTATTTGTTTTAATTGTATGCAGAGGTTACAACCATGAAGGCTCCTCTGCAAGCAAGTTTTAGGAACAAAGCTTAGCACTTTATTCAAGCAAGTTGCTACACAAGATTAAGTATTGCATATTTCACACATCATTCATGTGAACTTAGTGCTGTTCTATCATTGCTCCATCAAAGATCAGACATACATAACACCAGCAGCTGAAACAACCCCTGGAATTTGTGGGTGAGCCATAATAAGGAGTGATCGGTAGAAAAAGGGTCACCTCCATGCATCCTCTCCCACCAAGACATCAATTCCTTCCCAGAGGAAGCGACCGGCACGAGTATGTCTCCTGGAAATCTGACTTCCTGGAGGATGTGAAAATCGACGCATACACTTCCTTATTCGCATGAGCTGGCGCATGGTCCGCAGCCTTGAAGCGCTTTGCCGTGGCAGCCTCCCCCTTCTTGCCGTTCTCCAACTTCTCAACCCCTGCCACCGCCATAGCAGTGGCAGCATGCTTACTGCCGCTCAGCCCATTGCCCACCTTCTTGTCCTTCTTCTCCTTCACCTTCCCCCTCTCCTCCTCCATCCTCTTCCTCAGCACGGCCACCTCCTCCTCAGTCCCGTTAATGGGCATCTTGTCCGCCTCCTCAAACTCCTTGTGGCAGACAAGGCACGCGGACGTCTTGACCTCCTTGAGCGCCTTCACGCTGAGCACGTGGCCGCACCCGCGGAGCGCCAGGAACTGGTACTTCCCGTTGAACTCTAGCCCCGTGACGGGGCACTGGAACCGCACCTCCCCGGCAGCCTCGGCGTCCGGCCTCGGGTGCAGGTGGATGGGGATCATGTCGCGGAGCCCCCGGATGTGGGAGAGCGCCTTGGGCAGGCGCTTGTGGAGCAGCGCCTCGACGAGCGCCTCCTTGTTGTAGAGATTCCCGAGGCGGTCGGCGACGGCGGGCGCCGCCAGGGGCTCCCCGGAGAGCGCGCAGCAGGTGAAGCGCGAGAGGCGGGTCTCGTTGGGGTCCACCTTGTCGGGCTTCTTGGCGAGGTACATGGAGAGGTAGCAGTCGCGGGATTCGGCGCCCGTGGCGCCGCCGTCGCCGCCCCCGCCGCGGAGCGCGCGGAGGCGGAGCTGGACGGAGGCGGAGGGCGGGAGCGCGGCGACACGGGAGGCGGCGGGGAGCGGGCGGCCGCCCGAGGTGAGGTAGTAGGAGGAGGGGGGGAGCGGGAGGGAGGCGAGGAGGTCGGAGACCCGGAGGTGGGAGGGGACAGTGAGGTACCGCGGGGGCAGGGAGAGGTCGTCGAGGCGGAGGACGACCGCCCTGGCGGCGCCGGAGGAGGGTGCCGCGGGGCCGGCCATGGCGGGCTAGGATTAGGGTTCCGGCGACCGCGAGGCTGGCGACGGATCGGGAAGCGGAGGAAGGGGGAGCTCGGAGACTCGGAGTCGGACGGAGACGATGCGAGAGAAAGGGAAGATGGTTTGGTCCGGTCCGGTGTGGGGCGGCTTCGGCTGGAAAAGCTGACGCGAGTCGGCGGGCCGCGTGGTGAAATCGACGTTGTTGCTTGGCCGAGTGGGCTGGGCCGGAAACGGGGAAGAAGGACCAACCGCGCGGGGTGAAACGAACGTTCGTTGGGCCGGCCTTCGAGAAGCCAGCCAGTGTCTTGTCGTCGTCGTCGGTCCTGCAGCTCATGGCGAAATCAGCGGGGCTCGGTCAGATCAGATGAAAAACTCATCATCATCAGATGCCACAGACACGGTATCGGAGATGCGATTCCCGCATGTCTAATTTTTTTTAGGGGAGAAGCCACAAGTTCTTTGTTCCAGCGACTCGCACGCCGGGGGGGGGGGGGGGGGGGGGGGGGGGGGGGGGGGGTAGGATTCTGCGATCGATTCCAATCCATCCATCGCCTCCTTTGCCTAACCATCAGAGTTGACAGACACAAATCTTTAAGCACGGTCGAATTACGGGAGGCCAACTGTACACACTTAACCATCCATCGCCAACGTGCGCGCGCGCACCGGCCTCGGCTCACCGCGCGCGCACGTCGCCCTTTGTTGGTAGTCGTATCTCCGAGATGATCACGCTCGCCCTTATTCTTCAACCTTTCACCATTAGTTTTTAGTTTCTCCACCCAACAATCACGACGACTTGCGCGCGATCGGACCACCCAGTTCTTTGTTGTCCATCACGCTTAGTAGTAGTAGCCTGCACACATCAGACGAACTCGATCGTCGTCGTCGTCGTCCTGCCCGGCATCTCGATCATTGAAAGAACACCGCACCTCAGTTCTCGATCGAGAGGGGAATAGAAGATACGGCGTTCCTCCTTTCTCGCCAATCGCCTAGTTGCGCACATGGTACGGTATCGCTGTTCCACGAAACGTGCAATAAAGAACCATCCCACGAAACATGAAGAGAAGGTCAAAGGGCAGCAATGGAGAAAAGGGCAATGGGAAATATATTGGAGGAAAACGAAGGTACATGATGTCATGACAGGATGTACGACGTCACATGATCCTAGTTACACACCCTTTGTTTGATACAGCAGCACAGTTGTCGGCTTGTCGCCCGGCCATCCTCCGACGATCCCCCCACAGTCACTACTGCTTATTACCGCCGCCACAGACGACGTCCTTGGTGGGTCGGGGATCCTCGCCGCCGCCTCCGGCGCTGCTAGCGGACGCCGGGGACGTCGCCGCGTTGGCGGTGGCGCCACCGTTGCTGGCATCGTGCAGCTGGCCGGGAGGAGGGGCGGGGCTGGCGGCGGCGGGGTGGCGGAGGACCGGCGGCGGGCGGGAGAGGAGCGACGCGGAGGAGGTGGCGGAGGAGATGGCGGACGCCAGGGAGATGGGCATCAGGCACAGGCCCTTGCCCTGCAGGTACTGCATGGCCGTGCCCATGTCCTCCTCCATCATCTTCGCCACCTGGTTCTCCGCCACACGCAACCCGCCGCCGTTCTCGCCGCCGCCACTGCCATTGGCCTTGGTGGCAGCGCTGCCCTTTGCGCCGCCGCCGCTGTTGCTGCCGCTTCCGTTGCTATTGCCCTGCGGAAACAAGTAGTAACCCGACGCTTCTCAGAATTGATCGAAACTACAAGCAACTGATCTCTGAACTGCAGCCAATGGCATCGAGCGTTCCAATACCTCCGAGGACATGCTTGCAACCAGGGGCGCCCTGCCGGCCGCGCCGCCCAGCCGGCTCATGCTCAGAACCTGCAACACAGTGCGCATCAATGCAAGCTCAGTCAGCACTGGCACTGGCGGCTAGCCTAGCCGGGATCAAAGACACCTGAACTATCAATCACTTGGCAGGCAGTGATTCAGCAATGTTCAGAAAATCAGAAGTAGCATCGTCACCTTGACTTGGAGCTGCAGGAACTTGACGTAGTCGATGATCTCGTCCAGCATCGACGCCTTGTCCGTCTGCAAAAGCAAAACCACAACCGAACGTTGCCATTTCAGTGTCCACAGCCACACATTTTCCCCCCGTTTCTTCATGTTATGTTAACGTGCGTTACTAGATTATTGCTATGCTACCAGACTGATCGATTTGATCGATCGATCGATCGGCATGCCGCAATTTATCACCTCTTCAGAAATTCAGGGACAAATTGAGCAAAACAAGGCATCCAATGCTCCCCGCCACATGCCCATTTACTGCGCTCCAGAGTCCACATATAGTACCTGGCGCAAGACTAATCTCCCAGTTCATTCAAAGTTTTCAGGGCGTTGCAGACTTGCAATACAAAGTATCCAGCACATCGATCACATCACATCGAATGAGCTCGACAAAACAGGAGCAGCGCGCTACCCTCACCTACCTGCCGGCCCCGTTTCTGCTGCTAGCTTAGCTAGCCTATCGCTGCCACCCGATCGCGTAATCAGGCAAGTATCCACGCGCGCCTGGGTCGGGAAAGATTCCCGCTTTTCCGCCGGAGAGCGAAACGACGAGATCGAGGGCGCAAAAGCGGTAAAGCAGCGGCGGCGGCGACGGCGACGGCGACGTTGAAGACGCGAGAAAAAGGGGAAAGGACGTGGAGAGGGGAGATCGAGGTTGCCGATCGACCTTGTTGGCGTTCGGAACCAGCTCCTGCAGCGACTTCATCCGCTCCGCGATCCTCTCCCTCCGGAGCTGCGAAATGGACAGTGAGAAGTTCAGAAATTCTGCTTCTAGAAGTGTAGGATCAAACAGATATATGTGTTCAGATTGTCGTTATTAGTTACAGGTCCATCAACGGCATAAAACATGTATCATCCAAGTTAAATAGTGGCTTTCAAGGATGTGAATTGCATTGCAGCGAGGTTGAGGCTTTGCAATATTATTTCTTGCTTCCGTGATTGGGCAAGTTGAATTTTATTCTCTTGGAAAAAAAAGAAGAACAATTCAGAGAACGGAAATTAAAGGCGGTGGGCGGAGAGTGGCGATGTGGCATACACGTTCCGCTATGCTGTGGGGGTCGGTGGCTTGCCCTCTCCTCGCCCGCTGCCGCACCTGCCGCGGCGGTGCCGCGCCGCCGCCGGCCGACGAAGCTGCGCCGCCAGCGGGTGTTGTCGCGCCGCCGCTCACCGCCGGTCCTCCCAGGCTCTGAGGCGACACCGATCCTCCCTGCTCCAGCCGACGGCAAGGATACATGAAATCAAAGGGAAGGTTCTTGGCATATTGGATTACATGTCGTGAGTGCGGTGACCTTTCTTACCTGGCCAAATTGTGGCTGCACGGCGGCCGTGCCGTGCATCCCGAACCCGTTGAACAGGGAGTGGTCACCTCCCTGCTGGACGCGCTCGCGCAAGCGGGATCCATGGCAACGAAACGCTCACAAGGTTAAGGGAAGATCTAGACGAGGAGAACGGAAGCATAATTGGGACCAAGGCAACGGGTCTTACGGCGGGGTTGGGCGACTTGAAGCCGCCCTCCATCTCCTCCCGCGCCGGCGCCGACCGGTCCGTGAACAGCGGCAGCGGGGAGAACCCGGCGCTCTCCTCGGCCCCGGCGCCCGCCAGGCCGCCGCCGTGGCGGTGCAGGTCGCTGAGCTGCAGCATGACCGGGGAGGAGGACGACGGCGACTTGACGTCCCCGCCGATCTGGTGCTGCCGGAGGCGCGACACGAGCAGCGCCGACGAATCGTCGCCGAAGGCGGCCTGCACGGCGGCGTCCTCGGCGCCCGCGGGGAGCTCCCAGGGCGACTTGGTGCCCCCGCCACCCAGGTCCGCCCACGCCGACGGCAGCGTCGAGAGCATCTGGTCGAAGAAGTCGTCGGCCTGCTGCGGCCCGCCCTCGCCGCCGGCCATCTCGCGGCCGCTCGGCTGCATGGCGCTGATTGAAGCCGCTGCGTGATCTAGGTGACGGAGTTGAGTAAAGGCACTTCTCGGAAAATGCAGGGTAGGGGGGGGGGGGGGGGGGGGGATGGGGAACTCGCGGCTCGCTCGGTTTTATAACAGGTCTGCCTGAGCAAAGTTCGTGCATTGTGCAACACATTGGCATTTTAGATTTAATTTGTTAGGAGAGCCGAAACTGGAATGCAGCCACGTAAACTTGTGAGAGACCAGAAGAATATTCAAATATTGGAAGCGAGGTCGAGCAAGCTGGTCGTGTGGGACAATCTTGGCACACCTTCGTTCTCTCCGCAGCCAACCTGACGATCTCTACCATTTTCTAAAATTTACAGAAACTCTGCAACAATAGATGCAATTCCAACAAAAAATTGAAGAAAAAAAACCAGCGTTCTAGAGCGAGCCTTTAAGAAACCAGGCATTACAATTTAAACATCTTCTGTTCTGTTCTGCGTGATCTTGACTTTTATGCTCGCGTTCTGCATAACGCCACAGCTGAACGGTGATTGTTCAGGGCTCATGCAGTTGTACCTCTCCAGGTTCAGGCTGCAGTTCTGGGCTGCACACGTGCGGCAACATACGCATTGGAGACTGGACAAGGCAAGAAGTTACGACACGCACGTGCTCTCAGCACCGTGTGCGCGTGCGGACTGCGGAGAGTAAACGACCCATATGACAAAATGGCATCCAATGAGAGATTGACAGGTAAATGCAGTTATCAGTAGGACAAAAGATTCAGAGTCAGGATTAGACTTATAGACTAATTAAGAAAACGTCAAGGAAGAACAGGGTCATTAACCACCGGGATTATTCTGACGCCCCCACTACGAGCCATGTCTGATGTTCTTTCAACTAAAATAAACAGCACAAAGTGCGGGTTTTCTATCTGGTAATGCGATATGATTATTTACTGCCAGCTTACTAATAATGAGAAGGATCCAATGACTTTGCATAGCAAAATGCTCTCAGATCCTTTGGTAAAGTGAGAAAAAGGTCTGGCTGATTGAGAAGACACTGCAACTTGTAAAAGGTAAAGATAAATAAGATCAAGATAATAACTGCTCAAAATAGAAAAAAAAGATTAAGATCAGTATCAGCTTTACGTACCGGCTTTTGTAGATATAAGATTAATACTTTACAGTAACTAGGAAGGTTCGAACTGGTACAAGCTAACTATTGTTATTTTGCAGAGCACTGATGCTAGGGGTGAATACACTGGGACTTCTAGGTTCATCTACAGTAAAGCTTTCATATGAATGAATATAGACACAGTATTAGAGATAGACGACTCAATTCTCCTCCACTGCGGATCATAAAAGATCATGAATCATGACAGCAAAAGCATAGACACAAGATGTAGTAAAAAGAATAAAGATAGCATGATGCAGAATTGGTCAAGGCAATAAACCTGTGTATGATTATTTAGGATCAGATAATCCGTTGACAAGGGGCTAAGAAGAGCGCACGATCGCGCAGTTTTATTCTCTCCTCCCTCGTCTAGAAAAAGAAGCGTGCACGGGGGTGGCACGAAGTCAGCAGGGAGCATTAACTGCTGACACATTCTTCTTGCAGAGCTGAAGATCCAAGGGGAATGGACGGATCAGTGGGAGAAGCAGTGGCAGGGTTTAGGTCAGTCAATCCCCGCATTAACTGCACTAATCAAATCTGGTTGCAACATTAATGGCCCCTGGATTAGTTTAATCTGCCTGCACCCGAATTCCCCAACAGCCATGGATGGAGATGATAGAGGAGATTAATGTCCTGTCTATACTATAATGGAATGGAGAGAAATGTCATCCATGGACGTCCATGTTTCTAGTGAATGCTGCAAGTGTATTTGCACAAGAAAGAGGGCACAAATCAAATAAGAAACCAGCCCTTTCGGGGAAGGAAAATGTAGTACCACAAAGAACATGAAGACAGGGACCAGAGCACTTTCTAAAAGAACGTGAAGGACTTGAGTGCTAACATTCTACAGGAATCAGAAAGAATACTTAAATTGCTGCAATATGAATTAGCAAGCACAGCAAGAAAAAAAGGTTTAAGATCACAACAGATCAAATGTAAAGGAAAAAGATAGGAATACCCATAACTTATGCATTTTACAGCTAGTACATATCATGGGACAATGATGGTAGTTTATTTGGTAAGTCCATTTTGGTGCATCAAGGTTGCTTACCCTTTTGGCTTTTGATCCTAAAGTTGATGTTTATCTCAACTTGGATTGATCCAATCTCTGAGAAGATCACAAAAGAAAATGCCCAAGCATCTTCTGGCCTTTTGCCTATGTAAGGCAAATGCATAGTAGTTTGATACAACTTTTTCAAAAAAAGAAAAGAAAAAAGATAGTAAGAGTTTGATGCACACAAATGAATGAATTCTCACATAATGGCAGATACACTGATCGTCAAATCTGGCCACAACATGCCACTTGACGGCTGGAAAAACCACAAAGACATTCAAAGTAATGCTTACCAGTGCACTAATTATAATGTCTCACAAAATTCCAAAATCTCTATGAATTGCAGTTCTGACACTTTCAGTCTGCTTGTTTAATGAAGCTTGGAAGTTTGGAGCACCATACTGCTATTACAAAGATGAATCCAGATACATAAGCGTACCCAGCTCGCCTTGGGAGCCACGCCTTGTCGCCTATGCGTCCAGGCGTACCCAGCTTGCCTTAGATCGCCTTTAAAACAAAGCAAGGCAGTGTTAATTTGCATCAGCATTTTCAGAGTTAGCTATCTCCATAATGCCAAGGGAGGTTTTACTGCATCAAAATGTGCTCCATATCATTTATCCATCTCCCAGATGATGCCACCATCCTCTGAATGCAGCAGTGAACAAGAGTATGAATGTGAGCAAAGTATGTAGTAAGAAAGCAAAGTATACAATCTATGCTATCAGTGCTATTAGCTCATAATTGGTAAGAAAATCAATTGCTCCTGCCATGAAATCCAGGAATATACCTTTGATCTTTTTGTCTATCCACACCTCAAGAAGCATCCCTGCACCAACCCTAGCAGCACACACAACACCATAGATGGCCAGTGCAGAAGGCCAGGATCGCCGAGGCAGAAAATAACAGTCAGGGACTTGTCTGATTTTCTTTGGGAGGCGTTTCTTAACAATCGGTTGGCTAGATTCAGTAGTCACTGTCGGGTGCCACAATTAGGGACACCCTAATTGGGGTACTAAGACCGCTTTTTAAAACACAAACACCTGATAAGATGGCTAAGCCCACGAAGGCCCACGGCCTGCTTCTCATTCAGAGGAAAGGGAATGACTCGAAGAAGCCCAGCATGCGGCCCATTCGCATCCCCCTCGAACCCGCGGAACGATCTCCGCCTCGCTCGAGGGTACCTCTCAGGCCCGCTGGGCAATCTCCGCCTCGCTCGAGGGTAGCGGATCTACCCTCGAGCAGGTGACCGATCTCCGCCTCGCTCGAGGGTAGCGGATCTACCCTCGAGCAGGTGACTCATCTCCGCCTCGCTCTAGGCCACCCCTCGGCACAAGGGACAAACAGCTCCGCCGCCCAACCGCTCGCCGTACGAAGGCATTAAAAGCCAGCCACTCCACCACGGCTCAAAGGACGGGCGGCGTCAGGCCGCCACTCCCACAGTAGATGTGACCGGGGTCCCATCCGCTGACTCTAGTCACCACTCCGCCATCCCGGACGCTGTAGCAGCGCCTTGGGACCTGCGATGCGGGACAAGACAGGCTCGGTACTGCTCCCGCCGACCTTCCGGACCCGCCTCCCACTGAGGAAGGGGTCCGGCAACGTCACGTGTCCCCCGGACCTTCTAGTGTGCACACCCGCACTCCGACCAGGGGGTCCGGGGCCGACTCGCGCCATTACTACCGCCGGGGCACTGCAGGACGACCGGCGCCATCCCCGCGGGACCAAGGACGAAATCCAGGACAACAGCGCCGTGCGCCGCCTTCCCACAGTGTACTTCCTACAGTGTCCGACCACTGTACCCCCGCGATTTAGGGAAAAACGACGACTTCCATGCCCCCACTCATGTACGCCGCCCTTCCTTATGACTATAAAAGGAGGAGGTGGGCTGGCCGAACGGGGGATCTCGGCTTTTTGGGCTGGCTGGTCTCTCTGGTCTCGCTGCTCTCCCTCACTCTCTGGCTCCTTTCTTCCAAGAGGACGTTCAGGGGTCACTGAGCACTCACCCCAACCGACTCCACTTCTAGTAGAGACTTGAGAGCTTTCTTCCCTCTCTCGCCTCGCTTGTAACCCCTACTACAAGCACCCCGGGTGCAAGATAATACAGTGCCCTCGCACACCCCCTTTGCTGGACGTACGGCCCCGCGGCCGGAACCAGGATAAACCGTGCGTTACTGTGTTGCCTCTTGCATCATCATCTGGGACGAGGAAACACGCAGCATTTACTAGTTGGGATCCGGACCCCCGGGTCAGGACACCGACAGTCACCGAGCCACCTACAGTCTTCCAGTCCACATTTTTCAGGATATCTTTCGAATCTTCACTGGCCATTCCGAAACTGTATATGTATAAATGCTAATCAGAATTCCACGAATAGCACATGTTCACACAATAGAAATATATTACATTCTTCAGGTTATCCTTTGAGTTTTCAGCGCCATTCGAAATTGTATCTTTTGTATAAATGTAATCAGAATCTCAGAAACACGGACACGGCAGGTTACGTGCGTATCCCGTGTCGGATACGTATCCGACATGGATACGGCCGGGATACGGCAGGGATACGTATCCACGGCGTGTCCGCGTATCCCTGCTTATTTGGACCGGAAACTCACGAATGGATACGTCTCGGCCCAGTTCGGATATGGCCCAGCCCAACTTACCACCATCCCATTCTCTTTTGACCTGCTCCCGACCCCCTCCCACGCGCAAAGTCCGCACGCAGCCACCGCCCGCACGCGGCGTCCAGGTCCCCGACTCCCCCACGCGGCGTCCAGATCCGCCGCCCGCCGGCAACCAGCCTCCGCAATGAGCCCCCGCGTCCCGCGACGGCGACGAAGAGCTGCGCCCGCGACCCTTCGAGATCCAGCAACGGCGAGCCCTGGCCGGCTGTCCGCCCGAGGAGTGGAACTGTGGAAGACGCGCATGCCTGATGTCTTGGCGCGCGACAACGGCGTTGCGTCCACCGCGGCGGCCGGATGGTTAGGGGCGCGGCAGCAGCAGCACCTCCTCTGCCGACCAGGTAGCTTGCCGGCTCCCTTTCCCAGTTTCCCTCTCCCTTTCCTTTCCAATTTCTATCAATCCCTCTTTCCCCGTAGACAGTAGATGAGTAGATAGTAGATTAATACAATCATGCCTTTGCTTTTCTTTTCCGGTAGATGCCTTCATGGAGGACAACAAGCTCAAGCAGTGGTAGTGCTAGTATAGGATCTGCATCCTCAACACCTACTGATATTAGAGCTCCCCTGTGGGATCATGTCACAATATTGGAAAAGGCAAAATCAGGTGGAGGCAATACTTTATGGAAATGCAATTAGTCAATTACTGTCCAATGAGCAAAGCCACTAGCTATACTAGAGTTGAGGCTCACTTGCTGAAATTGAAAAACAGAGGAATTGCTCACTGATATGCTGCTAATATATTTCACATGCACTATATTAATAGTTGGTTTTTGTGTGCAAATTCTGGACTTGGAGGAGAAGGAGAACTCGAGAATGGACAATTGGACATCACAATTGGAGAATGGAGATGCTTCCGGTCTTTGCTTTGGCTGGTAACTGCTATTGCAAGGTAATTTACTAATTTCACAAATTTAATATGTGCCATTATTTATTTATTTAAAAAAATAGTAAAACGTATCTGCGTATCGGGTTGTTTAGGAAATTGCCGTATCCGCGTATCCGTATCCTTCCGATACCGATACGCGTATCCGTATCCGTGCTGCATAGATCAGAATTCAACGAATAGCACATGGAAGACAGTTACACAATAACAATATATTCAATTCTTGAGGACAAGCGTCCCTGCAAGTTTTGAACATATTCTAACAAGCATATTCTGAAACACAAACTTATGGGGTGGCATATAGTCACAATTCCCCATATATGCAACAAATTAATTACACACTGAGGTTTATCAAGAAATGCTACAACCTTACATAGCTGATTGATGCATGTACTGGGGAAACTAGAGCTTACCAATTAAAGCCGCCGAATTCAATACCTAAAGTCATCAAGGCATAACCTAACGTAACCTTCGAAATGAACACAGATGTTTTAACTTTTAATACCCAAAGGAGTCAAGGTCCAAAAGAGGACGGGCAACACGAGCACAACTGACAGGTTACTGAATCAGCTTAAGGTTCCATATTTCATCCTTTAATGATATCAGCATATGGGTACCGCATCCACACCACCCCGCTGATTCACTGATTCAGCGACGCACTAGATGAACGGAAGAGCCCAATCCAAGGCAAACGCAGCTAAGCGCTTGATCTACACGCGCGGCACAGGATTGCAAACCGTCTTCTCCAAAGCGGAACCCAACTAGTTTTGTTAACCAGATAAGACAATCAGGGGAAGGGAACTTCCAAACGGCCTGCTAAAACTGTAGGGCAACTGTAGGGCAACCAACGGCGAAGCGCGTAGCAGCGGAACTAACGGCGAGTAAGCGAGAGAGAGGGTAGGGGAAAAGATCTAGAATTACCGCGTGGTCCAGAGCTCCGGTGCCGGAGGGCAGTCGAGGCGGCGGCGACGGCATCGTGGATGCTGGACGGCTGGAGGATGGGGACGGCCGGGGCCAGGGAGGCGGAAGCGGGGAAGCCATTCGTGGGCCTGTGGCCTAGTAAGTGGCGTTTTTTTTATTTTTGTATTTTTCAAAAAAAAATTACAGAAATATATTTTTGGTTTCAGGTTTTATAATTTTATACCCCTACCGCCCGGCAGGGGAGCGGCAGGGGGCCTACCGCCCGGCCGGGAGGCGGTAGGGACCTATATATAAATAAAAATAAATTTATTTTGCGCAGAGGTCCTTGGAGAGAGCCTGCCGCCCCCCTGCCGGGCGGCAGGAGTAGGCGGCAGGACTCCTGCCGCCCGGCAGGGGGGCGGCAGGCTCCCTCCTCAAATATAAAACTCCGCCCCTTCCCTCTGCGCCCTCATTTTCTGCCCACGAGATCCAGAGAGGGGAGAGGGAGACAGGAGGGGTGAGAGAGGTAAAAAAACCGGCGAAACCCTGCAGGATTTTGGATCCGAACCGCAGGTAACCAATATTTCTCAAACTATTATAGACTTGTTTCTAAAATAATTATGAATTAGAATAGATTCATCCGCAGGTAGTATGACTCGACGAACCTCCGGGCATCTGTTCTTGCGCAGGCCAAGTACTATCACCCGAAGATCTTATCCACCTCCTTCGTCTAGTTTGCGGCATAAGTCCACCAAAGATACATACCAATTTACGGAAATTTGGTATCGATTTGTTAATCAACTCCGTGTCCTCGGAGTAATCCTAGCATATAATTACACAATACTTTTACTATTTCGTAAATATGGATTACAAATAACGGACGTGGTTAGAACTAAATAAGAGTTACCTTAATGTGCATCTCATACACTTCTGGCCGCATCCATATCTTACAATTAGTTTGTAAGAATCCAATAACATAAGGATGATTCGCTAGTTCACATACCCTCATGTATATCTTCCGACGTTCTAGCAGGTGTTCCTTTAAATCTTGCATTGTAATACCTCGAAATAATGTCAAATCTTTAAACTCAACTAATTTGGACAACACCATCTCTATCGTACCATCCGCTAATGGATCCAACTTCTTACTGATTAGAAGATGTGTCATGATGTCAAGAAATATACTAGATTTTTCTTCGGTCCATGAAAATCCAACAGAATTGGAGGCAGCCATTGTCTTATGCTGCAATAATAATAAGGTACTGTCATTCTAAGTTTACTATTCTATATTTCACTATCCAAAAACTAAATCTATTCTAATTCATAATTATTTTAGAAACAAGTCTATAATAGTTGAGAAATATTGGTTACCTGCGGTTCGGATCCAAAATCCTGCAGGGCTTCGCCGGTTTTTTTACCTCCCTCACCCCTCCTGTCTCCCTCTCCCCTCTCTGGATCTCGTGGGCAGAAAATGAGAGCGCAAAGAGAAGGGCCGGAGTTTTATATTTGAGGAGGGAGCCTGCCACCCCCTGCTGGGCGGCAGGCCCCCTGCCGCCAACTGGTGGGGCGGCAGGCTCCCTCCAAAGACCTCTGCGCAAAACAAATTTATTTTTATTTACATATAGGTCCCTACCGCCTCCCGGCCGGGCGGTAGGCCCCCTGCCGCCTCCCTGCCGGGCGGTAGGGGTATAAAACTGTAAAACCTGAAACCAAAAATATATTTTTGTAATTTTTTTTGAAAAATACAGAAATAAAAAAACGCTAGTAAGTGCAAGAGGGAATCGCCGCCGCCTTGGTGGGCCTGTGGCCTTGTAAGTGCGAGAGGGCCGTATGGGATTGGCCCGTGACGAGTTGCAGCCCGGCAACCCACCGTACGTTTTTTTTCATTTTTAATATTTTTAATCATTTTTACAAAAAATATACGCTAAAAAGAAATAATTACATAAATAGCCCCCTTGCGCCAAGCCAGGGGGCGCCAGAGTCCTCGGGGACCCCGATGTGAAGAAAATTTAGGAAAAAAATTACAAACAGATCCTTGGGGGACCCTGGCGCCTCACCGCCGGGCGCTAGGCCCCTCTCCCCCTATATATTCCCTCCCCTCCCTTCTCCCCCTCATTTCATTCACCCACCATCCACATAGCCTAGAAATGAGAGAGGAGTGAGGGAGGGAAGTCAGCCGTGGCGAAGCTCTGCTAGTTTAGTTTCGCGGGATTAGCAGGTAAATGCATTATCTTTTCTTAGTAGTTTAATTATGTAAATAAATTATCTTTTCTTATTAGTTTAATTATGTAAATTTAGAGTATATTTAGATAGAAAATTAGTTTAATAATTAGAGAGTAATTTAGTTATTTTAGTTTAATTTTTTGGTTAATTTAGAATAATATTTAGTAGTGTAATATACTTTATTAAAAATTATGATTTAGTGTAATGAGTATCTTTTTTAATAGTTTAATTAGCTAAATTTAGAGTATATTTAGATAGGAAATTAGATTATTAATTAGATTATATTTAGAAGAAATTAGAAATTAATTTAGTTATTTTAGTTTGTTTTAGTTATGTTAGTTTATTCATATTTTAGGTTAATTTTGAATAATGTTTAGTAGTGTATTATACTTTATTAGGAAATATGATCTAGTATAATGAGTATCTTTCTTAATAGTTTAATTATATAAAATTAGATTATATTTACATAGGAAATTAGATTATTAATTAGAGATTAATTTAGTCATTTTAGTTTATTTTTTTAGGTTAATTTAGAATAATGTTTAGTAGTGCATTATACTTATTTAGAAAATGTGATTTAGGTATGGCCGAGGGTTACGCACCGACCCCTGAGCTGCTAGACGCAGCTATAGACTCTGGGCACCGGTCATTCCAGACCGCGTGCGAGCATAAGCACCTGACTGTATTGCGGTCACGTCCACCAGCTGAGCTTCTCCACGTGGACGACCGTTGGATTCCGAGGTAACTTTATGAATTTGAAAATGATAACTCCGTATGTTTATTGTATTTCTCTTACATATTCATTGGTTATTGTTCTTCTGTTACAGGTTGCGCGGTGCTGGTCTTCTTGCCTTGGCACGTCTCGTCGATGGCGGGGATAGTTCGAGGATAGGGCTCGACAGATCCCTGTTGACCGCGCTGGTTGACAGGTGGAGGCCTAAGACGCACACGTTCCACCTCCCATGCGGAGAGATGGTACCAACCCTACAGGACGTGTCATTCATACTTGGGCTACCACTAGTTGGGGAGGCTGTAGGACCCCGCGTGATTCCGCCTACGTGGATGTACGATCTAGAGGCACGGTTCACGGATGTGGACCTCCAGGATGAGTTTAGGCCCATCGTCCCGCATCCCACGTCCGCACGTGGGCCATCGAAGAGGTGGCTCCTGCAGTTCCAGGTTACCTTGTCAACTCCACCTCAGTATGTTATACTTAGCAATTACACTTTTATATAGTTGTACTTACCAATTGCCTTATTTATGCAGGCACATATGTTGGTGGCTGATGCAGACGAGGATAGCATTTCCCGATCGCTTGAGGCGTACCTGTTGTGGCTCTTCGGGTACATCATATTCAGCAACGGCCATGGCAACTCCGTCGACAAGATCCTCATCGACTACGCACGGGAGATTGCCAATTCAGACCCAGAGGAGGACATGCCGTTGTATAGTTAGGGCTCTGCAGTTCTTGCAGCCACGCACCATAGACTATGTGAGGGCTGCATGAAGTCTGAGAGTAACGGGATCCTCACGGGATGCCCACTTCTGCTACAGCTCTGGTCGTACGAGAGGTTGGCTGTTGGTCGCCCTATGGTCAGCCTTGTGCCGTACGGGCCTAAGTTCTACGGGCACGATGATGAGGATAGCCAGCCTACGATGGGTACCCTCTGGTTATGGCGTCAGGTACGTTCCGTTTCTTTCGGTTCATTTACAATTTTAATTCATTGTTATATACATTACACTTGAAAATACCATTGTATTAGGCTCACATGTATTAACTTATTGTTTTAACAGGACCTCACGTCCCTATGGGACCTCCAACGTACTTGCCGCCGGGACAACCACCGTATATGGGAGCCGGGCCATCATCACATTCTGCCGATGCTGACGTCGTGGGAGGGTACTCCGATGGAAATACTATATTCACCATGGAGGATCTATGTGGAGGCGACTTCCCTGACGACTTCGATATCATTATGGTATCACAGTTGGGAGAGGCCCCGCTATAGCCATCGCAGGATGTGCCTACACAGACCCCCGTGCTCGCCTCACGTCCTCAGCGCGCTGCAGGTTCCCCAGACCGTTTCACCTACTCCGCGGGTCACGTTCACGCAAATCAGCGTGGAAAAAGGACCCGTACTCCTAGGGGTGGCTAGATGTGTCCTATGAGTTTAGACATAGTTGTGGTGGTCGAATGAGTAATGAACATTTGATGTGGCAAGTTAATGTATGTTTAATATGTTGTCAAATTTTTAGTTCTATCTAATTACCGTTTTTAGTTAACTGTATTATTCTGCACAAAATCATTAAAAATGAAAAAACTGCCAAAAACATTAAAAAGATAAAAAAACAAAAAAAACATGGGGGCCTGGTGCCCGCCCATGGGGGGACCCTGGCGCCCCTTGGGCGGGCGCCATGGGGCGATTTCTGTAGTTATTTTTTTAGCGTATATTTCTGTAAAAAGTAATTAAAAATATTAAAAATGAAAAAAACGTGCCCGCCGCCCGCATGCCTCTTTTTTGCACTGCCGTCTGAATTCTGATCCGTGTCAGACCATATCAATTGTTCTCTTTCATTAGTTGGGAAAAATAATCTTGAAAATTCTAAATGAATTTTCCTAACGTAGGGCATCATACTGTAAGTCACCTGGCAGAATCTGAAATGAAACTCAACTTATACGTGATGAAACGAAAAAGAGAAATCTCATTAGCGGTATAAATTGGACTTGGTATTGAGCGAACTCTAATGTATCAACTAATGAGAAAAGGCGAAACACCCTATGCAGCACGAACGTTGATGCAACAAATTTAAGCTTGTCAAACACAAAACTTGTCCAATTCAATCAACTTACCTACTCCCCTAAATTACTGACTTATAGCTTGATTTGGACATCAATGATTTGGAATCCATCCTTAGAACCTAAAAAGTCTATAAATCATTTTTTTAGTCTAATCCCATTTCCATTAGAAGAACGTAAATACACCTTTAAATCACATGCTTAACGAACCATCAATCCTGATAATTATGTTATCACACAATTGGCGGGGCCTTTCGGCTTCGCCGGTTCTACCGCATGGCGGCGTCGACGGGCGGCCGCCGGCCAGTGCTGCGGCGGATGCGGCTCCTTGCGGGCAATTTGCGAGCGGATCTTCCCGCCCCCAAGCCTTGGCAGCTCCTAGCGGGCCACGCCCTGCTCATGGCGGAGGTGGCGGGCGGCCGCCGCTGCAAGATGTGTGCCCGGCGGGGCCTTTCGACCTTGCCCGAATCGTTCTAGGGCAGTGACTGCGGGCGGTCAGCTGCCGGACGGTTCTGCGGCGGATGCGGCTCCGCTTGGCCGGTTCCGGCATCCGGCGAGGTCCGTTGATTGGGCTCAACAGCAGGTCTTTTGGGCGAAAGCTCTACTCGATCTCTGTATCGGTCGACGACGGCGGTGGTTTTGTGCATCGCTCTCCTTTCTGAAGTCGTCGTTTGAAGGATCTTGTCGACTCCTCGGGATGAAAATCTTTGAACTACCTGGCTGGTTCAGGCGGCGGCGGCATCTTGATGTCGCTTCCCCCTTGGGGGCGTTGCCGGTCATGGAGATATTGAGCCCTGCTGTGCTGTGGTCGAGATCGCGTTTACTGTGATGTTGTTCAAGCTTGAGGTTGCATTTACGATCGACTCAGTGCGGTTACTGTGTGACAGGAGCATCAAGCTATGGTCAGTCGGCATCAATTGTTTCCTAAGTAAAGAGAGGTGAAGAATTGGTGCTGCGTGAGGACTTTTCAAGTTTGAAGCTAGGACATGTAGGACATGGAAGAAAATCGAAGCGTGAGGACTTTTCAAGTTTGAAGCTAGGACATGAAAGAAATCGAAGCTTAATCTTTATTTTCTCGCTTAGTCTTTAGCTTGTTTGTTTGGCGTTTCTCGCTTAGTCTTTAGCTTGTTGTTTGGAGTTTCTCTGTGTGAGGCTTGGAGTCTAAGGACTATTGTTTTGTCTAGCTATGTAGCTAGATTTGTTCTTTTGTGGTAGTAGACATTCACTTGTGAATGTTCAAGACCAGATATTTTCCTTTGTTTAAAAATGTTGTCACACAATTACTAATAAAATTATAGATAATGACCGAATGAGGCCTTGTTTCTTGCACCATAGCAATAGTTTGGACGGAAAGCAAAAGTTGTTGCGTGCCCTGTCAACGATGGATCAAACTTTAGAGGGGTGATGTCGTGTGTGTGTGTGTCATATTAGTGCAGTGTTATCTCTTTTAGTGACACGTGACAAACCCGTCGATCTCAATGTGCTTCTGATAACTTATCAATCTTAAGATTTGGCGGTCTAGTCTCCCACCCACAAGTACTGCAAACAAAGCTGCTACGTAAGAGAAGAACCGGATGCCACGCAAACATCTTTGCAATATGAGATCCCTTTACTATGGGTGTGTTTAGTTCTTTTGGCATAAAATTTTTGAAGTATATGCACACACATTTGAAGTATTAAATATAGACTAATAGCAAAATAAATTACAGATTCCGCCTGTAAACTACGAGATGAATTTATTAAGCTTAATTAATCCATCATTATTAAATGTTTACTGTAGCAACATATTGTCAAATTATGATGCAATTAGACTCAAAAGATTCGTTCGCAATTTACGCGTGAATTGTGCAATTGGTTTTTCTTTTGTCCATATTTAATACTCCATATGTCGGTACCTCTGGACTGGGGTACCACCTCTTGCTACGTCAAGACTCGTGTAGTTATCCGTAACTGCGCCCTAAGAAGCTGGGCAGGACCCCTGGGGTCCGGCTCCATCTCACCGGATCAGCAGTCCCGGACCTGCTTTCCGCTCGGGGCGGGTCCGGTGTCACCACGTGTCCCGGAGAATGGAGCGCTCAGCCAAACAGCCGGGGGCCCCGGACCCCCCCCCACGGGGTCCCGGACCCCCATACGCTGTCCGGACCCCTCAGCGGGAAGAGAAACAGACACCCCGCCTGAGGGGGTCCGGAGCAGCCACGTGTCCGTAGACATAGGTACGCGCGCGGCTACCAAACTTCCTCGGGAAGACTTGCCCACCTACCGCATTCAATGCGGGAGACGTTAAGAGCGCTCTGCCACAGCGGAGCCCGAGGAGACTTTCGCCAGGCTGTACTGTTGGTCGCGCGTTACCAAGGTGCACAGTACAGCCGCTGGCACTACTCACGCCATGCGCGTGGGTCTGCTACGCCAGTTAGACACGACAACTCAGCGATGGAGTATCATAACGCCTACATGGTAGACCCAACAGTCTATGCCGCAACCTACACTGCCTCAACGGGTGCCTCGCCGATGGGACAGGAGAGGACCCCCCTCGGTCAGAGTGTCTACAGGACGATGAAGTGTATCCGGCAAGAAACTCTCCATCACTGTAGCACCATTAGTGTCTATTTTTACATCCTTGTTGGACCCACCTGTCGGGGTCCAACGCCTGTGTACGCGTCCTCCTTGCTCTATAAAAGGGAGACACCCGTTAGAAAAGGCCAAGTCCAGCAGCGGACTTGGAGGCAGAGGATAGACTCATCAACAGACCCAAGAACAATACAACTCTCAGTGAACGTAGGGTATTACGCTCCGGCGGCCCGAACCACTCTAAATCCCGAGTGTTCTTGTGTTCTTGCTCCATGAGTAGATCTGAAGAATTGCTTGCTCCTCCCTAGGTATCCACCCTCTGGGGTTAGGCGGGTGCGCTACGCCACCCGGCCGTGGCGCGCGGCAGCGGCGCCTGCTGTGCGTCACCACCACGACACATCAGAGCCGGCACGGTGGGGCGCAGGGGCGACGCCTGCCGTGCGGCACCCTACGTCATCCCAGAGTCGGCTCAAGGTTTCCTCTCAAGCAACCACCCGGGGCCCCCTGCGGCGGCACGGCGTCGGCTCGAGGTTTCCTCTCAAGATGGAGCCTGGAGCCGGAAGGATGTCTGTCGCCTTCTCCCTCGCCTGGTGCAGGCCTCTCTTGGCGCTGCTGCAGACAGGCGTCGACCTCCGCCACAGGGCGCGGGGGCCCTGTGCCAGCACCAAGGCGAAGCCGGCGAACGACCGCCCTTCTCCACGCTCCGTGCTCGTCCAAACGAGCACCCAACCTTCCGCTGTGCCAGGATGTCAAGCTGGCTTCAGCACATCAAGGGCAGCTACCGGGCTGGCTTCCGCCGGCAGCCGGCAACGGCAGGGCCACTCTCATTCAAAGCCAAAGAATTTATTCTCATGCAAACTAAGCATGAAACAGTTCTTGTGCAAGGGAGGACCCTGCAAGCTCCCGAGGTGATGCTGGATGATGCAGTATGTGCACGTCCAGGGCGCCTCCGCCCCCAACAACTGAGGAGTCTCCAAGGTGGCGGTTCCGCTCCAGCCGGGAACATGCATGCCTAACGAAGCGGCGGTTGTAGGTTACCACTAGATAGGATTGAGATAGTTTCTCCTTTGTAATGATATGGTGCCTACGTGTGGTCCAGAGCGGTAAAGGTCCGCCCTTGTAAACCCGACCTCTGGCTTCATCGCACAAACATGCGACACCAACAAGTGGTCCAGAGCGGCAGAAGTCCGCCCTCGTAATCCCGATCTCTGATGTACACCACGAATTAAGTATTGAAGGAGATTTGCTTTCTCAGCCCTATCTTTACATTAACCTAATAGCGCTTGTCCGTTCAGCTTACATGTCTCCTTCTCCCGCACGGAATTTTTTCTTTTGTTGCTAACAATCCAAATTGAGTCGCAGGCTTGTGGTCAGGTGGGGACACCCCTTCTAGCTGGAAGGCAGTTCGGACCCCTAGGGACATGCTCAGGAGAAGTAGTGCCCGTATCCTGGGGTAGAGAAGTTCTGTGTAGCTTAGCCTGGTAATGTACCCTAAGCCTACGTATTTCACTGCCCTGTTACGAGTTCCCTAGTATCCGAGACTGCTGTCCTTAGAGGTCCCGGGCTCCTTTCTAGTATAAGGCCTGGTTTCCTGCACCTTGCTGCAAGGACCGGTGGCGTAATTCACGAGATTGTTAGCAACAACTCAAGTCCACTCCGGTGGCCCGCTGCGGCGGAGACCGCTCGCCACGGTCGACTCAAGTCCACTCCGGTGGCCCGCTCCGGCGGAGACCGCTCGCCACGGTCGACTCAAGTCCACTCCGGTGGCCCGCTCCGGCGGAGACCGCTCGCCACGGTCGCTCCAAGTCCACTCCGGTGGCCCGCTCCGGGGGAGACCGCTCGCCACGGTCGACTCAAGTCCACTCCAGTGGCCCGCTCCGTCGGAGACCGCTCGCCACAGTCGACTCAAGTCCACTCCGGTGGCCCGCTCCGGCGGAGACCGCTCGGCATGGTCGACTCAAGTCCACTCCGGTGGCCCGCTCCGGCGGAGACCGCTCGCCACGGTCGCTCCAAGTCCACTCCGGTGGCCCGTTCCGGCGGAGACCGCTCGCCACGGTCGACTCAAGTCCACTCCGGTGGCCCGCTCCGTCGAAGACCGCTCGCCACGGTCGACTCAAGTCCACTCCGGTGGCCCGCTCCGTCGGAGACCGCTCGCCACGGTCGACTCAAGTCCACTTCGGTGGCCCGCTCCGGCGGAGACCGCTTGCCACAGTCGACTCAAGTCCACTCCGGCGGCCCGCTCCGACGGAGACCGCTCGCCACGGTCGCTTCAAGTCCACTCCGGTGGCCCGCTCCGGTGGAGACCGCTCGCCACGGTCGCCTGGAGACGGGTCCGGGGAAGTAGTGCTTGCTCCCTGGGCGGTTCAAGGAGCGTGCAGCCGCTTAGCTCGGTTCCGTACCGTAAGCCTGCACCTTCGCTGCCCTGCGGAGAGCGCTCTAGTACCTGAACCTGGCAACAAGTGCTACGGCCTTTAAGGGGTCCGGAGCACCCGCTCCCGACATGAGCACACCGGCGCAACCAAGATTGCGTCAGGACAATGGCCCCACCTGTGGGTTCGTACCTCCCCCGAGGTGGGCCCGGGGGCCACTGTCGGTACCTCTGGACTGGGGTACCACCTCTTGCTACGTCAAGACTCGCGTAGTTATCCGTAACTGCGCCCTAAGAAGCTAGGCAGGACCCCTGGGGTCCGGCTCCATCTCACCGGATCAGCAGTCTCGGACCTGCTTTCCGCTCGGGGCGGGTCCGGTGTCACCACGTGTCCCGGAGAATGGAGCGCTCAGCCAAACAGCCGGGGGGCCCAGACCCCCCCCCCACGGGGTCCCGGACCCCCATACGCTGTCCGGACCCCTCAGCGGGAAGAGAAACAGACACCCCGCCTGAGGGGGTCCGGAGCAGCCACGTGTCCGTAGACATAGGTACGCGCGCGGCTGCCAAACTTCCTCGGGAAGACTTGCCCACCTACCGCATTCAATGCGGGAGACGTTAAGAGCGCTCTGCCACAGCGGAGCCCGAGGAGACTTTCGCCAGGCTGTACTGTTGGTCGCGCGTTACCAAGGTGCACAGTACAGCCGCTGGCACTACTCACGCCACGCGCATGGGTCTGCTACGCCAGTTAGACACGACAACTCGGCGATGGAGTATCATAACGCCTACGCGGTAGACCCAACAGTCTACGCCGCAACCTACACTGCCTCAACGGGTGCCTCGCCGATGGGACATGAGAGGACCCCCCTCGGTCAGAGTGTCTACAGGACGATGAAGTGTATCCGTCAAAAAACTCTCCATCACTGTAGCACCATTAGTGTCTATTTTTACATCCTTGTTGGACCCACCTGTCGGGGTCCAACGCTTGTGTACGCGTCCTCCTTGCTCTATAAAAGGGAGACACCCGTTAGAAAAGGCCAAGTCCAGCAGCGGACTTGGAGGCAGAGGATAGACTCATCAACAGACCCAAGAACAATACAACTCTCAGTGAACGTAGGGTATTACGCTCCGGCGGCCCGAACCACTCTAAATCCCGAGTGTTCTTGTGTTCTTGCTCCATGAGTAGATCTGAAGAATTGCTTGCTCCTCCCTAGGTATCCACCCTCTGGGGTTAGGCGGGTGCGCTACGCCACCCGACTGTGGCCCTACTTTCCAGAGCCACGTCACCATATATATCGAAACATTCGATGTGATGTTTTTAGAAAAAAAATTGGAATCTAAAACCGGCTTCTGTCATTATCTCGGCTTCTGTCGGCCGGCGTTCATCCGATCGCCCTCAAAAAAAAAGGCGGCTATGGGGGTGAAGAACCGGACACCTCACGCGCCGCGCTGCATTCGAATTCTCGTTAAAGTATGACCCCCACCCGGGTACTGGGAGAGTGAGGAACAGTTCCGGCGTATCGCGTCATCAATTTCATCAGTGGGGCACTAATTCTGCTGTTTCTGAAGAAGGCTCAGCTGCCTAATTCTGCACTGCACACGCTTCTGCTCTGGCGGCGAAGAAACTGCTGCGGTAACAGCCCCTGCGCCTTCTAGTATTCTACTTCCCCCGTGTGTGCTGCTGCAGTTGTTTGTTCTTTTTACCAGTGCCAGTCCTGATGCCCAGGCGTTAATGCCTCTGCGGTGTACTGTACTGAGTACTGTAGCGCAGGCCTCTGCGAACTGCAGTGCAAGTAAATTCAGTCAGAGCCTCAGATGCAGGACGTTACTGTTGCTCGAGGGGACCAAATGCTGCCTGGTCCCCCCGGTTTGGACATTGCACTAGTATTTGTATTTCCCTCCCTGAATTTGGAACGAGGCAGAAACTGAGATTGAAACGCCCCGATGCTAGAATCGCCTCCTACAAGCCAAATTTTCTTTTGGAAAAATCATCTATCTTGGTTTATTAATTCGCTTCTAGTAGTAACAATATTTTCCTCTCTTCCTCCCTAATCTGAACACCTTCCCGCGTTCCCAGTTCAAATTCGAGAGGCTCCATCCAATCCGCCAGTACCACCGAAATTTCCCGCTTTTCAGAATTTCACTCACACATCAAGATTGTACTCTTGCACGAATCCCAACGATCAGCATTTTTTTTTTGGTACAAGGAGCGATCGACATCGAAATGGCCTTCCCTTCCAAAAGTTCCGAGACACGAGCACGGACCCAAGTACAGACTCTGCCTGCCTGCCTGGATTCACAAAAGATTTCGTCCGGCGGAACCGACCGGACTGCAACACGACACGGACACGACCCCCGGCAGCAGCGGCCGGCGCACGCACCGAAACTTCCGGCTCCAGCGCCCGTGCACGCACGGCAGAGCGCGGCAGCCGACACGACGCCGCAGAGCAGAGCCTCGTCGTCCCGGCTCGCAGCAGTTACACCGCGTCACCCGCGCAGCGTGACGCCGGCAACCGCCCTGACACCCCTGCAGCCGCTGCAGCAGGCGGCGGTTGGGGGGCACGTGCCACCCACCCACCCGGGCCTCTGCCAACCGAACCCTTCGCGCGCGGGAACGCGTTTCGCGCCACGCCCACGCCCCACGCGCGGGAAACCCCTCTACCGGACGAAGCGGCGGGACTCGTCGCGGCGGTGGGAGACGAGCTTGGCGGCGTCGCGCCACCACACCACCTCGCGCTCCTTCTCGTGGAGCCGCCGCTGGGCGGCGTCCAGCGCCGCCTCCAGCTCCACGATCCGCTCCTGCTGCCGCTTCTGCAGCAGCTCGTGCAGCCGCCGCTCCAGCGCGCGCGCCGACACGCCGCCGTGCGGGGGGCTCGCCCGGTCCTCGTCGTACCCTCCCTCCTCCTCCTCCTCCTCCTCCTCGGCCTCCTCGTACTCCTCATCGTCGTCGTCGTCCTCCTCCTCTTCCTCGGCGGCATTGCCATCTACCACCTCGCCGTCGTCCTTGGCGCCGCCGACGACGACGACACGGCTCCGCGACGCGCTACCGACGGCGTTGTTACCGCCCCTCGTCTTCACCTTCAGCAACGGCAACTGGCGGCAATGGCAGACACAGACACACGACGATCAGCAAGCTGCAAACGCATGTACGTACTGCTGATTTATCGCGACAGGTGTGCTGCGTACGTACCTCGAGTCCTTGCATCGGGGCGATCCGCTCGTCGGCGTCGCTGCCGCCGAGCGCCGGGCGGTCCGTGCCGCTCTGCATGCGGCCGAGCTCGGCCTGGAGCTCCGCCTCCAGCTGGTCGATGACGACGGCGGCCGCGCGGCCGGAGACGGCGTTGTCGGCGGTCGTGCGGGAGCAGTTGGACGCCGCGTCGGCGTCGGCCGCGGGGAAGGCGATCGGGTCCTTCACGTTGGCGGTGGTGGCGCTGCTGCCGTTGGATTCCCGCGACATGGAGGCGGCGGGGTGGTTCGCGTTCTCCTTCCACGGCGCCGCGTGCCTGATCTCCGACACCAGCGCCTCCATCTGCGCGCGCAGCTCCACCATCTTGTTCAGCTCCACGGCGCTCTTGGACAGCAGCAGCACCAGGCTCGCGCCCAGCCCGAGGTTCATGGACACCAGCTCCTCCTCCGGCTTCTTCCTCCCTGCAGAATTCAGCATTAGCGTCCGTGATCTCTCCATGATTCGATGCAGCACGATCCATGCATGCATTTCCTCTTAATCCTATTGTACCTAAGGAGCTCCGCGGCGTCTCGAGGGGCAGCTCCGGCGGCGGCGGCGGCGGCGGCTCCACGACCTTCACGCGGGGAGTCTCCCCCTGCTCGGAGACGGAGACGTCCTTCCGCTCCTCCCTCATGCCGCCGCCGTAGCGCCGCGGCAGCCGCACCCGGCACCCGAACCCTCCCCCGCCACTCCCGCCGTCGCCGGCCCCGCGCAGCAGGATGCGCGACAGAAGCGACCGCGGCGACGGCTGGGCGTCCACCCCGCTCGCGGTCCGCGCCAGGTGCGCCCGGATGGACGCCGCCGCCGCCGCCGAGGAGTTCGCTGCTGCCATGCGCGGCGGCAGGGGCAGGGGCAGAGACCCCGCTTCCTGCGCTACCCTCGCCCCCGCTCGACCTCTCACGCAATTCTCCATCGCCAGCGACAAAGCAACCGAGCTATACTGCCCGCGTCGGCGCGAAGGCGCACGAGCCGAGGAATTCGAATTCTTGGACACGCCTCGTGCTCCGGTGGCACGCCGCATATTTATAGGGGGGCGCGGAACGCGCGGCAACCTTGGAGGGAAGCTCAGCAAGTTTTAAAAACGCGGGATTAAATGCGGGTACTAAGCAAAGACGATGAATGATCTTGGAAGCTTGCATGGCCGCGCTAATGGCGATGGTCCCGGCCGATTTGGGCGCAGGGGGGGGGGGGGGGATTAAGTGCGGGGGCGAGCAACCCATGTTGAGGCTGCCGCGGCCTGCAGGCGCAGGGAAGGGAAGAGAAGCTGCTTGTACTGCTGCGCCGTGCTGCCATTTTTACCTTCTGCAAGCTCTTGAAATGGAACTGTGAAATCCTGAGTGTTACTGACGCCCGAACCGAGCAGAGCAGTGGCAGGCCAGGGGAATTTCGCTCTGGGGACTGGAGGGGGTGTGTCCTCATGTCAGTGGCGCTGTGCTGCGGCTGGGCGTGGGAGATGCAGTGCAGAGGCAGAGCAGCAGCCTGCAGGTGGGTAGGCGCACGAGGCAGGCATGGGGGTTTGCGTGGGCTGGCATTTCAGGAACTAGGTGACGGGAGCCGTCGGATCAGGCATCCGACGGCTGAGATCGAGACCGGCAAGACGAGTGGTGCGGCGTCATGCGATGTGATCCCGGCCACAATCCCAGCCCGGTTGTTTCTGAGAAATCGAAAATTTCACCCCCGGCAGGGTTAGAGTTTTGAAATTTTGCGTACTGTGCTGACGGCAGGAGACAATCACACCTGTCCTAGCTTCGGCAAAGATATCTGTGCCCCTCCTGATCGGAAGCACGAGCTGCCCTAGAAACCACGCCGATTGCACATATTCTCGGGCCGGGACTGAAGATAAAAGGAGGTGTTCGGTTTGTGGAATGAGCAAGTGATGAGTTTATTTGGTTTAAGGAACAGAAAAACAAGTTTATTTATCAACATCTCGTCGCTTTCAAGCACATGATTACTTTAACTAGTAGAAATTATCCAATTCCATCAAAATTCATAGGGTGACAGGTGACTAACCCATGATGGACCACTCTGTGTTTACATAATAAGTTTGTTCCTCAATCAAGCTCTCAATCTAAAGCATCACTTGTTTGCGACTAGACAAGGTATTGGTAGATGGCCTTTTTTTTTGAAATCAAGGTAGATGGGGTCGTGCATGATAGGTGAAGCTAAGTTTTCGTGCGCGTTGTTTTCTGGTTGTGGCCTACCTAACTAGAGCAGTTGCCACTGGCGGCCACACATGAGGAATCAGTCTGCCGGGCTGGGGGTAAAATCTTGGAACATATGCATGGCCATGCATGCATATCATAATTAACCGCGCCATGGCGATTAGAGGCACGTAGGAGTACTCTCGTACTAACACCCCGCGTTAATTACTGTACCCATGCGAATTCAAATTGAAACCCGTCGAAGAATTGAATGGAAGCCCACGGGCACGTTTTACTCCTCCCAGCAGGTTAAAATACTTTGAGGCTTTGACCGTTGAGTTCGAATTTGCTCGGTAATAGTATCGTACAAGCTACTACCACCATGCATGTTCCAGTCAGCTGTAACGAAGCCAAATTAAACCAACTGGTGCGTACACGATTAGGGCGATGAATACCGGCTGTCTGACTGATGACAACAGCTAGCCGACGGTGAAGACGGCGTACTGCATGCCGCCCCAAAAGTTACGGCACAGATTTGCCTATAAACAGTAAACAACAAGAGTAGAGCGTTACGACTTTACTTACACTCCTCCGTAACATCACGTAAATTATAACTCGGCCAGTCTTATTGACGACTGAATCATTAACAGGGGGAAGTCATCGAGTTAACTGCATTGCTCTGGGGAGACCAGTCTACTAGTACACACGGCGGCACTCTTACAGCCTTTCCGACCACATTACGGCATGCAGAACAGTACGTGCAAGATGCGACCGCCTACGACGACACTCGTAGTACGTTCCCAGTTCGCCTAAACCCAAGTACTGCATGCAGAGGAGGACCTGAAGTCCTAAACACATGTAGACGGTGATCATTGCCTAGTCATCGTCGCAACACGATCGAACTGAAGCGCGCGGTAGTGTCATTTATCCGGAGACGTGAAAGAGTTAAAATTTTCAAAATTTTGGATGCTGCAGCACACACACGCGCCGACGCGCGCGTACCAGATCGCACACCCTGGACTACCAGATGTACCAAAACCGTAGCATTATATTCCAGGCATTTTTTAAAAGAAAAATTACACCAAGGAGGATGGCGTGGCGTGTGCCCATTACTCGTGCCTAGCGGGCGGTACAGGGCAGAGTAGCGTACCGGGCGCCCCCAATTAACGATGCCTACTAAAGTACTAATCAATGGATCGATCCGGCCGCAGCGCGTACGCGTACGCGGGAGGGAGAGAGGGTTCCATCCGTATGGCGCGCCGTTCAAATTTCCCCCCCAGATGGATGAACGATGCGCGTGGGCGCCGGCGGCCGGAGCTGAGGACCCCCTGGCTGATGAATGCCCGCTTCGTATCGTACTCCAGCCCCGCCGCTGGCCACCACGCCACTCGCCGGCCGGCCGGCCGCCGATGATTGGGAAGCTCCGATCCACATCATGCAACGTGCTCGGCATGCTGCTGCAGCGGCACCACCGCGCGCATCACGTGCACGCAATTCAATCGTGGAAATAAATTAAGCTTCAAAGAGTTAATTCGAAACTGCTGCTTTTTTTTTCGAAACAGCTTTCAATTGTTTGAAAAAAAATAAACTGCTTTCTGACGACGACATTCCAATCTTGAATAAGGGCAGTCCCAACCCAAAATCTACTATGGAGTCTAAGCTTCCTATTTATTGTGTTTTGCTGATGTAGCAGTATATTTATGGAAAAGAGATGGAGAGAAATCAAGACTCCAAGTCTTCACGCAAATCAAGAATAAATGTGAGAGAGATAAGTGGGCTATATAAACCAAAGTAACACACTTTGCATTGGGAAGTACTCCCTCCATACTGGTATTAGAGGTCGTTTAGGGCATGATTGTGCATACCAAGGAGTGATTAGTTAGGGATAAGTTTTCCCTGTCTGCCCTTATTAAATGAATCTGGGGCTATGTTTCATATGATTACACACGAATGGTCGACTGGTTAGCACATCGAGGCTGGTGCTGGGGCCAATACGGTGCGGGTTCGAACTCCCGCAGCACACATTTTTTGCTGGTCTGTTTCAGTTTTGCATGGGCTTGCATGCATGGCGTCGCGCACGCGGACGCTGGGTACTTTTTTTTTTTGCCTGGGCGCGCGGCGCAAAGAAGTCCGGCAGGAGCTTGACTCCGGGACGAGCGACGATGCCGGCGCCGGCGCGAAGGAGTCCGGGACGAGCGACGACGCCGGCACAAAGGAGCCTTGCACTAGCGACGCGGCGACGGAGTCTGGCGCGAGGTCCGACGCGAGAGGAAGGTCCTCTGCGGCGTCCATGTGCACGGAGCGGCGAGGCGATGGAGGAAGGAAGGCGAGGCGATGAAGGAAGGAAGGCGAGGCAATGAAGGAAGCCAGCATGCAGCATCATTTACTCAGCGCGTGAGACGGGGGCAGTTACGAGGCGATGCGAGGAAGATACAGCCAGTTACGACGCGAGGCGTGCGACGGGGCAGTTACGGCGCGGAGCAATTAAGGAGGGGCAAAGACGTCCAAACTCCCCACGAGCGCGCAGAACGACTTCTATTCTGCTCTGGCATGCAACGCGCAGAACGACCTCTAATATTGATACGGAGGGAGTATAGTTTCTTGTGATGGAGTCTTTGAGCCTTAGACTCTAATAGTAGAGTCTGGGTTGGGACTGCCCTAAGCTAGCTGCTGCTTTCCGGCAATCATACGGCAGCCTGTCCGATTCGCCGTCGGATCGATGGATGTACTGTACATATGATCCTCTCAACTCTCATGCCGATCATCGCATCCATCAATGCGCGCGTGAGCCCGTACGTGCCCGTCCCCCGTTTTACGACGATGCCCCTGGCCGACGGGGAGACGAGAACGAAGAAGTATCTGCCGTCACGGCAGGCGTAAAACTTTCGCCGCCCCTCCTAGCTACTCGATACTACTGTATGAGAGCTAGGCAAGGCCAAGGCGGCGCTAGCTCCGGCCGTCGCGGGGAGCGAGATCCCGCCGGGCGCCCCGGCCGGTCATAGGGAACGCGTGAGGCGGCGGGGCGCGGCAAGCAGTACATTTACTCGGTGCACGGGCACGGCGAAGTTTAATACGCCCCCGCCCGCCCGAGGAGGGGGAGGGCATACCACTACCCTGTCACACCCATCATGGACGCGGACGTACTGGCGACCCACGCGTACCTGCACGTGGCGTGCATGGTATTTATATACGTATACATCCACGTGGCGTTCGGCCTGGAACGAAGATTGTGGGCAGGAGCCACCGCCGGCGAACGCGCCACGATTCAAACGATCGGGTACGGTAGGTGGGGGCTAGCTGTTTCGCGGAACAGTCGTAGGAGTAGTACACGTACGTATGCGTATGTCCAGTGTACATGATACGTACGCGTACTCGAGCTTATGGCACTGATACGCACTGTACGTGCAAGGGCCGGCCCGATCTACGTGGAGAGGGAAATACGAAAACACCTACGATTGCTCGCGTGGATGGCCAGTCTTTGGAAGGCCGGAATCCTAGACTTCTAGTGTGCACGCGAAATGAAAAGGTAAAACGATAGTAGAAGATTTCCAAAGCCACGTGTACTTCTCCGATCCAAGGCCGCGCTGCTTCTCCGATTCCCGTTGCAAGGATAATACCGGGCTGATCCGAGGCTGCTAAGAGCATGGCTAATGCATGCGGCGGCGGCGGGCGAAAAGAAAGCCAACGTGGTGACTATTTAATGCTGCTGCAGCATCGGTGCAGCTGCCGCGACCAATGAGGGGTAAGTGGCGCAGCAGTAAGCGAATAGAAGTCCGGCTCACGCGCATCCGCCAGCTCCTGCCCGGTGGCGGAGCTGAGATTCAAATTGAGGGGGGCTCATTTTCCTTTCTTCTTCCTCCCTCCTTTCTTTTTTTTCTTCTTCCTCCTCCTTTCTTCTTCCTCTTCTTCACTCATGCTTGAAAAATATTGGGGGCTCCATGGGTTTCATGGTAGTAGGGGGGCTGGAGCACCCTCAGCACCCCCTAGCTCCGCCACTGCTCCTGCCGGTGTCTCGTGAGACATTCGCTTTCTTGTTTCCTATTTTTTCTCTTTACCACGTCAGACTCAGTCAGCTCCCAGCCACCTATTATACTTGATCTTAGGAAATCCAGAATTCACACTGCACATTTCGTCACATGGGTTTCGTTCCCCGCTGAAATTTTTCTCTCCAAACAGGAGGTGTTTGTTTGCCGCGCGCGCCATGGCGGCGGCGGCCCGACACGGAGGGCCAGATAGGACAGCGCATTCAAGGCCGCGCGTCCGGGAGCCACCGTACCGGAGCTGAATCCTAGACGGACCAACCGATCCGTCAGTCCCACGCGCGACCGCCGTATCACTATCCGTTGCCGCAATTACTCCCCGGTCCAGGCTAGAGAGAGAGAGAGAGAGAGAGGCACCGCACCACCCGTCCCACCTCGCGAGCCGCCTCGTACTCCACCTCGCCATTTTAACGAGCTCGTGGGAGGTCACCTAGTAGTAGCATAGTAGTAGCACACCAGGCCCCGGTATGGGGCCGCCAAGATCAATGGCTAATAAGAATGCAGGATCTCGGCCGGGCGGAGCTTGTTCACCCCTAGCTCAACCAATTTGCACGGCATTACAGAACAGAGATGGCGTAATAATTACAGGCCGACTGCAACAGGCAGCTGTCAAAACACTTTTTATCATGTAACTGATCAACATATTATTCGATATGAAAAAAACAATAACAAACAGCTGAGGTCCGAGCACAGTGTCTGGCTTCCGCCTGTTCCGCTACACAGAACACGTTACAACCGGTTCGAATGTCTATCAAAACTGCTAAAACAACATAGCCACAACGAATGACGAATCATGCAACTCAATCTCTTCACCAATGGGTGCTACTACAACATAAACAACAGCAGTCTGTGCGTCTTTGGGGGGGGATTTTCTGTCTCATATTCTCAACCCTTCTGTCATGTTAGGCTTGTTCCAGGATTTGCCTTTGTAAGATTTTTGCTTTGACTTGCGCTGCGAGATGTAGTTTGCCTCCTCCTGGAAGGGGTTTGGCCCGCCGAAATCTTGCTTTGAGTTCCGGACTTTCTTTGTCTTTCCTCTGTCGTACTCCTCGTCCCTGGGAAGACGCAAGTGAATATGATATAAACGTTTAGCTACTTGTTTCGCTCAACAGAAGTCTACTACAAAATTGGGAACAAAAAACTTCCAACATGAAAGAAAAAAAACATTACTTGTGATATACTGCAAATACCAAATAGAGACTCACCACTCATCTAAGACGTAACCAAGGCTTTTGCGTTTTTTATGTTGCGGCTCCGCAACCTTGGTATTTGGCATGTCTATGTCATCCCAGCACGGAACTGAAAATCAAACAGGTTAATCAAATGACAGGTTAAAATTGATGACGCAACAGTAGCTTCCATTTCATCTATAAAACACAATGTGCATGGCATTGAGAGAATGTGCTAACCAGTAGCTTCCACCAGGTCCGACGCACGAATACTGACAGGTTGGGGCACTCCCAACTGAGCATCTACATGTTTCCTTGATTGCGTCTGGTCTACGGAAGAGCTTGAACCAGACGTTGGAATGTCAACATTAGCAGAAGGTGCATTTGTCTCAGTATCAACACATGCTCCATTAACCTTCTGCTTGTTTTTGGAGGACTGAGTATCATTTCCGGGCCTTTCACTAGCATGTGAGCGTTTCTGACGGACGGAAGTACACTCTACGGCTTCAGATTGTGCAGTTGCCGATGTTGATGTCAGCTGATCATTCATGCTGTCACCTAAACAAGATATATTTGCCACGTCCTTGCAATCCACAAGACGTCTTCTAGTTCGCTTGTGTTTTGTTTTCTTCCCTGGCTTTAGTGAAGCCACCAACAGTTTTTTGGAACCTAACCACATGTTCACAACAGGATACCTAACAAACTTCTTTGACTTCAAATTTGCCTTTTGAGCTGTTGTGCCATTGCATGAAGCAGCCACAGCAACCTGCACAGAACCACCAGAGCTGATCTGTTGTCCACACTTGACTTGTGCAACTTCCGGTGCAGTTTTGTTCTGCATATAGGCACATGTGACAAATGTAATAAATATCACCTCATATTTAACATGGTACTATATGATTTAGTTCATCTGCAAAAAAAGCAACAGATATGGAGGAAAAGGGGTGTTATGCCTGGCTCATAGGAAGTGCCATTACGATGTCATTAGCTTGCTCAACAGATCTTGGCAAGTTCTTGGCTTTCTCACTGGAAGTAAGAGATCCAGAGCCAGGCACGACGCCATTTGAAACAATAGAATCCTGTAATTTTCATGATATATGTAAGATATGAACTATTCAAAAAAAATTTAAAAAATGCAGTGACCATAATAAAGCAAACCTTCTTTAATGAAGTCTGTGAAGTAAGCCCTGCAGATGTGTCATTTACATGGGCAGTTGGCTTCGACAATGGAGTTGTTTGAGGTTGAGAAGTAAGTTTATCTGCCTTGGACAATGTACCAGCACCATTGACCATGGGAGAAGCAGCATAAGTACTTTTCCCTGCCTCAGCCTTAGGTTCCATTTCTTGCAAAGACCTCCCAGCAACTGTTTGTTTACCAAAAGTATTGGCAATTGATAAAGGTTGATGGGAAGAAGAGGTCTCCTGGCCATTTACAGAACACTGAATTGATTTAGCAGGCAAGGTAACACCATCATTTCGAGGTCCAAGAGCTCGTGTGGAAGACAGGCCATTGCTTTGAGAGGCTGCTGCATTTTCAGCTTTGACTTCATTCTTTGAAAAATGGTCTCCTGAAGTCTTGCCAAAAATGCTAGAATAGCCATTGCTTGCGTTGTGCATCTTATCACCAAATGGAAACGAACCATTCAAATGTTCTGCTTTTACACTGCCTTGGGTAATACCATTAAGGGTAGAGATCTTTTCAGGGGTTTTCTTTGTGGTCAAATTAGCAGTGCTATTATCTTTGCGCGCCACGGGATTCCCAATACTGTCACGCACATAAAATAGCATATAGGCCTTCTGCCTCAATACATCTGCCTCACGAACTTGGCGCACCTGCAGTTGATGTCCATAAGGATCAGTATGAGTTGAGGAAGACTACAGCCCGATAAAGTAGCCAAGGGGCACAAAGTGAAAGTAGAACAGTAGAAACATGCCACATGCAGCTCAAAACATGATATTACTCAATGTTTTTCCTAGTAACGCAAACTTCATAATTCATACTATATTTGTAGCTAATCTAGCCAATGGGGTCTTCTCATCATAGTGAACCCAAGGTAGTAATGTAAGAAAACAGGATATGAGAATCCTCACTACTGTAAAGAGAACTTTGAGGATTGACTACTTAAACTCGTTTATTAACTGCATGAGACATCAATGATGCTTTTAAAAAGTACAGAATGCAATTGTGAACAAAATCTTTTGTGAGTCAATGAAGCTAGAAAACTTGCATATGAAAAGGTTACTTCAGTGGTTTGAGAAATATTAATTACATGGATGCTAAATAAGTCTGCAGGTTAATGTTAGCAGTAGCACTGTGAAATACAAACAAATGACGGAACGAGCAAAGCTTAATGGATTAATGCCATACTAGACCTGGTTATCATCAAGATTGTGCCACATCCCGCTGGATGTACAAACATAGCAATAGTAGTGACCCGATTGAGTGTTCCAACCAGCATGAACTAAGACACCATAAAGGCTGTATTTGAAATCTGAACCCTGCGCCAATAACCATAATGAATGGTAATAAGAAGAAAAAATAACTAAAAAATCGGGTGATTTGGTGAAGAAAAGCTGATTGAAATGGTACAAGGCAAAACAAGAATCTCAGAACAAGTTACTCACTTTAGAATCACTAACAAATGGTTTCAAGTCGAGAACTGGTTGGAATTCCACTCTTTTGTCAATTTTTTCACGGGGATTGAAAGGGCTAAAGCGCTTCAGATGAACTGTCAGGACATTTGGAGCCTTATCAATTGTAAACCTCTTCTTTGCTACAACTTTCTGCCTGCAGCGTTCACACTGGTATTGCTTTTGACCCCCATCTAGTAGCTCTTCCTCGGTAAAATTTTGAAGTGCCCGCACTAAAGTTGTGGCCTTGGCAATATCAAGACTAAGGTCCAAGAAAGGATCAAATTTATTGGAACAATGCAAGCACCGTGTGCATTTCACCTGTAAGTAGCCGAACACAGAAAAAGGGAATGAGGATTCTTGTGCCAGTCCAGGTGTAACTCAACAATGCACAGAGCATACCTGACTTCTAAGGCGGCCACCAAATATTTTGTGGACTAAGCTTTTTTCATAGGCACTTTGCGACTCACTTGGTACCCCAGAAGGTAGGCAGCATTTATGCATGGATTCGAGCAAATTAACCATTAACTCGTGTGCATCTTCTTGTCTTGAATTACGGAAACTCCGGGAAATGCCTATTTTGCAGTCAAAGATCACATTGATATAGAATAAAAGCTAGATTGCAGAATTTCCAAAATAAAAAATGGCCATAGGTATTTTAGTTCAACTAGAGAAGATAAAAGGATACAGCGTAAGTTCTTCACAATATCCGACGGTGTCACTATTTTTCCAGTTGACTGTAGAGCCGTCTTGACATGATTCTGCAGAGCACATAATGCACAAAATCCAGAGGTACGACCTTCAGCAAAGAGAAAAGAAATTAGCAACAGCAACAACATAAATACTATGCAGTGAAAAATTAAGGAAGATCTTTGCTTGTTTAACAAGCTTGATAATACAAAGATGCTTTCAGTTCTCCTCAGCATACAAATGCATTACGCAGCGCCATTCTTGTTCTGTACAGACATGCATCAAAGGATGATGGCAGCAGTTAAGGTGATTCTACAGAACATTAAATATTGCGATACTGTGGCATTTTTCACCATACATGAAACAATATGGTTTCGCATCCAGTATGGTCATAGTAACGATTAAATGTCAGAGAGCACATTTCCTGTTGATTTCTGCGGTACAGGTACACGGGAAAGAAATATCTCACGCTGCCTCACTATCTCGTAACCAAATGGTGAACAAGGTTTACAGCCAATAACTCTAATGAATCATGTTATAAAAAAATAATCTCACACCACTAGGAAACACACATACAAAGCACTTGCCCAACTTCAAAAAAAATTATTTACCCTGTGTTACTGCAAGCAGCAGCATATTCAGAACTAGCGGCATGGCTGTAAATTTCGAAATACAGGAAGAGCAATTAAGTAATGAGGTCAGGACAACTTGGATACGGTGGATTGTTTGCCAAATCCCACTAGAGGGAACACCTGAAAAGTAAGATTGCAGTATGAACTTACTTATATTGGGTCCATTGGGTGTGGCTCGTCAGGTAACCAGAAATAACAAATTTATGCAAGATTGGATGGTAAAGAAATGTTCAGGTTAGTGAACAGCATCATGGTAATTTCTTTTTAAATAGTGGACTTCTTATCCATCGTCTTCATCAAACTATGGATTTTCCGATCCAAGCATAACTCACATCTCTAAACTAGAAAGTAGAATGAACAGCCTTTACACGAACTTTCCAGTTGATGAAATGTTGCTGAAGATTGTATTGGATCCCTTGATTGATGAACGATACTCAATCTTTATAAATGGTGAATTGGCCAGGGGTGTAATCCTTGACTCCCTTGAGTCTTAAAAATGTATTTTTGAATTTTGAGGCATTGTCGTCTTTGGTGCCACACCACTATTAAGAACAAAGTAGCGTGTAATTGGTAATTGAGCGAGTGTCTGCCATGCATAATAGTCAGTGCAGTTACTGCTAATTTTGGAATCCACAAGCTCATATGCAACATTGTCATCTGATGCAACATGTTGAACAGTTGAACTTGAACTGACCATTTGACAGTAGCTACAGCACTTACATGAGGACTTGTGCTTCCCGCTCTGCAAATAGGCTGCAAACGGCTCTGTGTACGTCAAGCATTGCAAAACCGAGTTGAGGTAGCAGGTGTTACCAAGATTTCGCAAACCAGCACCCTGCAAGACATCAACAAAATGCAGTTTAACAAAACATAGTTCAATTGTCCACCACACTAAAACCTTACGAGATGGAGATGGCGAGACCAAAACAAGCAACTTACGGACCAAATACCCGAAATCGCAGCTAATTTACTCCAGTTACCTAAATTGACAGCTACACTGGCAAAACACACTTGACATTGCTACTCTACCGCCCAAAACCCCTATTACAACGAAACTTTTATAACTCAAATCCTCAAAAAGACTGCAACTTTAGGGACTCACAATTCTCCCGAGGTAGATCCTGGCGACGCTGAGCTCCGGATCGATCCCGCCAGCGTTCCCCTTCTCCGACCTCCTCGTCTCCCCCTCGCTGCTCCCCGCCGCCGCCAGGGCCCCAGCCTTACCTGCGGCCTGCGGGTTCAGCGTCTCCATCCGGAACCCGCCGCCCCCCGCGGTCACCGCGGCATGCGGCCTCCGGGCGAGGTGGAACTCTATCCTCCGGTGCAGCACCCCCTCCGGCGCCGCCGCCGTTGACACCTCCGCCATTCCTTAGGGTTTCTCACCGCAGCGGCAGCGGCAGCAGCACAGAGCCTCAAGATCGGGCGCGCAAGGGATTAGCACTTGGCCTGAATTCCTGGACAAAATTGTCGGATCAACACTCGCGGGGTCGATCGATAGGGAAGGGGGAGATTGGTGCGGCGCGCTGCTCTCTTTTTTTTTTCCTTTTTTTCTGGCCGCCGTTCGCGACGCGATGGCGGAAGAGGGGGAGAGCAGGAGGTGAGAGGCTGAGCTTAAAACCCTATACCCAGGGGCGAAGCTAGAGCTCAAACAACCCTGGTGCACTGCTTAGCATTATAATCTAAGCATTAGAAAAATCTAGTGGTAACAGTGGAAAAAATCGTTCTTACCCTGGTGCCAGTGCACCAGGCACCATGAACGTGGCTTCGCCCCTGCCTATACCCCTTGCAAATGGACGGCTGGGATGGGAGGATGGGGGCGGCGGGGCGATCTGGAGCGTCCACTTGTGGAGCACATGTTTCTTCTTCGACGACTGTGCAGTGGGCCCTTGAGGAACACGTCGCGGATTGAGGGTGTGTTTAGTTGGTGAAAAAAATTGAGATTTCGTTGTTACTTGACAAATAATATTTAATTATAAATTAATTAGATTTAAAAGATTCATCTCGTACTAATCAGTTAGACTGCACAATTAGTTATTTTTTTAACTCCATTTAATGCTCCATACATGTGTCAAAAAATTCGATGTGACGGGTACTGTAAGAAATTTTTTGGGAACTAATCAGGGCCTGAGAAGCCGGAGGTAGTGTTGGCTAGTAGCCCTGCATGCCGCAGTTGGCCAGTTGGTGCCCGAACTGTGCTATTTGCGGAGTTTTTTTAGAAAGCATACCTGTATTACTAGATAAGGAAAACGTACAAAGATCCGTTCAAATACAAGAACCCACGATAAGGATACAAGAACCACTACCCTGACCAAACAGCAAAGGAGCACCCCAAAGAAAGGAAAGTTACAGCGAGAACCCAAGCTCCAAAGCTTGCCTTCTTCACCGGAGGTCGCCATCGACGCTGCCAGTAACCGCCATCAACGAAGACCCCCGAGACGCCATAGATCTGAAGAAGCCCCATCGCACGGTGGCTTTGAAAGGAGTCACAGTAGAAGGAGCCTTCGGTGTTCGCCCATCGACCGGGGCCGTACCCCAAGCTTCCCAAATCCCGGATCGACGCTCGCCATTGACAACCGACGCCGCCGAGGGATGCTCGAGCTCAATCCGTCCACCCATCTTCCATAAAACTACCAGCAAGCCCTGAACCCAGAGAGGTGGCGGACTCACCAGCCGATGAGTCGCCCGCCACGAACTCCTGTACAGGGGATCCCCACGGGAAACCCCTCCTCCACGCGCCCATCGACAACGCTGGAGCGAAGCGCCGCCAAGACGGGGAAGAGCACGGGAGGACATTATTCCTTGACACCGACGCCGCCGCCTCAACGTCAACGTCGAAAACCTAACTCTAGAAACCCTAGGACCTAAGCTACTACCCACCCCACCCCAGTCGGCAGGAGGCCAACGATCTCCGCCACCTGGCAATGCCTTGGGGGCCATCGGAGGCGGGAGAGACCGCTGGCTCCACCGGCGGGGACGCTCGCTCTCACAATCACCTCTCTCAAGTGTAGTAAGAAGAAAGGGGAAGACTCTCCAATGTTCCACCGCGCTATTTGCGGAGTTAAACTTGTGATTTTTAAGCCAAAGTGGAGATGATATTTACCATTATTAGCTGCAGAAAAGTTACCGTCCATAGTATGTAGCATGTATGCTAGCAAACTAGCAATTGCTCCAAAATGCCAATTTTATTCATCCGTAGTAGCAAAGTAAAAGCTTTGTATAAGGTAGAGGTGAACTCACCTCACATCATCCTCAAAGCACGGTATAAAATGTCTTTGCTCGAACGGTGAAATATTACTTTTTAAAAAAGGTAAAAAATGGTGGAATGAGGCTTGGCTATGAATCCAAGCACATTGATGGCACCACAATCTTTGTTAGTTGTTTTACATAGGTGGATTTTCAAATACAAAGCTTATGGAAGTGCTTAAGCTTTGATAATTTCTAGTTGCAAGAGGCTCTAAACAATTAAGATGAGATAAAACTTTAACGTAAATGCAAAATAAAAAATTTTCTCAAAAGAACTTTAGTGGCATAAAAACGAGTCCGCGGGAGCTTTTTTCATAGTCTTTATATTCCAAGCATTTTGTGGGGGAGTTTCATGAGGTCCACCACTTTTCACGTGTGAAAGAGTTATTGACCCCATTGTGTTCATTGAAATGATTATAATAGCAGTGATTTTTTAAAGGTTATTCCAAAGTACGTTTAGTCTATGCTTCATAAGATTGAAAAATCAACCAATCGTGGTGGTATTTGACATTTCCATACGACAAAATGGCATTTCCCTTCGTTAATTCACGTTAGAACAACCAAGCAACCAATATGAGGGTACGGGTCCAGCAACTAGGTGGCTAATTACTGTTAATGTTATGTTACTGGTTGTTTCTGTTTAGCTTGTATTAGGTCATATGTAACAAACCGATAACTACTCAGGCTATCCGCACTGCGGAGCTGTAACTGGACCTCCGCCGTGTTTAGTTCCAAAAATCAAAATTCCAATTTTTTTTCCGGCACCTGCATGGAGACTTAAATCTAGATGAAATAAAAAACATATTGCGACTGCTGCCTGTAAATCGCGAGACGAATCTAATGAATCTAATGCTACAGTAAACAACCTCTAATGACGGATTAATTATGCTTGTTACATTTGTCTCGCGATTTACAGACGAGTTCTGTAATTTATTTTGTGATTAATCTATGTTTAGTACTTCAAACATAGAAAGATGTCTTTTCAAAAAATTTACGAAGCGCAACTAAACACAGCCCTCAGCTGTAAATGTGGAGGTTCAACTCCCGCACCGCAGCACTGCATCCGCACCTCTATCGTTGAGGTTGCTACAGTGAATCTCCAAAGATGGAGGCTTCCTGAGCGAACACTATCCCTGCAACTGCTCCACTTGCACCATTTCTGCGAGCGCTGGTTGGTCCACGGATGGGAATGGGAAGGAGGGGGTCCACGGCTGGTTGATTTTTTTTTGACAAACGGTACCTGTATTAAACCAAACAGCATACGAGTACAAGAGTACAAGACCATGGCCATACAAGCACCATCTAGAACCGTACATAGGGGACAGCTGTCCACACACATTTGCACAAAAGACCCTAAACAAAAATGAAATTACAACAAGGCCCTGTGGATCTTCTGCACTTTCTGGAAGCACCGCTCGCCGCCGACGTCTTCCTCCGCCATGACAGAAGCCATCGCCAGAGCAGGACGTCAGGGACCCCAAAACCAACAGGGACTCCATAGCACGAAGGCGTTGACATGAGCCGCAACAAGAAACCACAGAGAAAGCGTATCGGCCGGGGACGCACCCCGAGCTCCTGTGGTCGTGGAACCGCCCTCGTCGCCGACGAACAGCAAGAACCAAGAAGCAGTCCACCCACCCTACAACCGCCACCAGAACAGCCATCCCACTGCAGAGCATCACCGACACACAAACCTTACCAGGTTGAAGCGCCGGAGAGCAGACTCCTACACAGGAGCCATCCAGAACTGGAAGCAGCCTCAAACCAGTGAAGCAACCCCACGATTCCACCGACTCCTCCCTCACGGACCCCTCAACGGCGCCAGAGTGAGCGCTGTCAAGACGGGGACGAGGACGGAGGGACTTATTCCATGGTGGTGCCGCTGCCTCAACGCCACCACTGGACACCAACACCTAGATAAACTAGGACCTGTACACTCCGACCAGCAAGGATTCCACGGCCATCCCCACCTCGTAGCGCCGAAATGGACGCCGGAGATGAGGAAGACCGCAGATCCCGCCGGCGGAGACCCAGAGAACGAGTCGCCCTTTTTTTCGCCTCGCAACCCTGTAGCACGCGAATGGATAGGTGCGAAGCTTCGAGGGCTCTCCCACGGCTGGTTGATTTAGAGACGGGGATAGAGAGGCTCGACGGCAGTGTTCGTGGTCTTCCACGCCTGCAAAACGGTGCTGACATATGGGCCCGCCCCTGTACAGAGGCGTTTCCAGGCTTCCGCGGTGCGGATAGCCTCAGCATCCAAACATAGTATGGTTCTTGCCTTGTACAATAGCTGATACCCAAACCAAATGTTGTAAAATCATCCAAGTGTTGAGCACTTAATATTTTTTCGCGGGAATAATAGTTAGAAGCTTTTCATAATAACGGTAAAGAAATATTTAACATATATAGAAATGTTGTTTGTGATTTCATAAAAAAATCATGTCAATAGTGGATCGCATTTGTGAGATAAAAAACTAACAAATTCAAATTTTAGCGTTGTTCTTTGACAATCAACCTCCACTTAACGATGAACAATAAGGATAGGGGTGGATCTAGGCCCTTAGGTCGGGGATTATCTGACCTCGACAAAATTCTGCAATGTCTCAATCAAGTACTGTTCATCTCAAAGTTCGATCACATCATCCTGACTTGCTTCCCCCTGACAAAGATAGGAGATCTGCTGCTTAGGAATATTCAAAGAAAAAGAAAAAAGAAAAAGAAAGAAAGATAAAGAAAAGAGGGTAGAGGAAGGGGCAAGGAAATAAAGGCAATGGTTAAAGGGAAGGATATGTAAACAGTAATAATGAAATACAAAGGAAATAAAGATTCAAAATTTGAACCCGTTCCAACTTCTCTTCCAGTATTTTTTTTAAAAGGAAGGCAGCCAGCGGGACCCGCGGCCCATGATGGAACCGTTCTCCTCTGCGGAGGTCTCGTGCACGCGCCCTCAACGACCCGTTAAACAAACCGAGTTCGTGTTCAGTTACAAAAATCAAAATTTCAAAAAAATTTTCCAGCGCCTGCATGGAGATTTAAATCTAGACAAAATAAAAAACGCATTGTGACTGCTATCTGTAAATGGCGAGACGAATCTAATGAACCTAGCTAGGCTGTAATCAGGCGCTAAATTGCTACAGTAATGCTACAGTAAACAACCTCTAATGACGGATTAATTAGGCTCATTAGATTCGTCTCGCGATTTACAGACGAGTTCTGTAATTATTTTTGTAATTAGTCTATGTTTAGTACTTCAAATATAAAAAGATGTCTTTTCAAAATTTTCAACCAAACAGGGCGCGGAGCTCCCCCCGCTGCCAATATATCTCGCCACCACCGGCTGCCAGCCTGCCAGTCTGCCACCCCCCGTCTCCGTCTCCCCCAACGGGCTCCGCTACTGCTCGTCACGTCCCCTCCCACCTCCGCCTCCCGCGGCGCGGCTACCCGGCGGCGCGGCGGGTTCTTCGCCGGTACCTGAGGGGCGGCGGCTGCGGCGGCGGAGGCGCGCGCGCTCGGGCGGATGGCGCTGTTCCGGCGGCTGTTCTACCGGCGGCCGCCCGAGGGGCTCGTCGAGATCTCCGGCAACATCCTCGGTGCGTGCCCTTTCTCGCCCCGGCACTCGGTTAATCATGCTATTTTAGCTGGGTGTGTTTGTGCGAACCTGCTCGCTCGCTCGCGCTGGGCTTGGGCTTGTTGGACCTGTTCGCCGGGGGTTTCTTGGAAGTAACGCGCCCCACGGCACCGAGAATCCTGCCCGTACAAGCCACTCGTACGCGCTTGTTCTCGCTTTATTCGCCATTTCTCGAATGGGGAAAACCGTGAACAAATAAAAAAAGTGCGCGGGGTTTGATCTCGAGGCGCGGATTTGCTTGCAGAGTGGACATAGCTTTGCAAGACTTTGTGGCTTTGTGCCAGTGGGTTTGGTTCGTGCTTTGACTCGCGGAAAGGCCATTTGCTCAGCTTAGCTGTTGCTAAATTACGCGTTTGACCAAAATAGGGACACGGGATTGACCAGAGTAGTAGTTGGCTACCACGTCGCCATTGTCTCTTTCATATGAGCTACTATCACGTCTCCGTTCCGAAGTGAAACTGTCAAACTGTTTCAGTCGGGTCTGATTGTTTTTAGCACCAGTTAGTTCATGGGATTTAACATTTATCATACCAAATTAAGTTTTCCATGCTTTATCATGCGTAATCCAATCGTCCTATTGGAGAATGGATGGGATCAGATGCACATTTGCTTGCTTATGTGAAAATGACAACCTTTGAAGCTGAAATTCTCATATTCGTGCCAAATATGTACCTAAAGATGAAAGATCATGGCATTATCTGGTCTTATTGCGTTTGTGGGAAAGTGATTTTGTCAAATTGCTGAAATCAAGTGTTGCCAGGACATTGGTCAGGTCTTTTTCAGATGAACCCGTTATTCGGACTTCATCATGGCTTCTAGTGATTCTGATAAAAATAATTGCCCAAAGCTAGGTTCATTTCCCCCATTTGACATCCACCTGTGCAGCTTAGGTAGTAACTACTACATTTCCTTTTTTCAATTGCTCCAAATGATGTGAACTTTGTTCCCAGGTGCTTATGCAAACATTCACATACTACAACTTGTCATGCTTTGTACATTGTTTATAACCATAATACTGTTTAATAATAATAAAAATAACATTGCCTCTCGTTTACTGATGCTGACTCTTGATTGCTTCTTGCCAGTATTTGACCACTGCTTCTCCACGGATTTATTTGAAGAAGATGAGCTGATGCCATACATTGGAGGAATCTTAAAACAGTTACTTGGTCGCTACTCCATTGACTCATTCATGGTATTCAACTTTGAGGGAGGCAAGAAGCACAACCAAACTGCCAGCATTTTCTCTTATTATGACATGAGCGTAATGGGTTATCCACGTAACTATGAAGGATGCCCGTTGCTAACCATGGAGATGATTCACCATTTCCTGAGGTCTAGTGAAAGCTGGCTCACTTTAAGCCAGGACAATTTCCTGCTTATCCATTCGGAACATGGGGGGTGGCCAGTCCTTGCTTTTGCATTGGCAGCTCTACTGGTTTACCTCAAAAGGTGTACAAATGAGAGGAAGGCTTTGGAGATGGTCTGCAAACATGCACCAGCTGGGCTAGCTGAGCTATTCTCACCAATTGACCCAGTGCCTTCTCAGCTGAGATACTTGAAGTATGTATCAAAACGGCACAAATCACCAGAACTATGGCCTCCTGCTGACAGAATGCTGAATTTGAATTGTATAATAATCAGGAAGGTACCAAATTTTGACGGGCAAGGGGGATGTAGGCCTATATTCCGGATTTATGGCCTAGATCCCCTTGCGCCTAATGACAGAGCTACTAAAGTTCTCTTTTCGATCCCAAAGACAAGTGATTTTGTCCAGCTTTATACACAGGTATAATTTTGTTTGGTTATCAACTTATCATGAATTGCATATTGATCTTTACAGTATGTCTATGATGTTTGTCTATAATGCTTTGGCTCCATAGTTTAATGCTTAAAATTGTACCAATCTATTTGAAATACAGCTACAATCTTACAAATTTAATTCAACTTATTTTATACTGAATTATAGATAAGTCCAAACTTCAAAGCGCTTAATATTTATCTTTTGGTTATTTAATTTATCCGGCTCGCATTTCCTTTTACCATTTTGTAGAATAGGTTTATATTTGACTTAATAAAAGTATTCTTTTGGTATCTCAAGACATCTTCAAGCTTGAAGTGTTGAACTGAAAGAGTACTAACTGTTCTTGTTTGCAAATTCAGGAAGACTGTGAGATAATCAAGGTTAATGTTCATTGTCCTGTTCAAGGAGACATTGTAATTGAGTGCATCAGCCTGGATGAGGACTTGGAACATGAAGTTATGGTGTTCAGAACGATGTTTAGCACAGCTTTTATTGATGACAACTTGTTGGTACTCGATCGAGACCAGATTGACATTCTGTGGGACACAAAACATCGGTTTCCTGTAGACTTCAGAGTTGAGGTAGTTGGATAATTCTTGCATCAATTGCCTGCACCATTTCACCTTTGTATACAGTTACTCATATTTTTCCTGATAATTGCAGGCTATATTTTCTGATATGGACATGAGCACAACAATAGGCAAATCTGAGCTATCAAGTGAGGAGAAAGGAAGCCTTTCCAAGGTTGATGATGCCTTCAGTCATCTGGATTGGTCAAGCAAAAATGATCACATCACAAATCATGAATCAGACCAGAAGGGTTTACACAACGAACATGATGGCTTTGATGTGGTACCTCTAGAGGAAACAGAAACCAGCAACTCTGCGGCTGCACATAGCTTGCTGGACAGCAGATCAGTTCAGGTTCATCATACAGAACCTCCACATAACCATTCTTCTGCGACAAAGTTTGATGGTAGTGAGGATTATGCTGCCAATGCGCGTTCTTTACCAGAAGCAGAAGCTCCCGGACCAAACTCTCAAGGAGGTCAAATCTTCAAGGACACATCAGCACGTGATGAGCCAGAAGTGGATGACGCTAAGAATGAACTCAATTCAAAAATATCGCGAGATGCAGAAGCTGGAGGTGCTGCAGCTGCAGAGTTGTCTGACAACAATTCAGATGTGTTCCTGTCAGATTCACCCTCAAGCAGCCCTCCATCTAGCCCGCCAAAGTACGACGAAGATATCGTGGTAGCTGGGATGGTCGACACTCGATCACAACTGACTGAGCTGAAGATATAACGAGTTCGCGAATTGCTTCTGATGCGAATTGGGGCCCACCTGAACCAAGGATGAAGGATGATGGAGCTGCCGAAAATGTACTTACATAATACTGTTTGGGTGGGGGGGGGGATGGTTGGCCAGACCATAAGCATGTACAGTTCATTTACTCAAACATGTATGAAAGATCAAGATCTATCGAAATTTTGTTGAAAATGTGCGCGCGTAGCGGAGTAGAACATCAAATTCTTCCTATCTTTTATGGCATTATAGATGGTTCGGGGGTTGACGCGCAGCTGCTGCCTGCCCAGCAACGGATAACTACGGCGAGCTTGGCCAGCAGTAACGGCATGGAACCAGTCAGTGTTCCAGGTGAGAGTCTTTAACCAGTCGCATATGCCCTCGCGCCAACTTTTGTTCATCTCTGTGCTCTTTCCATCCATGTACTGTTAGAAGATAACGATAGAGGAGCCCTAATAAGTGGGATCCAGCTACGAAAGTGTCCATATTGCCCCTTACCATCATCCCAATCGAATCGAGCGCTCCTTCCTCTCCGCCGCCGTCTGGCGCCGCCTAGAGAGCACCGGATGCGCGCGCAGAAGGGGCGAGCGGTCAGCTTCGCATCGCGATCGCGTCGGCTGCCATGACGCATGCAGGCCCGTATCTAGGCACGTGCGGGCCGTGCGACCGCACAGGGCCCCCGAATTTGAAGGGCCCCCAAAATATTAGATATACATTAGATATAGTTATGTAAATACTTTAATTTAGTTGATTGTTGATCTAATTTGTGGCAAAATATGACCCAAATTGCTCCTAAAAGATAAATCATTGTAGGCGTATCACTTCCTTTTACATGGATGCTACTCAGGGTCACATGTGTGATCTCGAGTGGACCTATCACAGCACCACAACCTCTCCAGGATTCCATATTTTGAACCTAAAATCGGCCTAATAAACCAGGCCCCTCAATGCTTTGTTGCTAGAACAAACTTTTTTTTGGAAAAATTTTTGTTGCTCAAACAATAACAATTGTTCCAGCAATAAAAGAAATTATTCCGGAACAAAAAAAATAGTTATTAGACCTTTTGTGATGATTTAACTGCCAGTCACACGTGTGACTTCTAACATTTGTGCTTTCACACAGCACATCGCGCTTGCCGGCTGCTATCGCTTGGTATTTGCTATCCTGCACTAGGCCACTAGGGCCCAGTCTATTGTTTCGCACAGGGCCCTCGAATTTGCCGGTACGGCCCTGGACGCATGCGTCTACGGCTGCACCCCCCGTCCCCCCCCCCGGCTTGAACACCGCACTTGATAATTTTGCATCAGGAAACGACCGAAGAAATATCTTTTTATGAGAAGCAATGAATAATATGGAGTGCAAATATAAGGTAATCAAATTAATTCTGGAAGTACAAATAAATATACTTAGTGTTTTAGTCTACATTATTACCCGATAATTATCCAACATTTTAAATTAAAAGATATTGTTTTCGCTTTAAAAAAGAAAATAGCGTACCTATGTCATAATATTTTATATAAGGTTTTGACTCTAGAGGTATATAAGGTTTTGACTCTAGAGGGGCGTTGCAACAAGTTATCCAGAGGTCCTCCAATGGGCTGGCACTGCGAGTCGGACCGGACGCTTGCGGACCTTCTCCTGCGAATGGAGAGGGACGACGACGAGGAGGCCCGGAGGGTGCGCGATGCCCTGGCCCAGGAGGTCGCCCGCCTTCGGACGGCGCGCGAAGCGGCGGAGCGGACGAGCCAAAGGCTGCGCGGGGAGCGAAATACTCTCCGCGAGGAGCGCGACTCCGCCCGCCGGGACTTAGGTCTCCCGGCAGCACGTCGCGGGTTGGTGTCTTTTCCGCCTTCGGAAATTTTCTTCCTGCGCAGCTGTTGACGCTTTGGTTGCAGACGTCCGGGCGCGGAACTTGGAACTCCTCGGGGAGGTCGAGCGCGGCCGGGATCGTTTGGAGGAAACGGAGGCCGTCGTGGCCAAAATCTCCAGAGAGAACTCCGGGCTCCGCCAGCAACTGGAAACGGCTACCACTACCCTCTCCAGACTAGCGGAGAAAGACGCGGAGCCCTTGCGAAAAGAGGATGGGGCCTCGCAGGGTGTGGAGGCAGAGGTCGCTGAGTCCGATGACACGGATACGGACACCGACGAGGACGAGGAAGCGGTGGCGGCGCGGTGGAACAACGGTCTAGGTGAGCCACCCATCATATTCTCTCAGCCCCACAATTGGGGAACCCTGTTCTGGGTTGGATGGATCCCTGGATTTGGGGAAGGGCTGCAACGGGCCCCGCATCGCCGGTGCTGCCGCCGATCCGATCAAAGGTGGAAATTAAGGGTGGTCAGGGTTTTGGATCTGGGGGGGCGAGATAGCCTTTGGCCTAAGCTGAACGTTTCACATCTCATCGATTTGTTTACCTTCTACTAGCCTGAAATTACGTAAATTATGTTTTACTAGCTGCCAAGTTGGGGTGTGGTGGGGTGATCTTGGCGCTAGTTGAGACGAACACTGGCTTCGCCATTTTCATGTACGATGGGATAAAGCTCCTTGAAAAAGATGCCCTTCAGGTATCTGTTTGACTATAACATTATGACTTTGGTTCCTCTTGGTGCCATTTTTTTCTAGCTAGCTAATGTTTTAATATTCTCTATGCCGTGCAGAATATCTGGGTAGAGTTTGCGGATCATACTGTGGCACAAAGAGTTAGTTCCCCTTTATCCCCCTGATTCTAATTTTTTTTAGTAAGGTGCTGGACTGCTGGGTATGGTTGCCCGATCTTTTATTGCACATTGCCCCAGTTTTGAAAACTTGTTTGCTATGTTTTTAAAGCGGTAAGGCAAGGCGAGGCGCTTGGCCCCCTTTCGATCGCCTAGGTGACGCCTAGGCGTGCGTAAGGCGAGGTGGGGCGATGCATGCTGCTCTGAGAAATATGCCATTCTTGTTTAAAAGGCAAGGGAAGGGTGCACAATTTAAAACATGAGCACACAATTAGAGGTTGAAATAGGGTAGAAAAGTAGTCATATCTTTTCAATATGTTTATGCTCAAATTAACCGATCAGCGTTGTTCCATGATTTATGTTTGCCAGTTTTATTTATCTTTGTATCTATTTGGTCATTGGCTGTTTATTAATTTAATGGATTCCAAAACCCATTTTATTCCTCAATAAAGCTGTTAGGGAAGTATATATGATTCTATTTCACTATGCATGCATTTTTGAAAACTAGTTTCCTAAAAGACCATGATGTGTGTGAAGAAGAGGTCCACAATACATGTGTACAATGTCAAGGACGTCGGATCCTAGGATAGCTGGACCTCGGCTACGCAATTCGTAGCCGCGATCCGTCTTCTCCGGCGAGGTTTTCCCCCTGCGCCGCAGGCTTGTTTTTGAGAGGGAGGAGGTAGAGTTTAGAGATAATAATCTTGCTTAAACTTCCCAGAGTCACGATTACAATTTATATGGCCACAAGCCCACAACCGAATAGGAGAGTCCTTCCTTGATTCTAGGATCTAAACTGATAACAAATCTTATTTCCTTAATCTAGCCACTAGGAGTCGTCTGGTCCTCGCCGTCCCGATCCACGCGTGCCGCAGCCCGGCGTACGTCGCGTGCGCGCCTACGCCTGGTGTACGTCTGACCGTACATGACATCTCTCCCCCCCTCGAGGTCCAGCTCGTCCTCGAGCTGAAAGTCCGGGTAGGCCGCCCGAAAACCATCGAGTTCTTCCCATGAAGCAGAATCCGCCGGCTCACCGCGCCAGTGGACGAGGACCTGGCGAACGCCTCGCGCCAAGCGAGCACGCTCGACCCGGAGAGGCTCCGGAACCACCGCACCGTGGTGGATAACAGGGAGCGCTGGAGGGGACGCCGGCGGTTTACCGACGAACTTCTTGAGCACTCCCACGTGGAACACATCATGTAGACGAGCACCTTGGGGAAGCGCCAGGCGAACTGCTACCTCGTTGATGAGTTCGACGACGCGGTAGGGCCCGACGTAGCGGGGCTTCAGTTTGCCCTTAGCAGTACGGGGCAAAGAAGCAGCGGCTCGCTGACGAAGCCGAAGGAGCGCCCAGTCGCCCACTTGATAGGATACCGGCCGGTGCTGGCGGTCGTAGTAGAGCTTTTGAACCGCCTGGGCCTGCTCGAGGCGATAGCGGACGTCGGTGAGGAACGCCTCGCGGGCCTCCATCTCCTGGGCAACCGCATCAACCCTCGTATCACCCGGTTCATACGAACGGATGGAGGGCGGGTCGCGGCCATAGACCACACGGAACGGCGTCTCGTGGAGCGATGTCTGGTAGGCCGTGTTGTAGACGTACTCCGCCCACGGCAGCCAGCACAGCCACTGTCGGGGACGATCGCCGGTGAAGCAGCGCAGATACATGATGATGACTCGGTTGGCTGCTTCGGTCTGGCCGTCAGACTGGGGGTGGAACGCCGACGTCATGTGTAGCTTCGTGCCCACGAGGCGCATGAGCTCGCGCCAGAACGTAGAGGTGAAGACCGGGTCGCGGTCCGACACGATCGACTGGGGAACGCCGTGTAGTCGAACAATGTCGGCGAAGAAGGCCTGGGCAACTGACTCCGCGGTGTAGGGGTGCGCCAAAGGTATGAAGTGGGCGTACTTGCTGAAGCGGTCCACAACGGACAGGATGACCGTCTTGCCATGCACCCGTGGAAGCGCCTCGACGAAGTCGATGCCGATGTCCGCCCAGACGCTGGCGGGGACGGGTAGAGGCTGCAGTAGCCCTGTAGGGTGCATGTGCTCAGACTTGTACCTCTGACAAGTCGCACAGGCCCGCACGAAGTCCTGCACGTGCCGTCGCATGTTGGGGAAGTGGAAGTCGCGACGAAGTCGGTGCAGCGTGCGGTGGACGCCCTCGTGGCCGTCATCGTGTACCGCGGTCACGATCTCTTGCAAGAGAGGGGAGGCCGGCGGTATGTACAAGCGGCCGTCGTAGGCGACCATATCGTCGATCACCGCCCATGGCGCGGCGCGGTTGCCCGCGCGAACCTCGTCGTGGATGGCCACCAAGGCCGGATCCGTAGCTTGGGCGTGGCGAAGGCGTGCGATGAAGTCGAAGCGCGGCGCCGAAATTGCCAGTAGGCCGCCGTCGTCGCCGTCACGGCGGGAGAGCGCGTCAGCCACCGTGTTCGACGCGCCCGACTTTTACTCCACCGAGAAGTCGAACCCCAAGAGCTTGCCGACCCAATGATGCTGAGGGATCGTGGTCAAGCGCCGGTCGAGTAGATACTTGAGGCTGTAATGGTCAGTCTTGACGATGAAACGACGGCCCCAAAGGTACGGACGCCAGTGCCGCACTGCCTGGACAAGGCCAATAAGCTCGCGCTCATACGCCGCGAGGGAACGGTGACGGGGAGCAACGGGCCGGCTGAAGAACGCGACCGGATGGCCGTCCTGGACGAGCACCGCGCCAAACCCATGCGACGAGGCGTCGCATTCAACGATGAAGTTCTTGGCGAAGTCTGGCATGGCGAGTACTGGTGCGCTGGTGACCGCGGCCTTTAGCGCAGTGAACGTCGCGGTCGCCGCCTCGTCCCAGGAGAAGCCGTCCTTTTTGAGGAGAGCTGTGAGTGGCGCAGCGACGGTGCCGTAGTTGTGGACGAATTTGCGGTAGTACCCCGCCAAGCCGAGGAAGCCCCGGACCGCCCGAGCTGAGCGCGGCGTTGGCCAGTCGAGGATGGCCTGCACCTTGGCCGGATCCATCGCCACGCCCGCCGCAGAGATGACATGCCCCAAGTATGCGACGGAGGAAACGCCGAAATCGCACTTGCTGCGCTTGACGAAAAGCTGGTGCCGCCGCAGCTCGGAAAGGACGGCGCGGAGGTGACGAAGATGATCCGCCCAAGTCTTGCTGTATATCAAAATATCGTCAAAAAACACAAGAACAAAACGACGAAGAAAGGGCCGGAGTACATCGTTCATGAGCGCCTGGAACGTCGCTGGGGCGTTGCAAAGCCCGAACGGCATCACCAGGAACTCGTAGAGGCCGTCGTGGGTGCGGAACGCGGTTTTGTGCACATCTTCCGGCCGCATCCGCACTTGGTGGTACCCGGACCGTAAGTCCAGCTTGGTGAAGAACCGCGCCCCATGGAGCTCATCGAGTAGCTCTTCGACCACGGGGATAGGGAACACGTCCTTTATGGTGAGCGCGTTCAGGGCGCGGTAGTCGACGCAGAACCTCCACGACCCGTCCGGCTTCATGACGAGGATGACTGGCGAGGAGAACGGCGAGTCGCTGCGGCGGACGATGCCCTGTGCGATCATGGCCGCGCACTGTCGCTCCAGTTCATCCTTGTGGGCCGCCGGGTACCGGTACGGGCGAACGGCGACTGGTGGCGCGTCCGGCTTGAGAGTGATGCGGTGGTCGTGGGCGCGCTGGGGGGCAGCCCCGTAGGCTCGGCGAAGACATCCCCAAAGTTGTCAAGGAGCTCGTCGAGGAGGGGCGCGCTGGCGGCCGAGGCGACGAGGGTAGGCGTGTTGGGTAACTCCAGGCCGGACCAGCTGATGGCGCGCCCCCGGTGCTGGAACGATAGCCGACGCGCAGCGAGGTCCCACACGATGGGGCCCAGGGCTGCCAGCCAACGAGTGCCCAAAACCACGTCGTAGCCCGCCAGTGGCATGACGAAGAGGTCCGCCGGAAAGGAGTCGCCGCCGATGAGCAGCGGTGCGGCGCGGATGACTCCGATGCACGTGACGCGCTCGCCGTTGGCGACCATGGCCGTGAGGCGTGGACGCTGCTGAAGGGGGAGGCCGGAGCGCTGCGCGGCCGCCTCCGATATGAAGTTGTGCGTGCTGCCGGAGTCCAGGAGGGCGACGAGCGCTGCGGCGCCCAGCACGACCTCGAGCTGCATGGTGTCAGCGAAGGAAACTCCTGCTAGGGCTTGCAGGGAGAAGACCGGTGCGTTCTCCGGTCCGCAATCCTCAGCGGTGGCCGGTAGTTCGTCGTCGTCCTCGTCCTCAATGCCTTCCAGGAGGAACAACCGCTGGCAGACACGGTTGTGTCCCCGGGAGTACTTCTCGTCGCAGTTGTAGCAGAGACCCTTGCGACGACGCTCCTCCTGCTCCGCCTGAGTGAGGCGCTTGATCTGGCGGCCCTCGACGGTGATCGTCGCGGGGGCAGCCGGCTTGGGAGCCTGCGGTGCCGGCAAGGCGTGGCGTGGAGCCGGCACAGGAAGCAGTGGCGGCCGGGGCGCAGGCTTGGTCACCGGCGTGGAGTACTGCTCGCGCAACTCGAATTGCCGGGCCAAACTCATGGCGGCGTCTAGGGTTTGCGGGTTCTGAATGCGGACATCGAGGCTGAGCGGCGGCATGAGGCCCCCAGTGAACAGCTGAACGCGCTGTTCTTCCAGGAGGGGACCCGCGCGGGCGAGGAGCGCCTGGAAGCGGTCCATGTAGTCCGCCACCGTGCCGGTGCGGCGGCACTCGGCTAGCTCAGCCAAGGGAGCGGAGCGCAGGGGCGGTCCGTAGCGGAGGTTCAGCAGCTCCTTGAAGCGGCGCCACGTCGGGGTCCCCATGTCCGTTTGGATCTGCATGTACCACAGTTGCGCCCCATCTTCGAGGTTGTAGGACGCCATCCACACCTTTTCCTCCTCCATGATCCGCTGCTGGTGGAAGAAGGATTCACAGCGGTTGATGAAGATGAGCGGATCGGTCTTGCCGTCGTAGCGTGGGAAGTCCATCTTGTGGAACTTCGGTGGCCGATCGTTGTGATGTTCGCTGAAGGTCTGCTTGTTGTTGGAGCCCTGCGACCGGTCGGCCGCGAGATCGGCGATGGCCTTGGCGTTGGCCTCCGCAGTGGCCTTGAGGGCTTTGACGGACTCGACCAGGGACGCCACGGTAGTCTTGAGATCGTCACCTTGGTCGCCCATGGCGGCGGCGCAAGACGCAGCGGATGAGGACGACGGAGATGGCGGCGTTGCGGCAGGTGGTGGTGAGGGCTGTGGAGAGGGAGAGGATCGCCTAGATCGTGATACCAGGTTGTCAAGGACGTCGGATCCTAGGATAGCTGGACCTCGGCTACGCAATTCGTAGCCGCGATCCGTCTTCTCCGGCGAGGTTTTCCCCCTGCGCCGCAGGCTTGTTTTTGAGAGGGAGGAGGTAGAGTTTAGAGATAATAATCTTGCTTAAACTTCCCAGAGTCACGATTACAATTTATATGGCCACAAGCCCACAACCGAATAGGAGAGTCCTTCCTTGATTCTAGGATCTAAACTGATAACAAATCTTATTTCCTTAATCTAGCCACTAGGAGTCGTCTGGTCCTCGCCGTCCCGATCCACGCGTGCCGCAGCCCGGCGTACGTCGCGTGCGCGCCTACGCCTGGTGTACGTCTGACCGTACATGACATGTACAAATTGGTGATACCTAGGCAGTATTGACATATGTCAATTTTCTGCTTGCTAGGGTTTATTCGAGACCTTACTTTGTGATGGTATTAATACTACCACTATGGCCAATTTTCAAAATACATTGCATTAGCTTAGTACATGAACTTAATTCTGATTTACACTCTTATTGAGCACTTGAACAAGACTTTATCATTATGGTTGCAGGCGGAGCCTCGTGGAGGCGATACGGGGCATCGGCCCCCCTTTGGTTTGAAAAGTTTGAACGCCATGTTTGCCAGCTGCTGCTCACAGAGGAATGCTAGGACGTAGCACAAACAGCAGAAGGCTGCAGCTAGAGTAGACATGAAAGTAGTAGTACGTACTAGTATAGTGCATCACAGATGGAGTATATATTGAGATGTACTACTCTCATATATATTTTGTTAATTCCTAAACTGACTAAGCTTTGCTAGATAGTTTATTTTGAGGTGAGAACTCAGCCGTCATCACTACTGTACTAAGATATACTAGATGGCATCACCGAGCTTGACTGTTGCCCCTACGGCGAGGAGTTTCTCATCACATATTGGCTCCTTATAGCCTTCGTGATTCAGGCCCCCCTTGATTCTAGTTCATGCTCCGCCACTGATTATGGTTGATGCATGTAGTTACACACACCCAGTCGTGGCATAACAGGCTTTTGTTTGTTTGTTTCTTTAACAGACTGTTTGGCTGTTAGAATTTCGTCCCTTTGATCCCAAGGTCAGCGCCATTAATTCTAATAGTGTTAGTGATGAGCTCGCTGATATGATCAGAAAGCGTATTGAACCAGGACAAAAATTAGCTGTTGAAAATAAGGTTATCAAGAAGTCATACAGAATAGCATGGTTAGTGTACAGCTCTTCCCTTGTCTGCTTAATTCTATGGACCATTTTGAGGACCTTTTCTATTTTCAGGAAATATCTTGCCTGTGTGGTGATACTGTGGAGGAGTTGATGTGGGGCTTGAAGGTTCAGATGCCATATTTATTGCCTGCAGAAAAATCTATGTTGGATGAAAAGGATTGCTTCCCAATGAGTAAAGGAATGAAACAGCTTCTAAATAGCTATAGCTTTATATTGGAACCAAAAGATATGAAGGTGAGCCAGTCCTTTCTCACATGTCTGTTGAAATGACTTCTGCTATCCTGCTCCCTGTGTACTTCAAGCCTTAAATTCACTATTTTGATGTAATATTGTTAAGCAGAATTTTGCCATTATCTCTTTTTTTGTAACATTTTTTTCTGTACTCCTTTTATGCAGGTTACTAGACATATTATTAACTTGGCAGGTATGGTGCGTGAGTGTGATCGTTGTGTGAAGAAACATGATTACTCCTTGCGGAGTGCTGCTGAGCACCTAAAGAGAATATCTCACATTGACACTAAGGAATGGGATTTAATGAAACTTGCAACTGCACTGAAGATGATATGTTACCCTGAAGAAAAAACTGTAGCAGCTTCATTGGTAAACTGTAATATTTTGTGAATGTCCATGCATTTTGATGGAAGTTTATTGTTTAACTAATGCCAGTGTGCTTCTCTTAGCTGTTTTCAAAACGTGTTCTGCTGAAGCTAAAGAAGGATGCACCTAAATATGAGGGCAAGATATTGAAGGAGCCCCTCTTGATCGTGTATAAAGGAATGTACTTGGCCCGTCGTACTAGATCCAGTGCCCTTCGGAAATTGAGCCGTTTGCTGGGACAAAGGGAAATAATTCAAGAAGTCGTTGCTCAACTTACAGATTGCAACGAAAGTCTTTGGGCGGAATGCAATAAAAGACAGGTATTGCCCCCACCCCCTCCCCAAACACACATGCACGTGCGCACAAGGACACAACAGAAACAGAAAGGGCCACAGGTCAGGCACACGATTAAACCAAATAGGAAATAAGTACACGTCCTGAGAGTCTTGCAGCTAGCATGTTTCATTTACTCTGTGAAAGTTTAGCCTTCTTTGTTCCATTCTGTTGTGAAAAATGAATCAATGGTTCTTCTGTTGTCACAGAATCCACCAACTCCTGCACCAGCTGATGTGCTCGGGAGATATACTTGTATTTCCAGCCATCAACTTCATAAGACGAATGAACCTGGCATCTTATCTATGCATATGCATCCATCAAAGGTTTGGTTTGATACAAGGCCTTATTTTGAATATTTTCTTTGGTTTGCGCTTAACCTCTTAGATTGCACATTGTTCTCACTATACTCGTGGCTTTCACATTTTTGCATTGTTACAGGTCCTAAGGCTTCACATTGTTATAATAGCACATCACTTTATCTCTCTGTGATGGATTATATCCACATATATTACTTGTTCCTCTCTATTGTCCTTTTGTTCGATGCTGAGAATAAAATTTTTGCGCTACATTTCATTTTTAGCAGCTCATCTCAGTGCTATATGTTGGTCTTTGAACATATTTTACATTCTCTTATTGTCTGAAACTCGCAGCGATAGCTCAGGTGGTGTCGCTTGTCGTGGTCGTGCCCACTAGCCGGGCTCCGAACCCCGGTCTCGCACAAAAAAATCCCCTCGTTGTGCTCGCTGGCTTCTGCTGCGGTGCTAGCCAGCCGGCTACGGTGCTAGCACTAGCACCGGCCCGTGTTGCGGTGTCGCCGGCCCAAGTCAGCTTGGTCCTTTGGGCGTGGGCTAGGGTTCGGGGGGTTTTTTGGGCCGGTTGCCTGGATCTTCTTCTCAGTGCAATGCCGTAGGGGTGGATGTTCCCCTACCGGTCCAGTTTTTTTTGGTTGTTGTCGTTGCTTATTCCATGAGTGAATATGCTTGGACAGCTTGATTTCTCATGTGGCACCCACTATAAATAAGCACCTTTTGACAAGAATTTGCTCTACGTGGGTGTTCTAACAACACTTTTCTTGTCATTTTGTTTGCCCCCCTTAGGTCAAATTTGGATTATGGTTGTCATTTTGTCATTTGGTTCTTGATGGGGTCCATTCCCATGTTAAGGAAGGCCTGAGCTTATGCTTGAATCTTGAGGCTAAACCTTTGTTAGAAAATGCTGAGTTCTTGATCTGAGTATTGATATAGTTTTTTTTCTGGAATCTCTGCGAGTTTCAACTTTTGTGGTGAGAATCTGCAAGAGATTTTTGATATCTTCTTTTACTTGATGATTCTTGTCATGGATCAACAGGACGTTGTTGCCACTGGGGGTATTGATACCAATGCAGTATTCTTTGATCGGCCGTCTGGTCAAATTTTGTGCACGCTTACTGGTCACTCGAAGAAGGTATTTCCCCATGTGATTTTGGCATACTTTTTGTATGCTTCAAATGTATATTATAACATATAAGAACATTCAGTTACACAGATAACCAATTTGAAATTTGTTAATGGGGATGGACTCTTCATAACTGGATCAGCAGATAAGGTATGTATGGTTATTTTCTGTTGCAACCTTAAACAAATATTATGTCATTGATATCTTCTGCCTTTCTTGACCAACTGAACTTTTTATGTTTTCAATTTGAAACAAAAATAAAGTCTTAAGCTCCTAGATTGCACGGATATGTGTTATAGTATCAGAGTGATGTGCATATGCCGTATGTGGATATCTTTATTTTTTGAGAAACCTCAACGTGGATTCCGGTCGGAGACGACAGCCATGGCACCGTGCCTTGGCCGGCAGCGCGGCGAGGGGCTCTCGCCGGCGGTGAGGCTAGCCAGCAGTAGGGTAGGGCGGCGCGACGGCCGGGGCAGCAGGGCGGAGCCAGCGCATAGCAACGCGGTGCAGGGACGCGCGCGTGCAGCTCGCAACGAGCAACAGCATGGCGACGGCGGTGACACCATGAATCGAGCGCGGAAACTCGCGGAACGCGCAAGAACGAGGAGAGCATGAGCATTAGTGCCTCACCTAGCTTCGATTTGAGCCGCTGGACGAAGAAAATGGTGGTCGGGGCTAGGAGTTCGACATCGAGTTGGAGCTCGATGGCCATGGATGGCCATCGCCCGGAGAATCCTCATTTCCCGGCCGTGCGACGGTCGGAGCTCGTGTTAGAGGGACTGAGGAGGGAGCTAGGGAGGTGAGGGGGCTGTGGTTGGCGGCGATTTGAAGATGGTGGAGCGGAGGCCGGGGATTGGGCCGGAGGACGCGAGCTGCTCGAGCTCGTTCGAGCTCTGCTCGAGGAAGAAGGAGGCCGGGGAGCTGAGCGTGAGAGAGAGGGGAAAAATATCAGGTGGCCGACTCGGGATAGGGACGAGGATGTTCGACGCCGGGGATGGCCGACGCGTGGCGTCGCACGCCGGCGACGATGCTCGACGCGCGGCAACCGGCGCAACCGGTCTGACCGGCCGGTCATACCGGTCGGAACCTGGGACGTTACACAGCGGCGACAAGGTGCAACCAGAGCTGGGACTTGGGCCGTGCCGGCCTGGCCCGGCCCTCTCGTGCCTCGTGCTGTGTCGGGTCTAGATTTTTAGGCACGATCGGCACATCATGCCGTGCCGTGCTGGCACGACAAGTCTATTATCAAGCCCAAGCACGGCCTATGGCACGCCTTCGTGCCGTGCCGGCCCAAGCACGGCCCTCCGTACACTTGCAATTGGATCTATATGCATCGATACAGAAATATTACTATTGCAATTACATAAACTATCGATGTTATGAAAATTACATGATTTTTTGAATGAATAATATTTTTTTCATTATTGCTGTTAATTAGAAAGGAAGATTAACCGGGATGACTATACATCGCCCGAGCGATGAAATCGCTTCCCATCACCTGAAGAGGTACAGATGGGCCGGGCGACGTGAGATTATTTGGCTCAACTAATAAATATTTAACAACCCACTAATCTCATGTCGCGCGCGCTATTGGATTTGCTTGCCAAATGCTAGTGTCGTTGGAATTCTGAAGTAGCGTAAGCTTGGCCCGAATGCATGGGCACATGCAAGTTGCATCCAAAGTTGCAAAGAGAGTCGCACCTTATTTCTTATTCTTTCTTTTATGTTTCTATTCAATTCCATCTTATTTTTGCATTTTTATTTCCAGTCCTCCTTGATAATTTTTCGTAATATGTTTCTTATTTGTCTTCTCTTTTAATTTATTTACTTTATGTATTCTTTTTTCTTTGCTTTTCTCCCCTCTATTCTTTCTTATATTCATTTCCACTTATTGTTCTTTGCTTTTTCTCCGCTGTAAATTAATAATTTGTAGTCATATCGTACTATGAATAGATCTAGTTGCATATGGTTGCATGCAAAGCTGTTTGAGTGGGTATCTGCATGCTACATGCGCATGCATGCTAACCGACGTACCTTTTCTGTCTTTTTGTTTGTTTCTTTTTCCTTAGTTTTTCTTTTATACTAATTTTTTTCCTATCCATTTTTAGTATTTATTTGCAATGCTCCGGTTGATATTTCTTTTTCATTTCATTTTGTATGTTGCTTATTTTTTATTCCTTCTAATATTTTCATTCATTATTCTCTATTTTCTTTTTTTTTTCTATAGACTAAGTCTATGGGTACTATAGTCTATAAATATAGTGATGCTTCATGTAAAATTATTTATCTGCGTGTAACTAATTTATATTCCATACTTACTCATTTGGTACGCATATATGCTTGTACTTCTTCATGCAAAATTATCTATCTGCGTGCAACTAATTTGTTCGCAATGTCAAATTATTTGTTCGCTTTGTAGATTAAATTGTTCCGTGACGTTGATCCATTTGTTCGCGATATTCATTTTCCATTATTTATCATATACAATCAAATGTTCACGATGTTTAATATTTTGTTCGTAGTACATTATTATTTGTTCGTAATGTTTATTTTTTTGTTCGTAGAAAATAATTATTTGTTCGTGGTGTTAAAGTATTTGTTCTCAATAGTTGAAAGTAATTATTTAGTACTAACAAATATTTTTAAATAATATTGTGCAAATATAGCGAAGTGTGGTTTTGTTTCGAAGATCTTATCATAAAAAGATAATAGTATGATCGAAATTTAATTTGGATACAGAGTTTAAGATTTATAGATTTTTTTAATGTGAACTCCCTTTGCATGTGGGTGATACCATCGATTTGTCTCACCTGCATGTGCGTGGAACCGTCCAAAAGGAAAGCAATATGCTTCAAAATCGGACTACTGGTTGATGAGTCAAAATCGGAATTTACTAATTTGCGTGGAATAAATCACGGTAATGGGCCTAATATTCGGCCCAATAGCACTGGCGACGGCTGGGGCTACTGTCGCCTGTAGCGACACCTAGCCGCGCCCAAGATTAACTGTCATAATAGAATAAGGGCTACATAATGGCCGATGGGCTGTTTTCGTGCCGTGCCGGCCCAAGCATGGCCCAAAATGCGGGTCGTGTCATACAGCCCGTCGTGCTGGGATCCTAGGCACAACACGACCCTCGTGTTTGTGTCGTGCCGGCACAGCCCAAAATATTTCGTGCCGTGCCGTGCTTTGGGTCGTGCCAAATGATCGTGTCGCGGCCCACCCAAAAATGGCACGGTCCAAGTCCCAGCTCTATGCAGGACCAAGGGTGCGAGGTGTAGCAGAGTCTTTGACGTAGGCAAACAGCTCCGCATTGATATGCCCACTTACAAGCGGGACCCACCTAATCTGTTGTCCGCACTAGCGCCAGCGTGGCAAAACAGCTTTGCAAAACCATCGTGGGGGGTTATTTGAACGGTTTTGCAAAGGTGAGGGGGTTAAATACTTGGTTTTGTAGGTCAGGGGGTGAAGTAGTCAGGTTATAATAGGGGAGGGGGTTTAGACTTTTTTTTTAATTTAAATTGAATTGATTTCCTGTCATTTTTTCCATATGGGATTAATCCTTAACATTTGGTGTTACAAACAACTTGTGCAAAATAAATAAGGGCCCTTGGATTCCTTAATTTTAGAGGAATTGGAATTTACTTAATTAATAAATTAGGATATTTGGTTTGAAATTTAGATTCCACACTTTACTTAAATTTAGATGGGAAATGGATTCTATAGATCATGTTTGTACTCTCCAACTTAAGTAAAGTTATAAAAACTACTTATCTCAAATATGTGCCTAAACTATAATAAATCCAATTCCAAGAGTCTAAACGGGGCCTAAGGCCAATCTCAGTGGGAGTGTCATAAGAGCGTCATGAATATTAAATTTGCTAACATGTACCAATAGTATGAGGAGAGAGAAGAGATGAGTGTTATGAAATGTGAGAGGAGTATTATGAAATATGAGAGGAGTGTCATCACCATGACACTCCACTTGCACAATTCTTAAAATTTCAGTCTAGGTAACTATATCGATCAACTAAGACAACTTCAGGATCAACTGGGGAGCTGGCAAGGTCGTCATAGAGTACCGTTCGGTCTCCACAAGCTGGACTGACGAACGATGAGAAGAGGCGATCCGCAGTGGTGCCCCAGGATGGTGAGTACCAAGCTATTTTGGAATCATTTAGCGTTGGTAATCCTGTCATAAATATGGCTGCGGTGTCTGATATAGAACATCTCGTTGTGGCGATTACAGAGGACAGAACACCGCTGCATGCTGCTGGCGCGGTGATGCTGGCGCCGTCTCTGCCGTACGCTACCGAGGGCAGCCAGGGGAGGGCAGCAGCTTCAGCTGGGAAGCAGGCCCCCTTGACGTCCACCAACACGCGATCGCCGGTCGTGACACCTGCAGCGGCGCATTTGGACGGTAAGCACCAGGCTTCCATGATTGATAATCCAGCTGCTACCGCACCTGACTCTTCAAATGTTGCAGCCTTGCTGCCGGCCTCACATAGCAGCCACACAGCATCTTTGGTGGCTTCCGCATCGGGCGACGCCTCAGGATCTGTCAGTGAGGGGGTGAGGACTCCATCTAAGGCTATCCAGTCACCACAGATAGCATCACCAAGGACCCGGGCTGCAGTTGCTACTCCAACAGCAGGTAACTCGCCCGACCCCTCAGACTCACAGTCTGGTTCAGTTTTTATAAACGGCAAACGCAGGAGCGCTCGAGCTGGTAACTCGTATAATGCAGATGGCATTTCTGCAGCTGACGAGCCAGTTATGGACAAGGCAATGAGACGCACCGCTGCAAAAAATCTGAACCCCCAGGCGACCCCATGCAAGAGCACAGGAATCAGCTCTCCTGCAGGTACCCCTCCTTCTCTTTTATTTGGCAAGCTTTCCGAAGAAATTTGTTCCAATAAATTAAAATCAATTGGTATCTCGTTGGGGGGCAGCAGTACAGTTGTTAACTTTTCCTTTAATGCTCTAAAAAGAATTGAGATTGACAGATCCTCTGTACAGCAACATAGAAGCGGAGCAGATCGGGTTAAGAGAGATGAGAATCTGTTTGACACAAGTGATGAGAAAGACGCGTTTCAAGATGACGCGCTCTTAACCCACTTGGTCAAGGATTTAACAGATACAGACTTCGATGATTCGGAACTGATCACAAAAATTTGTGATCTCAAGGTATCCGGACGAAAGTCGAAGTCTTTTATTAAAAAAGACAAGGCCCGTAAGAGGGCTCACAAGCGATATAATAGTGTTTCCCCATGAGAGGATTCTACTGGAATAGCAGAGGTCTTTCAGACTTGGCTAAATATCGCTACATTTCAGAGGCAATTAAGGAACACAATCTCGACTATGTGGCTGTCATGGAAACCAGAAAGAGGGACATGTCCAGAGCGAATCTGAATCGCCTGTCGGGAGGTGCAGATTTTACCTGGCACTGTCTTCCCCAGAAAGAGGGACATGTCCAGAGCGAATCTGAATCGCCTGTCGGGAGGTGCAGATTTTACCTGGCACTGTCTTCCCCCCAGAGGGCGGTCAGGCGGCATACTATTGGGAATAAATTCAGCGGTTCTAGATTTAAGCTTTATAGCGGAAGGGGAATTTTTCATAAAATTCCATCTTCGCAATAAGAGCGACGATTTCAAATGGATTCTAATGGCCCGGCTCAAGATGACTTTAAACCAGCATTTTTAGCAGAACTAGTTCGAACCTGCCAGCAGAACCCTTTGCCAACCTTGATAGGGGGTGACTTTAACATAACTAGAACTTTCGGCGCGCAATGCGCGCCCTACTATTTGAACAATCAAATCCAGCAATAGAATCAAAATAATATTTAAGACAACATAAATTCTTCACCCTTTACTATCATAAGGTAATTAAAAGGCTCCTATTGTCATCATCATTTGACAAACAGACTTACCCTAAACACTTTGTGTGCCCTATCATGACAACAACATTAGAAATTGTGATACTGGAACATGATAGGTTCTATATTTTATTAAACACAGTATATTTAATTCAATATTGTTCAGGTTGGGTATATACATTTGATAATTAGCATATCAACTCTTGTGAGCCGAGTAAATCCAGCATACATAGATAGGATGAGATCAACTCAACTTGTGCGGCCACACACAATCCTTCACGAGTTTGCTGGCTTCAGAACATGCATGATTGCCAATGGGTATGATGCATCAATATTTGCTACAAAGGATAGAGTAACATAAGAGTAATTCAAATGCCATTTAGTTATACATATTTGGAAGGTTAGTTTGCTTCAATTGTAATAAGAAAATACTTATGATAAACCAACAAGCATGCTGAAAATAGTACAGTATACTCAAATCAAATCATGTCAGAATATATTAACATTGAGTGATCAACACATATAAAATTGCTATCCCGATTCCATATACAGGCAACAAGATAGGTTAGGTTCTTTATAACTGAAACTAAAGGAGGCACGAGCATGGCCCTTATTATGCATCACTGGCCACAAGTATTCTTTTACTGTACTCAGCCTCAAGTGGATACAAATTAATGCCAACAGGAGACCAAAACAATTACTAACAATCTCAAGTTGTAACGGATTAGTAATTGCAATTAGGCAAACAATTAGAACAAACAACAGAAAGGATTACTTGTCATATCCCATGAGTTAGCTCCAAATAATTACTGTTTGCTGTGGCAAGCTAAGTTAATCTCACCGCAGGTGAATTTGAAATCACACAAAACTAAATTTGATGTGTTGCCTATTTCACTGAAACAGATGCAGGCAAGGACTTCATTAACATCAAAAACATGAGCAGTGTGAATCACAAATGCAGGTTAGCGATTAGCATTGATAGAAATAATATTCATCTAAGCAGTGTATATATGAGGGTAGAAGGCTTACATGTATTTTATTTTATCAGAGTAATGCTCTCTGATCAAAAAAAGTTCAGACTGCTGCACTTTCTTTTTTTTTGTATACGAGAAAGAAAGAACAATCCCATACAATGCTCAGATGGGCAGTCGAAGACTAATCTTTTCTTGGAATTGTAATGTTTGCACAATTTCATTTGTTCAATTTCTAAAATAACAATGGCTGCATGTTCAGCCTTATAAGCAATAGTAATTCAAGTGCAGACTCCACCAAATATTGAGTGTGCACAAATCAACCATAACATAACAAGTCTTTGAACTTTAAGAATATAAGAATATGAATAGGTTTAGAAGTGCACAATTGGACAAAGTGCTTAAGATTATGGTAAATACTTTAGAATAACTCCACCGTTGACCAGATTTCTAACAACTCGTTACCTTCAAAAATCAAACATATCCCAAAATTGATTGATATAAATTATAGTTGCATGTCAATTATTATCTACAGCATTAGATGGGACACCTGTGGTGCCGACTATTGGAATTTCCATTGAGGAACAGAAAACAGAGCGCTTGAGGTGTGTCTGCATTAGTGATACAAGTACTCCGGGATTTGATTTCTAGCAGGTACAAATCCCTGATGCAGATAAAACATAAATCTGGAAGCAAGGGATTTGATTTCTATCAAACTCGAACAATGAGACACAAATACAACTTACAAATTTACATAACCAGATGGATGAATGGAGAAGGGGCACATGGCGTGCTTGAGGGGTGATTCTTACCAAGCAGACGAACACGGTGTAGACCTTCTCACGCCAACAGAAGCAGTCGTCACCCCCGCACCAGATCTGCAGGAGGAGGAGGTTCCAACGGAGGAAGGAGTCAAGGGGAAAAAAAGAATGTGATATAGAAGCAAGCTGAATCCAGGAGCTCGAACTCAGTCCCCCCCCCCCCTCACCTGCTTGCTGGAGCTTGCGGCGCTCGCACCACGGGCTTCTGGAGGCTAAGCCAGATCGACGGTGGTTGAGGTCAGACTTGTTCAGCAGGAGCCCGCCTGATGATGGAGGCGGACTTGGCGAGCTGCGCCGTGCCCGGCGGGACTGCCGTGGAGGAGGGGATGGCGCTGTACGTGGCGATGCCCATGCCGTGCAGTCTGGCCAAGGAGATGCACCGGCGGAGCGGGCGCGCGGGGGTGGATGGCGGAGTAGAGTGAGAACGGGGTGAGCGGGGACGAGGAGGTGGAGGGGGAGGCCGGGGGTTAGGAGAGCAGGAGCAGCCTATCCACCCACGCGCTGCACGGCCGCTCCACGCTAGCCGTAGCAAGCTGCTGCCGCCACCAGCCGGGCTCCACCGGACGCCAGGTCCACCGGGCAGCGAGCACGGGCGCTTACACGTCCGCTGCCACCGCGCGGAGCGCGCGCTCCCTCCCGTGCCGCGGCAGGCGTGATGCGCGGCTTGGCGACACGCGTCGCTGCTGTACCCGCGAAGCGCGGTGGTGCGAGCAGCAGGCTGCAGCTATTAACAATTTTGATGAGACATAGCAAAGAAAAGAACAAGACTAATTTCAACCCCCGCTGGCCATTCCTATTCAACACAGTCATTGACAGTTTCGATCTTCAGGAGATAGAGTTGACAGGTCGCCAATTCACCTGGGCAAATTCTCTACCAGACCCGACTTTTGAGAAACTAGATAGGGTGTTGATGTCCACGGAGTGGGAATTCAAATACCCAATGGTAACGGTGCATGCGCTGGACAGAGAAGTGTCAGATCATGCCCCATTATTATTGGATACTGGCGACTCTTCCTTTACGGGGAATTCCAAACAGTTCAAAATGGAACTTTCATGGCTTTCTCATGAGGACTTTAGGGAACGCGTGGCAGAAATTTGGAATAAACCGATCAATGGACAAAACGCTATACAGAGATGGAACCGGAAAATGGGGGCTCTCCGTAAACACCTAAGAGGTTGGGCTAGACACCAACTTGGAGATTATAAAATCCAAAAACGGAACCTCCAAGAGACGGTCACATCGTTAGACACAGTAGCGGAAGCCAGAGTGCTAACGGATGATGAAAGGACGCAGCTAGAAGTCGCACGTGATGGCTTGATCAAGCTTTTGCGAGAAGAAGAACTCAAGTTCTACCAGCGTGCTAAAGTCGCTGACGTCCTTTTGGGGGTTTCCAACACGAGGTACTTTCAGATGGTTGCAAGTGGCAAGCATAGTAAGAAACGTATCTTCTCTTTGGATAACGAGGGAGTCAAAGTGGAGGGGCAGAATAACCTCAAGAGTTATATCACCCAATTCTACAAACACCTTTTCGGACCCTCAGTAGATAGTAACTTTTCTTTTGATGAGGATGTGACAGAAGACATCCCCCAAGTCACCCAAGCTGAAAACGAGTTTCTCACGGCCCCTTTCACTGAAAAGGATATTCGGGAAGCTATCTTTGACATGGAACACAATAAAGCACCAGGCCCTGATAGCTTCCCAGCAGAGTTTTCTCAGCATTTTTGGGACGTTGTCAAAGGGGATCTGATACAAATGTTCCACGAACTACACAGCAGTGAAATCCCAATCTTTAGTCTAAATTTTGGTGTAATCACCCTGTTGCCCAAAAACCAAGACGCTAGCAGAATACAGTAGTAAAGACCCATCTGCTTACTAAATGTGAGCTTTAAAATATTCACGAAGGTCGCGACCATCCGTGTTAACTCAGTCGCGGATCACTTGATTAGCCCAACTCAAACATTCTTTATGCGAGGACGGAACATCCTTGAAGCATTTGTTACCCTCCATGAAACTGTTCACGAGTTGCACCGCAAAAACCAAAGCGCAATCATCTTCAAAATAGATTTCGAAAAAGCTTACGACAAAGTAAAGTGGGATTTCCTATTACAAACGCTTCGGATGAAAGGATTTTCACCAAAATGGATTGAGTGGATTAGATCCTTCATATCTGGCGGGAGTGTTGCAATTAACGTCAACGACAAGATTGGCCCTTTCTTCCAAACAAAAAAAGGCCTTCGACAAGGAGATCCCCTTTCACCCATTCTTTTCAATGTGGTAGCCGATATGCTAGCTTTGTTCATAAACAGGGCAAAGGCAGATAATCAGCTGAAAGGTGTTGTGCCACACCTAGTAGAGGATGGTCTTTCAATACTTCAATATGCTAATGATACTATCTTATTTATGGAACACAACCTGGAACAGGCTCAAAATCTGAAGTTAATCCTTTGTGCGCTTGAGCAATTATCGGGGTTGAAAATAAACTTCCATAAGAGCGAGCTCTTCTGCTTCGGGGAAGCAAAGGAATTCGAAGATCATTACATGCAGTTGTTCGGATGCAACACCGGATCCTTCCCAATACGCTATTTAGGAATACCGATTCACTATCAGCGTCTATCAAATGGTGACTGGTTGAGGGTACAAGAACGGTTGGAAAAGCGCCTCAGCAGCTGGAAAGGGAAAAACCTATCCACGAGAGGAAGGCTGACACTAATCAACCTGGTTCTTAGCAGCTTGCCAATGTATATGATGTCCTTTGAGATTCCGAAAGGGGTCCGTAAAAAGTTGGATTACTTTCGATCCCGCTTCTTTTGGCAGAGCGACAAGCACAAAAGGAAATATCGGCTAGCTAAGTGGGATATTCTGTGCCAACCGAAAGAACAAGGGGGCTTAGGGATACAAAACTTAGAATTAAAGAACATAGCTTTGCTCAGCAGATGGCTGTATCGTCTGTTAACTACAGATGGCACGTGGCAGCAGATCCTAGTAACAAGTATCTAGGGACAAAGTCTTTGGTGCAAGTCCATTGGAAAAACAGGGATTCTCATTTCTGGGCAAACTTAATGAAAGTGAAAAACGATTTCCTCAAATTTGGCACTTTCACCATAAAGAATGGGTCTCAAGTAAAATTCTGGGAGGACATTTGGCTAGAAAATAGACCTTTGCGACAACAATATCCGCAGTTATATAACATAGTCAGGAAGAAACAGGATATGGTGGGCCAAGTGCTTTCGACACCACAACCCAATCTATCTTGGCGCAGAGATCTAATAGGAAACAACCTAGCAGCATGGAACAACCTGGCAACCCGACTGGCCGCTCTCAACCTTAGCCAAGAGGATGACGAGTTCAAGTGAGATTTAGACCCTTTGGGTGTCTTTTCAGTTAAGACACATTACAGGGCGCTAATCAACCGGAATGTTCCCTACGATAATAAGAAGTTGTGGAAACTGAAAACGTCTCTTAAAATTAAAATCTTCCTTTGGTACCTTAGGCGAGGGGTCGTACTCACTAAGGATAATCTTGCAAGGAGGAACCGGCAAGGCTCCCAAAAATGTTGTTTTTGCCACGAAAATGAGACAATTCAACATCGCTTTTTTGACTGCCGTCTATCTAAAATGGTCTGGTAGAAGGCCTTCAAGTGTTGCAAATCTATTCGGAGGGTGGCTTAATGGAATACCAAAACAATTCAAAAACCTCATCCTTGTAGGCGCGGCAGCCCTATGCTGGTCTGTCTGGCTCTGCAGAAACGCTGTGGTATTTGAAAACAAAAATTCCTCTTTTTTGCAGGTACTCTACAGGACTACGCACTTAGGCTACCCTTCAACAGCCTACTTCGCAGGAGGCTTTTGTTGCGGCCTCTCGGTTCTTGGAGCAGGTGGCCAAGGATATTTTCTCCCAGGCGCATGAGTGGCGATCTAGTCATAGGATTGATAGTCACTAGTATTTGGCTTTGTGTCGGACTCATTTTAGGCTGTGTGCTTTTTGAGGCAGAGGCCGGGATCGTTTTCAAGACGTATCTTCTCGATGTAACATCTCGAAATCAATAAAGTTCCCCTTTCAAAAAAAGGTAACTGTATCAATAACACTTCCACTGAAACTGGCCTAAGCCTCTGTGGCTTTGCAAAATTTAGTATACATACCTGCATGCATCAAAAGCAGAACCATGTTGATAAGGAGAAATGTTTGTGTTCCGATCATGCTGCTGCGCTCTCATGCACAATAGGGGGAAGGGAAGCACTAGGGATCGGTGGTTGTGAAAAACAACAATGCGCAAAGGACGGCTGCAACAAAGTTGCATTCCAATACAGTCAAAATTTGAAGCAAAAACACGTTTCTGTTTCTCCATGAGTTCAGACCTCAACGGATGTAAATGAATGAAACTCATCTATACAAATTCACGAAATGAAGTGCTTCAGATTCTTCAACAAAACGTAATGATGACCACACATTACAATATATAGTAACATAATTTTCTTCATTGTACAAAGTGTATTATTGTAACCACGGTGAACAAAAGTAATATTGTAACCATATATGATTTTGCCAACTCCGTTAATGTTGAAGAACATATACAAATTCTTATACTCTTGTTCGCTAGATGAAGTAACAATTAAGCGCACAAGTAACATTTTGTATTTAGCACCGTTAACTAAAACTATTTGGACACGAAGAAGAGAAAATTCGACATCTCCATTTGTTTCGCAGAAACAACCCCAGGGGCTCTTTCGCGGGTGACCTCCCGGCCAAATTAAACCCCAACTATGTTCGTTCGCTCATTGCCTCTCCCCGATCCTCCCCCGTCGCCGCCAAATACGCTAGGTGGGCGTAGACCTGAAGAATTGTGGCACACTGAAATCATGGCACCAACCCAATAAGTAGGAGTAGTTGTCACAAACAAATGGCAAAGTTTGGCAAACTGCAGTCAAACAAACATTAATTGGATCATACTGCATGCATGCCATCTTGTTTCATTTGCTTATTTCGAGATCAAATCTAGCTGCAGACGACATAAAAACTAAAACTGCTGCTGCTCAATCTTAAGCACTTCGGTACCTGAAGCCCACCACAACGGAATACATTACATTGACTGCTACATTTTTTTTTATCAAACCGATCGAATCAGCGCCTGAAATGTGTAGCTCAGCGATCAGGGCAGCGACGACGGCGACGGAGTAGCAGTAGCAGGGACTGGGAGGATGCCCTTCTCCTGGAAGCATATGACGGTCTCGTACAGGGCCTGCGCCGCCGGCGTGAACTCCATGCCCAGATCCCTCAGCCGCTGGTTCGATATCTTGTACGGCTGCTTCCTTGGGTTTACCTCGTCAGAGCACCTGCGACGCCCAAAGCAGTAACCAAGCAAGAACAGCAAGTAAGACACTTGTACCAGCTTAGAACTAGTTGGTAGGTGAGATGCTTGCAATACTTTCGACTGTCACGCATCTGAAAAGGGATAGGTAACTTTGTTCTGAAGAATCGTTCAGGAAAAAATTATGAACATATATTTGACCGCAGCATTATTGAAGATCTTGAACTCTTCTTAATCTGTATTTACTCTTGTTTCTAATTTTATGGATTGTACAAATTCGTTTCATGGAGGGAAAAAACGAGACATTACTTGTTTATAACGTGATTGCACAATGGATTGTACTATTTGAAGCATTTCCTTAATTTTAAACTGTGCTGTATAGCGGCATAAAGTTTGTAGAATTACCAAAAGGTCCTGCAATTTCGTGTGTCAGGAAAAAGCCAGATATTTAACCGCAAAAGGAATTCTAAATCCCCTCATTTTGCCTAGAGGATTGATCACGTCGTTGATCGCCCTCAGGTGAACTCCTGGTAAAAGTCTCTACAAGTCTCAGATAAGACTGGTGGGTGCCCATCCGTTGGACTTTCAACACACCAACGTACGAAAGACTCGGCAAAAAGTTTCACCATCGGTGGTTTTGCAGTATGCCCTACGTTACTCCATCGCCATGCCCTACACTTCCATCCTTGACAAACTGACGCACCGGCACTAGCTATCCGAATTCGCAGCCCACAAAATTCAAACAGAATTCGCTCGCACGTGAGCACTATCTACTGACAACTTGACACGTTTTTATCTTTCTACCTCGCATGCAGTTTGAATTCCGAAACGAAAGACAGCGGCATGCGTGCGTTCATGCACTTATTCTCGAAAGCAATCAAGCGTGAGCATCAGCATCGTCCCACTGTGGACACACTTCTAGTTTGCAAACTGCTGACCTTTCCGGGACGGGGTACTCGGGGAAGAACTTGCGGAGGGTCCTGACGACGTCCTCGCGGTGGAGCACGGCGTCGGCGCAGAGGTAGCGGCCGGCGGCGCCGGGCGCCTCGAAGACGCGGACGTGCGCGTCGGCGACGTCGCGGACGTGGACGTACGCCTGCACGGCGTTGGCGAACGTCGCGACGGACCCGTCGAGGTACTTGAGCACGTGCGCGAGGCTGGCGTTCACCGCCGGCTGCAGCGCCGGGCCCTGCACCAGCACGGGGACGACCACCACCAGGTCCACCCCGCGCGCCGCCGCCGCCTCCCACGCCGCCCGCTCCGCCGCCGCCTTCCCGTAGCAGTACCAGTTCCTGGTGCGCCTGCAGAAGTCGAGGTCGCTCCAGCAGGACTCGTCCACGACGGCGTCCGGCGCGCGCCCGGGGTCCATGGCGACGGCGCCGACCGACGACGTGAGCACCACGCGGCGGACCGTGCCGGCCTCCGCCGCCGCCGCCTCGATGACGTGGCGCGTGCCCCGCACCGCCGGCTCCACCATTTGCTCCTGCATGCATGCGCGTGGGGACCACCTCATCACATGACGGGCTGCATGCATGCATGCCACGCGACAAAATTGACGCATGGATTTGGATGAACACGGAACGTACGGTACACGGAAAATTAAAGGCCGCACTAAACTTGGCATTTTAAGGATTTTGTCTCGTAAATAAAATCTTTTTTTTGAAGGGGACGTAAACGAAATCTCTTGGGTTCCTTTGGAGGATTCCGTGTTTAATGGCACTACCAATTACTAGCAGACAGTAACCGTCCCCTATGGGCTGGACGGGCGCCCTGGCGGGCCACGTGACACACGTACCGGATCGTCGGTCACCGGCGACGCGGTGTGGAAGACGCCGTGGCAGCCGGCGACGGCGGCCCGCATGGCGTCGTAGTCGAGCAGGTCGGCGCGGCACAGCGCCAGCCTCTCCGCCGCGCCGGGGAGCGTCCTCAGGTGCGCGTTCTTCGCGTCATCTGTGCCGCCATCGAGTAGGGGGGATCGAAGAAGCCGCCGTCAGTGGCAGCAAATTAAAGCAAATAAATCAGATCAAGCACCGGATTATCACGGAGCCGCCCCTGGCCTGGCGGCGTCCGATCCGCTCGATCGTACCAGGGTTGCGCACGGTGCCCCGGACGGCGTAGCCCCGCTCCAGGAGGAGCTTGACGATCCACGACCCGATGTACCCGCCGGCGCCGGTCACGCACACCGTCTGCCCGCGCCCGGGCGCCGCCGCGCCGCCGCCGTCGACGACCGTCATGCCGATCGATTCGAACGCGCCCGCGGCCGGCCTGTTACTGCGTTGCTGCTACTTACAAGGTGAAAAGAATCCTCCAAGGGGTTGGCACTAGGCTATCTCACTAGATCTCTCGCTCCCCGTCTCTCTCTCTCTCTAGCTCTCTGTGTGTGTGCGTGTGTTTGGTGAGGGATTTATAGGCGGCGCCACGCACTTTTGGGTGTTTCCGCCGGGAGGCTGGAGTTGGTTGCTCGGAAGCAGACTGGCCATCTAGCGTGACAGGGTCCGGCCGGGACCTCTCCCTGGACTCGCCACCCCGCCGGCCTGTCTCCGGTGCCGTTCGTCGTGTCATTGACACGGTCCGGTCCGGTCGGGTCGGGTCGGCACACGGCACACTTCTCACTAGTCACCACCCCGGCCATCCGGAGACGCAGCGATGACGGGCACTTGCTTTCTTTTTTCGCTACCGTGCCTGAACATGTTTTTTATTAAGAGGGACGGCCACTTGCCGCCATTGCCAATCGACATCGCGCATGTTTTAGGTGGCCGATGCACGCGGCATGCGTGCAGCTAGAGCGTAGAGGAGGCCTAGAGCTAGTTTTGGTGCGCTCACAGGGACGTTTAATTAATTTTCTGGCCTTTGGCGAGATATAGTAGACTTGTTTGCAAAGCAAAGTGCCATGAGAATGAGATGATAGAACGCGCCATCTGCCTGTCTAAGTAATAACTCGCAGCATCTCCTGGACGATTCCTTCGTTGTTCTTGCTTTACATACCGTGATCAATGGTGCATGTGTAAGAACGCCGTGCGATGATGATTCTCCATGATCCGGCGATGTCGGTGCCGTGCGATGATTCTCCGTACTCGATCATGCTTTTTTTCGAATCGGCTGAGCATGCCTAGGCGATTTCGTGCTGCTGCTAAGCATCCCCAAGTGCTAGCATGACGTGGTGTAAAGTTGCTCCTAAAGGGCTAAAACTTAGTGAAGGAAACGTGATGCAAATTAAGCAAGCCAGCACCAGCGGCTCTGATCCGCCGTGAGCAACGTTTGTGTGTTAGCTCGTGAGAAAGGGAGCTTTCTGAAAGAAGATGCTCCTTATTTTCTGGGATTTAGGATCGTTGCTTGCATAAAAATAAGCTAATATTTTTATGCAGTCTTTATTATATATCTCTACCCACGGTGTGTATTTATTAGATGTATAGAAAAAAGTTATATATTTGGAGAAAAAAATATAAATAATGTTAATTTGAGATGGAGGAAGTACATGATACTATGCATGTATACCCGGCCGGCGGTTTTTTTTTTACTTAAGACAGCTATACAGTTTATAATTTTGTAATGGCTTCAGTTTTTGGCGTACGTGCAGGAGTACCACACCTCTTGTATTTACGACGGTGATCATGGTAGTTTTTTTTTTATGGAGTGATCATGGTAGTTTTTGGGTCCAGAAAATAAGAGAGCACCCTCCCTCGGATCGAGACGATCCCTCCCGCCTACCGCCTGTTCCGTCACCGCGAGCCGATCGAGACGTCACCCGGCGCCCTCGGATGGTTGAGGGCACCGCCGGGCACGGGGCAGCCAACCACCGCGCGCGCCACCAACCCCCGCGTCGCCGTCGGCCGCCGGGCCGGCACGAGGACGCTTTTCTTTGCGGAGCCCGGCGTCCCCGCCGCCGTCGGACAGCTCCCTGACCCCGTCCCGTCGCCGGAGGAGACACGGACGGAGCTTCCCTGCTGCACCGTGCCGACCTCGATTGGATGGGCCGCATCCGCGACGGCACGGCGGCCTTCGGCTACGGAAAAGGCCGCCCCGTCGTAGATGGGCCACGGTGCGTGAGGTCGTCGCGCATGATGCTGCGCCCGCGCCCCATCCCGCGCCGGCTACTCGGCTAGGAGGGACCGACGCTGCCGCCGTCCCGCGCCCTGCCGATCGCTCAGGAGGCGCCCGCCGACGCTGCGGCCGTGGCAGCGCATGCCTTGCCGCCGCAGCTCACGGCACGGGACGAGCCGTTCCCAATCCGCAAGGAATCGCTGCAGCTGCCTGCCGCCGTGTGACGGACTAATCGATCCCGCAGAAATCCATCCGAGTGCAGCATGGACGACGCAGGGCTGATACGATAGCCGGGAAGGTTCACACTCAACTAATCTTCAAGTTCAGTACACGGCTTAGTCTGACTCTGATCGCTAGCTTCATGACAAAGAGCGATAGCCGTGGAGCAGATCAGAGCCACCAAAAGGACCGCCCCGGATCGCCGAGTCTGTTACAGAAAGCAGGGATCGCCCCAAGATCAGAGCAGTTGGAAACGTGGGACTGACTGAACAAGGATTTCTAGCTGCGTGCGGCGTGCCACACTACAGCACACGGATCAACACGGCCTCTGAAAGTTAGCAGCAGTTTTGATGATCCTTCACGTCTGATTTGGACCAGGCTCCTCATCCTTCCTCTGTACAGCCTCCGCCGCCAGCCGGCCGGCCCGGCCGGTCTACGAGACCGAGTACCGCCGGTTCCTCGACGACGAGCTGGACGACTTGGACTCGGGCGGCTTGGCCGACGACCGCGGGCTCTGCGAGCTCCCGGACGTGTCCGACGACCCCTTGCCGCCGGCGGGCCCCTCCCCGGGGAGCCTCGCGCCGCCGACCCACAGCTTGTCGAAGATCCTCCGCGACCGCGACGACAGCGACAGCCGGCTGCTCTGGTTGGCCACGCTGCTGCTCCGCGCCACCAGGCGCCGGCCGTCGTCGCCCGCGCCGTGGTCGGCCGCCGCCAGCTTCAGGCTCCCCAGCTGCTTCTTCAGCGCGCCGGGCGTCGGGGGCTCCTGCGGCGCGCGCCCGTCCTTCCAGTCGTCGTCCTCCTCTTCCTCCGCCAGGCGCGCCATGCACCGCGCCATGCTGCCGTTGGCCCCCCCTGGAGCGGCGGCCGAGGCGGCTCCCGCGGCACGGAGCTGCTCGAAGAAGAGGACCTGGACCACCACGCGGAGCGGGAGCCGGTCGTTCTGCGCCGCGTGGATACATGCCCCCTTGGAGAGCTTCTTCACGTCCATCAGGCTGCAGATCTTCCTCTTCTCCGTCTTGGGTAGGCCGGGATGCAGCTGAACATCAGAAAGCATACGACTTTACTTGTGTCAATTCTCATCTCAAATAAAGCGGCAAAAGCAAAATGAACGTCAGACGAAGAAATATGATAATCCCGAATGAGCTGATCTTGTTCTGAATCGTACCTTCAGAAATACGTCGATGGCGGTGTATAATCCATCGTGTGCTGTTCTGGCAGATTCAGGCATGGAGGTCGCCAGATCCACGAAGCTTGAAACTGACAGATTTGGATCAGAGGCAATTTCAGCCAAGTACCTGTCGACCAGCTTGCATAATGCTACCAAAGACTCATTGTCCACATTTGTCTCAAACATCACCTGGTCAAGGTTGTTGAGAAAAATCCCATCTTCGGCTACTCCGGCATGCCTCATGTACCTAGTAATGAGTGTCTGAACTAGCTGAATATCGTAAATGGTCTGTGCCGGTGGCTTGGAAGGAATAAGAAGATCATGGACTGAAGCCTTGTGGAGCTGCAAGACTATCCTGTCCATGAGTTCTTCCTTCAGAAGCTCTCCGGCTCCAATCAGGACGGTGGCTTTCAGCAGCTTCAGGAAGAAACGGCATGAAATCCCTGAAGATCCCTTATCCGAAGGCAATAGCCAAACGATGGTTTCAAGCAGATGCCTGTATGATTCAGAGTAGACATCATCCACTAGCGTGTCGCAACATTCAGGAAGCCATCTAGCAGCATATGCCTTGAGTGCTTCTCCAACAACATCGGAGGGGATCCTCCCCCTTGACTTCACTGCAACCATGACACGCCTGTAAAGGTCTACATCCAGTTCGCACAGATCTTCAACCCACCAGTCCTTGGGAACTGCCTGTGAGCTTTTGCGAGCTTCAACTATCTCATCAGAGGATGCAGATTTCCTGTTGTAGGTGTATGACCACATTACATTCGACGGGTTAACAGTAGCTTTGGTAGCAATGGAATCTATGCATCTTCCAACCAACTTCAGCTCCTCTGACCAGGGTAACAGTGCATCGGTGGTCTGGAGCGCTATGATTGAGTCCTTCCAGCTTCTGAAGATGCCGGAATTCAGAAACACCTCCATCTTAAATATCAGATTGCTCTTCTCAACATCCTCGGTCATGCCTAGGTACTCTGCTGCACACCTTGCGGCAACAACATTGTATGCATTGAGGGTTACCACCATGCCATAACAGAACTTTGCGCAGATTTCGAATGTTTTCACTCCACCAGGAATGTCTTGTATGACAATTTCATCAGTGCCGTTCTGACTGGCCTCAATTATCAACCTCTGTAACAAGCTACTCTTGGAAAGAAGAGGGAACTGCAAATACACAGCAACACGACCAAAATTTCAGAGACTAATCGAAATTCTTACAGCAAATTGGCTATATAATTGATCAGTGGACATTGAACAGATTAGACAACTAGACTTTTTTTATTTGCATTGTACATGCATTGCTGTCACCTAGCAGAATAGAAGGTATCCATGGAATTGAAACATGATCTAATGAAACCGTGGGAAAGATTCTGAAAGCAACAAAGATCCAAACTACAACTGGCATTCTGACAAAAGATGTTACTATTGCAGCATCTTCTAGTGTGCTGATAGCTGTACATTGGCAGATCCATTGTTTTATTTAACTCTCAAGTACGACATTTAAAAAAAAAAAGAATCTCATGTACAGGAAGTGCATTAGGGACTACAATCAACAAGGTAACATACTTTTGATCCATAACTTAGTAAAATAGAATGGAATTACCTTGTGCAGATAGAACCTTGCACCGTTGACATCGATGACGATATCTGACGGAAGGTCAGACAGCACATATCTGCATGCGAATATGAGATTGAATTGGTCAGCATAACATAACTGGTAATAGCATTCATAAGAGAATAAAGCGCATGAGAGAAAAATGGCAGAAAAAAAATGCTTGGGCAAGTAATAAGAGTTAGTATTTCCTGCAAATCTATAAGGCTGAAACTAGTGTTCTTGTGACACTAGTCACGCCATGACCACGATGGTTACACAACACAGTTTGCAGGCGTTTATCAGAACGTGCAAAGCAAGTTGTGGGTTAGCGCATAGAAATATCTCCGAGTCAGCACGGCACAACAGGTAAAATGTGGACCGCCTGCATCTGCGAGAAACAGAGACAGTAGTTCAACTAATCATTTTTTTGTAAAAAAAAAAGAATATCTATTTTCCTCTGCATATTCGCGATGAGGTCAAGATATACTCGCATACTGATACACTTCATCAGAATATAAAGGAAAACGTTAAAACAAAAAATGAAGACAAGCCTTTGCAAGTTAGGAATAAGTCCAAGATCTCTTGGCTATGGCCATGTGGTTTGAGACAAAGGGTAAGAACATTCCTTTTTTTTCTGAAAGACAAAGGGGAAGAACATGAATCAAACATGCTCTGGAATCTCGTGGTCCTCATGACAATCAGTAAAAAAATGTAACCTCATGATCCTCATCACACCAACCACAACTGCTGTGCTTTGTTTGTGCAGCCAGGAGGGACTTTTTGGTAAGCAAAAGGCTGGGAGCCATGGTCAAATCAACTGCCGCGCAGGGGAACCACGTAGCTCAAGAGTACTCGAGCACTCGAGCAGCAGCAGCCCCCACCTCGCAAAACAATCACCGCGGAACAGTTTCGATCCGACCATAACCCATGGGGTTAAAAAAAGACACTCTTTTTCTCGACGAATCAAGAACTCACAGGCACGCGCCGAAAGATTCATGCTTGCAGAGCAAGCCTTTTTATTCCGTCAGAGAACGCAGCATTGTTCTGTGGATAAGATAGAAGGGAGTAATATGGATCGAGCAAGAACTCATCTAAGGCGTAGAAAATCGGGAACAAAGCCTGCTACGGCGCTAAACCAACTGACATTGCGGGGGTGTTTAGATTGAGGGACTTCAAAAAAGTCCTAGGGATTTTTTAGTATTTAGAAGTATTAAATAAATATTAATTATAAAACTAACTGCAGAACCCTGGGGCTAAACTGCGAGACGAATCTAATGATGTATCTCAATCTATGATTAGCGAATGGTTACTGTAGCATCACTGTAGCCAATCATCGATTAATTAGGCTCATTAGATTCGTCTCGCGAAAAAGCACTCAGCTGTCAAAAAACATTTATAAACAGATTTTATTTAATAATATAAAATAGTAAGATTCCTTTTGATGTGATAGAGACTTTTGGAAAAAGTCCTGGAGCCAAACAGGCCCTGCGTTGCCCTGGTTCCTAACGAAACAGAGAAGCGAGCTTTTCCTTTCGATCACACCGGCAAAGAAGGGCTTTGCAATGGCGCAGGGTGGTGGCGGAGGGACAAGGCTCACCTGGCGTCGCTGCCGTCGGTCTGGAAGGCGTCCGGCTTGGAGCCGAGCTTCATGAACTTCATGGCGGAAGCGGCAGCGCGACCCTCTTCCTCGCTAGCTGCCGCTCTCCTTGGGTTGGGACGACAGCTTCTCTGCGGCTTCAGCTCAGCGTGACCCTTGCTTACATTTCACGCCTCCTCGCCGCTCTGCTCGGGGAGCAGTGGAGACCAGCCCAGGGCCAGGCGGCCAGCCAGCAGGTCGTAGTCCCAAGAAACACGCACGGGAGCAGAGCAGAGAGGAGAGAGGCGAATGAATTGGAGGGCTTGTTGGTTTGGTGAGAGAGGGGGGTTGCATTTACTTGCCTCTTTACTACTGCTACGCGTGCTCGTCTCTCTCTCGGCTACCTTAACCTGGGTTGTTGCCCTTTGTTTCTCTGTCAGTTGGGAAAAAGTATTTTTCATGGTACTTTCATGTACTTCTGTAGAAAACAGCTTTCCATTTATCTGAATTCTTACTGGATGGATATTTACTTTTTGGCGGTGCCAAGATCTTATCCGGCCAGAAAAGCCGAATGGGTGAAAAGGGGAAAACCATGTGTTGACTATGGTGGCCAATGCTCATGTTTTACACGCCGTTAACTCGCATCACAGGTGAAAGTGTGAGATGATTCAGCTGGTGGTTGTCTTTCAGGAACCGGATTGAAAGCTCAGTGTGATTGGTTTCAGAAACTCCCAAAGGAGTACAAATCTTCGTGTCACGACCTAGTCCAGTTTTCTCACACTGGAGTAGAATTCAACTATTCAAGTATTGACCTGTTGTACAGTTGTTATTTTTTTTGGTAAAATTCCACTTTTCTCCCTTGCGCTTTTAGTATATACAACCGTGCACATCTAATTGTCTGATGAAGTTTTTAACTTTTTCTATCAAGGGAGTATATGGCCCAGTTCCAGGATTTGACCACAGTCAACGCGTCGAATCCACGCAGCCACTGACACCCTGTCCCACCCCGCCGCGGGCACCACCGTCGGCGTCCAGCGCACACACTAGGCCCTAGGATCTGATGCGAGGCGCGCAGCTGTTGCCATCCATGTGGCTGGACAGTGGCCGGTGACCCGTGGAGCACTAGCCTAGACAGTCTGCACTGTAGCCGGGCCGTAGCCCTCCCGGGCCCTGTTTGCGTCGTAGGACAAAAATTTTGATTAATAATTAGGTACTAAATAAAATTAATTTATAAAACTAACTCCACAACCTTACTCTACTTCGCGAGACGAAACTAATGAGGCTTTTGACCACATAATTATAGGACGGTTACTGTAGCATCACGGTAGACAATCATCGATTAATTACTGTCATTAGATTCGTCGTGGAAAGTTACATACATCCGTGAAAACATTTTGCAAATAAACTTCGTTTAGTACTTCATACATGTGAGATTTTTTCTCGAGATTTGTGTCCTATGGTATGATAGGGAAACAAACGGGGCTCCGTTTCATCCCCTGTGCAAGGCTGCGGCCGCTGTGGCAGGCACAGTGGCTGCTGCTGTTAATGCAAACGGGAAAAAGGACCCGGGAAAAGCTGCATGGGCTGCTTGGGAATTGGGAACCGGGCTGGCCCCCGGCGCTGGGTGGAAGCCAGTGGGGGGGCCGGCTGGCCGGCCGGCCGGGGCTGGCCATGGAGGCGGCGGCAACGGCCGTGCTCAGTGGCTGGCTCAGCTCAGCCACAACTCGCAAGAGCCAGACGAAGCATGCTCTGCGTGCATGCATGCAGGGACTGGCTGCCTGGCTGGCCGGGTGGCCGGCTCTCGCTTCATGCCATCCACATCCCGAGCACGAAAACATTCGGCTGGTGTACCATCCTTTAGAGGTAGTTTAGTTAGTGAAAATTTTTGGATCAAAGGTCACATCGATTGTTTGACTAGATGTCGGAAAGGTTTTTCGGTCATTAATTAAAAAACTAATTTCAGAACTCATTTGAAAACCACGAGACGAATCTTTTGAGACTTTTGACCGCGTCATTAGCACATGTGGGTTACTATAGCACTTATGGCTAATCATGTACTGATTAGGCTTAAAAGATTCGTCTCGTCATGTACATCCAAACTGTGTAATTAGTTTTATTATTTAATTACATTTAGTGCTTCATACATGTGTTTAAAGGGGAGGTGAAATTTTTTGGGAACTAAACGGCCCCCTAGTCTACAGTATTTCTTTCTCACATCGTTCTAATAACAGCTTCTAGCCACCAGTCAGGCAATAGTATTTTTCTCTCACACCACTCCAGCTCCAGCCTGCCGAACAGAAGCATTCTGTGGATGGGCCCCTCGTTTTTCCATCTCTTTCTTTTTTTTCCCCTTAACCACCAGAACGAGTACGTACTACTCCTAACTTGTATGTTTTGAATGGTCAGCACCGAGAGCTACTACTTGAAGAGGGAACGGAAGACAAGCTCTAATGGTGTTTCTTTTTTGTATGAAAAAAAAGGGATCTAATGGTGTTTCTCGACCGTGATCTTCGCCACGATGGCAATGCATTGTTGGGAGCAGGGATCCATCACTTCGAGCTAGAAAGCTGAGAGCGTGGAGTTGCGTTGCCTCAGCGACGGTTCCGGAGGAATCATCAGCCGCCGGGGGCGTCCACCAGCAGGCCGGACGGGACTGACGAAAACGAAGTAGAAAGCGGGGTGTCCTCAGGGGCGGAGCTCAGTAGAGGCGAAACTGGGCTCCGGCCCCTGCTTGCCCAAAGGAATTTTTCTAATGTCCCATTAACGTTGCTCTTGGGTCACGTTCCGCCACTGGGTGTCCTCCGCAGTGGGGGGCTCGCCGAATCTCTTTTCGGATCACGCAATCGCCACCAGTAATCATGGAGGCTGTGCAGCAGCCGGGGCAAGGACTCGCGTGATCCATATGTTCATCCACGCCTAGACCTAGGCCCTGTTTATATCTTTAGCTCTTGGGCTAATTTGAGAATTAAATTTTTGTTCTTCAATTAGCTCTATACAGTAAAATTGTGCCTCTAGAGTTGTTTATATCCATTGACTAATTTGAAGACTAAATATATATATCCCATTCATTGGCTATGCATGGGATGAGAAAAAAAAGTAACTCTTCAGTGGGGCCCATGCAAAAATAGCCCCAATAAGCACTTATTGGGGGCTAATTTTTTGAGAGGTGCTAAGGCCATCCCCAGCCCATAGTGTCTATAGGTGGTGTCTAAAGAAAAAAGAGAGTAAGAAACTACTCAGACACTACCTCCTCAATGCATAGTTTTATGATAAATGGAGAAAATAAATCTCATCCAATGTTCCCTCTTTTCTCTCCTTACCTCATCCTATCACTCTTCTACTTTTTTTTGGTTTTTTGTGTAGACATGGTGTCTTGCATGAGAAATTATGTCTATCTTTTCTCTCATTAACTCTCTTGTCATGTCACCAAATTGCTTATGTGTCAGCCTCGCTCTTTAATGCTATGCAAACCATCCTACTAGGAGGGTTGGGGATGGTCTAATTCACTTTAGCCCCAAATAGTTCCATCTGTTTGGATCCATTGGAGGTAAAATGGAGTAAAAATGGAGGTGCTAATTTTTAGCACCAGGTCTCCTACTGTGTGTATGCGTGCATAGAAATGAGGACTACTTTCCTCATGCATGGTCAACAGTTGTCGTGGCGCGTGTTCTATGGATTTGTTTCTATGAATTGAAAAAAAATGTAGATTTCCTAAACATTTCACCATTTTAAATTTATTATTTTTAAGAACAAATACTCTTAGACATCATACAAAGACCTACCTTTTTTAACTTGGACCACAAATATCGAAACTTTTATGTGGATTGAGGACATAAGATTGATAGTACTAGATTCATCATAAAAAAAACTTCCATGACATCCTTTTCCATTTTAAGATATTAATATTTTGAGTCAAAATGTCGCATTGGCATTGCACCCGTATTGCTGTCCAAATGAAGTACTGTAATAGCTAACTCTCGTGTGAAGGAAAATGTACGCGGGGAACAACCATCGCAACAGCGGAAAAAGGGAACACTAAACATTACGGGGCTTGTGATAGCTAGAGCAACTAATCCTTGTAGTTGTGACGATGAGCTAGGCTAATGATTACTGAGCGAATACAAAGGGCGTGTTTAGATGTTTTGAAATTTTTTTTGCGATGGAATCTTACTAATTTAAAGTACTAAATGAAGTCTATTTACAATTTTTTTTGCACAGATGAGTTGTAAATTGCGAGAAGAATCTAATGATGCTAATTAATCCATGATTAATTAATAATTAGCAGATGGTTACTGTAGCATCACTGTTGTAAAAATGGATTAAGTAGGCTCATTAGATTCGTCTCGCGATTTACAGTCCATCCATGAAAAAAAGTTTGTAAATAGACTTCATTTAGTACTCCATACATGTGTCGAAACATTCGATATGACATTTTTTTTTGTTTACGTAGCTTATGCGGTGGGAACTAAACAGTACCAAAACATTCGATTTGGAAGCAAAACAGATCGCGTCAAACACACTGGTTCCACCTACGTACAAGCAGCGGTCATCACCCCTATAGATCTTCGGATCTTCCGCTGCCACAATACCGACAAGCAGCAGCTAGCTTAGCTACCCTAGCATCAAAATACGGCCACCTGGCCCCACACATACCGCCACACATGTACGTACGATTCCTCCTCACAAACTACTCAAGATTGCTTTCTTTTTCTCTCTCTTTTCTTAAAAAAAAATTACTCGACAATTCATTAACCTAGCTATAGCTACCCCTGGCTTCTCCACCAACATGATTAATTAGGCCAATCTCAATGGGAGTGTCATAAGAGTGTCATGATATTAAATTTGCTAACATGTACCAATAGTATGAGGAGAGAGAAAAAAAAGTGTCATGAAATGTGAGAGGAGTGTCATCGTGATGACCCTCCACTGGCACAGTTCTTAAGATTTCAATCTAGATAACTGTGTCGATAACACTCCCACTAAGACTGGCCTTAGCATCCAACGTAGGCACGCCGTGTCGACGATGGCAGCGCGCCCATGTGTTCCTAGCCTTTAACAACTACTGGTTCTAGTGGCTAATCACCAGATAATAGAAGATTAACGCCTAATAGCAGATTAATGCCCGGTTACCTCTAGACTAATCAACCAGTTGGAAGAATCCCCCCCTGGACCACAGCTCCAATGTCCAATGAGAGCCAGCGGCGGCTCGCGATCAAGGCCATCTGATCGCACTCCCCCCCCCTCTGGTTTTACTATTTTTTCAAACGATCCATGATTAGCGGCTGGCCAATGATTGCCGCCGCTGCAGAGGGGAGAGGGGAGGGGACCACCACCGTTCTCTCACTAGTGTGGCGACATGGTCCCTGGCCTCGGCCGTTAAACGGTCAAACGAGGGATTAGCGTCGGGACCACGGGGAGGGGAGGATGCCATGGTGGTGGCAATGGAAGGGCAGAGCTTTTTCTGTCCCCCCGGCCTGCTCTGCTTGCCGGCTCCTCTCTCGCAAAAAGGAGGGTGTGGCAATGTGGCATGTGCCGGAGATCAGAGCTGACCACCGGGGGTGCCGGCCGTGGCCTACCTAGGCGTGCCGGTCGGTTAGTGTGGTCGCCCAATTGTTTATTTTATCTTTCGGAAGGAAAAAACGACTTTATCTAGATTTTATTATTTACTAATAAGTAAAGTTGGAGGAAAGGTGAATGCACATATAGATTTGGAATTGCAACCTCGGAGAAGATTACGCGCTAGTACATTTTACCAGGGGATTTCCGTAGTAGTTTTTTGAGGCCCCATGAAACTTGGCAGGAAAACCAGCATCAAATCTTGGGGAATATTTTCAGGCTCGTTGCCTGCCAGCTCCATGTACTATGTTTTTACCCGTGGGCGTGGCAGGAAAGCTAAGCATCGCAGCATGGGAATATTTTTCAGGTGGCAGCTGAGGTCCACGCACGTATGTTTGTTTTCACCGCACGCATCGGCACTGCACGAGACTACACATTTTTCCAAGTTTTTACAATCTCGACAGGACCGAGAAATTCGGCCCTGCCTGCCACGGTCCAATGTAACACACGCATAGGACACGGACGCCCCCTGCCTCTGCGGCGCCTCGCTCGTCGCCAATACATGTCACCGTGTTCGGCTGGTGGAGGCTGCTCCAGCCCTACAGTATTTCATTCTCACATCGTTCCAGCATCAACCTCTAACCACCGGTCAGGTTTTTCTCTCACACCACTGCAGCTCCAGCCTCCAGTTCCAACCTGCCGAACAAGGTAGGTGATATTCACGCGGCGGAATTACATGCGCGCACCCGCTCGGCCGCCAGGGTCCTGGCCGCGCGCCCCTTTTGAAGCGGCCGCCTCAACACGACCCAGCCGGCCCGCCCGCCACACGCGGTGGCGGCGGCGCGATGCGCTCAGGCGGCCACAGACGACGAGATGCTCGCTCGCCGCCTCGCCACGACAGGCCGGCCGGCGTGGCCTTGCGCCCTTGCCTGCCGCTGCGCCCGCCCGCGTGCATGCATGCACGCGGCATGCCTCTGGGCACCTGCGGCTGCGCAGCCAAACTATTCCGTCGCCTCCTCTTTTTCCTCACTGCGCCACAGGCCACAGCGCCCGCCGGCCAGTGGCACGCGCGCGTACACGAATCTTGGCGGCAGGCAGGGGCGGCAGGCGAGCACCCACCGGCGACCACGGTCTGCTCTGCTGCGTGCCGAGCCGGGCGCTGACGCAGTGACGCTGCTGTGCTGGCTGCCCGGCTGGGCGCGTGATCTTTGACGCCGCGATCGGGCGAGCAGGCAACTTTTGCTGTGACGGCTCGTCCCTCGCTTCCGGCGCTGTCGATTTCTGCTTGGCGGGTGCGCTGCTCTGGCCTCTCGGTCTGGGACACGGTAATAAAGTGAAAAAAAGATAGAGAAAGGGAAAGGGAACAGTGAAGAGTCGGAATGAGAGGACGCGTGCGACGGCACTCGCGTACGTATCTGCGTATGTACTGTAAATGTGTATATACTATATCCCGGGCGAAGCGTGCACTGGCAGAGAGAAAGCGTGCCCTGCCCTCTGTGTGTGCATGTCAGCATGCGTATGTGTATTTTTGTACGGGACAGAATCTCTGCCCTTTGCGTTGCTTGTGTTGTGCCGCTGTGTCACCACTGACCAGCACAGTCACCACGGCGCCACGCCCACCTTTGCCTAGTATCCAGGCCTTGTTTAGTCCCTTTAAAATTCTAAAATTTTAAAAGATTTTCTATCACATCGAATTTTTCAATACATATATGAAGTATCAAATGTAGCTAAACAAAATAACTAATTACACAGTTTATCTGTAATTTGCGAGACGAATTTTTTGAGCCTAGTTAATTTATGATGGGATAATAATTACCAAATACAAACAAAAATGCTACAGTGTTTTACATCCAAAAGTTTTTGCATCTAAACAAAGCCTTAGTGTCCTTTGCATCTTAAGCTGTCACAGCCACTTATTATACTCTGTCATGTGTTCTGATTCTGTCCTAGGGTGTACGAGCAGTCGAGCATGGCCACGAACTTGCATTGACGAAGCCCTTTTGTGGTCTTTGATCTTGTGACGAAGTACAGACGAAGACCTTCAAAGAGCCATTTGGTTTGACCTTGCAGAACCTCTCCGTACTTTGTTTTCGTGTTTTTTTTTCTTTCCATTATGACCCCCGACGATGTTGCAGTCACATACAGCTGTTACGGTAAAAACATACTAGTCTTCTTACACCGTGTTCGGCAGGCTGGAGCTGGAGGCTTGAGCTGGAGTAGTGTGAGAGAAAAACACTATTACCTGGCTGGAGACTGGAGGCTGGAGCTGGAGTAATGTGAGAGATAGTCACTGTAGGGCTGGAGGATCAATCCACCAGCCGAACAGGGTGTTAGTGTAGTGAAAGGGATATACTTTGATCCTCGTGCGTGCCTCCTCTAAATAACAAAATTACTTGAAACGAAACTAGCATGAAACGAAATTGCAGATTGGTAAATAAACGGGAATTGCACCGAGAATCGTTGAGTGCGCGTCACTCCCTGCTATTGGTGCGTACCGCTACGCACTAGGCCTGCCTTTGTTTCCTCCCTTTCTGGGTGCACGATGCAGGGGCTGCCACTCGTGCAAGAGACAAAAAGAGCGCTCTACCTTGGCAACCTATAGCGGACACGGCAGGCCGGCCCGGCTCCTCTTCTCCAAAGCATCACCATCCGCTGTGCTGAACTGCTGACGCTGATGCAGCGGCTGCCAACTTTTGTCACTCGCAAGGAATTCACCAAAAAACTGCCAAACAGCTTTCGATGAAAGCTTTGTTCTTGGGCTTCTCGCTTCCTTTGTTGCTAGTCGGCTTTCAATTCTGCCATGTCCTTTCCTTCCTACTACTATCTTTTATCTTTACATGTATAGTATATCATATATATCACCCTTTCAGAAAGAAAACTCTCTCTCTCTCTCTCTCTCTCTCTCTCTCAATGTTGTGTGTTTGCCTGTGCTAACTTTTGCCTTGCATTTCGACACCATCCAACCCTTTTTGCGGATTTGACCTTATTTTGACGTGTCATCTGGCCAAACGAGAAAAAAGATGGCATTTTGTTCGAGGAGCCCAACGTGCATCTTTATTTAGCTGCCAGGATTGTTGTTTTTTTCTGAGCAAAAGGTCGAGCGATCTTTGCCTGATTCACATCGATCTTTTCGTAAAGGAAAGGTGGTGGAGTGTATGGTTGTGGAGTTATTTTCTCGAGTTTCCATGATCTGGTGCAGGGTGTGGGTACTGTGTGAAGCACGAGTTACACTGTTCGAAAATCGAAATCATGGTTTGAAAAAAGGTAAAAGAGCGCGAGTTACATAATGTAGTGAAAATCAGCTCATGTTTTTCAGTGCGTGATGATGGTGCAAATCCATTGGAAAGCTGGTGGACGAATGCAGTCAAAACCTTGAGAATGACTGCGGCGGTAGGCAAATAATGGAGGGAATTTTTACCCGTCCTGGCAAAAGAAAAAGGAAAACCGGCACGCCAGACCAGTAATGCTTTTGAGTAACTAGCAATGCATGCATCATGGTCAACTAAATACTCCACGATTGGGACGAAATGGCGATACGAAACGATGAGGGCAATGTTTCATGTGGGAATTAAAAGTCCTGAACATTTGGCATGTTTGACTTTTACCTGATTCAACTCCTGAGACAATCAATAACTAAAGAAATGAGAGTTCTTCTCTTCAAGTTTCTAAGGTTTTTTTTCTTCAATCAAGAACATGGTCGAATTTCACCCAGCCCGTTGGCCGTTGCAGTGGTGGGGCCGTGGGGCTACCGCCTACCGGAATTGATTAGGGTGCGAAGCGAAGCTATAGCAAACCAGGCACAGGCAGTGCCGGCACGTACTGTGCACAAAAGCTTGGCACACCACTAGCCGGAAGAAGGAAAAACGTGTAGCAAGGGTTAGGGTAGGTCAATCGAGAGCACGCGCGTAGGGCGCGGTAGGGGCTAGTGGTGGTGGCCCCTGCCTTTGCCTTGTCGCCCGCCGAGGAAGGCTAGCTACCATAGCTACGAGCGAGTATGGCCAAGCTCAGCCCGGGTAGGGGGTGGCGGCCATCATCACGCTGATCGCTTCTTCGCAACTGACAGCTAGTACTCCTACTCTCCAAGGTCTATAGATTATCCTGTGAACCGCGGTGATCTCACGGCCACGTCATCCTCCACTGCCCCTCGGCTGTCACGTTGCGAGACGCACCAGGAGCATGGTGTACTCTTGATTACCCTATGTACTGCACGCATCAACCAGCGTGGCCACTCCAAGGGATTGTGTACGTACGCACGTACCTCACGGGAGAGGTTGCTGACAGGAAAGAGTGTGCTCACACAGCTACCGGCCCGTCTGCGTAGCTGTGCACGTACGCGTACGTATTCCATCCACGGGTGATGGTAGGTGTAGACTCGTGTGAAGGGCACGCACCTCACGGGAGAGCGCACGAGGAAGGGCACGCGCTAACCCACACAAAGAGGTAGGGGCGTAGGGCGTGGGCTCGGCAGAGTGGCTGACCTGCACGACAAATTTCGGCCCGCCTGGATGGGCCGCATAGTAGCCGTTGGTTCGCCGTGTGGGCCGAGGATGAGCTTGGTTATTGCTAATTGGTCGTGCCTTCGTGCGCGTCCTGGCTCTAGCGGGCTGAGAACTTCTTGGGCCGGGCTCGTGGAAAGAAAAGTTCAAAATCGGGCCCGGTTTAAGTGCTTACCCTTTAGTTCCTTTTTCTGATCTCAAGTCAGTGCCCCCCACCCAATGTGCGCGCCACGTGACTGGCAAAACGACAGAACACTGAAAGCCCAAAAGCTAAAAGCAAAGCCCACTCCCGCAAAGCGGCCAGAGAGTGGAGACCCCGCACCGGGCACCGCACGCGCGCGGCCGCCTTGAGCTGAAACCGGACGATTCCTTTGCTGAATGCTGACGCTGCGCCGGCACTTCACTTTGCGCCTTTCGTGCCACCGGCTCACCGCTCTCCGCCGTGGCGCCGTCCCGACGCGCTACGGCGCTAGCGCGATCACCAACTATGCAAAAAGGGGGCGCTGCTCTTTATAACTTTATTACTGCGTGTCTGTGTAATGTAACTAATCGTACTGTAGCAATGGCCGCCTTTGGGACCTTTTTATCGCCCACATCGGCCGCACCCGCACGACAGCAATGGCCGTCGTTGCGCTCGCGCACGGGCACGGGCACGGGCACGGGCACGGGCACGCACGCCCTCTTGCCCTTCCCGCGGGCTGCGTCTATGGGGAGGTCAATGGGTCCCAGTCAACAGACGAGAGGAAACACCGTCTTGAGATTCTACCACGCTACTGACATGGGGGCCCACGGGGGTGTTGCCCCTACTCGTCAGAGGGGATCACGACGCGGCGCGCTACTCCGCGATCGACCGTGTTAAATGATGACGAGACGGCGACGGGCGCACCACTCCCACTTCCACCCGGCACAACCGCCAGCTCCGCCCCGCCCCGCCCCGCGCGCCACTCGCCGCCGCCTGCTTCGTAACCGGAAACCGAGCCGCGGCCGCGCTCGCGGATCCGGGGCTGGGCTCGGCGGCGTCGGCGCTTCTCCGCCGCGCCGCCTCTCTCCATGGATTTCGTCTGCCCCGGCGATCCCGCGGTGCGATTGATAACTTCCTAAACCCCCCGCCTAACCCCTACTTCGTCCGCCGCGCCGACTTGTTTTCCTCCCCCCCCCCCCCCCCCCCCCCCCCGGCGTTGGACGCTGAGTTCTGATCGCGATGTGGTGCTAACTGCTAACCTCCGCGAGGTTTCTTTTTGGGGGCGATCCCTCGGTGCAGGTTTGGGATGGGAGGCATTTCGGGCCGTGCTTCGCGGATTTATATCCTTGCTTTCGATTTTGAAATCTCGAGTTAGTGGCGCAGTTTCGTGGCTTGTGGCGGGTCGCGCTCGCGCGCGTTTTGTGGTTTGTGGCTTTGTGCTGATGCCTTTAAGTTTGCCTTAATCCTTTTCTCGTCGATGCACGGTGCTGGGGTTGGCTGGGAATGCGATCGCCGCGGCCGCCGTCGTCTACCTCTTCATCGCCAAGTGGAACGCACCGAGAGCTCAGGTACTTGTTTTTTTACTCTGCTTCTTCGTTAATAAATAACCTATCAATTCTGCAATTGTTTCGAGGAGCATTTCACTGTCTACGTTTAGTGGCTCTGCTGAATCAAATTTATGTATGGCACAAAGCTGATAACAGTGGGTGCTTTTCTTCAAAAAAAAGATAACAGTGGGTGCTGGATACAACAAGGACTACCAGTTTTTACTGGTGTGGTTATGACCCACTGATACTATCATACTACCATAGATTTTGGAATGAATTGGGAAGTTGGATGCTAGCTTATCATTTCCTCCAGATGGAGCATTATATATATGGTTACATTGTGCATCGTTTTTGCTTTTGCATGGCAGTCAAGTAAGTGGTTTGGTAGAAGAGATACCTTTTCCTGATTGTATAAGACTACTTTGGCGGTTCGGCCTGATGTTTCTCACATTAATAATGGTGACAGTTTCCTTTTGTTGTTCTAGTACGTACATACTAGTTGTCTGGGAATTCAAATGTAGGTAATTGTGTTGTGCACAGAGAGAAGATAAAAATGTCTTATTTAATTTATGTTTCTTCATTGTTCATACATTGTTATGTATAACAATTATTCTACTGCTTTAGAACGCCAGGAGAGGTTTAGCGGAGAAGTTGTTTGTATTTGGCGTGGCTGGCTTTGCAGCCTGCCTTTCTTTGGTTGGACTAACTATGCTAGTTAAGAAGAAATTTGAAGGGAAGGATGTCGAAGACTATGAATTATCCTTCATGTGCTCACAGTTTATTACATGGGTAAGAACTCTCTTACCATAATGATCTCGTATTCTTGTTTTCCCTTTTGAGCCATGTAAATACAATATTTGAATAAAACGTACTTACGGTCGGTTTTCCATATGCCTTTTTGATAGATGTCTGTAAGCATTGTTTGTGTCAGTGGGGATTGGTTTGAAATCATCTATAACCCAATCATGTGCTTTTGCTGGATCTTGAAGATTCTTCTTGAGATACCTCATTTGCAATACAAGCTTACGGTTCTAAAGGTATCCCGTTATTTTACGGAAGGACTTCCTATCTCTTTGACATATGCTTCTTGTCTGTTAATACGATATGGAAGACTTCTACAAATTTATGCTGTTTTATTTTGACTGTACTAAAATCCCCTTTTCTTTCAGTCTTTAATGTGTCAATTACTGCAAAGTGCATACATATCAACAGGGAAAGGGAATATTTAAAAGAAACTTCACTTTAATATTTAAGATAAACACTTTATTATTCAAATAAATGTCTATTCAAAGCTTTTGTTTTATAATCAACAGGCAGTGGCATCTTTGATGGAGATTATCTCATTTTGTACTGCAACTACATTTGGACTCTTTGTAATTGTGGCTGCTGTAGTGAGTCAGTCAGGCAACAGAAGGTACCTGCCTGAATATTTCATATATTTTTCATTTTTCTAACCTTCCTTTGACAATTAGTAAACTTATCATTTTGTATCTAGCAACTAGTACATATTTCATTTCATTGTCATAAAATGTATGCACAGTAATTCTTTAGTGCCATGTTATCTACAATTTCTCTATTCAATGTGTGGCTCTATGCTCTTTCAGAAAAGTGAACTCTATTGAAGCACCACTCATTTTAAATGAAGAAAAAGCTGAGTGTGAAATTACAAATATGGTATGTCATTTGGGTAATAAGCCTTTTGGTTTTTCTGTTGTTCAATCAGGATGGTTTAATTTCAACCTATGATCTTGGTAAAAGTTTTATATTGGTTATGGTATTGCTGTGATAATCTCATCTCATGCATGGTACAAAGTTGCTGTTGGCTTGCCATTTCAATATATGACCTTGTAGTACATTTTGTTGCACGTGGTTTGTTTGATACGATGGCATTAATGTTGCCAACCAGGCAGCTGAAAACTGAAACATAAATGAATTTGCATGCATGTTCCCCAGAAAAAAAATATCTTCCAGATTTCTGTGTATGGACAATTATCATCTGCAAATTTACAGAATTTATGCCTGCCGCATGCATTGACTTTCTTATTGCTGACTATTTGGAATTTGAACATCGACCGATATCTGGATCCTGTCCATTTTTGTTTATTTTTCCATTACCAAGAAGTGGCTCCAGATTGTGAGTTATTTCCTTAATGTTCCCTTTTCTCAGGTAAAGGACCATACTTTGTGGGAACTGTTGACTTTCAAATTTGTTAACCCAATGATGGACACTGGTATCACAAGACAACTTGACTTCACAGATCTACTTGAGTTACCGGCTGAGCTTCGAGCTACCTCCTGTTATGACAGACTTCTGTCTTGCTGGACTGCTGAATATCAAAACCACCACAATGACTCATCTCTCCTCAGAGCCATGTTTTGTTCTTATGGATGGACATACTTGCGATTGGGCCTCCTTAAGGTATCCTTTTCTTTTTATTGAGGTTGTTCAATTGAGTAAAAGGATGCTGCAAGATGCGAACTCCTGATTCATAGTGTCCTTTTCTGCTTAGCTCTTTATGGCAATCAACAAATATTACCCACGATGACCGTATTAGACAATTGGCCTGAAACACATTGTCATAGTATCACCTGAAACACATTATCAGAGTATTACCTGAAATTCCATGGACCAGCATGGAAGTACTTATCTTACAACAACTTTATCATATTCTTACCCTTACCTGAAAAACTTTTTTAGAAAGGACTGTTACCTGCAAAGTCAAGCATTCATAAAATTAAGTTCACACTGATTGCCCTTAAGTTTCTAACATTCTATTGGTGTAGGTATTAAATGACAGCATCAGTTTCATTAGCCCTCTGCTACTCAACAAGTTTATAAGATTTCTTCAGCAAGGTATTATTTCTTTTTTCCCCCTGGAACAAAGGTACTATTTCCTCAAAGAGTAGAATGTTCATTATTAAAAGTTCTCCAAGAATAGATATTCTGGTCAATAGTGGCACTTGAAGCTATATGCTATTTGGAGACAAAAGATCAACAGAAAACGTTCTAAGATGCCTCTTTTCACTTTTCAGTAGTTTCTAGGATTCTTTCTTGTTTAGTTCGTTTAGAAATTCTGTGTGATCTATACAGACATTTTTATCTAAAAATATATAGGCCTTCTTATAGAACAGCAGTGCATGCAAATAATGCTATTTATCTGGTCAAATGCATCCTACTCGTGAATCTTGATATGAAACTTTCAGCAATTCAATAAATTAAACCTCATTTTTTCTAGCAATTTAATAAACTAATCTTCATCTTCTGTTGGTTTCTACATTACTTTTCAGGTTCTGGTGGTATGGATGGATATATTCTTGCCATTTCCCTAGGATTGACTTCTATTATCAAGTAAACCATCCTCAGTATATGATTTGCACCTTTTCACATCAATTGATGTGTTTAAGATTTGTTTTCTACTCAAACTTCTCCTTTTTGTGCTCAACACTTAACAGACTATACTCAACTTATATACTGGGAAGTACAAGTTACAGGATAGGTGTTAAACTAGTGTTTACATGCTGCAGCATGTTATACTCTCGTCCTAGTGTTACATGTTCATGTGGTTGCAATTTGCAATATATCTAGATTAGTTTCCTCATGCAGAGTAGATAATGCACTTAGTCATAACAACAGTTGACTTTGATGATGATAAAGATGATTTGAGCAGTTACGTCTCCGAGCACCTTGTTGTATTGTGGATACAGTATTTTCTTATTATAATATTGACATTCTAAACTTTGGAACAGAATACAACATCAGTGGACCTTTGCCTGTTGAAAGAAAATCATCTTGGTGGTTCCTTGGGTGTCTATCTTCTTAGTATTAGCTAGTATTTGTTTCTTTAATTTTTTGCTTGTTCATGCAGATCAATTTTAGATAGCCAGTACTCCTTTCGTCTAGCAAAGCTCAAGCTGATGTTACGATCAAGCATCATGGGGATAGTTTATCGTAAGGTATGACCATTCTGTTATTATCGTTCTGTGAAGAGTAACTAGTAATGCAACAATCATTGATTCCTTAGCCATTATGCAAAACATATTCGCAAGGACAACTCAGACTTTCCATTATGAATGGTACAAATTGACATTTAGGAGGTGGACCCAAACCATTGAATATGAAACTGAGTAGCTGTTGTATGCTAGTTCATATATCTTCCATTCCTAGATAAGATGTCATGCAGATAATCAACATGATGGCCTTTACTTAAATACGACAATTGCTTTGGCAAATTATATGTTAATATAGTTGATAATCATATGAAAATGCTTTTACTAAAATATTTACTGGCGTCATTTCCATTTGAAAAGTACAATTGATTTTGCTTATGGTAGCTAACAATGTCTTCTGTGATTCAAGAATGACATGTATTTGGAACAGAGTAGTACTTGTTCAGATGAATTTTGATATAGCATAGAACTGCTGCTCAATGTTCTGTATACTTTCTGTGACAGGTCATTTTGATCTACATTTGACATTGTACTATGTAACAAATCTATTCCAGACTTGAATCATTTTATAACTTTGCTTGACTTTTATTTATTGTTTTTAAATTTGGATGGACCTTAAAAACAGTGCCTGTGTCTCAGTCTAGCTGAGCGTTCTAGGTTTTCTGAAGGTGAGATTCAGACCTTCATGTCTGTTGATGCTGATCGCACAATAAACCTATGTAACAGCCTTCATGATGGTTGGAGGTACCTCCCATCTGTCTCATGTTTGTCTATGAAACAATTATTATATGTTTGCACCTCATTATCTCGTTCTCTGCATGTTTTGGTGTTTGTTTAGTTTGCCACTGCAGATTGGAGTTGCTCTTTATCTATTGTATACACAAGTCAATTATGCTTTTCTATCTGGTCTTGCAATAACAATCATACTAATACCAGGTATGTTCACCTTTTACTTCCTTGTTTGGCATTAAGCTTACTGTTTTAAGATAGGATTAGTATTCTGCATTAGGCTAAGTTTTTCTTCTTCCAAAGATGGATTTGTGATTGCTGGAGTCTAAGTGAATTGCCCTCCTTTTCCCATCAGTTTGAGCTTTTGGGTTGAATTGGTTGGGGCATGCAACTCAATATGGTTTCCAGAGGTCTCAAGTTCAAATTCTAGCAGGAATGATTAAATAAAAATAATTGCAGTCGACTCCTACTTCCACGTGTGAGGCCCGAGAGAGCCTGCACGCGAGGGAGAGTGTTACAGTACAGTTTAAGCTTTTGGATTGAATTGATTGGTGCGTGCAACTGAATATTGATCATTCTTCAATCTTCCAATTTGCCCTTATTGTCTTGTGAATATTAATCCATTGATCAAGGCAATGCTTTTATACTAGTCCAAGTACTAATTGATGTATATTATGCGAACCTTGATGGTACTAGGAACTGAGATTATAGTTTGTAATGCTAACCCATGTTCATAACCTAATCATAACGTCCTCAAACTAATGTTTATTTATGCTCATATTGTTTGTTTGACTTTAACCATGTTGTCTATTTGCCTGTAACCATGTACACATGCACAGTAAACAAATGGATTTCTACAAGGATTGCTGGTGCAACAGAAAAGATGATGAAGCAAAAAGACAGGAGGTAAGAAATCGTCCCTCCACCCCGCTCGATGAACAAATAAGACACCCTTTGTTTCGATTTACCATATCCTCATATTGCTGCAGTTCTTGATGAACAAATGAAACACTATCACATTAGATTATACCTCAGTTTCATTGGTATATGCTGTTGATTTGTTTTGGATAATAAAATAGGAGTGATTATGCAAAAGTTTGCTAGTCAACACAATAATTATGTAACTTGTACTCCAAATATTATCCATGGGTTATTTTCCATCCACAGGATAAGCTGTGCAGGGGAGCTCTTAGCACATATTAGAACAGTGAAGATGTACAGCTGGGAGAAACTATTCACTGAGCGTTTGGTGGAAAGAAGAGAATCAGAAGTGCATCATCTCGCGGTCTGCAAAAGCTCATGATTACTTTACATTTTACAATAAATTGCACACAGTCACGCACATTTGAACTAACAAGAAACTCCTATACCCCAACAGATTAGAAAATATCTGGATGCTTGGTGCGTCTATTTCTGGGCAACCACACCGACATTGTTCTCTCTTTCCACCTTTTCCATTTTTGCAATAATGGGACACACATTGGATGCCGCCACGGTAAAACAATATCATGAATGATATGTTTAAGATATGCCTTTGGACCAACAAACGTCATACTAATATATGAAATCCTTATTACAGGTATTTACTTGTGTCGCACTCTTTAACACATTAATATCACCATTAAACTCATTTCCATGGGTTATTAATGGGATGATTGATGTAAGTGGATAATTGGTTTATGTTATTATACTGCTTGACACATTTGGAGCTGTGCTAATCTTACTTGTATGCTCTGGTGCTGCAGGCTATTATCTCTAGCAGACGGCTGAGTAATTATTTATCTACTCCAGAGCATCACTCATCAGAGTTAACTGCCTCTACCGACCTTTTAAAGCACCAGTTTAAGAGATATACCGAAGTAATTCATAATCCAATGACTTTTGTCCTTCAGAATGTATGCTGTTCTTGGTCTAGCAGCTCTGTTGCTGAGCCGAACATAGTTCTCAGAGATATATCTTTGCAGCTACAGAAAGGGCTCTTTATTGCAATCGTAGGCGAGGTAATTATTCTGACTGGCATCTTTTCGTTTTTCTGAGTGTGTGGGGTCTTAGTTATGTGATGGAGATAACATAACTTTGTTCATAATTTTGTTAGAGAAATTGAATAGCTGTTTGAGAAAGAAAAGAAACCGAATAGCCTGTCACATACTGTATGATTGTCATATATTTTCTCAATTTGTATGTCCTTGCAAAGAAATGCCACCAGTTCCTTTCTATATTGTCTAATTTGATGCTGCTGCTATTTTCTTTTCTGTTAATTGAGGAAAATTTTATGTCTATATCAGGTTGGTTCTGGTAAATCATCTTTGCTGAATTCTGTCATTGGAGAGACTCATGTCGTCGGTGGTTCTATTAGCTCGTGTGGTTCAATTGCCTATGTACCACAGGTAGTACTTTATGATTTGAAAAAATGCTTAAGATTTGTAGTTGAAATGTCAACTGATGTTCTGTAGGTACCATGGATCTTATCTGGCTCTTTACGAGATAATATTTTGCTTGGGAAAGAATTTGATCCAAGGAGGTAGGTTATGTATCTTAATGGATATTGTTAGAGATTTGATATCTCCTTCCCTGTTTAGGCACCGGCAGTTGATTCATTCCTGCCTAACATTTGCCTTATGCGGCTGATCTCCCTAACCTCCTCCCTGATTCTCTCCTAGATTAGGTAGAGGAGATCTCCTCCCTGACTTTCTATAAGTCAGGCAGAGGAAGATCCTTGGTAGAGGTCTATATATTGTACTCTATGTTTCTCAGATGAATACATTCAAGCTTACACATTGTACACCTTCTATCAGATACTATTGTCACAAGTTTATTTATTTTTTATGTCATGACATGACATTATAGCGGTTGACATGAACTATTGGAGATGCTCATGCTCCATAAAACTTACTGTTCCCTTTTCATTTAGCATTCCGCATCACAAAATTTATGCAGATACAAAGAAGTACTACAGGCATGTGCGCTGGATGTTGACATATCAGCAATGACTGGAGGAGATATGTCATATATTGGAGAGAAAGGTACCAACTTATCTGGTGGACAGAGAGCTCGTCTAGCATTGGCAAGGTCATGTTTTTAACAAATTTGTGCACCTTACATACTTCTTAAGTTCAATAACTAACATTATGATCTTACACTTGCAGGGCTTTGTATCAAAATTCTGATGTATACTTGTTTGATGACATCCTTAGCGCTGTTGACTCCCAAGTTGCTTCATGGATCCTGGAAAAGGCCATTATGGGGCCCCAGTTGATGCAGAAAACAAGATTACTAAGCACACACAATCTTCAGGTGATATTTATTAATTCTAATCCAAACAAACTGTGCACCATGTTTGTATTAAATGTATGAATTAAATTTAAGGTTTCATCTGTTGTACTAGGCTGTATGCATGCATGAAATAAGCATTTCATTTGATAGTATGAAAAGGAAGGATACTCAAGGAACAATGCATTTTTCTTTTACTTTCCTTTTTTCCCAGGCCATTTCTGTTGCAGATATGATTGTAGTCATGGCTAATGGGCTCGTTAAATGGTTTGGAACACTGGAAGCTTTCTTGGCAACTTCATATTCGAGAATCTCTAAGCCAGATAGTTCAAGTCCTACCTCATTTACAGTTTCTGTGAAAGATAAAACACCAATAGTATCATGTGAACTGAAGACTGATGTTATACATGAAGACGATTCAGGGGTTGCTTATGAGGAACAAAACGAACAGGTTGAAGCAGAGGCAAGGAAAGAAGGCAGAGTTGAGCTTAGCGTCTACAAGTGAGTTATTTTGTGTACTGGAGTGCACTACACATCGGTAAAAGTATGTCATTCCTTTATGCTCTGTTATTCATAATGCTTATTGTTTTACAGAAAATATGCAACGTTTGCGGGGTGGTCAATTGTTGTTTTAATATTCCTAAGTGCATTCTTAATGCAAGCATCCCGTAATGGCAATGATCTTTGGTTAACTTACTGGGTTGATACCAGCACAGGCACCAACAACACGAGTTTTTATCTGGTAAGAGTGCTTTCCTTCTATTTAAGTGATCATAAATCAGAATAATCGGTATGTTGAACATTTGCTGTTCATAGAAGAAATATCTTCAGTGCATTTATGCTCATCCAAACCTTGCCTCTGCAGATTATCCTTGCTACATTTGGCATAATTAATTCTCTTTTCACGTTGGGAAGGGCGTTTTCTTTTGCATTCGGTGGCCTCCGTGCAGCAATCCGTGTCCATGCATCTCTTCTTGAAAATATCATCAGCGCACCAGTTTGTTTCTTTGACCGAAATCCCAGTGGTCGCATTCTAAACAGGTTGGTATCTTAGTTATCTGATAGCATCTACTTTCTAGTAAGCTCTGAAAGGTTGAAATGCCCCTTGGCCTTGACGATGCTTTATGAAACCTCAGATTATCATCAGACCTCTACACCGTTGATGATTCTCTTCCATTCATCCTCAATATATTCGTGGCCAACTTCTTTAGCTTACTCGGCACTCTGGTTGTTTTGTCTTATTCACAGGTAAATAATGAACAATTGTTTATACGAGCCTTGTATTTGAGAAAAGAAACTAAAACATATTTCTTGTGTTTCATGAATGTTTGATCTGCAGGTTTCCTTCCTACTCATCTTACTTCCACTCTGGCTTATCTATAGGAAGCTGCAGGTACATACCCATTTTTTTTTATGTATCCCAGCTTGGTTGTTCATCTGATCCTTCATAGACTAATATCCATACTTTAATAAAAAACACTACAGTATCCATATTCTTCTTTATGTCTTTATTAGTTAAGTCTGTTCTTTATCTGTCAGTTTTCTTCCAATATTCATCAAGCACGATATCTAGTTTGTAAACACTTTCATGGATAGAATGAAAACTTGATATACCAAATCCATCGATAGTTTGACTGTGTACTCCTTTTGATTTAGGCAACGTGTGACATTTAATCCTCTTTTGCCTCTTAGTCAAGACAGTGCATCACATATTCCTATGCTGTACCTTATGGAGAAACAAGCTAATGCTCTTTACAGTTCTATTACAGGTCTACATCACGTGAAGTACGGAGACTTGATAGTGTTGCTCGTTCACCAATCTATTCATCTTTTACAGAGACGCTTGATGGTTCATCAACAATAAGAGCTTTCCAGAAAGAAGTATGTTTCTTTTTGAACTAGAAGGAAACATTCTAGTTATTTCTGTTTCTTTTGAACTAGATGGAAGCATTCTGGTTATTTCATGTAGACATCCAGAAAAGGATGTTAAAATGCCATAATTTTCCTCTTGAACTTAAAGTATCACGCCTCAAAGGCTCTAGTGCCTAGTGCTTGTGTGGTTTGTTGCAAATACTAACAATACACTACACAGGGGTTCTTCTTAGAAAGGTTCATCCAACATGTGACACTGTATCAGAAAACATCCTACTCTGAGCTGGTTGCTAGTTTGTGGCTCTCATTGAGACTCCAGGTATATGAATCTTCTACTTATTTCTTTTGTCATACTATCGTAATGTACTTGGAGTTAAGAATGTTTATCCATCAGTAAGGCCTATAACACAGGCACTGCATTGACGAGCAAACTGTCCAGTTGTTGGCAGGTTTTATCATTCTGTTCATCGCAACAATGGCTGCTGTCACCTTCCATAGCAGTTCCCTTGTTAACCTTGGAACACCTGGACTGGTAGGTTCGACAGGATACATTCACCGATCTTCTAGTTAGGCCTTTCCATGATTCCATCCTCTGATGGAAAATGAAAATATAGTTCTGCTCCATGTATCTAGACATCCACTGCAGGTGGGACTGGCTCTGTCATATGCAGCACCTGTGGTATCACTGCTGAATGGCTTCTTAACCACATTTACGGAGACAGAAAAGGAAATGATCTCTGTTGAGAGGGTTGCTGAGGTAAAATCAATAATATTCGTTTTGATGCTTATTCACCATGCGTCTTTAGATATAACAATATGATGACACTTGCAGTATGTTGGCATACCTCAAGAAGAACTCCAGGGATCTGAATCTCCGCCGAGAAGCTGGCCGGCAGAAGGGAGGATTGAGTTTGTTCATGTAACCCTGAAGTACAAGCCAGAGTTACCACCAGCTTTGGATGATATTTCATTCCTTATTGCATCCGGCATGCAGGTACCATGCTAACATGGTTTTCACCCAACCATTTATGATTTCTGGAGCTATAGTGAAATCCTCTATGAATTATTAGGTTGGAATAATAGGACGGACTGGAGCAGGCAAATCAAGTGTACTGAATGCAATATTCCGCTTGGTCCCAATCTGCAGCGGCCACATCTTAGTAGATGGCATCGATGTAGCTAAAATTGCTGTCCGAGAACTTCGTGCACATTTTGCAGTAGTTCCACAGAGTCCATTTTTGTTTGATGGGTCATTGAGGTAACTACTGGTTGATCATATTTACATGTTTCCAGGCTGACCATTTTCACGCTTGGGAAAGAAATAGAAATCCTGTGTTCAACATTCAATATTTTAACCGTGAATAAATGAATATCCATGGTAGGGAAAACCTCGATCCATTCAATACAACAACAGATCTCAGGGTATGGGAAGTTCTTGAAAAATGCCATATGAAGGGAGAGATAGAATCAATGGGTGGACTTCACATCCATGTGAAAGAAAGTGGTGTATCTTTTTCAGTAGGCCAGAGACAGCTCCTCTGCCTTGCTCGTGCTATCCTAAAATCATCCAAGGTATGGGCTACGGGCTACCATACCATTGCTGCATTGCTTGTAGCGGATACGCTACTGATCAAGTAAGTTGTAATTGTTAATGATTTTACAGGTGCTTTGTCTCGATGAATGCACAGCCAATGTTGACAATCAAACAGCCTCCCTGTTGCAAAATACTATCTCTGCTGAATGCAAAGGGATGACGGTTCTCACCATAGCACATCGAATTTCAACAGTGATGAAGATGGACAATATTCTAGTTCTTGATCAAGGCAAATTGGTATGTAGTGGTACTATGCTTACCATTTTAGACTACTAGTGGGCAAAAACAAAGAGGATAAGGGGATGAACTCAGAACAAATGTACCATCATAATGTTTTACAAGAATGATATGATGATAACAATACAAATGAGAAACTTATTTGTTTGAAAGAGTTGTTAAAACACTACATGAACAGAAAAAAATAAGTGGCAAACAAAAAACTCAATTAATGTTGCAAGTCCAATGGTAAACAACAGGTTAGAACCTCCAGGCCATGAGTAAGCTTTTTTTATGCCTTCTTATCCAATTAAAGTGAGATATTGTCTAACTTGTGCATTGCTCCAATTTAGGTCGAAGAAGGAAACCCAGAAGTTCTTGTGAATCACAAATCCTCAAGATTTGCTCGATTTGCCAAGGCATCCCAGATGTGATTCTAGGAACATGCTATGCTACTATCTTATATGCTAGGCCTTTCTCGTGTTAGCACTTAGTTTGATGACAAGGCGTGCCAGCTCCATTGAGCATGTAAGAACAGCTTCAAAACTTACACCACTAACTAATGGCTAATAGAAGCTCTGATATTCTAGATATGCAAATGTAATGTATCAAACAGAAGTCAAGATTTTCTGAGCCTCTAGATATTCGAATTGCATGCTCTGGCACTAACAGATCGTGAGTCCACGAATTGACCATACAGAACCTAAGAAATTCTGAAATTGATCAACTCTTGTTTCTAAAAGAAGTGGGCATTCAAGAAAACTTAACTGCTTTTCAGGACTTGATTTCAGTAAATTAGCAAGTGTGATATCTTAGAGAAACGGTGCTGACTACAAGTCCAGGCACCGTAAAGATGGATTGACGATAAGCAATAGGCTGTCTCGAATTGATCTAAACTTTCATTGAGCCATTGAGGCAAACTACTCCAGGATTCAAGACCCATAATCATATTCAAAGGAGGCGATCCACAACCACTACAGAACAATTACCAAAATTAACCCAATTGACTCACAAACGTAACTCCAGATCTCCACAAGATGAATCTGTCCAAATTGTCAGATTGGAATTTACAGATTATACACGGGCACGGGATGGATTTAACCGTCCACTAACCCAACACAGAGAGATACACGGGCGTAGATTGATAGGTAGGTAGGGGCACACCAGAACAGCATGGAGAATTGGGGACGCATCCTTGGGATCAGGCGATGTAGACGTAGTCGTCGGGGTCGTGGCGGCCGTTGGGGTCGACGGAGCAGATGACGTAGATGGCGTAGAGGACGCCGGGGAGGTAGCCAAGGATGGTGAGCAGCACGCTGATCCAGAACTCCATCTGCAAGACCCGAAAAGGGGGAGAAGCCAACGGTGAGAGCGGATCGGGCAGGCACGGGGAAGGAAGGAGGGAGGAGGGACTCACGGAGCAGCAGCCATGGCGGAGGCAGACGCCGAGGGGCGGGAGCAGGACGGAGCACAGGAGCTCCAGGCACCGGCAGCAGCACGAGCACAGGCCCATCTCGGATCGGATCCCCGCGCGCTGCTCCTGCTCGCTTGCTTTGCGAATTCGGGGAAGGGGAATGGCTGGCTATTTCTTCCCTTCGAGCTGAAGGAACTCGAACTTCCCGTGGCACGACGCGGTACAGGCTTATCGCCTGCAAACTGGTGAGGTCAACGAATGATAGTCTTTACTCCCTCCTGAGATGTCATTCAACAGTTTTTAGGATACTCTGTCCATTTCAAATTATAAGTTGTTTGACTTTTTTGACACCAAATTTGATCACTCCTCTTATTCAAAAAATTTATAAAAACATAGTCAAATTTAACTCATTATTGAAGAATTTGTATTGATGAAGTAAGCCACAACAAAAGAATTGATATTTTGCACAAATTTTTGAATAAGACGAATGGTCAAATTTGGAGTGAAAAAAGTCAAACGACCTATAATTAGGAACGGAGGGAGTAGATTATAGTTGTGTAGAAAATACTCTTCAACCTCTAATTATTAAACATTGAGAATGAGCTAATTAAACTAGCATGCATTTTTCCATGCACCTTCCACACATGTACCTCCCCTACATGGTTATATGCACATCTTTCTATTTGGAAAGACCTGAAAACAATACACAATTAAGATGATTGGATTTACTTTCGACCAAGAATGACATACATTGGAGGATAAATTTCAAACCTTAGAATGACATACATTTCAGGACGGAGGGAGTACGTGTTATGTCGAGGCGTGATCTCACTTACTTCCCCCATTCTAAAAGTTTAAAATTTGTCCTACAAAAAGTTGCTATTTTGACTCAATTATGAAAAAACTAAAGTTTTCGAAAGTTTCTAAAAAAAAGACAAGACAGTGTCTGATTTTTTTTGAACCGGCAGTATTCGAATCCTTTTCACAAAAAATAAAAAATATTTTTGTAATTTTATATTATGCATTGGTTTGTATGTCTAATCTTAGAATTGCATTTATTTTGGCAGGAGGGATCCCAAATCTAATAATAAAGTTGAGCTGGCTGGCCAAGAACTGATCTGGAAGTTAATAAAGCAGAAATGATTCCGCCAATTGAAGCCGACATCCACCCTGACCGTGGCCTATTTGGTACCAATGCCTTCATTCGTTTGCCAATTTCTGTTTTACAAAGTGGCTTAAACTTTTAAGTCGTTCGAGATTTCCATTGACGAGGGAGCGTCCATCAAAGTATAATTCAGCTACCACTACATGATCTGCTGCACCTCCGCTGCACCTCCGTCGGGAGGTGGAGTTTATGCATTACCAAACTCAACTTAGACCGACCCCAACAGCGCGAGGCAAAAGCCTCGCGCTGGCCACTATGCATGTTCGCTCCCTTCTCCAACAGACCATGCATCGTGCGATGCATTTTCCCTTCGGAGGAGAGAGGGGATGCAAAAATACATCCCCTCTCTCCTCGAATGCATCCGGCCGGCAGAGGAGGAAGCGGCTGCGGACCAGAGGAGGAGGAGGCCGGTCGCGAGGAGGTCCTGCCGGCCGCCGCGAGGAGGGCTGGGGAGCAGAGGCTGGCGATGGGTCCTGCTCGAACAGCAGGACGGGGGCGAATGGCTGCATCTCGATCTTCACCTTCTCGCGCTCGACGGTGAACTTGGAGCAGAGCAGAGCACCATGGCCTGGCTTCGCGCGGACGCCGACCACGACCTCTGACTCGCTGACGCCGCAGACTTCGCGCGCGTGCCCTGCTCCAGCGGGGATGCTGGACTGCCGGAGCGGGCGGCGAAGGAGAAGAGCGGTCTGGGGCCGTGCGCCGCAGGCCAGCTCCTGCTGCAGGCCGTGCGCCGCCGCCTCCGCTCGCCGCGCCGTCCTCCTCCTCGGCGACCCGCGCTCGTACTCCTCCTCCTCCTCGGCGACCCACGCGGCGTGCTTCTTGGCGGCCTCGGCCTCGCGCTCGAGGCGGAGGCTCTTCTCCTCGCGGCGGCGCGCGAGCTCGGCCTCGGTGACCTTGGACGGCGCCGACGCGGACGCGGCGGCGGCGGCGGCCTCGGCCTTGGAGTTCACGCCTCCGCCTTGGAGAGTGGGAGGGGCGGTGCGCGCTTTGCGCTGCGCTGTTGGAGAACGACTTTTTTTGCGTGTGCGATGCAAACGGTGCGGGGGATGCAAACTACTGAATGTCTTCCTCGTTTTGCTTTGCGTTGTTGGAGTTAGTCTTAGTGGAAAGACAAACGAATTAGTAATACACATCACAAATTATATTTTTTTTATGAAAGTAGTCTGTAATGATTAATTACAAATACTTTTTTTAAAAAAATATTCACAATGGCTATATCCATTTTTGCTAACTTTTTAAGAAAGGCATATTTAAATTAATGAATTTTAGATCATTTTTATAAATCACTAGTCATGTCTAACCTATTTTTTTAGAAGAGCCTCCATATGAAAATAATTAAATAAACCCTTCTTCCGAGCCTATTTTCTCATTCTCCTAGTGGTCACTCTCTAGTCTCTTCTACTCTTCTATCCTATTTAATTTTCACTAGTCTTGTCTACCAAATCTTATATAGTCTCTTTCGAGGACTTTGATCACTAGTACAGAAAGGGTCTTTGGTCATGCACATTTGTCCCAGCTGCCGCTGGGCCGGGACTAATGAAGACATTGGTCCTGGGTCCACGTGTCTAGGGGCTGGAAAGGACCTTTAGTCTCCAACCGGGACTAAACATCCATCTTTAGTCTCGATTGGTGTTACAATCCGGGACTAAAGTTTCAAAACTTTTAGTCTGATTGATAACACCAACTGGAACTAAAGAGTAACCATTTAGTTCGGTTGGAGGTTCCAATCGAGACTGATGGAGGTAGGGACTCGGGGTCCCCCAACAAAGATGCATCCGCTGGAAACTAAAGCCAAACGACCGGCCCAAGAAGGGCCCAAGCGAGCAGCAGCAGCCGCGCGCGGCACGTCCGATACCCGATCGAACCGGAGGAAGCGGGGACACGCGGCAGCCCCCCGACCAAAGGCACACACGATATCGCTCCGTACCGAGCCCCCTGGATCTTGCTCGACAAGGAGACGACCCAGGCCGAAGGCGTGGCGGCCACGCCTGCCCCTATTCCGCCGTACGCACCGCCCACTCTCGCGGAGCGCGTTCGTGCACCCGAATAGGACCCCCTGACGGGGTCACAGTGCGGACTGTGCCACCTACCCGTACCCGCGGCAGAAAACGGGAGAGAGGGCGTCAACTCGTCCGTCCCGCACGCCGTCATCATGACCGCGCTGACACTGTTCCATCAGCTCCAAACGACTGCGACCAGGCGAGGCTACCTGACAAACTGAGCCCGTCAGGAGGCGTACCGCTCCCTGGTCGGAACCCACGCAGGGGAAGACGTGCGGAGGAAGTACGGATGGACAGGCGACAAGACGACCGCCGAGCCACGATCGAGCAGGGAGACCGTCCCGGCCGACCATGGATGGGATGTGAGCGCGAAGACCCGTCGCCTAAGAAAACCGACCAGGAGAGCTGCCTCCACTCCCGACCGGTGGAGCAGGACCCACTGACTGACAAGAATGAAGATTCCCCTCCGGTGAACGAAAAACACACGCTAGAAACATAGATATGTAAATAGGGGGTCCCACCTTGAAGTATAAAAGGGGGATCCCACTCACGTAGGCAAGAGATCGAACCATTCCTTCACTACTCGAAGGCTTGTAAGCTCCCCTCTGTAACTTTGAGCACATGGGCTCGAGTAATAGAGTGAGAGAACCACCCCCATAGTGGACGTAGGGCATTTCCGGCCCGAACCAGTCTAAATCTCTCGAGTCATTGTGTACTAGACCATTCCGATCCAACGCGCGAGACACGAGCAATCAAGTAGTTTTGTAGTCGCCCATTTTCGGTTGCGACAGGGGCGAAAGGGGTTCCACGAGTTATTTTAAAAGGAAAGCATCACATGTAGTGTCACATGTGTTGTGTAGGTCGAATGGTAAGAAAGCTATGCGCAAGGTAAAAGGTCACATATTCGAGTTCTGGGCACAGAGTTTTTTTTTTTGCATTGCACGGGCCCTTTAGTCCTAAGTGTGGGAACTGGTCCTAGTTCCAAAACCAAGACTAAAGGGGATATGGAACCGGGACTAAAGGCCCTTTTTGTACTATTGGATGTTGGAGAGGGCATTCATTGCATGGAGGACCTATATAGCTCTGGAATTTGGAGATAGCTGATATATCAAGAAGATTGATAAATTGATTAATGCTTCTTCAATCTTGTTAAGAAAATAATCTTCTATATAATTCCAGTAGCCGGTGGCCTGGTGCAAGGTTGACGCTGACTTCCGCGTGGCTTGCAGCTATCTCCTTGGATAATGCTACGAGGAAGGGACTTGAGGGGATAATAATCCCGCACGTGCTTGGATCACTTCTCTATGAGAAGTAAGCGCCTAGATAGACTTGCTTGACCCTAACACGTGGAACAACCTTAACAAGGGATCAAATAAATTTTAGATGATTTTTATAACATACTGGTCATGTCTTTGACCCTTTTTTTTCTTGGAGAGCACAGACCAATCTCATTTCTCTATGGATGTGATTGGTTACCTGGACTATCCTTAGCCTGGCTGTGAGTTATGCATGGCCAGCCCAAGCCAGGCTATTAGAAGTCTTTAAACTTGTGGTCGGATGGTTGCATTGTGGGTATTTGCTCTGACTAAATTGCATTTGGTTGGGTAAAGAAGAGGCTGTCTTGCACTGTATTATGCAATTGGGCATGATTGGTTGCTTGTATAGAGCCTGTTGTGAGCACCGTGGTCTCGTTTTGGTATGCTTACCCCTTCATCTATATGAAAGGCGTTGCTTATTTTTTTCGAAATCCTGCAATCATTCTCACTGCTCCCTACCTATCCCATCCTCTCTTTCTTGCCCCCGCCTCGAGCTCCCCTCCCCTCCCCACGCCAAGGCCTCTGTGGATAATGCTACGGGAAAGGGAGCTGATAGGATAATAATCTCGCAATTGCTCGGATCACTTCACTATGAGAAGAAAACGTGTGGATAGACTTGCTTAACCATATCACGTGGAACAATCTTAAACGGTTTAAACAGTTCGGGGTGTAGGATGTTAACACGTGGAACAATCGTAAATGGTTTTAAGAGTTCGAGGATGTCCGGTTTCGTAATTGGTTTCGTAATTTAAGGAGGGTTTTTCGGACTCCTTGACAAGTTGAGGGATATATTATGGACTTTCCTTTTATAAAACACTGGTCTTTGACCCAATTTTTCTAGTGGAGCCACAAACCAATTAAACAAACCCTTCTCTCGAATCTCTTTTCTCACTTCTCTACTGTCCACTCTTTAGTCTCTTCCACTCTTTTATCCTACTTGGCTATCACTAATCTTCGCCACCAAAATTTTATATATTCTCTTTTGAGGACTTGGATAATTAGTACAGAAAAGATGTTTGGTCCTACATATTTATCCTAGCCGCCGTTGGCCCGGAACTATGCTACGAGAAAGGGGATAATAATCTCGCACATGCTCGGATCACTTCGCTGTGAGAAGCAATCGCCTGTATAGACTGCTTGACCCTATACTAACACGTGGAAAACTAACAAGGGATCAGAGGAGATGTGGGCGGCCGAGAGAAAATGGCAAGTGTTAGTTGCACTCCCCTTCTCTGCGAATTTGGCAGAGGGCTTAGCTACTCGGCAAGACCCCATAGAGTATGGCTAGAGATCGCAGTCCACTAATAGCCCGCTATAGTTACTAAACTAAAAGTTATTAATCAACTAAACAATATAATTGGTCTTTATTTATTGTTAGTTTAATATTTATTGAGAAATCGGTGTTCTAACTTGACACTGATGACTTCCAAGAAGTGGTAATAAAGGTATCATTTTTTTCGTGGACCCTATATCTACACTATACTAAGAAGACCTTCACCTAGACATCAATATGGGAGACCAACTCTATTTGAGAAGTTAAATCTTTATTCACCATAACTTAGTGCAATAAAAGACTCTTACACTGTTTATGTGACTATCTTACCATAACATTATTGCTCTACATAACAACTTTATCATCTTCTACTTGAGACCTCTTATGTCATAGTACGCAAGAGAGGACAGGGTCACACTTATTTAATTATAGGACTTTTATGGCTCATATGGTTTTTCCATGCGACCGTCTTACACTTTCTGCAAAATATCTAACTATAAAATTTTAGTCATGTTTATCTAACCATACAAATATCTAGTTTCAAGAGTATTCTACTTTTTACCATAAAACGTGACAACCATGGTTCATGCATACTCTCTAATTTTCTAGAAGTTTCTCACAAGTATGCATTGCTATTTTCAATAGTATTGAACTTCATCATTTACAAAATTTAGTATTTCATTAATGAAAAAATGAAACTCTAGATGTACTTCAGTGCATGACGTAACGGACTTTGTGATATGTATCTGTTTAATTTGATGTTTTGAATATATAAATTTTAAACTTAACTACCAAATTTACAAAACTGTAAATATGGTTTGCGGGAGCTATATTCCATTACATCATTTTTTAGCCTCTGAAAAACTGACCGCTAAACATCTTAGAGCATCTCCAAGAGTTCCTAAAAAATACTTCTCAAATTTTGTTGTTTGTCAACTCCCAAAAGGTTTGGAGAGGCAAAAACAAAAGTCCATCTCTAATAGCTCCCTACTTTTACTCCTAAAAATGAGAAGTTTGTGGCCCCACAAAAAAAATTCCGCGAGAAACGTCGTGGGGGAGGGGCGATCCGCAAGGGATGCGTATTTTTACACACAAGATAGCCCAATTTATCAATTGTTAGGAGATGAGGAACTAGAGTGGGGAACTATTGGAGAGTATTTTTTTGCCTTTTTCAAAAAATAAAGATGGGAAAGAGAAGTAGAGAACTCTTAAAGATGCTCTTAGCATGCTATTTTAAATATAGATGTGGATGATCTAAAAAAATATAGATTTAGATAGACTTTTCACCCTAACACGTGGAACAATACATCACAGGCAAAGTGGGCGGCCCAGAGAAAATATCGATTGTTTAGTTACACTCCCCTCCTTTTTGAATTTGGCGGAGGCGATCCATGGCGGCTGCGAGCGGCGGCGCCGGGGCCGCGTGCGCGGCGTGCAAGTACCAGCGGCGCCGCTGCACGCCGGACTGCCCGCTAGCGGAGTTCTTCCCGCACGACCGTCCCCGGGTCTTCCGCAACGCGCACCGCCTCTTCGGCGTCAGCAACATCCTCAAGACGCTCGACCGCGCCGGCCCCGAGAAGCGCCGCGAGGCCATGCACTGCATCATCTACGAGTCCCAGGCCTGGGACATCTACCCGGCAAGCGGCTGCGTCCCCATCATCCACGACCTGCAGCAGCGGATACGCCAGGCGGAGCTCGACCTCCGCCGCGTCTACGCGGCCATCCAGGCCTACCGCGCCGCCGCCGCCGCCCAGGGAGGAGGGCCCGTTCCCGACTCCGACGGCGACCCCTTGGCCTCCGCCTCCGCACCGCCGCCGCCATTCCAGTTGCAGCCCGCGACGGGCGACGACGACGTTGCTGCCGAAGCATACGGCGGCGGCGGTGGCTGGCCATCAATCACAATGTACGGTGGTGATCAGCAGCAGATGGTGATGAACGCTGCTGCTTACGACGACGTACGACAACATTACGACATGACGACGACGAGCGCTGCGGCTGTCGCCAACATGGCCGGGAAGCTCGTCCCGCAGCAAGACCACCGGTTCTTGGTCGACGCGACGGTGGTATCCCAACCAGAGCACCAACAGCAGCTCACCATCCAGCCTGCGGAGTTGGACGACGAGATGAGCTACTTCGTCAACGACGGCGTGGACGGTGACAGCGAGATGCCTCCTGAATCTAGGTAAAATATTTTCTAATCTATACAGTATACAACACGTCATAGATCATGGATCTACTTTTGGATAGGTTGTTAGAGTAACTTTCGAAGAGTAAGAGCATCTCCAAGATTTCCTAATATTTCTTCCCAACATTTTGTTATTTGCCAACTCCTCAAATAGGTATTGGGAGGCAAAAAAAGAGTCTATCTCCAATAGTTTTCTATTTTTACTCCCAAAAATAAAAAGTTGTGGCCTTGCGCACGAGAAACTTTTATGGTTGAAAGATATGGGTGGTAGATAGAAGTTTCTTGCAAGTCAGATTACCAGTGATTTAGACTACAAGAAGACTTGGAATTTGGGAGAAAATAAAGAGGACAACGAGGGGATTCCATTTTACTTCTTACTTTGCTGGTGATGCACTGTGCCGGCTGGAATCAGTGTGGGAAGAAATGGGGTATGGTGGTCTGGTTTGAATTTTTCACTTTATGATGGGGCCGTGAATTGGCAGAGGATTAATCGTCATCGTATCATTTCTACTATTGTTCTTCCATCATGCATAGACACGCTAGTGTCCAAGGAAGAGGCGACCCCTACATAGTACCTAGTGGCCGTGAGTTGTGCATCATTCTGCTGCATCTGCACGCGTTGCCAAGCGGAGGAGGGCAGGGCGTTGCCAAGCGGAGGAGGGCAGGGCGGCCACAGCAAGCCAGGCGCAGGGCGTCCACGGCAGGGCGGCGGCCGGGCGCATGGCAACGGCGGCGGCGGCCACAGAAGAGCGTGGGAAGAGGGCGCGACGGAAAAAAAAACCCAGCGGCCAGTCGGATGGGAACGACGGAACGAGTGCGTATATTTACGCACACATCTACCTAATTTACCAATTGTTAGAAGATGAGGAAGTAGGATAGAAAATTATTGGAGAGTGTTTTTTCTAATCTTTCTAAAAAAACTCAAGATAGGGAAGAGAAATGGGGAACTCTTGGAAATGCTCTAATAAGTTGGCAACTAAAAAATTCCCAAATATTAGGAGTTGCTCGGGCGACTGGCAGTCAAACTATTGCACAAGACCCAATAACTTCTTTTTGTTCTAGAACTATTTTTTTCCGGAACAAATTGTTTGTATTTGCTTGAACAATTAAAAAATTGTTTCGGAACCAAAAAAAACTTTTGTTCTGAAACAAATTTAACTGGATTACACCTGTGGGCCGATTTGTTGGGCTAATTTAGGCCCAAAACATAAAATCTAGACTAGTGTGATAGGATGGCCGGGGGTTACCCGCGTGAACCCCAGCAACGCCCAAAAAATTCTCACAAATACTAGTATGAATATGTTTTTTGTTGTTGAAAGTCTTTCAAAAAAAATTATATATGAAGAGTACACGTTGCCATCTGCGTGTATATTGGCGCCATGCACAATGTTATTGCTAGTTATACTTGTACCTAATAAAATGGAAAGTTGTTTCAAAATTTACTAATTAAATCATCTCATATGTACATACAGCATGGATTCTTCGGAGAAGAAGGCGACGAGAGCACCCAAGATGGAGAGCGCCAATAGCTTCTAGAAGGATGATACCGTCCCTAGCTGAAATAAATATTTGAGTGGCACTCGATGCTAAACTAGCCGCAGCTGCTTTCATTCAGCCCATTTTATCCATGCGGTGTAAGATTAGCCTATCTGTGGCCACGTGGTTATTTTAATCAATTTAAATGTAATACATTGTAATCTTTATTTCACTGTTGGTGTCATATGATATTTGAAACAACTTTTTTAAATGGCCGTACAAGATTTACTTCAAATATTGGCTTTGCAGGCAAATTTGTGAGCTTAATTTTGACAGTAGCAAACAACATCTTATAGCAATCATTCCCACCTAGTAGCATCCTAATAGTGAAAGAACTTTGATAGCACATTTCCCATGAGGTATTCTGCTGATCTTCTCTACGCCTTGGCCTTGCATCAATTGTGCTAGCGTAGTAACTTTTATGTGGATGAGATGATCCTACATCATGCTTCAAGCAGAGCTAGCCAATCTTCTGAACCAGAACCATTCATGTATTTGATTTTGGATGGCCATGACGACCACTATAACACAAGACAATATGTTCATTTTCAATAATGTTCAAAAGAGCTAGTTATAGCCTTTAAGAGAGGAGAATGCTGATATTTATATTTTAGCTCTAAAAAGCTAAATTCGCTAATAGTCCGCTATATCTCGCTATAGCCGCTCGATTAAGAGTTATTATTTAGCCAGCTAAGTCGTATAGTTAGTCTTTATTTATTTTTAGTTTAGTATTTGTTTAAAAATTGGTGCATCTACCTTGACATCGACTTCCGAGAATTACACTTTTTGTATACTATCCTAGCATAATACTACTACTTAAACGACAACCTTGTTATCTTCTACTTAAGATCTCTTATGCCATAGTATGACAAGAGGGGATGGGAGGACCTCTATTTATCGGACTTCATGGTTTATATGGTTTTGCCATGTGTCCATCTTCTATACATTTCCTAAAAAATATGTAACTATAGAATTTTCCTCATCCTTATATACCATACAAATATCTAATTTCTAGAGTATTCTATATTTTACCATAAAGCATGACAATCATGGTTCATGCATACTCTCTAATCTTCTAAAAGCTTTTCACAAGTATGCATTGCTATTTTCAATAGTATTAAACTCCATCATTTACAAAATTTAGTATTTCATCAGTGATGTAACGAAGGAATGAAACTCCAGACGTACTTCAGTGCATGATGTAATGAATTTTATAATCTATATCTATTTAAATTGATGTTTCAAACATATAAATTATGAACTTAATTACTTAATTTGTAAAACCACTAAATGCGGTTAATGAGAGCTATATCCCGCTATAGCCTTCTTTTAGCTTTTAGAAAACTGACCACTAATCGTCTTAATATGTTATTTTAAACATTGATTTTCAATCATCAGAACCCCTGTCATGGACAGTTCGGCTGTCTTTATGTGGCTGCGAAATCCAATGCAGCCCATCGAGCAATTCTGAGTACATCCTCTGGTCCAATGGCCCTCGCTTCCTCCCTTTCAGCTCCCCCAGCACCTCAAACGCCAGTTCAGTCTTCCCAGCCCGGCACATCTCCTCCAGCAGTGTCCTGTATGTGATCATATCCGGCTTCCTCTTGCAATCCAACATATCCAGCAGCACCCGTCTTGATTCCTCAAACCTCCATTCCAATGCCAATGCCGAGACAGCAATCATGTACACGCCTCCCGATGGTACAAATCCCTTCTCCCTCATCTCTGCAAAATAAACCATCCCCTTGTCTGTCCAGCCCTTCTGAAACATGGCCTTGACAATGTAGCCATAGGTGAACTCGTTTGGCTCGCAGCCATACAGCGGCATTTCACGGAACACCTTGAGCGCGTCGTCCACCTCCACGCATCTCGCATAGGCCTTGATGATGAGGTTGAGCAGGAAGGTGTCCGGAACAACGCCGGAGGCCTTCATCTGGCGGGAGAGGGACCGGACGGCGTGGAGGTAGACCATCGACGCCGGCGGGCGGCGGACTCGGCGCACGACGGCGGTGTGGAGGAGCGTGTAGGTCTCGACGTCGGGGCGGCACCCGGCGGCCGCGGGCATGGCGCGCATCTTGTTGAACATGTCGAACGACGAAGGCGAGCGGGAACAGGCTGCAGCGGTCGCAGCAGAAGCGGAGGCAGGCGTTGAAGAGCCGGAGGTCGGGCGCGCAGGCCCCCGCGAAGACGTCGTGGACGAGCGCCTCCGCGGCCGCGGGGCGGCGGCCGGACGAGGCCGCCCTGAGCGCGGCGAGGTAGGATTCGGGCGCGTGGCGGAACCCCGGGCGCAGTGCGGCCCAGCGGAAGAGCGCGAGCGCGAGGTCCGGGTCCGGCTCGGCGGAGATGGCCGCGGCGAGGTCGGACGCGGTGAAGCCCGGGCGGAGGCGCGTGACCCACGCCGCGAACTGCTCGTCCGGCGGGGTGCGGACGGGGGACGGCTCTGGGGTGGGGGCATCGGGGTCCGGATGGAGCGGGGGCGGGGAGGGGGAGGTGGTGGTCAGGCGGCGGGGGTGGAGCAGACGGAGGTGGCGCGGGAGGCGGCGGACGGCGGCGTCGAGCAGCGACATGTTGCTGTGGGCTCGGCCGTTTCAGTTTCACTGGATGGACTTGAAGAGAGGCTCGCGAGCCTAGCGGGCCGAGGCTTACCGGGCTTTGTGGAGGTGCGAGGCCCAACAGGCCTCCTAGATGAGAGAAAGAAGGCCCATTGTTGTTCGATTCACATAATTGATTGACAAATTATGCCTAAAAAAAGAAAATTGATTGAGAATTTGAGATACAAAATTTAGTAGGCTATAAATGCAAGCAGAAATCAGATATTGTTTTCCTTTTGCAGCAAACTGTCAGGGAAATGTACGCGAAAACCAAGCAAAAAAGAAACAAATTTTCCAACTGTTTGAACTAAACTTTGTGTTCATCGATCTTGCCTTCGAGGTTAGAGATCAGTAGACTCCACTAATCTACAGCAAACGAACCCAAATAGATCGGAGCCGGCCGGCGGCCCGTCAGACCATGGAGACGCCGTCGCCGTCCTCGCGCGCCTTCCTCTCGCGGCGGCGGCAGCGGCGGAGCAGGGCGAGAACGAGTGCGGCGGCCGCGACGCCGAGGAGGTCGGCGGCGGCGTCCTTGGGCGAGGCGCCGGCGGACCCGAAGAATCCGGCCTCGTCGGCGGCCTCCTTGGCGGCGCCGGCCGCGAGCGAGGCCGCGGAGCCGACGGCCGCGGAGCGGCGACGGATCCCCGGGCGGGCGCTGCGGCCGGCCAGCGCGGCGGCGAGCAGGGAGATGAGGAGGGAGGCCATGAAGTGCTGCAGCTTGTCGGGGGCCATCCACGCGTCGCCCCACTCCATTGCTCCCCGCCGCCGCCGCCGCCGGGTCGGTTGGGTGCTCTGCCGGGTCGTCCGTCTCTCGCCGTCTCCGCGCAGCTCCGCGGTGTAACGGCCGAACAGGCCGCTGAGTACTTCTCGCCGTTTGTTTAACCGCGGGACCGAGACGGACTCCGACCTTTGGTTGAAGGAGACACGACGACACGAGTGCACGAGGCACTTCGGTTAGCATGTGGAGGCTAGGAGTGGGCAGGCAACGGCGGCGCGACCACCGCCAGAGTCACCGGAGCTCGCCGCGATCGCGCTGCCGGTAGAGAACAGCCGGCCGGAATGGCGGCGCCTCCGGCAACGGGATCGGCGTCGGGCCTGGGAAAATGTCAGGATGAGGTAGGCAACACGCGCGATCCGCATCGGTAGCTCCTTCCGACGGACTCAGATCCTCTGCAGTCGGACGCCGCGACGTCGCTATGCAGTCACTCGATATCAGCCGTCCACCCACAATTCTACTATGCTTCCCCTGATGGGATTGAGATCCGCTGCAATTGGGGTGGCTGACTTTGAGCCACTGCATGTGGGGCCCACTAGCGCTGGGGCCCGCTGGCAGTGACCCAATGTCAGCAGCCCCAACGTCAGCTGATCCGGTTCCCCCCTGATGACTCCCACGCTTGGCTCTCCTGTCCGCCGTTGGCTCTTTCTCGCGGTTCTCCTGCCCGACGACTGGCTCACCAACACGAATGTTAATTTCCATCTCACCGATGCATCCTCTGCAGCTTCTCCCCCCGCCACTAGATTCCCTCGCCGCCCAGCCTCCTCCCTCCTTCCTCGCGGTAGTCGCTCGCTCACCTCCATGAGCGCCACCGCGGTGGCCTGCCGCGCGCCCCGCGCTGTTGCCGGCGCCCTCGAGGCCCTCCAGATACTTCGGGGAATGAATTGACATCCAAAATCCAATGGAAGAAATCCAATTGGAGTCCAATTAAAATCAAATATCCATTCAGTCCAATCCAACTTTCCTTAATCCAAATCCATCCAATAAAATCCAACTCCATGGTGCAGCGGCGGCGAAGCCCGAGCATACCATCTTCTCTGACGAAATTCTGTCGATTCCCACCATAGATTACAAATCCACCGCACCCGAAGCTCGCACATGTCTATAGCTCCCTCCCCAACCCCTCGTAGCCGTGCTCCGCCGGCTGCCTCACTGGGAATCCAGGATTAGGATTCCCCAGTCGCTGGCCTCCCTGTACTGCCCGAGTTGCGCCCCTATGCCGACCACCCCTCTCTGGCCCTCCTCCTTGCCCACCCACCGCAAAAAGAGAACCCCGGTGAGCACGCGCATCTCCTCGTCCCTTTTCCCCTTCGACTCCGGCTCTGCCGGCGCCGGAACACCGCCACGCCCCTGCGTCGTGCTGCCGGGCGCACTGGGCCCTACTGGGCACGCCGGCCACAAGCCCGCCTCAGCGCGTTGCAGCCTGGCCTAGTGCTGGCAGGAACAACAGCGCCGACACGCGCCAACCATGGCCATGGCGAGACTACTGGCCAGGCCGCTTCTCCCTTACTTTGTCTCCCAAAAACACGAGCGAGCCGAGCGTTAGGCTCGTAGGATCGCGGCTGGACGGTGGATCAGCGCGACTGCAGAGCGACGTCGCGACGTCCGACTGTGGAGGATCTGAATCCCCTTCCGACACCACAAATTCCTTCAAAAATCAACCTGTTACTTCTCGATCCGTTTCGAAAATTATTCCTTCTCGATCCGTTGGACCGTTCAGGTTCGTTCATGGATTCCGTGAATCTATCCATCTCAGAGGTGTGAGGGTGACCGCTCTCCTCTGGTGTGGATTTGTTTACATTCAACACCCGCTCCAGCTGAATTCTTGACTTCACAACGTTTGTCCACACCTACCTGATGCATCTGCTCACGAACACATGATCAAATTGTGTTCCACTCTGCGCGTGCGGTGCATAATTCTACATACTCCAGAACGAAGAAAAATAGAATTCCTGGTAGAAAACGTGGCGCGATGCCAATTTGCAAGAAAGAATAATGACACACTGGCAGAAAATGAGTTATGGGACAAAACTCGTGATCTTAATTAATTTCCTAAGATGGAGAGCTGTTAGCGAATAAAAATGTGCTATGGCCTCAGGTAACATGCCTCACCTCTACTACTGTTAGAGCATGTCCAAGAGTGTGCCTAATTTTTTACTCCCGATGCGTCTGTATTGAGACCTTGCTAAAAGGATTTTGGACATAAAAAATACCCACCTCTTCAACCACACCTTAAATATTTGCCAAACTAGCAAAATAAAAATAACTTAAGCCGGGCCAACACTTTTATTTCTCGTGAAAGAAAGAGCACAGCACCTACGCACCCCCTCCATCTCCCCTCCTCGTGGCCTTTTTTTTCTCACGGAGGAATTGATAGTGCAAAGAGAAGGTCAAATTTTGGTTCAAAATAGTTCCGTTATCGGCCACGTGGAAAAAAATTATAAACGAATATTGAGCACCGTTGGACTTTTATTTTTCAGATCTTTTTTTCCAAAATTGATTATTGGAGAGATTTATTGAGCACTCTTGTAGATGCTCGATGGAGATAGAGCTGCACGCCTGCAGCTCCGATGACAGACCAGGCCGCTGACTTAGTCTGCCGTTCATCGTGGCAGTACGCGAGGATGACGGCATCAGTGCTGTCACCACTAAAGACCTATAGCTTAGCCAGTAACAACAAGACGAAAAACACACTACATCTACGCGTGCCAAAATTCCAAGCAGGTCTCCGTCGACGCCTAAAGTCCACAAGGGTTGGTGCGGCGGCAGGTCCGGGCCGGCCGGCCCAGTACTGGCGCGCGTACACGTAAGCAGGCGCGATCCCTAGCCTATCCATAGCGTTAGCCTACTACGTGACCGGCCGACGTCGACGGAAATGAGACTGGGGTTGCGGGGTCCGCACAGTGACACAGCACGGTGGCGTCATGAACAAAAGAATTACCCGCGCTTTGCTTGCTTGCTTATTGACTGACTGACTGATACCAACCAACCATAGTACTGAAGAGAGAAAAGGAAAGGAAAAGATTGCACATGACTGATGACTGATGAGCATCAGCTAGGACTACGACTCCTGCACATGGTCAGTTAAGCTTCTTTTAAGTCCCGATCACTTTTAGTTTCCTAATCGTGTATTCGTGTGGTTCGTTCTCTCTGCGCTTCGTCACTGACTTGCTCATCACTGCAGATGCAGTGGTGCGATTTGCTTTAATTAGTAACTACTAGTAAGTCTAGTAATTAAATTAATTAACAGCGAAATCCGAAAGGCACGGAACATACCAACATTGTTATCTGGGGATAGTAGAACAATTTAATTAGGGTGGGGAGCGAGATCACCGTGCCTGATGATCGAGTGGTCATCCCGCCACCAAACATAGTCTCACCATTTTTCAGAAGCAACACCACCACACCACAATTCTTTCTTTTTTTTTACACCAAACGCGTGTGCTGAGTTAACCCCTCTTATTTAGTCGCCCCGATTCCCTCGGCACCAGAGACGTGCACACCAAGTACATGCTCCAAGATCAGTTTTTTTAATAAAAATAAAAATAAAAATGCTAACTAGGGCAGATGCGCTTCACCTAACAGTAAATTAGTATGTGTAATGTGATTCTCGCACATAAAGCATGTGACCCATTTTTTTATCATATACATATAGTCTGTGAATAGTCTATACACACACGTGAAATATTAATATACGAACCTTAGCAGGAGCGACGGTACTACGGTAGGAACAGTGGTTAGCAGCAACTGACTCTGAATATATCTTTTTTATCGACCCTGTTACTCAGTGTGGCAGTATTAAGCTAGGGTTTAATTTGTTCTTCTACGACCTTCTTTGCTTGGCAAAAAACCTGCCTTTATGTAAAAACATTTTAGCGAGAACTAGTTGAGTAGCAAGCATCTTTTTGTGCCGTCCTCGCTGCCTTGCCCAGGTTATTAGGTAAGGTTCTAACTGACCACTGGGCCTAAATGTCAGGCGCCTCTCAACACAATACCAATGATTGTTCTGTAAATACCTTGACAAATACACGTTGCGTGTCATATACCTTCACAAATACAATACACACACAATGGGTGTTGTTTTAATTTCTTGATTTAATTAGTGCTTGAACAGTTTGATGCGTGCTTTAGCTTGCAAAGTTGGAGATCAGATCACAGGGGGATTGCAAAGCTGGGCTTGAGTAGGACTGGTCATATTTTGGCCTGCTTCCCTTCCCATGCCGCTTCCATTTTATTGGTCTCCACCACGCATCTTGGACCAATATTGACCGGCCTGTGATCTGATCGCCACCTGTACGCTGCACGATGCTTTTGACCAGCCGGTGATAAGATTATAGGTGTATACTCTTAAAAATAAAAAAAATTAGGAATTCTCACAAAATCAGAAAAATCCGACCACCAATCCGACAAATCTAAACACAACAGTCATTGGATATGTTATTTTTTCTAATAAATTACTCACTTCTATCATTATAAAAATAGACTAAAGTAACTATCTAAATATATACCTAAATTACCCACTTCTGCCATTATAAAATACATAAAGTAACCCCTATTCCTCATATAAATTACCCACCTATGCCATTACAAAAATAATGCAAATAACCACATAAAGTTACATATAAGTTATCTAACTATATTATTATTAAAAGTTAAAGTAACCCCTAAATATGAATCTAATTTATATAAGTGTAACAAAATATTAAAATGCACCAATATAAATTCTAAATTACTATTTCTATCATTTTTTTAGATTACACGGTACAACTCAGACACTCATAACCAACGCACACTCACCCTTGTGAACACAGTCAACACACATACGCAAACTCTACTCCTATGATTATGACCATCTTTGGAGACTGAGCCGGCAAATCATCGAGACTAACGAAGTCTCCACATGCCCCTCACTGTCGATGGGAATGTCGTCTACCACTGATAGCAAAATGTCGCTATCCAGATATTCGTCTTACGGAGAGTCTAATCTATGGCCTGAGGTGCTACCAATGCTCTTATAACCACTAGGCTACAGACCCTTTCGCTTCTATTTCTATCATCATGAGTATATTATTTATATTATTGATTATACAAAAATACTACCCACGGTGTGTGTCACCACATATGTTCATGTATGATGGAAGAGATAAGAGTATTAATTCATAAACAAATAGTTTAATTAAATATATATCTAACACATATGGATGTGTGATACAAATTGAAAATCTATCGCAACTAGATAATGATAAATATATATTTTTAGAGTATGTGTTAGAATAATAGATGAAAGAGGATGTGAAATAGATAATTATAATTATTATCTATAAACCTTATTTTTGCAGTAGTTCCAATTATCCCATACGGGAGCATGAATTGATAGGTTAGTACAATCGGACATCAAGAAAGTTATTTTATTCACACGTGAGTTCGTCTATCCTGCAAAGGGTATTCCGGTTTGGCTGTTTTCGGTGACTTGTGTTATTCCACAGATATAGGCTCTATTTGGATCCAACGGTACTGATGAGTGAAAGTGATAAACTTTAGCACTAGTTTCTCCGAACGTGGGATAGGCTAAACTTTAATTATGATTTAAAAACTTTAGCATTTGCATAGGTGCTAATATAAGGTTAGCACTCAACTTTAGCTTCTCCGTATATGTCTAAGGATGGATCTAGACATCCGAATTCTTAGAACAAATTTGATATTTTAAAATAGATATGTTTAAAATTTTATGCTAATCTTTTTTATATTATCAAGCATATTATTACACATAAGAATAAAATTTTGTATAGATTTTTTATGTATTATTTGCTCCCTACAATTAAAAAGGTGAAAAAAGATTCGAATCCGTATCCGATCCGTATTCGAATTTTTATATCTATTATTTGAGAATATATATGATAAACTTGAGGTTTAGTTTTTATGAATCTTTACAAGATCAATGTTAAATACAAGGCTATGAATTTACATAGTAAATTCTATATCTTATTTGTCCATAATCGAAGAAAAATGACTAAAAATCTAACATTCGAATAAACATCTGAATCCATCCTTATATATGTCCATAGACCCGCAGTCATGTCCTCTTGTTCAACCACTAATATCTTACCACCATGGATTACAAATCCACCGCACCCGAAGCTCGCACACGTCCATAGCTCCCTCCCCAACCCCTCGTAGCCGTGCTCCGCCGGCTGCCTCGCTGGGAATCCAGGATTCCCCGGTCGCTGGCCTCCCTGTACTACCCGAGTTGCGCCCCTACGCCGACGACCCCTCTCCGGTCCTCCTCCTTGCCCACCCACCGCAAAAAGAGAACCCCGGTGAGCACGCGCATCTCCTCGTCCCTTTCCCCTTCGACTCCGGCTCTGCCGGCGCCGGAACACCGCCACGCCCTTGCGTCGTGCTGCCGGGCGCACTGGGCCCTACTGGGCACGCCGGCCACAAGCCCGCCTCAGCGCGTCGCAGCCTGGCCTAGTGCTGGTAGGAAGAGCGGCGCCGTCACGCGCCAACCATGGCCATGGCGAGGCTGCTGGCCAGGCCGCATCTCCCTTGCTATGTCTCCCAAACACACGAGCAAGCCGAGCGAAATCTGAAAGGCACGGAACATATCAACATGGTTATCTGGGAATAGTAGAACAATTTAATTAGGGCGGGGAGATCACCGTGCCTGATGATCGAGTGGCGGCCATCCCGCCACCAAACATATTCTCACCATTTTTCAGAAGGAACACCACCACACCACAATTCTTTTCTTTTTTGCACCAAACGCGTGTGCTGAGTTAACCCCTCTTATTTAATCGCCCCGATTCCCTCGGCACCAGATCGAGACGTACCATGTCAGGGACCAAGATCAGTTTTTTTTAAAAAAATAAAAATAAAACATGCTAACTAGGGCAGATGCGCTTCACCTAACAGTAAAATAGTATGTGTAATGTGATTCTCGCACATTTGTGACCGATTTTTTTTATCGTATACATATAGTATGTGAATAGTCTACACACACACACGTGAAATATTAATATACGAACCTTAGCTTGGAGCGATGGTAGGAACAGTGGTTAGCAGCAACTGACGCTGAATGTATCCTTTTTATCGACCCTGTTACTCAGTGTGGCAGTATTAAGCTAGGGTTTAATTTGTTCTTCTACGACCTTCTTTGCTTGGCAAACAACCTGCCTTTATGTAAAAACATTTTAGCGAGAATTAGTTGAGTAGCAAGCATCTTTTTGTGCCGTGCCTCACTGCCTTGCCCAGGTTATTTAGGTAAGGTTCTAACTGACCACTGGGCCTAAATGTCAGGCGCCTCTCAACACAGTACCAATAATTGTTCTGTACATACCTTGACAAATACACGTTGTGTGTCATATACCTTGACAAATACAATACACACACAACGCCTGTTGTTTAATTTCTTGATTTAATTAGTGCTTGAACGGTTTGATGCGTGCTTTAGCTTGCAAAGTTGGAGCTCAGATCACAGGGGGATTGCAAAGCTGGGCTTGATTAGGACTGGTCATATTTTGGCCTGCTTCCCTTCCCATGCCGCTTCCATTTTATTCGTCTCCACCACGCATCTTGGACCAATATTGACTGGCCTGTGATCTGATCGCCACCTGTACGTTGCACGATGCTTTTGACCAGCCGGTGATAAAAACAGCGATATCACTTTTTTAGGATAATTTCACTATTACTAATTAAGTATCATTAGATTCTTTGTTATTAGCTATATTTTCATAGTCCACCAATTTGATGTCATAAATCTTTATATTTCTCTCTATAATTTTGGTCAAACTTTGAGATAGTTTGACTCTTCAAGATTCTTAAAATGACTTATAATTTAGAACGGAGGAAGTACCTCGTGAACTGTTATTAGCAGTAAATTAAACGTAGATTAATAAATCAACCCCTGTGAATTCATATTATTACTCCTCCTGGCATAAGCTAGCCAATCATGAGAAGATTGCAACTTTTCATCGTCAAACATAGAATATTTTCCTGCATAGCAAACGTCAAAAAGGTAGCTGGATGCAAATCTGACCGTTCCCCACTGCCAAAAGAGGGGTTCCGTTAGTGGCACACCCGCACACGTAAAGCAAATCCAAGGGATCAATTTTCCTCGCTTCATGGTGATCATTGGAAACTACCAACCCCCAAATTAACCAGTTTGACAGTTGACTACTCACGACGACGACGACGATGACGACGACGACGACTGGGGGCAGCTGGGTGCTCTCACATTGACGATGAGGTCGACGCAGCCATCATGCCGCTGGAGCGTTCAGCAACCTGCTGCCAATATAATCTTCAACGAGCTGTCGAAGACGCCTGAAGCCCTGAAGGCCTGGACCCTTTTCCGCCACGTTCCATGCTCTGTTAGCCTTTCGATCGCAACCAATCCTTGTCTAGCTGCTTGTCTCTGACGATAAGGTTCTGCCTCAAGTCTCAGCACATGGATGGCCATGGCCATGGCCGTTCACTCGCTTCGACGTCCTTCATCACGCGGCGCGCTTGTGGACGAAGAAGCTAGAATAGATACGTTCAAAGGATGGCAGATGCGGTGTCAGTGTCATGGAGGGACAGGTCTTGCGTAGGTTCTCCGGAATGATCGCCGGCCAGGTGTTCAGAAGATAAGGCTGGTACGGCGCAGCTGATGATCATCAGATCATGGTGTTATGCATGGTCAGAGTTCTCGTTCCCATTGTGCAGAATGCTCGACGAGGACTAGTATATGCTAAGAAGGCTAGCTGATTGCCTAACTCGCTCAAGAATCTCAATCTTGGACCACACGTACGTTGATATGAAAAGTCGACAACAAAGAATCTGTGGATTCTTAGGACGATCGCAGCAGGCCACCGGAGAAGAACAGTCTTTTTTCGACACGAGGGTGCCCCCATTTTCCATTGCATGAACGGAAAATCCGATAGTTCGATACAAGAAACAGAGAAAAGAGGCAACGCCTAAGAGAGTTCTAACATGATTCATACTAGACCGGTAGACCCCCTAGGATGGAGTATCAGGGATTCCCGGATACCCCCAAACACAGTTCGACGTCCAGCAAAGTGTTACAAACAGGCCACCACGCCACCAACGAGACAAAAAAACACACCCCAAATAGAGAAGACTTCTATAGCTAGCCAAACGTCAACAGAGAGACCCGGCGAAACACTCTAGTAACTGTAATGCTTCAAGTAACTTTTGAACATGATCGACATTATATATGATGATTTAAGTAACTACTCCCTCCGTTCCAAAATGTAGGTCATTTTGACATTTCTTGATTCATATATTTTGTTATGTATGTAGACATATAATATATATAGGTGCTTAGCAAACACTATGAATCTAGAAAAGTCAAAACGACCTACATTTTAAAACAGAGGGAGTATGTACTATGTCAGCAAAGGAATTGTACCACAATCTGAAGAAAAAAAACAGTTATATCCCTATTGGCCTGCCCCTGCCAGAAAAACACTGTCGGTTCATAGCACGTACCGGCATGGTATATCTCCAAGATTACCTTCATATATGTACATATACTGCAATTAACTTTTCAATGTGTACTTAGGGAAATGATCAAATGCATGTCATGTCACATACGACTAGGAAATCAGATAAGAGGGGGTAACTACTCCCTCTGCCCACCTTAACACAAGAGATTTTAGTATTTGTATTAGGACAAGTTAAACTGAATAGGGGAAGACACATGTACTCCTCATAAAATCCTTGTGGGCAGATTTTGATTGCCCTGTTTATGGGATTAAATAATTGGTCAGTTACCTAGGTGATTAATGAGATTTGTTAGAGAATTATAATTAAAGAATTAATGTGTGGCCTTCTAATATAGTACCCCCTCCGCTTCAAAATGTAGGTCATTTTGTCTTTTTTAGATTCATAGTATTTGCTATGCATCTAGATATAACATATGTTTAGATACATAGCAAAATATATGAATTTAAAAAAGTCAAAACGATCTACATTTTAAAACGGAGGGAGTATTCAGTAGTACTAGTATTGTGCGCCGTAAAAGTTTATTTTTGATACAGTTTTAACAATAGAACCCCTTATAAGTGTGGATAAAAATTTGAACTGTAGAATCTTTTATATTTATAGACGGGGTAGTAACAAACACGAGGCCTGTTATAGCTTGAGCAGCTGGGAAGGTCAACACAAGGCCTTAGGGCAGTCCCAATGGGGCATTGATGGCCTTAGGGCAGTCCCAATGGGGGCATTGATGGTAGTTTCTATCCCTCTTGATTATAGTGACAACTCAGCAATTTGATGATGTGGCAATGAAGTTATTGTAGAGAGAGAGTATGAAAGGAAGAAATCGTTTCCTCCCTGAGAAACGACGTCCTCACGCGAATCAAAGCAGGAAGAAACTACGGAAAATGCATTGGGGGGGGGGGGGGGGGACTACTGGTTTCCATGGCGCTCCTGATCCGGTACGCGCGCGCCGCTCAACACCGACTCACCGTCCGCCTCGACGCACCTGCCTCACTGCTCTAATCCTCCGCACGCTGCCGCTCGACGCCCGCTTCGTGCGATACTGCTCAACGCCCGCGTCGCAGATGCCGGCCGCTCGACGCCCGTATCGTGGATGTCGCTTTCCCTGCGCCTCTGTCTTCATCTTCCCCGTGGTCGGCCACCGAGCGGGCGTGCTTCGTCTTCATCTAACTTCGTCGCGACCCATCGGCAATGTGCATGTGCGACTGTGCGAGTCCCCTTCTGCTCGAGGACGCGGATGTGCCATGTGCGAGAAGCCAACCGCCGGCGGACGATGCAGCCAACCGGCCAAGCTCCTTCTGGATCCGTGGCGAGGATGTAGGCATGTTCACTGCATATTGATTTAATCCACAGCGGCACAGGCTCGTCCATGCGGCCACGGGTGCAGAGGATCCAGATACGGACCTGGTGAATCATTGGTCAGATCTGTATTTGCTCTCTAGATGAAAAAGCTGCGTTGGGAGAACTAGACCGTGTTTGGTTGCGCTCTTTAAAGTTTTTGAAAAAACATCTTTTTATATTTGAAGCACTAAACATAGACTATTCACAAAAATAATTATAGAACTCGTCTGTAAATCGCGAGGCGAATCTAATGAGCCTAATTAATCCGTCATTAGAGGTTAATTACTGTAGAATTACTGTAGCAATTTAGCATCTAATTACAGCCTAATTAGGTTCATTAGATTCGTCTCGCCATTTACAGACAGCAGTCGCGATGTGTTTTTTATTTCGTCTAGATTTAAGTCTCCATACAGGTGTCGGAAATTTTTTTTGGAATTTTGATTTTTCATCTAAACAAGGGCCTAGTTTCTTGGGACAAAGTCCTAAACTATGAAAACTATTCCTAGTTTGTGCGCTGGGCCTGGGACGGCCCTTAGAGCACGTCCAATAATCGGCCAAACGCCGAACGCGTCAGCTGCCTATCGAGCTGGAGGAGAGAGAGCGCCGAGTTTGTCGCCGCTTCCGTCGCCGAGCACATCTACTGTTCACATACTGTTTATCGCACTGTTTATTGCACTGTTCCAATGTTCATTCACTGTTCACCCGCGCATAAACATTGCAAGAGCTAATCCGCTTGTCGATTTTATTAGCCATGCTCTAAGTTGTCCGTTAACCGAAGTGTCAGAGGTCACAGCCGGTCTGCCCTGCATGCATGCACTTGGACATCCCGCTGCATGCTCCATGGACCAATCCAAACAAAGGTGCCGACCACCAACCCTCTAATCATCCGTTTCCTTCCGATAGGCCCCACCTTGCGTCGGTCGGTTGCATGTGGTATAACCCTGCCGTACATGTCTCTTTCCAGGTTTCATTCATGGGCTTAACTCTTAATTAACTTTGTAATTTCAGACGGACTAATTTAAGGTATTGACAGTGCATCTTGAAAATGAAAAGATACCGTGCTCTCCATCACTTCTTGTAGAAGTAAAACGATGAGAGAGTATCAAAGCAATGGCGGAGATGCATTGTTTGGGCTTGAAGTTCATGTTCACTATCGTTTTTTGAGCCAAACCACCCAAACTACTCCACGGTGAGCCTTGTATTTGGTTCGCTATGAGAAATCGATGCCAATTGCCTACTGTCAAATACTCCATCCGTTTCAAATTATAGATTATTTGACTTTTTTAACATTAAGTTTGACCATTCGTCCTATTCAAAAATTTGTACAAAATATCACTTTCTTTTGTTGTGTCTTGCTTTATCAGTACAAGTTTCAAGAATGACTTAAATTTGACTATGCTTGCACAGATTTTTTGGATAAGACAAATAGTCAAATTTGGAATAAAAAAAATCAAACAACCTATAATTTGGAACGGAGGGAGTATAACAGAATGGCTGGTTAGAGCATCTCCAAGAGTTTGCCATATTTTACTTGACATATCTTGTGTTTTGCCAACTTCTAAAAAGATATACTAAGTAAAAAAAGAGCTTATCTCCAACAGTTTGGCATAATTCACTTGCCAAATCCAGATCTAACTTACATCAGGAACCCTGAGAGAGAAACAAAATTATATTTATGCCCTTCCACCTCTTGAAAACTTAAATCAGGAACCCTTCTCTGTTATTTATTTCTTTTTTCACCCTCCCACCTGACTAGAAACCACGATGTCAACCGCGCGCCGCGCGCGTATATTTACGCACTGGAGGCTGGTTTTTCCCAAGTTGCCAAAAATTGACAAGTCTTTTGCCAAACTGTTGGAGGAGTATTTTTAACGTTTTTGCCAAAAATCAAAGATGACAACTCGGTTTGCCAAACTCTTGGAGATGCTCTTACAATTCATAGTATTCTCTATTATATGACCTTGCTTCTATGGCTGTCTTTTTGAAATTTTAATCATGTGTCCAAGCATGTTCACTAAAAAGAAAACGTACAATTTCCATATTGATGAAATTTTAACGCACTGGGGCTCATAATTCCTTCGTGGTAATCCTGAGCGCGCAGACGCGCAAATCAAATCTCAGCTCGGCCCACTATGGTTTCTCAAATAATTAAGTCGGGGAGTTTTCTACTGATCAGTACACTTGAATATGAAGATGAATGATAGCAATCTGGGACTGAAATACCAAAATATGTGTTCAGTTAGTATCAAAAAAAAAAATGTGTTCAGTTTATTGGTTATATATATTGAAACCCATATAGACATTCAAACATTCACGCATGACTTGGCATCCAAAGACTTCACATCTTAGAACTGAACAGTCTGTCTCGCTCACGTGCATGTACAACAATATGCCATGGACGTTCGTAACCTGCCACGGAACGCCATGAATCAACATTCAACAGTAATATACGCAGTTGTGCATACCCCTACACAACCTCCAGGCGCGCGAGCTCCTCGGCGAAGACCTTCCTGAACTCCGGCATGGTCTCGGGCTCCAGCGACAGCACGAGCGCGAGGCCGCCGCCCTTGCCCGCCGCGTTCAGCACGTACACGAAGCCGCTGTAGTACATGAGCGCCGGCCCCATGAACGCCGGCGCGCCCCAGCCGAAGTCGGAGTCGTGCAGCGACATGCCCATCCAGCTGATGGCGCGCAGGTGCGCCCGCGAGATGCCGCTCCGGGGCAGGTCCATGGCGTCCACGCCCTCCAGGTAGTCCACCAGCGACCGCGCGTAGTCGCCGCCCTGGCTCGTCACCGCGAGCGCGCGCCGCGCGGCGTGGCCGACCGGGTTGGACAGCACCTCCCCGGCCGTGGCGGAGACCGACGTGCGCACCACCGCGTTGCCGAAGTAGCCCGCCGGCAGCGGCGGGTCCAGGCGCGCGCGCATGTCGATCATGGAGTAGAGCCGCGTCTCCGCCTCCGGGGGCAGCGCCCGCGCCCGGCACGCGCACCGCCACACCAGGGCCGCCACGGCGCGGAACGTGGACGCGCCCGGGCACCGCGCCTTGAACGCGCCCACCTGCGCCCTGGTCATGGTGAGGATGGCGCTCGAGTAGTCGGACCCGCCGGCGGCGTCCACCGGCGGCTCCGGGTCGGGCTTGTACTCCGGGTGGTCGTACAGCACCGCGCGCGCGGGGCCGGGGCGCGCCGCGAGCAGGCCGTGGTCGAAGCACGGCGGCACGGGCGCGTCCGCGGCGGCGTCCCCGCGCGCGATGCTCGCCCACGTCTCGAAGAAATGCGCGGCGCCCCGCGCGTCGCACACCGAGTGGTGCATCGCCTGCCCCAGCACGACGCCGCCGCAGCGCAGGTACGTGACCTGCACGAACAGCAGCGCGCACGGCGGGTCCGGCGTGGGCGTCGCGGGCACGAGCAGGTCCCGCATCGCGCGGCACGGCACGAACTCGCGCATCAGGTCGTCCAGCGCGTACCCCGACCGCGCGGTCACGAACACCGCGCCCTCGCCGGTGCAGTCGACCTGGACGCGCCCGGCGCCGTCGACGCCGAGACGTCCGGCGAGCGGGTAGAACGCGACCAGCGCCCTGGCGAGGCTGCCCTTGACGGTGTCCGCGGCGAAGAACCCCGGCTCACCGTTGGACCGGAAGAAGTACACCGTGGGCGTGTACCCGCGGCGCGCGGCGAGGTCCAGGTTGGACAGCCAGAGGCCGCCCGACGGCGTCTCCTCGGCTGGCACGACCACTTCCGACGTCAACACCTCCACCGTCGCCATTGCCTCCGATCGATCCGATCCTCGTGGTGCTGAGGAGCAGCTGGCGATGGGTTCTGGCGAGCATCTCGTCGGCTTAAATAGAGGTGTACGTGAGACAGTCAGCCAGTGTGAGAGGGCTGCGCGCGGTTGGTGATGACTAACGTAACTGACTCCGCTGTGTCGAAGCATCAAAAAAAAAAAAGACTCCGCTGTGTCGAATGTTGACGACGAAGTTTGTCAGGGCATGTAGGAATAGGATGGCTGACTGCTTATAAACGACTGAAAGACTGGTGAAACATGGACGATTGGAATCGAAATCTGCTTCAGTACAGCATTTTATGCACTTAAACAAGGGGACAGTACAGGTCCGTTCTTGTCAGTCATTTTTATTGGTGAGAATGTTATGTCTTGTGGAAAATTTCGTTAGATAGTTTGACAAAAAAATACCCTTAACTTGACAATATGCCTCCAGTACATTATATCATATTGGCCATTTGCACATCAAATCATCACCTAACGTCCTAATATGTGAACTAACCGTCAGCTGCTGGTAAGGTTCGATGTGCTTGAACCTAGCCACTAGGTTTGAGTCCTCGACTCAATTCACATGTGCTTGTATTTTTCTAGATTTATTTCAAAAATTAATCGGCGCAATTCTTTCAGTAGTAAGCAGCAAGTCAAGAAACTAAAAATTAAACTCTCTTGCATTTGTAGAAAACATGCATAAAATCTTATAGTGAGGAGAGGTTTTTCCACTTCAAACACAAAATGTGTAACAAGCACCGAATGTAGAAATGTACGGAACGTTCCATCCTTATGAATGCATCTTCACAACTTAACCCGAGACTGACTGAAAAATGTAGTGTCGTAAATTATACTACGAAATCAACTCTACATCTCTTTGTCTAAAAAAATAGGATAAATTCTATTTTTGGCCATCCAACTCTTGCCCCGGCGCTCCCTCCTCCCACCCCTTCCCCGGCGGCCGCCACCGCTGCTCCCTCCTTCCTCCCCTGCCCCGCCGGCCGCCCCTGCCATTGTCGCCGGCCCTGCTTTGCCGCTTGCCCGGCCCTGCCTCGCCGCCCTTGTTCGTGTCCGGCCGGCTGCCCTGACCCGCCGCGCGAGCGCGGCCCATGGCGTGGCGCCCACGCCCGTGGCGCGTGCACGGCGCGACGCCGCGGCGGCTCGGCACGGCGGCCAGCGGGGGTAGGCGGCCAGGAGGCTAGTGGAGGCAGGGCGCGCGCGCACCAGCTGTCCAAGGGCGCGGCGAAGCTCACTGGCCAAGCGCAGCGTGGGGACCGGCGGCGAGGAGGCGGGGCGACGACGTCCGGCGGTGGTGGCGATGGAGCTCCGCTGAGGAGGACCTGCGGAAGGGGAATCGACCGGGTGAGGACCGGAATCGGTCGAGGAGAGGATGGGGAAGCTCCCTGCGCAACAAATTGAAGGGAGCCTCATCGGAGACGATGAATCGAGGACGGCCGGGGGTGGGGAAGAAGGTTGCGCTGCCAGCGCTGCGCCTCGCCGCCAGGGTGCGCCGGAGAGGAGGGAGGGAGGGGGCGGAGGGCCGCTTGCCCGCACACGTCGGAGAGGAGGGAGGGGGCAGAGGGTCACACGCGCCGGAGAGGAGGGAGGGGCTGGCGGCCTGCCCTGCGCGTGGCGGAGAGAGAAATAGGAGAGAGGGGAAGAAAGAGAGAAATAGAAGAGAGATAAAAAAGATGACAGGTGGGTCCCACCGACATGTGGTAGCCATGTCAGCAAAACTACACCCAAAACCACCAGGATGGCCAAATGTGAATGGTTTTGAGAGTTCGATGGTCAAGGATACCCGGTTTTGGAGTTCAATGGACAAAACCAAACCGAGGCAAGAGTTGGATGGCCAAAAATGGATTTTATCCAAAAAAAATATATACATCTACTATTCTTAAGGCTTCTTGCATAGTATGTCCATGCATGCAAAGAATTTGCTCTTTTGTTTTTCAAGTTCACGCACAGAATTTGTTTCCACATTACAGACACATACATTTCTCACAGCGCATCATTGATAGAAATTAAGGTTGACAGTACAACAAGCATCTTACCGTACGTCCCATGCAGGACCGTCAATAGAAACGGTGTTTCGCTAGAAAAAGAAGAAAGAGGACGGCCGGACCATAGAAATGCATGAACTTTGCTTTTTGTTGAAAAAACAATTCATTTGCTGATCAATTAGCTTTCACTGATGACTCTTATCATGGGCTATATTTTGCATTTTTTGGTTGTAATACCCACCTTCCAGTGAAGTTTTTTTTTTCACACCACGTCCAAGCCTCCAAAGGACCAAGATCAGTTTTTTTTTTCAAAAAAATAAAACATGCTAACTAGGGCATATGCGTTTCACCTAACAGTAAAATAGTATGTGTAATGTGATTCTCGCACATAATGCATGTGACCGATTTTTTTATCGTATAGTATGTGTGAATAGTCTATACACACACGTGAAATATTAATATACGAACCTTAGCAGGAGCGATGATAGGAACAGTGGTTAGCAGCAACCTGCCCCTTTTCTGAGTGTGGTAGTATTAAGCTAGGGGTTAATTTGTTCTTCTACGATCTTTGCTTGTCAAACAACCTACCTAACATTTATATAAAAACATTTTAGCGAGAACTAGTTGAGTAGCAAGCACCTTGGGTGCCGTGCCTGGCTGCCTTGCGCAGGTTATTAGGTAAGGTTCTAATTGACCACTGGTCCTAAATGTCAGGCGCCTCTCAACGCAATACCAATAATTGTACACTGTACATACTCGTTGCGTCCCAAATACCTTGACAAACAAAATACACACACAACATCAGTGGGTTATTTGACAAAAAAATACCTCAATTTGATAATGCCTTCAGTGGATTGTTTTATATTGGCCATTTGTGCATCACATCATCACCTAACATCTTAATATGTGAACTAAGCTTAGCTCAGCTGGAAGGTTTTATGTGATCGAACCTGGCCACCTAGGTTTGAGTCCTCGACTCGACATAGATACTCATATTTTTCTAGATTTATTCTAGAATTTAACCGGCACAATTCTTTTAGTGGTGGCGCCTACTAGGCAGCGTACCCTTTGACGGTGAAGTGCTTGTGGTGACTTCGTCAATCTCATATATCTGCCGACTCAGTCTCTTCGAGTCTCAAAGGTACTCATAAGTGTAGGGTTGGGTGTGTGTTTTCACATGGATGAGTGTGCATGCGTGTTTCTAAGCGTTTGTGCCTATATTGTGTTCCGCAAAAGAAAAACACCCTAATCTTTGAATTTATTATTTACTAGTTAGTTTTTGTATAGAGGGTAAGTCACAAGACTAATATTAAACTTATTGTATTTGTAGAAATTAAAATGGGGAAAATTTTGAATATCTCATAGTGTGGAGGGTTTTCCGCTTTAAACAATAAACACAAAACTTGCAAAATGCAATAACAAACGTAGAGATGTATGGAATGCAGAATCCTTATGAATGTATCTTCACAGCATAACTCCAGGCTGAGTTAAAAATGTGGTGTCGTAAGTGATTCTACCAAATCAACTATGTCGGTACCCTGCAGCTGGGGTACCCACTCCTACTGTGCCAAGACTCGCGTAGTTATCCCTAACTACGCCCTAAGGAGCTGAGCAGCCGGACCCCTGGGGTCCGACTCCATCTCACCGGACCAACGGTCCCGGACCCGCTTCCCGCTCGGGGACGGGTCCGGTGTCACCACGTGTCCTAGAGGTGGAAATACTCAGTACCTGTGGCCGCGGACCCGGACCCCCGCAGGTGAGTCCGGGACCTCCACGTGCCATCCGGACCCCCGCAGGTGGGTCCGGGACCTCCACGTGCCATCCGGACTCCCGCAGATGGGTCATGGACCTCCACGTGCCTATCCGGACCCCCGTGAGCTCTCGGCTCAGCTAGCTGCTCGGGAGGGGTCCGGAGCCACCACGTGTCACGCGGGCGCGGCCGCAAGCCTTCCGCTGGAAGCTCCCTCACCCACCCGCATTAAGTGCGAGTGGTTGAGGTGGGCTCTGCTGCCTCTGGGCACGGGGCAGCTTTTGTCAGTCCACACTAAAGACAAGCATTAAAGACTCAGCGCCGTGCGCATACGCGACGAGTCATGATGACCAGCTACTGACTGGAGCAACAGTGCACACTGCTACAGTGGACTGAGTCAGTAGTTCGGCGCTTCATCATGACCTCGACGCGCGGCTGCAGAGGCTAGACTCTACTCTGACAGGACAGCTCAAGACCATCCCTGGTCAGAAGCTACGACGGAAGCCGACGACGAAGATCTCCGGATCTGTAGCATTTAAGGCTCCGCTGTGTACAATATCAAATATATCGCCGGGCCCACCTGTCGAGGCCCCGCTCAGTGTACGTGCTCCCCTTGACATATAAAAGGGAGAGCACGCCCGCTAGAACACAAGATCCGGAGACTCTCTCAAGACTCAGCTAGACAGACTCAAGCTCTCGCACCTTCTCGTGGGAAGGCAATACAACACACAGTGGACGTAGGGTATTACGCTCCGGCGGCCCGAACCACTCTAAATCCTGCTGTGTTCCTCGTGTTCTTGAGTGAGATCGATCTAAGACTAGCTACCCCCTGAGTACACACCCTCTGGGCTAGGGCGGGTGCCTTCCGCCACCCGGCCGTGGTTTGCAGCACCACGACATTTGGCGCGCCAGGTAGGGGGCTTCTAGCTAGTCGCAGTTCGTCTCTTGCCCATCTCCATGGCTCGGGTGGTTGAGCACTCCCACCACCACGGCGACGTGGAGATGACGGAGGGTGTGGCGTCATCCGCGCCACACGCCTCTCGCCTTCCTGCGCCAGGGGCAGCCGTGCCCGTGGAGCAGCCACCGTCGGCAAGAGTCAGGGCGCCCGTCAAGGGCCCCCTCACAAGCTACGAGCGGCGGAGCGACAAATCCCAACTCGCAGCGTACCTCACTCATGAGAGGAAGCCCGCTCCGGCGGAAAGCCGACTCCGGTCGCACCAAGCCCGCTCCGGCGGAAAGCCGACTCCGGTCGCACCAAGCCCGCTCCGGCGGAAAGCCGACTCCGGTCGCACCAAGCCCGCTCCAGCGAAAAGCCCACTCCGGTCGCACTAAGCCGACTCTGGTGGCTTTCTCCGGCGGAAAGCCGACTCCGGTCGCACCCCCGACTCTACATCTCTGTAAGTCCTACCCTTAGAGGCCCAGCAAGGAATAAAACATTTTCCTTTGTAACTAGGTAGTACTTCCGTGTGGTCCAGTCCGGTGAGCCTCCCCCGTGGAGGGGTCCGGACCTCTGCGAACCAGGTTCAGGGAAGCGTACTCACCCTCCGGGGAGGTCCGGAGCCGTGTAGCCGCTTAGCCTGGTTCCGTACCCTAAGCCTGCATGCTCTACCTCCTTAGGGCGAGTACCGTAGTACCTAAGACTGGGGGCCCGGGGGTCCGGACAGCTCCGGCCTCATAAACCCGTGTTCTGGCTTACATCGCACATCTCATGTACATCTAGTTATAAAGAAAAAGTTTATTCTCAGTTCGCCTCTAAGGATGTTACATTCCAATTTCAATTTACGCATTCTGTTTGCGCTGACCCCCACGTGGCTTCTTACTCTTGTGCGGTGATTGTGGTCCGAATTGAGTTGGCTAGTTAGTGACTTAGCTCGAGACCCCTCATGGAAGAGAGGGGTTCGGACCCCTGGGAACCTGCAGGTTCAGGGAAGCGCACTCATTATCCGGGGAGGTCCGGAGCCGTGTAGCCGCTTAGCCTGGTTCCATACCCTAAGCCTGCACGCACCACCTCCTGTGAATGAGTGCCGTAGTACCTAGGACTGGGAACCTGGAGGTCCGGACTTTCTCTTAACCTAAAGGCCGGCCCCTTGAGCTCCGTTCACTGAACCTAGCTGTCTATCTCAAAGGATTACAGCCAACAGGATTTGGGACCCGTGGGCACGCTACTAAGCATCTACCTTGAGTCATGTGCAGGTCCAAACGTGATGATGCAGCAGGTGACCCAAAGGATGGACGATGCAGGACAAGACCCTTGCGGCGCGCACCGCTGGGCGCTAGAAGCAGCCAAGTTGCTCACAGTAATGGCCCCACCTGCGGGTTCGTTGCCTCTCCCGAGGCAGGCCCGGGGGCCACTGTCGGTACCCTGCAGCTGGGGTACCCACTCCTACTGTGCCAAGACTCGCGTAGTTATCCGTAACTACGCCCTAAGGAGCTGAGCAGCCGGACCCCTGGGGTCCGACTCCATCTCACCGGACCAACGGTCCCGGACCCGCTTCCCGCTCGGGGACGGGTCCGGTGTCACCACGTGTCCTAGAGGTGGAAATACTCAGTACCTGTGGCCGCGGACCCGGACCCCCGCAGGTGGGTCCGGGACCTCCACGTGCCATCCGAACTCCCGCAGATGGGTCCTGGACCTCCACGTGCCTATCCGGACCCCCGTGAGCTCTCGGCTCAGCTAGCTGCTCGGGAGGGGTCCGGAGCCACCACGTGTCACGCGGCCGCGGCCGCAAGCCTTCCGCTGGAAGCTCCCTCACCCACCCGCATTAAGTGCGAGTGGTTGAGGTGGGCTCTGCTGCCTCTGGGCAGGGGGCAGCTTTTGTCAGTCCACACTAAAGACAAGCATTAAAGACTCAGCGCCGTGCGCATACGCGACGAGTCATGATGACCAGCTACTGACTGGAGCAACAGTGCACACTGCTACAGTGGATTGCGTCAGTAGTTCGGCGCTTCATCATGACCTCGACGCGCGGCTGCAGAGGCTAGACTCTACTCTGACAGGACAGCTCAAGACCATCCCTGGTCAGAAGCTACGACGGAAGCCGACGACGAAGATCTCCGGATCTGTAGCATTTAAGGCTCCGCTGTGTACAATTAGCGCTGGACGAAAAACTCGTAACTCGCTAGCTCGCTCGACTCGCTCGTTAATGGCTCGGCTCGAGCTCGACTCGTTTTATAATGAGCCAGCTCGTTTTATAACAAGCCAGCTCGTTTTATAACGAGCCAGCTCGAGCTGGCTCGCGAGCCGCTCGCGAGCCATAACGAGCCAGTTAATTATGAAGCCAGCAAATTTAAATGGGTGCATTGTTAAAGAAAAAAAATTCTAATGACTCATATTTGAAGAAAATGAGTGCTGCAATGTTAAACAAATTTGATAAATATTTGGAAGAGAAGAACAATGTCATGGTTATTGCTACAATCCTTGACCCTAAGTTTAAAATGATATATATTCAGTTCTATTTTAGTCAGCTTTATGACTCCTCAAGGTATGAACAAGAGGTTGCTTATATAAAAAATGAGTTAGAATAGTTGTATAAGAAGCAAGAATTGGAACAATGCTGGAAAATGGGTAAGAAGAGCAGCATAAGAAGCAAGAATTGGAACGAGCCAAACGAGCTATAACGAGCCAAACGAGCCATACTCTGTGATGATGTGTGTTCATATTGTCTCTCTACATTGGCTCGCGAGCCAAACGAGCTAGCTCGAGCTCGCTAACGAGCCGAGCCGAGCTAGCCTGCTGGCTCGTTAGTATAACGAGCCGAGCCGAGCCAATATGTTAACGAGCCGAGCTATAACGAGCCGAGCCATAACGAGCCGAGCTGGCTTGATATCCAGCCCTATGTACAATATCAAATATATCGCCGGGCCCACCTGTCGAGGCCCCGCTCAGTGTACGTGCTCCCCTTGACATATAAAAGGGAGAGCACGCCCGTTAGAACACAAGATCCGGAGACTCTCTCAAGACTCAGCTAGACAGACTCAAGCTCTCGCACCTTCTCGTGGGAAGGCAATACAACACACAGTGGACGTAGGGTATTTTGATCCGGCGGCCCGAACCACTCTAAATCCTGCTGTGTTCCTCGTGTTCTTGAGTGAGATCGATCTAAGACTAGCTACCCCCTGAGTACACACCCTCTGGGCTAGGGCGGGTGCCTTCCGCCACCCGGCCGTGGTTTGCAGCACCACGACAAACTCTACATCTAGGCTTCTTAATAAGGGCTCTTGGATAATATTAATATGTCCATCCATGCAAAGAATTTGCTTTTTTTTTTGCAAGTTCACGAAGAGCAAGAGTTTTTGTTACCACACTACAGATGCATACACTTATCACGCTACTGCATCAATAGATATTAAGACTGGCAGTTATAACAATGTTTACCACTGAAAAACAACATATTAATAAGACAAAAAGGACGGTAAACCTGTAGTTCGATTCATGGTGGTTTGGCTCTCTCAGTCTCTCTCTCTCTCACGCATAAGTTATGAGGAGCATCTTAGCACAATGAAGAACAATGACAAAAACCACAACGCGTTTCAGTTCAACGGTGCTATAGGATCGGAGAGATGGCCTTGGGAAAATGGCCAACGCGGCGACACTGAGGAATGGTCAGCGTTTCAGTTACTAACCAATGATCTTTCACTGGTGACCCTTATCAGTTTTTTTTACATTTTTTTTTGCTGTAATATGCGCCTTTCAGTGATTCTTTCTTCCTTGAAAAATTTACATCCTCATCATGCAAAGTTAGCACCTATTATACGTTCTCTTTCTGCAATGTAGAAATCACCAGGATACCAATTTTCCCTGAAAGGTAGGAAAACTGCCGCCTGCTGTAAAGTTTAGACTCTGCTGGATCCTGGATGCTAAAACACCGAAGAAGCGATGCTGCCAATTGCCCAATTCTGTTCTGTCTTGGAAAATCAGAGCAGTCAAAGTCACTACCAAACTGTCTATTTTTGAAATGTGAAAAATGGGTACCAAAGTAACCGTGAACGACTTTGCATGATACAGTCGCCCTGAAGTCATGCCCATGGCTACACCTACGAGCTAAGTGTGCAAGCATCTTGTCTATTTTCCAGTAAACACGTAGCCCTCTTTCATGGTAGGATGTCACAGCTTACGATCAGATTGTATCAGATTCACTGGGAAATCCACTATTTTATTTTTTTAAAAAAACTAACGGATTGCTTCGTGGCAAGGACATCGCACCAGGTTCCGTTGAAAAAAGAAGCACATACTCGCACGCATGCAGCTTTCTTGCGTAGATGAGCGTGACCCAATAATGTCTTGTGTTTGGTAGGAGAGGAAGTGTGTGCTGGATTATTATACTTAATTAGTACCAGCTACTTATTATAAGTGAACACTCATGACTACTACTTATGATATGATGGAGTGTTATGACTCCTTTCCAGCCGTTGCATGACACAAATATACTTTTTCATAAAACACAAAAATACCAAGCTCACTCTCGAAAAGCGAAAATTCTTCGCATAACACAATTAATTTTCCCTGGAATTCCTGCGTTCCAAACATGTCCTGTGCACAATGCTCTCTCTTTTCTGTTCTTATAGTTTGCTGATCAAATCTGCCCTGAACTACCAAGTGTACATTCAGATGACGTGTGGTTGCTCAGATGACAGTACCCTAGAAAGTGCAAGGAAACCGGAAACTTGCATGCGCCAATCGATACGTTTGGTCGAGTTGCTAAATCTGCTCGCGTCCACCTTTTGAATTCCCATGAGGCCGACGCCAAGCCGCCGGAATTTGCAGTCAAAAAGCAGGGACAGAACTTCTCGGCTTCACTGAGCTACCGGCAGTATTCAAGTCTCAGCTGCTCACATTCCTTCTCAATTGCAGGGACAGAAATTCTAAAGCCTGCAATGATCGGCGCCACAATTAAGGAAGGGATGTGCTTTTATTGAAGATGATGAATGGAAGAAAGATTCAAGGATGAAAAGGAACTCGATCTCTGCATTTTTTTTATAGAAGTGCAGATGGAGGAGTTGGTGAGGAGGGTACTTGTCTGACAAAGAAAGGCTAATGGCCCTGGGAACTGGAAGCTAGGGCCGCCTAGTGCTCTGGACTCTCGCGGAATTCTAACTAAACAATGCCACTTGAGCTCTACGTGCACGGCCTAGCTTGGCCCTCTAATTTTTCTTCCTCTAGCTCGTGCACAACAGAGCAAACACAATCTAGAACCTACTGGGATACAAATCCAAACACAATCTAGATGCTTCTATAAGGGTTAGGAAACTAGTCAAGGAATGACACTCTGTTCTATAGCCACGATAAGAACTTTTCATGAGCTACAAAGTTTTTAGCTACTGGAACTCAGGCTATGCAACTAGCAGGCGCCATCACTGCTTCTTCCAGGACGGTGGAGCTGACAGTGGTGGCTGTCGTCGTTCCGGCCGCCGGAGAAAGTTGACGATGGCAGTGTGATCACACACCCCAGACCGACGACCGGCTTCGCTGCTCGGCATGGTGCACGTAAGCACGCTGTACGACCTTGGCCCTCGCACTTTCCACGCTGCCCGGTAGGCCTGATAATGGGTTGGGTTGAAATAAGTTTTATGGGGTGGGTTTTGAAATGGAGTGTGTTTGGATGATTTAAAATGGGTTGTATTAGTTAATGGGGTGGGTCGGGGCGGGTTCTATATAAATGCGGATTGGGGTGGGTTGAAATGGATATTTTTTACAAAATAGTATAACTATATATAAATGTGGGTCCCACGTGAGAGCTAGACTCTGAAATTAAAACCACGTGTTTATATCAGAAAATTTTATCGAAATTGACTGAATTTTGTTGGAGATGACTCAGTACGACTGGCAGCTATTTTGTGCAAAGCAGTGTGGCTAGAACTACCTGCGGGCCCCACATGAAGAGCCGGACCCTGGAATTAAAACCTCGCGTTCACACTATAAAATTTTATCGAAATTGACTGAAATTTGTTGGAGATGACTCAGTATGACTGGCAGCTACTCTGTGCAAAGCAGCGTGGCTAGAACTACACGTGGGCTCCACATCAAGAGCCGGACCCTAGAATTAAAATCTCGCGTTCACACTATAAAATTTTATCGAAATTGACTGAAATTTGTTGGAGATGACTCAGTACGACTGGCAGTTACTCTGTGCAAAGCAGCGTGGCTAGAACTACACGTGGGCTCCACATGAAGAGCCGGACCCTGGAATTAAAACCTCGCGTTCACACTATAAAATTTTATCGAAATTGACTGAAATTTGTTGGAGATGACTCAATACGACTGGCAGCTACTCTGTGCAAAGCAGCGTGGCTAGAACTACACGTGGGCTCCACATCAAGAGCCGTACCCTAGAATTAAAACCTCGCGTTCACACTATAAAATTTTATCGAAATTGACTGAAATTTGTTGGAGATGACTCAGTACGACTGGCAATTACTCTGTGCAAAGCAGCGTGGCTAGAACTACACGTGGGCTCCACATCAAGAGTCGGACCCTAGAATTAAAATCTCGCATTCACACTATAAAATTTTATCGAAATTGACTGAAATTTGTTGGAGATGACTCAGTATGACTGGCAGCTACTCTGTGCAAAATAGCGTGGCTAGAACTATACGTGGGCTCCACATCAAGAGCCGGACCCTGGAATTAAAACCTCGCGTTCACACTATAAAATTTTATCGAAATTGACTGAAATTTTTAGAGACGAGTCAATATGACTGACAGATACTCTGTGCAAAGTAGTGTGGCTAGACATATATGTGGTCTCCACATTAAGAGTAGAACCACTAAATTCCTCTGCATAGTAGAATCCATGGGTTTTTATGGGTTACCCGCTTATAATGGGGCGGGTTGGTTAGAGTTGAGAAATTAACTAATTGGGTTGAGTGGGGTTGTGTATGTAAATATGTTAATTTTGGGTGGGGTTGGGTATGGTGCGGGTTCCAACCCATTAGCAGGGTTAAGTTTGCAAATGTGAAAATTATATGAATAGATTTGTCTTGAAAAATATTTTCATAAAAATATACATATACCACTTTTTCATAAATATTTTTATAATATCAAGTGGTCAAAGTTGTGTTTTGGAGACCGTGTCGTTGTCCTAAACGTCAAGTTTTATGGGTACGGAGGGAGTATGCACTTATATAAGATATATCGATACCAAGAAGAAAAAGGCTGCAAGTTCATAATATCCTAAAGAATTAAATATTAAGTCTGCAAGTTCATAATATCCTAAAAATTAAATACTGAGTCAGATTGGTGTGGCATGTTTGGAATTTAGTAGTAGTTATTGTAATGAATATTTTGCCGGCAGCTGGCATGTGGATGTTTGTGCTAATGAGATGGATGGAGCTGGAATATAATATGCGCACTGTCAGCGAAACTAATGGTGGATATATAACAAGCTGTAGCTAGTACTTGAGCATGCCAGCAATTGGATCAAGGCTGCCTTGCCTGAGTAGTTTTAAGATGCTATCTGTCGGTTGCAATGGCTTATGCATGCATCCATCACATCTCGATACAACTTTTAAAGTTTTTTTCTTTAGGTACACCAATTAAATAAATTAGGAAGAAAAAAGGCTGCAAGTTCATAATATCCTAAAAAAATTAAATACCGAGTCTGATTGGTGTGGCCTGTTTGGAATTTAGTAGTAATTATTGTAATGAATACCGGCAGCTGGCATGTGGAGGTTTGTGCTAATGAGATGGATGGAGCTTGAATATAATGTGCACACTAGCAGCGAAACTAAGAGCAAAGCTAATAAAAACGCCCACTTGCTGGCGTCTCGGCCCTGGCTTGCAGCGGTGGTAGGAGGGCCCCACGTCTGGCGCACGGCTTGCAGCCAATAGCAGGCGCTCCATCACCTCTACGCCAGCTTAAGCGGGCGAGTGGGGAATCGCTCGCATGTTTCTCTCTCTTCACTTTTTCCTCTGCCACGTTGTATTGCGCCAGCTTCTCGCCGATCAGTATACTTGCTCTAATGATGAATATATAACAACCTGTAGCTAGTACTTGAGCATACCAGCAATTGGATAAGGCTGCCTAGGCTGAGTAGTTTTAAGATGCTATCTATCGGTTGCAATTAATGGCTTATGCATGCATCCATCACGGCCATGTTTGGTTTAGGTGTGTAAAAGTTTTGATGAGAGAGAAATGATGCTTTGACCATTAATTAGGGGTATTAAATAAAGTCTAATTATAAAATTACCTCCACAACTATGGTACTGTAGCAGTTGCTCTAGCTAATGAGGTCTTTGACCGCACGATTAGAAGATGATTGTGTGCGGTTACTGTAGCATCACTGTAGCCAATTATGATGAAACTTGGCTCATTAGATTCGTCTCGAAAAGTTACACCCATTTCTAAAAAGGTTTTGCAAATAAACTTCGTTTAGTACTTCATGCATGCATTCGTCTTTTTGTGAAAAAAATTTGATGCATTCATCCAAACATGGCCCACATCTCGATACAACTTTTAAAGTTTTTTCTTTAGGTACACCAACTAGGACACGGCCTTGAGATGTACTCCCTCCGTACCTATAAAACTTGGCGTTTTGGACAAAACTTGGGTCAAACATTGGGAATATAAATCATCAATAACTTTTAAGTTGATGAGTTTGCATAGGCCTGATAATGGGTTGGGTTGAAATGGGTTTTATGGGGTGGGTTTTGAAATGGAGTGTGTTTGGATGATTTAAAATGGGTTGTATTAGTTAATGGGGTGGGTCGGGGCGGGTTCTATATAAATGCGGGTTGGGGTGGGTTGAAATGGATATTTTTTACAAAATAGTATAACTATATATAAATGTGGGTCCCACGTGAGAGCTGGACTCTGAAATTAAAACCACGTGTTTATATCAGAAAATTTTATCGAAATTGACTGAATTTTGTTGGAGATGACTCAGTACGACTGGCAGCTATTTTGTGCAAAGCAGTGTGGCTAGAACTACCTGTGGGCCCCACATGAAGAGCCGGACCCTGAAATTAAAACCTCGTGTTCACACTATAAAATTTTATCGAAATTGACTGAAATTTGTTGGAGATGACTCAGTACGACTGGCAGCTACTCTGTGCAAAGCAGCGTGGCTAGAACTACACGTGGGCTCCACATTAAGAGTCGGACCCTAGAATTAAAATCTCGCGTTCACACTATAAAATTTTATCGAAATTGACTGAAATTTGTTGGAGATGACTCAGTACGACTGGCAGTTACTCTGTGCAAAGCAGCATGACTAGAACTACACGTGGGCTCCACATGAAGAGCCGGACCCTGGAATTAAAACCTCGCGTTCACACTATAAAATTTTATCGAAATTGACTGAAATTTGTTGGAGATGACTCAGTACGACTGGCAGCTACTCTGTGCAAAGCAGCGTGGCTAGAACTACACGTGGGCTCCACATCAAGAGCCGTACCCTAGAATTAAAACCTCGCATTCACACTATAAAATTTTATCGAAATTGACTGAAATTTGTTGGAGATGACTCAGTACGACTGGCAGTTACTCTGTGCAAAGCAGCGTGGCTAGAACTACACGTGGGCTCCACATCAAGAGTCGGACCCTAGAATTAAAATCTCGCGTTCACACTATAAAATTTTATCGAAATTGACTGAAATTTGTTGGAGATGACTCAGTATGACTGACAGCTACTCTGTGCAAAATAGCGTGGCTAGAACTATACGTGGGCTCCACATCAAGAGCCGGACCCTGGAATTAAAACCTCGCGTTCACACTATAAAATTTTATCGAAATTGACTGAAATTTTTAGAGATGAGTCAATATGACTGACAGATACTCTGTGCAAAGTAGTGTGGCTAGACATATATATGGTCTCCATATTAAGTGTAGAACCACTAAATTCCTCTGCATAGTAGAACCCATGAGTTTTTATGGGTTACCCGCTTATAATGGGGCGGGTTGGTTAGAGTTGAGAAATTAACTAATTGGGTTGGGTGGGGTTGGGTATGTAAATATGTTAATTTTGGGTGGGGTTGGGTATGGTGCGGGTTCCAACCCATTAGCAGGGTTACTGCCCGGGCATGATGTGTCTCCCTGGTACTCGGATTCCAATGGAATTATGGAATAGTAATCAAATAATACAAAAGCAGTGACAGCAAAGCAAAGCATGCTCAGCTGGTCATCCATGTCTTTTTATTAAAAAAAACAAAGATGATGCTCTACCATATCTTTTTTTTTTCTAGAACAATCGAACGAATTGAACATTTAACGAGCAATTGCTGCGTACATGCATTCAGACAATCTTATGGTATGTTTGGAGGAGCTAATTTTTTTTAGTCTTAGCTAGCTCATCCCATTAGTACTTCCATTTGAAGGAGCTAATGCTAAACACTCTGTTCGGCTGAGCTTAAATGGCGGGCTGGAGCAGTCAACCAGCCAGCTTCGCGTAATGCCAGCCACCAGCAGCGCAGCTCGGGCACTCTCTAGATTTGGATTTGGACTTCTTACCTTGCTGGCGCTGGCTGGCTCCAATCCAGCCATTTATACCGAGCCGAACATGCTGAAAGTTTAGTACTTTCACATATTAGCACTTGGATCCGTACAGAATCATTTTATCGCCGATTTGATAGAGTTTTCAATATCAGGATAGCTTCATGTAATCATGGCCTGAAGTCCCCACAAGCCACTGCCCACCAGGCAAGTGGTGGGTTGACATCTGGCAAGGGTGAAATCGTGGCCGCACAAAACGTAGGAGGATTGGGACAAAATGTGCAAAATAAACATTGTGGCCCCGAAAGCAAATATGCTCAATATCCTCCTATCCTCGAGTTAATCCTTTATCCAAAAAAAATCCTATCCTATTCCTATCCTACTAGGCTACCACACACACTTAGGCCGTCTGGGCCTGTGAGAACCTGGCACGGCGATCTGCTAAAGGAAAAAGTCTTTTTTACCCCCCTTAACTTTGGGCAAATTTTGTTTTTCCTCCCTGAACAACAAAACTGTCCGAACAGACTCCTTGAACTTCTGAAATCGGGCACGTTACCTCCCTTAGTGGTTTGGAGCTGACGTGGCAGCAGATTTTCTACTTTTTCTTTTATATCTATTTTGATAGAATTTTTGAAAAATCATAGTAAATCACAATAAAATCATAAAATGGGAAATCTAATTTTGTTGGACTCCACATGAGTAGATCTATGCTGTAAATATATTATATAGTATACTTTAGCACAATTTTTTAGTGTAGCTTTAGATATATATTTTTCTGTAATTAATTTATAGCTATAATTTTTGTCGTCCAATTATGGTGAAATTTTTATGGTAGGCTGATAATTATATTATCGAGGTGTAGTAAAATCTCATTATTATTGGATCATGTATGACTAAACTATAGATTTATCTACATAAACCTAGATAAATTTAGATGAATCTATAAATAAACCTAGATAAATCTATAACTCAGCCATACATGATCTAATAACCATAAATTTTTTACTACAGCTCAATCATATAATGATTAGCCCGCCATAAAAATTTCAACATAATTGGACGACGGAATCTGTAGCTATAAATTAATTACAAAAAAGTATATATCTAAAGCTACAACAAAAAAATTATGCTAAAGTATACCATATAATATATTCACTTGATAGATTTACTCACGTTGAGTTCAACAAAATTGTATTTACTATTTTACGATTTTTGTGATTTATTATGATTTTTTCAAGTTTTAGTCAAAATAAATATAAAAGAAAAAAGAGAAAAACCGCTGCCACGTCAGCTCCAAACCGCTTAGGGAGGTAACATGCCTGGGTTTCAGGAGTTCAAGGAGTCTGTTCAGACAGTTTTGTTATTTAGAAGGAAAAACGAATTTTGCCCAAAATTGAGGGGGGGGGGGGGGGATTTTTTCCTCTGCTAAACAAACAGATGGGCCAAAACACAGAAAGGCAACCCAACCCAACACCGTTTCGTCTCCGCCGCCTCCCGTTCGCCGGCGCGCGCCCTCCGTCGAGAAGACGAAAACCTGGCGCCGCGCGCGCTGTCTCCCGGCGACCTCCTCCGTCTCCTCCCATCATGCGGCACCCTCCGCTCCCTGCGCGCCCTCCACGCGCGCCTCCTCAACCACACCCATGGCCTGCTCCTCGGCAGCCTCCGCGCGAGCACCAAGCTGCTCAGCTGCTACGCCGCGTTGGGCGACCTTGCCTCCGCGCGGATGGTGTTCGACGGGACCCCCCACCCGGACGCGTACTCCTACGGGGTCATGCTGCGGTGCTTCGTCGACGCGGGGCACCACGCGGACGCCGTCGCGCTGCACCAGGACATGCGGCGGCGGCGCCCCTGCCCCGAGGCGCAGGGCGACTTCGTGCTGTCGCTCGCGCTCAAGGCCTGCGTCAGGTCCGCGGAGTACGGGTACGGCAGGAGGCTGCACTGCGACGCCATCAAGGCCGGCGGCGCGGACGGCTTCGTGATGAACAGCTTGATTGACATGTATGTGAAAGCCGGGGACTTGGAGTGCGCCCACAATGTGTTTGAGAGAATTCCCGACCGGAATGTGGTGTCCTGGACCTCGATGCTAAGCGGGTGCGTCCAGAATGGTTTTGCTGCAGATGGACTGTTTCTGTTCAACGAGATGAGGCGAGAAAGTGTGCAGCCGAGTGAGTACACGATGGCTAGTGTTCTTGCTGCTTGCTCCGCACTCAATAGTTTGCACCAAGGGAGGTGGATCCATGGGTCAGTGATCAAACATGACTTAATTTGTAACTCTTTCATCAGTGCATCCTTGCTGGATATGTATGTTAAGTGTGGGGAGGTAGAGGATGCTCGGCGTGTGTTTGATGAGCTTAGCTATGTTGACATTGTTCTTTGGACCACGATGATTGTGGGGTACACACAGAACGGGAACCCTCTTGATGCATTACAGCTGTTCCTTGACAAGAAGTTTGCAGGCATTGTTCCTAATTCAGTTACCGCCGCAACTGTTCTTTCAGCTTCTGCTCAGTTACGTGACCTGTCACTGGGAAGGTCGATTCATGGTATAGTTGTTAAGTTTGGTGTGGCTGATTATGATGCGGTGGTGAATGCCTTAGTTGACATGTATGCAAAGTGTCAAGAAGTTTCAGAGGCCAACAGCATATTTGGAAGAATTTTGAACAAGGATGTTGTCGCATGGAATTCAATGATTGCAGGCTATGCTGAGAATAACATGGGCAATGATGCTCTGATGCTTTTTAAACAGATGAGGCTGCAGGGCATTTCACCTGATGCAACCTCAGTGGTGAATGCTCTGTCAGCTTCTGTTTGTCTGGGTCACCTACTTATCGGTAAATCATTCCACAGTTATGTTGTTAAACATGCATTTCTCTCCAATGTTTATGTCAACACTGCCCTACTGAACCTGTACAGCAAGTGTGCTGATCTCCCATCTGCTCGTAGTGTGTTCAATGAGATGAATTACCGTAATTCTGTGACTTGGTGTGCTTTGATCGGGGGTTATGGAATGCAAGGCGATTCTGCTGGTTCTATTTATCTTTTCAATGAAATGCTGAAAGACGGTGTGCACCCAAACGATGTAGCATTCACAAGCATCCTATCCACTTGCAGCCATACTGGGATGGTTACTGCAGGGAAAAAGTATTTTGATAGCATGGCACAGCATTTCAACATCACACCATCCATGAAACATTATGCTTGTATGGTCGATGTGTTAGCCCGTGCAGGAAATCTCGAGCAAGCATTGGAATTCATATATAAGATGCCAATGCAAGCAGACATTAGTGTTTGGGGAGCTTTTCTCCATGGATGCAGGCTCCATTCAAGGTTACAGTATGGAGAAGAAGCTATCAAGAGCATGATGATGCTTCATCCTGAAAGACCAGATTTATATGTGCTGATATCAAACTTGTATACCTCATATGGGATGTGGGAAAAATCTCTAGCTATCCGGAGATGGATGCAGGAAAAAGGACTAGTTAAGTTACCTGGGAGCAGCTCCATAGGTCATGAAAATGGATGATTGAAAGATGCCTTCAGAACTCAGTACAGGAAATGCCATCAGTAACCTTCTTTCTATGCTTATTAACACCTATAATGATTGCTTAGAATTGTTTTCTCTTAACATCATATAGCAGTGGCAACAGAAAGTTCAGAAAATTTTAATGTGCTGATATGTTATTTCAGTTAAAAGTGAAAGCAATCAATGAAGCAGAGTATTAAGACATTGATCGGTGACACAATTTCTGGAAAGTTTTTTCAACTTCCAGGGATCAGATGGCTCATTTTTTTAGCAGTACTCTTGAGACGATGCATATAACAGTTGAGGTATGCTAAGACCTTCCAGTTGCCACAGCGTTGCAGTCTTTTTCACAAATGTGTCTGAGCATGTTTTTCATTAAGAGAAAAATAACATTTCAGTCTTTGCTTGGAAATATTGTTTATATATTGAAGGCCTGGTGAATTAGACTCTGCTGAACTCTCTATGTGGTGCTGGCCACGATCACAATTCACAAGGCCAATGGCTGTACCAAGTTCTCACTACTTAGAAGTTTTTGATGCTCTATGTGCAAGGAGGCTGTGCACATCTGAGCTCGCGAAGAACATTTATTGACCTAACAAAGGTCGCAAAAATGTCCTGGTTATATAGTGTATGGCTTCTAGGTTGTAGGCTTGTAGCAGCTAGGCACACTGTAATTAGGTAGGAACACATGAGCTACTCATATTGTTCAATGTAATTTTCTTGTCTGCTCGACAAAGTACTCAAATGTTTCTTTTGTTCATATGGTATCAGGAGATTGTGCTTTCATATTGCTTTCAGGTGATGGTGCATTAGTGCTCTAAGACTGCGCAGCATGACCTGATTTTTGTCTGACTACTTTATGTAATTATCGGGCCGATTGCAGCATGAAGTATCCATATTTAGACATAGAAGATGGCATCCATTAACTGAAGTCAAGATGTAGAAGAATCAGAATGAAATTGAGCACAAAGTACAGAGCCAATGCTGAGATATTGTACACCTTTCAACATTTTAGGCATAAAAGCCAACCCCAATTAACTTTACAGTAGAAAATGGTGAAGCAATAATACTTTGATATCAGAAAAAACAAGTGATGAAGTTTTCCTATTGGCTTCTGACAGTTCTGGGTACAATGTGCGCTCCTTTTGCCCCTGCGCAAAAGCTACATACTTCACATCGTTGTTCAATTGGCAATTGATTCAATATACTACGTGTTCTTGTTTCAGCACTATTTTTTTTAACATGGCAGCAAGAGCACTGATATTTTGAAAATTATTCAGTATAACTTTGTTGAATTAGTGAGATCGTTGCTTGGGTTAGCAAATATCAGCTTTCCTGGGAAAGATGGAAATCAATTGCACTGGTTATTGGTCAGAACAGTGGCTTCCACCAGCTAGATCAGCGATGCCCTGTTCAAACTCCAGACCCTTTAGCACAATTTGATACTCTAAGGGCAATTATTTCAAAAGAATCTCAATTATTTCTATTTGTTAGAGAACCCTTTTCTTCAAGCAAATCACCAGTAATCACCACAGGAGCAAACGCCGTCTCTGAAATGGTGAAACCTCGAGGCATCCCTAACAACAATCAGCCTTTGTGTCACTTTGGATATGAACTTGGTAGCATTATGGCAATCTAGGCACACCCTAAGGTTCTTGATGATCCTGATCTCTGTCCCTGGCTCTGTACTGAGGAGCCCAAAGGCAATGGCTAACTTCTCGCTATGCACCTTTACCATGTGCTCCTTCTCTTCATCCTCGACATCATACAATGCTGCCTCTGTCACAGGTTGATACCCGGCTTCAATCATCTTTGCAGTTAATTTCTCCAAGTATGAGTAGATGGCTTCTGACTCTGGATGCACACGGTCACCAGCTATAAAGACATGCGGTTTATCGCCTATCTCAATGAGAGTACACCCTGGTGTTTTCACCAGCTTCCTGCTCTTAGCCTCTTGCCTCACTACAGCTGCTTCGGAGTAACGCTTCTTGGATGTGTACAGATTAGAGAGGAGCACATAGTAGCCTGCGTTCTCTGGGTCCAATTCGAACAGTTTCTGGGATGCAAGTTTTGCAAGGTCGCTATCTTTATGTACCATACAAGCACCAAGCAGCGCCCCCCACACGCCAGGTCCAATGGCGCTCTTGGGGAATTCAGAGATGAGTTCAAAAGCTTCCTTCAACTTTCCTGCCCGGCCAAGGAGGTCCACCATACACGTGCAATGCTCGATACCTGGAGTGATCCTGTACTCATTAGTCATCACACGGAAAACTGTCCGCCCTTCGTCAACCAATCCTCCATGGCTGCATGCGTAGAGGACAGAAAGGAAGGTGGAGCTTGTCGGAAGAATGTCTGCATTCAGCATGGTCTTGTAGAGCTTCAAAGCTTCAGCACCTTGGCCATGGAGACCATATCCAGATATTATCGCATTCCAGGAGACCACGTTCTTGTTATCCATTCTGTCAAAGATGCTCCGAGCTTCAACAAGGCTTCCACATTTTGCATACATGTCAATGAGCGCTGTCATGACATAGACATTGAGCTCAAGGTTCTCCTTGGCAATGATCTCGTGAACCCACTTTCCCAGAGACAAAGCTCCAAGCTGCGCACAGGCCGATAGAGTGCTCGAAATGGTGATGGGATTAGGCTGCACATTAAGCGCCTGCATTTGTTGGAAAAGTTCAATTGCCATCTCCGTCAAGCCATTCTGGGCATACCCGGATATCATTGCATTCCATGACTCCATGGTCTTCTCTGACATTGCATCAAACATACTCCGTGCAGATTCCATATCGTTTAACCTACAGTACAAAGTGGTCAGCGCTGTCGACACCAGAGCATCTGCATCCAACCTGGCCTTGACAACAAATCCATGCAAGCACCGAGCAAGCAGCTCATGCCCAAATGGACTGTACACGGGAATCACTGCCACCAATGTGCTTGAATTTGGCCTCCAGCCTGAGGCTGCCAATTCTTTGAACAGCTCTGTCGATGATTCAACCATGCCGTTGACCGAGTAGCCTGAAATCAAAGCATTGTAGGCAACCAAATCTGGGTCTTTCATCCTATCAAAGAGACAGCGTGCGGAGCCCATATCCCCGCACTTGGCGTACAACGATATCAGCCCAGTCACAACATGCTCATGCTCTGCCAACCCGCACTTCACCCCATATCCATGGACGCACCTCCCCATTGCCATATTTGCCACCTCGGCGGCCGCCCGTAGGACGGATGCGAGGGTGGTCGAGTCAGGCTGCACCCTCCCTGCCTCCACCATCCGCACGAACGCCTCCAGGGCCTCCGAACAAGGCAGACCAGCCAGCAGCGTGTTCCACAAGATAGTGTCTGGCGACAGCACCTCGTCGAACACCTTGCGTGCGTCGTCCCCTCTCGACAGCTTGAAGTACAGCTTGGCCAGAGCCGACGCCACGAACGTGTCCGTCGCATACCCCGCGGCGACGGCGAGCGCGTGAAGAGCGCGCGCAGCCGCGGCGTCTTCGCCGCGGGAGGAGCAAGAAGATGCGAGCGACGTGGCGGCGAAGGCGAAAGAGAAGGAGTCCGGGCACGGGAAGAGGAGGTGCGGGCGGAGGGACGGGAGGGAGCGGAGGAGCGCGTTGCGGAGGAACCGGTCGGGGCGGGGGAATGCGCGGAAGAGGCGGAGCAGGTGGGCGTGGGGCGCGCGGAGCGAGGCGTAGCGGAGGAGCAGCGCGGTGGCCGGGGCCGGGTCGAGCGCGTAGTGGCCCGAGGCGAGCGAGACGGCGAGGAGCTGGTCGAGGTGGCGGGGCGAGGAGGAGAGCGCGACGAGGCGGAGGTACGAGCGCCGGAGCGCGCCGCCGGGGTCGCCGGCGGGCGTGGGGAGGACGAGGCGGGGAGGGGGCATGTCGCTGGCTCGCTGCCCTGTCGTGCGGTGCGGCGCGGCGGCGAGGCGCGGACGGCAGAGTAGCGTAGCTTACCTAGTGGTTTGAACGGACGAGACACAACACAGCCGTCGGACGCGAGATGGACGGTCCGGATGAGTACTGGAGAACAGCTCCGCGGCGTAGCTTTTTTTTTTTAGGGGGAACTCAGCGGCGTTGCCGCGTAGCTCTCCCTTCGAAATTCGAACAGGGCGAGCAGACCTATCACATCATGTTTTATGTTTGACACCAGATTTTATATTTTGAGCTTAAACTAGCCTAACAAATCGACTTAGAATAAAAAAAATTCGGAATAATTCTTTAATTGTTTCAGCAATACAGAAAAATTATTCAGGAACAAAATAATTTTTTTTTCAAAACAAAAAAATATAGTTATTTGGCTGTGTGTGATAGTTTGACTTCTACTCGCCCGAGCGGCTCTTTGTATTTGCGTTCGAACAGGCCAGACATGTGGGCTGTGGGCTGGCTGGGTTACATTGAGGAGGTTGTTGCGGCTAAATTTGTGGGCCTGGATAACACTACCAACTTGCCGATTGCCCACGGTTGGTTCTTATCTATCCAGCCCACTAGGCACTAGCCCAACCTCTGTACACCACTGGCCATTTTCTCTGGACGAGCCGACGAGGAGGCCGCACCTTCGTCTTAAAAAAAAAGAGGCCGCACATGAAGAAATGGGAATGGGAAACAAAAATCAGATTATACGATGGCGACTACTTGTAGAAAACTTCCATTCCCATGGATCAGCCAGAGACGCAGCGAACCGACCGGCACCACCAACTCGCCACCTGCTTCCGTTCCATCCACGGCCGTGACCGTGAGCGTGCGCCACCGTACGCTGCCGCGAGGCGGATAAAGATTCTGGCAACTGCGTGGTCCAAGCTTCCAGCGCTCTCGCCACTCCCGCGTTGAAAAAGACCAACGCCCGTCCGGCGTACGAACATTTCACGTGTCCACGAGGCTATCACCACTTCACTGCCCGGACCCGGAGATGGTTATTTCCATCCGCCCCCTTGCTCTATCCTGTATTCCTTTCTGGAGATAGGCTGGCATGCAGATTGCCTTGGATCGATCCAACATTCCAACCACCCATTCCAACTTGACACGGTATACAAGGTAAGATCTTCGCCAACAATTTCTGAGAAGTATGAGATTTCAAAGGAAAGTAATATAATCTCCAATTTATGTAATTTTTTTACAGATTGTTAGCTATTTCTTTTTTTAAAAAATCCAACCGAACAGAATTCCCGTGTATTTTGAACCATAAGGAATTCGGAATAAGTGAAGGGCGTATGCACAAAAGTTTGCCGCGTAGCTCGTCCTTAACCAGAATCGCCGCAAGCCAATCCGCCTCCGCCAGCACCACCACCAACCCCCTCACCACCACCCCCGCAGGCCGCAGCCTTTATTCGCCAGCACACCACCCGCTCCGCTCCGGCGCTTCCACTTCCCCATCTCTCTCTGCGCTCGCCACGCCATGGCTCCCGCCACGGCAACCGCCGCGTTCACTAGCCTCCTCCCCGCCGGCGCCTCGCGGCTCCCCTCGGCCGCCGCCGCCGCCGGAGCGGCGGCCTCCTTCGTGCGGCTCCCGCGGCACCCGACGGGCTGGGCTGGGGCCTCCGTCGCGGCGCCGCGGACGGCGCGCAGGCGGGCGCCCGGGGTCGCCTACGCCACCGCCGCCACCGAGAAGAGCATCTACGACTACACCGTTAAGGTGACCCGGTTTCTTCCGTTGCGATTTTTGCTCGCCAGAGTCGCCATGGCCCCGCAATTAAGGCGATAGCTTAGTATGCTGTACTAGTGGATACGTTACGTGTGACGTGCGGCAGGCCTGTGTAATCGTTTCAGCGGGGGTAATGAAGAGACGCGTGGAATCCGTCAGAATTTTGGACGGTTTTTGTTTTGTTTCTCGTTGCAGTATCAGTACTTTAGGTATTGGAGTATTGTTGTTGGAGGTAGGTGTGGGAGTTGCAACCATAGATTCATTGTGTATTGAGTGTTTTCTGGTGCTGTTGGTTATGTTTGAAACTGGCTGAATCAGCCGTCGCGTGAATGCTATTGAAGCCTTGTTTTCGAAATCAAAAGGGTATGACTGCATTAGCTATCAGTATGAGGGACAGATTTACCAATTCAGAAACTAAGCTTTAAACATTATTCTTAGGATGCAATAAATTCTTGTCATCGTCCACTTGTTGGATCAGTCAACCAGCTATGCACATTTGAATGGCAAAAAGTATCAGGGTGATTAGTTGCAGAAAAATCAAAATTGCACATGCAGTACATGTTAAGCCAGGAACACGGAGGAAGCAAGTAAAATAAAAGGTGTATTATGAGAAATTGTTTGGGATACCATTTTTTTAGTGGACAAACATGATGTTTGTGAATTTTTATGTTTACCTGGTGCTTTCCTTCGACTTGTTTTAATTTGTCGCCATCGTACATACAGAGACATGAAGGAATGATTGTGCCTTAAGAAGATCAAATATGTATGCATATGATTTGATATCTTATACCTGAAATAATTCTTCATTGATCAGGACATTGATGGAAAAGATGTTCCTCTTAAGAAGTTCAAAAATAAGGTGTTGCTGATTGTTAACGTTGCTTCTCAATGGTAATTTCATTGCAAAATCATTCACTAACCACATAGTATGATAATGTATTTAGTACTTTTGGCATTTAACTTGGCATTCATCTGTGAATCTTAGTGGGTTGACAACAGCAAACTACACTGAATTATCTCATATCTATGAGAAGTACAAGACTCAAGGTACTATATTTTACATTACCTTGCATATTTATTAGTCAGGAAATCTAGTTTTTCCCCAATTTAAAGAGACACTGCCCACTATAAATTATATTTAAGTCATTGTACCTTTTCAATAGTATTTTTATCCTAACTATATTATAGAAATCACAAAATAAACACAGCAGGTTAACTCAAAACATATTTTGATGTTTCTTTATTTATGCCAATTTATGTTATCTTTCAATTATTGAGACCTTTTGTTTATCACATATATTCAGTACTCTTCTCCTAATGGATCATCTCAATGCATTTGCTGATTGCCCTGATTTGTTGTGGAATGAGCATATGTCTAGGAGGTTACTGTTTCTATAGCTTTTCATGGTATTTCTTAAGTTCATAAGTCAGCAGTTCCTGCTTAATATATCTGCCCACAACACTTCGGAATGTGTCATTGTGAAGGGGGTCCTCCCCTACTCAACATTTAGTTCATATAACTCAATTTATAATGTCCATTCTCCTCTCAAATGCATGAAAAGGAACTGTTGATGTTAACCCTGAACCTTGACTTCACAGATCAATAGTAGACCGGACATCCTAATTTTTTTATTACTTTATTTGATACATAGGGTTTGAAATTCTTGCATTTCCTTGCAATCAATTTGGTGCACAAGAACCTGGATCGAATTCTCAAATAAAGCAGTTTGCCTGTACAAGATTTAAAGCTGAATTTCCTATTTTTGACAAGGTATGGTAAATGCACTGTGCTCAGTAGTATGTTCCATAGTTTATTCCACCTAATACTGGTGGAATTTACAATAAAAAGTCAATGCATGATGGATATTTTTCTCTTGTCTCTATAATGTAGGTTGATGTCAATGGACCTAATACAGCCCCCATCTATAAATTTCTGAAGTCCAGTGCTGGAGGATTTTTGGGCGATCTAGTCAAGTGGAATTTTGAGAAGTTCTTAGTGGACAAGAATGGCAAAGTTGTAGAGAGATATCCACCTACAACTTCACCGTTCCAGATTGAGGTGTGTGAATTACATCTGTAATCTTCCCAACATACTCTTTTTATATTCAACTGGTTTTCAAACTTGTGTTACTCAAAGTTAACATTTTCTTTTTCCATATGGCCATAAGGGTTGATGGGCACTTATCTAAATATGCCTATATAGTGTTATCAATTGTTTCTTTCCCTATTAAGTAGTGAATATGTGAACATGCCATGTGTCAACACTTTAGAAAGCACAAGCATGTACCACATACTTTTAGACGTCAGTACCATATCATTGCAGTTTTCCCCTTGCCATCTGATCACCACACGATGAACATGAATGCACCAAAAAGACTCAGTTGCATACTTGCATTTCGAACATACTGAAAGACATGAGTGCAAGGGGATGCATCATAGTATCAAGTACCAAGTAAACATTTGTAAGAATCAATAAAAGTAAGAATTACATCAATTTGACCTTGATTAATACATTTAGCTGATTTTTTACATGCTAGATTTGAAATTGAACTTAGAAAAAAAACTTGTGGACCCAAATAATAGATGGGTATTCATGTGTATATTGTTTAGGGACAGTGACCTAGGCAACCAATTTGTGGAGTGTTATTGATCATGTTTTCCTCACAAAGTTAACCTAGTGACCATCTCATGGAGTGAAATTTTTTATGTTCTTACTGAAATGTTTTGACTTCTGCCTTTTTTGTCTTTTATGCTAATCTTTCGGTGGAAGTTACACCTTTAGCACATAAAGTACTTGATAATAGGTGAATGGTGCTTGGGAAACCCACCTGAAACTAATTAACCTTGTCATACTGAGATTCAGTTTTTTTTTTTTGGAAGAGAACAGGAGGGGCACGCCCATACTTAACTCCTTGGTCCTAGAAAAGAGGGCTCTAATATGGAGCTTCTAAATGGCTCTAGTAGGTCACATAGTAGCACATTGCAGTGCTGACAGGGAGCATGGACCTAGGAAAATAATTCGTCAATGGCAGTTGCTCATGACAGCACGAATCAGTCATATGCAAGCAGCCCTGAGCTTGCCAACATTGATTTTCGCATTGCTGGCCTTAGGATTATTTGATTAAGAACTTTAGGTTCACTGGAGTGGAGACTTAACTGACAATCTGGAGCTTGCTTTGTCAAAAAGAACCATAAGGCTTTGGTATAAAATATTCTCAAGTTGCAGTAATGGATCAATTTTCGACTTCAATCGTGTTTTGTGCTCTCATTTTGAAGTGGAAAGCCAGATCCCATCGGCTCTAGTTCCATTTTATCTTACCATTGATTTGAGTCAGCTGTTTTGCTTTCAACTTGTTCTTTTTATCACATTTCGGTGCATTAAGACAGCTTTGCTACACGCACACTCATTGCCTTTGAAATCTTTCCATCAGTTTCAATTTAAAAATGCCCACTTTGTATTTCATCAGTTTGCACGTTCGCTAGTCCTCTCATGGTTATTCTTTTCTTAGGCCACTTGCTTAAAAAATAACCGAAACCTTTTCTTCCGTCCTCCTGCAGTTTTCTGCTTACATTACTCTGCCATTCCATGTTGCTCACAGTCTCCTGCTATGATTTTTTTTTTGATTGCAGAAGGACATCCAGAAACTCATTGCGGCATAAGTACTTCCGAGTCTTTCAGTTGAGTATATGTACATAGGCCTTGTCTTAAAGTTAGAGTTTCATGTGCTTATATCTTTTTCGTAATGTAATTCTTTTTTGTAAAATAACTCACTCATTACCTACACGTGCATATATAGATGTAACATGAGACTATATTAGTCTAACATGAGACTATATTAGTCTATAGACTATCAAACCTATAGTTCATCTGTCCATGCCTAAAGGATTAGTAGCTTACATGGGGTGCCTCTGGCTGGGAGCACCCTGAATCCTTTGATTTACCTTTAGCTTCGTGCAGTTGCCTTATGATGTGCCTGTACCGCATCCTGATGCAGTCGTCTGGTGCTGCCTGAGCGCGTGCGAGTGGCATTGCTAGTTTATGTCACCATGCTGCACGCTGGGTTTAGCCAGTGAGCAACACCCAATGTGATTCCCCTCTGTTAATTAGTGGGTGTTTGACCATCATCTGGCCTAATCCACGATTTAATCTCCACGGGGATTTGATAGGGCCCTCCATCATGATCTCACCCACACCGGGGTGATGCTTTCGCTGAGTTACTCGATGGTGTTAGCATGAATGTGGGGATTGTGCCCTTCGATAAATCATGATCCTTCTATTGATCAAGTAACTGCAAAGGTTTGTTTAGATTTGAGTGTATTTCATCAGAAAGTTGAGTTTTTGCATCTGAACAAAGAAATATATGTTCCATGTAAAATACAAGTTCGTATCCAAACACTTCCTACGGGTAATACCCAGTGGAGATCTCTACTACATAGTGAAGATCCTGTGTGGAATGGTGGAATTGTTCTTTCCAAGTCCCGGCCCTAACATGTATAATGTGCCTGTCTCTAGTTAGTGGCCAGGATAGAAAATAAGTCTGGATAGTGTCAACGGGATCTTACCAGTAGTAGGCCATGATATCAGGTTTTTGCAGTGTTCACCAATCACCATGACAGTTCAGCATCACTTTACCATTTCTACCACGGCCATAGTCAAAAATTGGCGGCAAAAAAAGCATTGGCCCTTCAGTCAACGCCTGTCAAGACCCACTGCCCCCTGCTTATCCTCCCTTTCATCCCCTATTTAAACCACCATCCACTCATAGCATAGCTTTTCATCAGTCATCACCCCTACAAGTTAAGGGAGCTGTCTTCTGCTATCCATGGCAAAGATGCTAATGGCTGGTATCAGCTCTCCAAACCTCCTTGTAATCCCCACAATGCCTAGATTCCTTACCCTAATCACCATCGCCATTGCAGTTGTATGCTTCAACCATGCTTCTGCAGTGGATTCGCAAGCCAGCGATCACACCGCATTGCTCTTCTTCAAGTCTTGTGTCTGGGGAAACCTCTCTGACTGGGGCTCCTCTAAAATGTGCAATTGGACTGGTGTTACATGCGACTCAAGAGGGCGTGTAATTTACCTTCTCCTTTCTAACTCTAACCTCACTGGCATCATCTCCCCAGCTATCGGCAACCTCTCCACCCTCAGGAGGCTAGACCTCCATAGCAACCAACTCTCTGGCAGCATCCCACCATAGCTTGGCGTGTTGTCCCAGCTCAAGGAACTGAACCTTAGTATAAACTTACTCAACGGGCTGATCCCAGAAGCACTAGGTCTTCTGAAAAGCATAACCTACCTCTCTATATATGGCAACAACCTCACTGGTAGCATCCCGGAGGCTGTTGTCTGTAACTGCTCCTCCTTAACCCACATCAACCTGAGAACCAACTCCCTCACCGGTGAGATCCCTTTCTCTGCACATTGTCGGCTTCCGTACCTAAAGGAGATCATCCTCTATGAAAACAGGCTTGTTGGCACTATCCCCTCATCAATTTCGAATTTTACGAGCCTTGACTGGGTGCTTTTGCAGAGCAATTTCCTTGGTGGTGAGCTGCCATCCCAAATGTTCAGCACCATGCCATCCCTCAAGTACCTCTATCTATCCAACAACAATTTCTCAAGTGATGGTGGGAACACTAACCTTGAGCCTTTCCTTGCTCCCCTAGTGAACTGCACCAGCTTAAAAGAGCTTGGAGTGGACTCAAACAACATTGGAGGCAAGATCCCGCCGATGATCGGCAATTTATCAACCAATCTCTCCAAGATCTACTTGTATGACAACAAAATCACTGGTACGATTCCTCACGCCATCGGAAATCTTCCCTTGCTGACAGATTTATGCCTAGAATACAATATGTTGGAGGGCCCGATCCCCTCAGAGATATTCCAATCACGTTGGCTTACACGGCTAGTCCTAGCAAATAATCAGATCAACGGTGAAATACCCAAATCCATCGGATTAGCTCAACACTTAAATATCATCCACATATCTGATAATGGTCTTCAAGGCGCTATACCAGAGACCTTGTCCAACCTCACTAAGTTGGGGTACCTTGTTCTTGATCATAACCAGCTCTCGGGTTCCATACCACCTGGTCTTAGCTGCAACATGATCTTGGACCTTTCTTATAACAAACTTACAGGTCAAATTCCTACCGGTGTAGCTGGGCTTAGTAGCCTCCAAATCTATCTTAACCTCTCTAACAATCTCCTAGAGGGGCCTCTACCATTGGAACTTGGCAATATGGACAAGATCCAGGCTCTTGACTTATCAATGAACAAGCTCCCCGCGGCAATACCTGTGCAGATCAAGGGTTGTGCCGGGGTTGAGTATGTCAATCTCTCCAGAAATTTTCTGCAAGGCACCCTTCCTTCTTCCATTGGCGCTTTGCCAAGCAGCCTCCATGTCCTTGATGTTTCTTTCAATAGGCTTACTGGTGTGATTCCTCAGTCTTTACTGGCATCACCAATGCTCTGGTTTGCTAACTTCTCATACAACAACTTCACCGGCGAGGTGTCCAGCGAAAGGGCATTTGCAAACCTCACTGGTGACTCATTTCTCGGCAATCCTTACCTCTGTGGGTCTATTCTCGGCATGGCGTCGTGCAGTGGAAAACATGGCCACCTCCTGTACATAGCCATCATTGTCGTCGTATTCGCCATTGCTGCCGGTTTATTGGCCATGGTGTGCATTGTTGATCACGATCTAATGAAGACTCATTAGAGGTTGACGGCCCCATCCACTCAACTATCACGTTTCCCGACAGGACCGGTCAATGCCGTGGGCAAAAGAGAAGGTGAGCATCCAAGGATCTCATATCGTGAGCTTGTCGATGCGATGGATGGCTTTTCGGAAGTGAATTTGATTGGGAAAGGAGGATACGGACATGTCTACAGGGGTGTCCTCCATGGCGGGACGGTGATCGCCGTCAAAGTCCTGCACCAGGACCAGGTCGGCAGCAGCGAGGTGATCGCCGGCAGCTTCGAGAGGGAGTGCCGGGTGCTCAGGAGCATCCGGCACCGGAACCTCATCTGCGTGATCACCGCGTGCAGCACGCCGGACTTCAAGGCCGTCGTGCTCCCGTTCATGCCGAACGGCAGCCTCGATGGCCTCGTCCACGGGCCTGCCAGCGGCGGCGGCAAGCCGGAGGGGCCGCGCCGGCTGGACCTGGACCTGCTCCTCAGCGTCGCCAGCGACGTCGCTGAGGGCGTGGCGTACCTGCACCACCACGCCCCCGTCAAGGTCGTGCACTGCGACCTCAAGCCGAGCAACGTCCTCCTCGACGCCGACATGACCGCCGTCGTCTCCGACTTCGGCATCTCGAAGCTGATGTCCACGGACGCGAGGGATGATCCGGAGATGGGCGAGGCGTCAGCGTCCGGATGCAGCTCCATCACTCGGCTGCTGCAAGGCTCCGTTGGCTACATCGCACCCGGTCCGTAAGCAACAGCGCATCTTCTATCTCTATCGTCTGATACTCTGATCACTTCCTGTCTAAGGTTGCCCTTAACTTCTGATGCAGAGTACGGCTTGGGAGGCCGCCCTTCGACGCAAGGCGACGTGTACAGCTTCGGGGTGATGCTCCTGGAGATGATCTCCGGGAAGAGGCCGAGGGACGTGATCGCCGAGGAGGGGCACGGCCTGCACGAGTGGGCGAGGAACCGCCGCCTGCAGCGCGACCTGGACGCCGTCGCCGAGCACTCGCCGCCGCCGCGTGATCCGCCGTCGGTTGGCCCGCCGGGGCGCGAGATGGAGGTCGTCATCGTCATGGAGCTGCTCGAGCTCGGCGTTGCGTGCTCGCAGCTTGCGCCGTCGATGAGGCCCGCCATGGACGACGTGGCGCACGAGATCGCTTGCCTTAGGGACGGTACGTGGAGGAAGTGCAGGGCAACCGATCGGAAGGTCATTGACCACATAAACTCCAAGAAACATTAGTAGACTGATAATTCGCTACTTGAATTTCTAAGCAAAATAGTGTAAGATGGGAGGGCCCGGGGCCCGGGCCATCTATCGGTGTTGTAGAAGCTGTAATTGTGTGCCGCACCTGCTGTATGGGTGCCATGCCCTTTTGGTTTTTGTATCAAGCCTGTGCACAATCCAATTTGACGTTTATATATTTTTAGCTCAAAATCGTATAGGATTGGAGCCCCTACTCTTAAATTATATAGGTTAAATTTTAAAATCCTTTACCACCCCTTTACCAGAACGATCGCTCGCTAAACATCAGATTTCTCACAAGGAAGCTAACATGCCTACATATACAAGTGCCAAAGTGCCCAGTGCCTGCAGCATGTTCCTGAATCCTGAACTTTTTTTTTCTTCATAATTGAACATCAGAAAGACGAATCCGTGGTGGAGTACGACTGCTCGCTAGCCGTCCTCGTTATCGACGCCGTCCTCCTCGCCGCCGTGCCCGCCGTGCCCAGGTGCTTGGCGAGGTCTTCCTTGAGGAGGGTGATCCCGTGGCACACCTCCACCATGGTCGGCCGCGCCGACGGCGAGTGCTGCGTGCACTCGAGCCCGAGGTCGATCAGCTCGACCATGACATCGTTCCAGAGCCTCTCGTCCGCCACCGCCGTCGCCGCGTCCGTCAGCCACGACTGCCAGACGACCTCGCCGACGTCGTGCGGGTAGTGCCGCTTCACCCAATCGTGCAGCGTGAGCCCCTCCTGGAAGATCACATCGGTCGGCCTCTTCCCGGTGATCAGCTCGAGAAGCATCACGCCGAAGCTGTACACGTCGCCCTGCGTCGATGGGTGGCCTCCCAGTCCGTACTCTGAACCATCCAAGAACAGAACACAAGCAAAATGTTCAGCAAATTAAACGTGACATGGTTTCGATTAATGAATTTGGTTAAGTGTATGCAGAGGTTGTATTATACCAGGTGCAATGTAGCCGACTGAGCCTTGTAACAATCCGGTGATGGAGTTGCACGGATCATCGGAGCCGGTGTTGCCGCCGACGTTACTGTCGTCACCGGCGTCCTTGACCAGCTGGGCGATGCCAAAGTCGGCCACGACGGCCGTCATGTCGTCGTCGAGGAGGACGTTGCTCGGCTTCAGGTCGCAGTGCACGACGCGGACCGGCGCGTAATGGTGCAGGTAGGCGAGCCCCTCGGCGACGTCGCCGGCGATGGAGACCAGCTGCGCGAGGTCGAGGCCGCGCCACGGCCCGCCGTCGGCCGGGTACAGGCGGCTCTCGAGGCTACCGTTGCGCATCAGCGGGAGCACGAGCGCGTGGAAGTCCGGCTGGCTGCACGCGGTGACCACGCGCACCAGGTTACGGTGGCGCGTCCGCCGCAGCACCTGGCACTCCCGCTTGAAGCTCCGGGAGACCTCGCCGCCGCTCTTCGGGTCGAGCACCTTGACGGCGACGCGCGTGCCGTCGCGGAGCGTGCCCTCGTAGACGCGCCCGAACCGCCCCGCGCCGATGAGGCTCGCCTGATCGAAGCCGCGCGTCGCCTCGGCGAGCTCCCGGTGCGACACCCTCGGGTAGTCCCTGTCCGCCGCCTCGTCGGCGGCGTCGGCCAGCAGCATCGAGCGGCGCGAGTCTCGCCGCACCTCCGCTCTCGCCGCCGCGCGGCACGCGACGACACCTAGGATGGCCGACGCGAACGCGGCGACCGTGATCACCACGGGCACCACCACGCGCCGGTCACGAACCGCGCGGCGCCTCGCGCCGCCGCACCGCGCCAAGCTGGCGACGGGCCCGCAGAGGCCAGCGTCGCCGAGGAACGCGTCCGCCGGGAAGCTCGCGAAGGCCCCGGTGCCCGGCACCTCCCCGGAGAAGCCGTTGTAGGAGAAGTTGACACGCTGCAGCGACGCCGCCGTCGCCAACGACACCGGCAGCGCGCCCGTCAGGCCATTGTACGACACGTCAAGCACCTGCAGGAACGGCAGGGCGCCGATGGTGTCCGGGAGGCCGCCGTCCAGCGCGTTGCCGGAGACATTCAAGTACTCGAGAGCGACGCAGCTGCCGAGCTGCTGCGGGATCGTGCCGGACAACCTGTTCGACGACAGGTTGAGCACCTGCAGCATCACCATCTTGCTGATGGTCGCCGGGATCGGCCCTTCCAGCTGGTTGCCCGAGAGGTTCAGGTAGAGCAAGCCACTGAGTCCGGACAGGTCCGCCGGGATCCTCCCCTGCAACGCGTTCTGAGAGAGATCAAAGTTCTGCAGGTTCACGCACTGGGCAAGGCTCGGAGGGATGGCGCCGGAGAGGCGGTTGTGACGCAGCACGAGGATGCGCAGCTGCGTGAGGTTGGAGAGCGTGGCCGGGATGGCGCCGGCGAGCCGGTTGTGCGAGAGGTCTATGAGCCCCAGCCGTGGGATCGTGCCCAGCGGCGGCGGGATCTCGCCGGAGAGCAGGTTGTTAGAGAGGTACAGCCGCTCGAGCCGCTGCAATGCGGCGATGCCCGGTGGAATCGAGCCGTTGAGGAGGTTGTGGGACAGGTTCAGCGTGGTGAGGTTCGCGAGGTCAGTGAGGTTCGCCGGGATCGGGCCGAAGATCTTGTTGTACTCCAGGTGGAGCTGCTTGAGGCCGGGGGAGAGGCGGCCGACGAGCGGCGGCATCGTGCCAGCGATCTCGTTCCAGGAGACGCCAAGCTCTTTCAGGCTGGTGCAGTTTGTCAGGGAGGCGAAGAAAGGCTCAAGGTTGGTGTTGTTCTCCGGACTCGTCAGGTAGTTGTAGGAGAGGTACAGGAGCTCCAAGCCCCTCATGTTGCTGAACATGCCGGACGGCAGCTCGCCGGCGAGGAAGTTGTTCTCCAGCAGCAGCCATTTGAGCTTCGTCGAGTTGGATATCGACGGCGGGACGCCGCCGACGAGGTTGTTCGACCACAAGACCAAGAACATCAGGTCAGGGAGTGGGCAATGCCCCCGGATGGGGATCTTGCCGGCAAGGAAATTGGAGGAGAGATCAATGTACTGCAAGTGGGTGAAGTTGCAAAAGATGGCCTCCGGGATGGGCCCGGACAAGTTGTTTTCACCAAGGTTGAGGTAGATGAGGTTCGGAATGCGTGTGAGCTCAACCGGAATCGGGCCCTCCAAACTGTTGCCCCCAGTGCTCAATTGCTTCAGCTTGGAGAGGTTCCCGAGCTCCGGCGGCACTCGTCCGGTAAACGAGTTTCCGGAGAGGTCGAAGTAATTGAGGCTAGAGAGGTTTCCGAGCTCCGGAGGGACTTCACCGGAAAATGAATTGGCCGACATGTCTAGCAAAGTGAGGTGAAAGAGGTTCCCCAACTCCGAAGGAACTCTCCCGGTGAAGAGGTTTCCTGAGAGGTTGAGTATGTTGAGGTGGGAGAGGTTGCCGAGTGCCGGAGAGACCTCACCGGAGAGCTTTTGGTCTCTTAGGATCAGCTTCACGACGCGCCTCGCCGCCATGTTGCAAGAAACGCCGGTCCAATTGCACACATTGGGTGAAACCCAGCTAGCTAGCGCTCCATTGGGATCACTAGACACACTAGACTTAAAGGACAGAAGTGCAGAGCGATCATCCGACCCGCCAGCTAAAACAGTTGGGCTCGGACCGTGGGGGAGGAAGAGGAGAAGAAAGGTGAGGACGGCGGCGGAGATCGGCGCAAGCGCAGCCCCCATGGAAGCATGCGGCGTTGGAGAGAGCTCAAGACATCGGAGGAGAGCAAATGCTGGATGATAGCTACGTTTGCTACACCGCTGGGGATTTTAAAGGAGGGGAAGAGGAGGCATCCTGCCTAACTGCCGTTTGGCTGCAGCCGTTACACATTGGCGCCAAGTTTTTGACTTTGCGCCGTGGGACACGTGTCGCAATAGGACTGGCTCAGCGTGTGCAGTGTTTCACTGAAACGTGGGGGCCTTGCCGTATGGATACACGTACACTACTCTCCTGTGGAATCTAACCGGAGTGGATTAGCACGCAGATGAGCTAATAAGGTGAGGATTGGTGAGCGAGACAGTGGATTAGACAAGGTGACTAGTGAGCGCATGCAATCATGTGTCTGTGCCGTGTGCGTGCGGTCGCATGGGCCCACCGAAGATTTGCATGCGTCCATGGTGAAACTGTTCTACATTTGTCTTGCTATGCCTTGTAGGCCCGTGTGAGCTTGTGGTGATTAGCTGGTGATTAAGATGCGTGTTTGTGGTGAGGACCGCCATTGCTCCGAAAGCGGTTTTGTAGGCTATCTTTGAGGGATATGTATAGGGATCTTTTTAGACTGATTTTCGAATAGGAAACACCATTCAAAGGGTGGCACAGATTCTTCCACACAAAGAGATCAACTTCAATGGTTAACTCCAGAATCTAGATTGTGAGTAGAAAATACAAGAGTAAAATGCACTGGGGGTCCTTAAACTAGTTGGCCTGTTCTGTTTAGGTCCATGAACTTCGAAAATGCATTTATAGGTCCACAATCTATTCAAGTGTGTCACTTGAGGTCCAAAACACATATGACCAGTGTTGACCGCCTACGTGGACCGCCACGTTCGATCCACGTGGCTGCTGGCCGCCACGCGTGCTCCGCCCTCCCCCCTCTCTCTCTTTCTCTCTCTATCTTTCTCTCTCTCCCCGTTCTCCCCCTGCACCGCGCCTCCGCCTCCCATTTCTAGCCGGCGCCGCCCCCTCTCTCCCCCCTGTGCCGCCGGCGAGGCGAGCCGCGACGGAGGGGCCGGAGCCCCGGCGAGGCGTGGCTGGCGGCAGAGGGGCCCTCCTGCCCGACGCCCTGGCGACCACGTCCTCCTCTACATCGCCGGCGCGGAGCTGCGGCGGGCAAGCAAGGCCATGGCAGATCTGCACGCGGCGGAGCTCGGCCGGCCATGGCGGATCGGTGCGCTGTCGGATCCGGCTCCCCCTCTCCGGCCGGCGTGCTTCGGTGGCGGCGGGCTGACACGCGGCAGGTCGGAGCGGCGGAGCGGGCCAGGACGGCGCTCAGTCAGCCGCAGCGGGGAGCTCCGACATCCTCGTCCTCGCAGGCGGCGGCCCCCCTCGAGTTCGGCCACGGCTCCTCTCATCGACGGCGGCAGTGGCGCCGCGCGCGGGCCGGCGCTGGCCCGTGCCCCCAGGCGGCGGAGCCGGCCCTGTCACCCGGCCCTCCCCTGCCCGGCGGGTCCTCGCGGCGGCCACGGGTCCTCGTGGATCTGCGGCTGTGGCTGCCCCTCCTCCCTCCCCTGCATGTGGCGCGGCCTGCCTGCGCGCGGCGGCGCGGCCCTCCTCCTCGCGGGCGCCCCTGGAGGTCACCGCCACCCGCTGCCTTCTCACCGCCGGCTTCCCCTGCTCCCTCCATCGCCGAGCTGCGTCGCCCTGTCCCCTGCATCCCCCGCTGGCGAGGTTGGGCGGCCGTGGCGAGGCAAGGCAAGGCAGAGCAGCCGCGGCGGACGTGCTTCCCTCCCATGCTTCTCCTCCCCTGTGGCGGTGGAGCGTGGCGGGGCGGCGGCGGAGCGCGGCGAGCGAGCCGAGCCTAGGCGCGGGGCACGGAGGCCGACGCGGGGCGCCACGTCGACCGATAGCGTGCAGATGGCAGGCTCGCGGCCAGGGTGCGGCGACCGGCCGGGGCAGGCGAGCGGGGCCGGCGCAACGCGGAGCAGTTGGGGCCGGCGCGAGAGAACAGGGAGAGAGAGAAAGGGAGAGAGAGAAAGAGAGAGAGAGGGGGAGGGCGGAGCACGCGTGGCGGCCAGCAGCCACGTGGATCGGACGTGGCGGTCCACATAGGCGGTCAACACTGGTCATATGTGTTTTGGACCTCAAGTGACACACTTGAATAGATTGTGGACCTATAAATGCATTTTCGAAGTTCATGGACCTAAACAGAACAGGTCAATTAGTTTAAGGACCCCAGTGCATTTTACTCAAAATACAATTTATGTGGAGTTAGGTCAAACCTCCTCTAAAGGATTAATGATCTTGCAAAATATGCTACATACTTACATAGTGCGTGGATTCATACATGTTCCTGATGATGCCAATCAGGCAATCCGGGCAACAGAAAAAATTGTAGCGCAGGTTAGAGCAACTCCAGCAAAGCCCATATTCCAAAGCCTACTCTAGAAATATGGACCGAAAGCAAAAAAAAAAAAAACTTACTCCAGCAGGGTCCCTACTCAACCCCCCAAAAGTAGGAGACCCCTAGATTCAACCTCCAACCCCTTCTCCCACGGGTGGGTGGCTAGGGAGGCGCCTACACACGTCTTCCCTTTTCCTCTGCTCTCCTGCTCGCGACAGCGGTGCTCTTGCAGTGCCGCTTCTCCTCTCTCCGGCACGACGGCGCAAGGCCCTCCCTCTCGCGCGACTGCCTCTGTCGCCCTCTACCCCCCTTCCTTCTGCTAGTTCCCTCCGTCGCCCCTACAAAAATCTACGTCTCGTCCTGTCGCGCCGCCGCCCGGCTGACCTCGCCCGCCACCACTATCCTGACCGAGCAGCGCCACTACTGGCCCGACCTTGCCTCGTTGTGCGGTGCGTGTCCACCAAGAACCTGGAGGACCTATCCGCGGCGGGATTCTCCTTCGTTTGCAGGTTCTTGGCTTCAGCCAGAACCTTCATCTCTGACGAGGGGCTCTTGTCGGGCGGTGTGGCGGCCGGGGATGATAGGTGGGGCAGAAGGGGTGGCCTCGACGGGCGTGAACGCCGATGCCGGCGGGGAGGCTGTCATGCTCAGGGCGGGCAGCGACACAGCATGACAGATGAGGATGGGGTCGCCGGCGGTGGCCCCAACATGGTGGGGGGGAGGCTGTTGGTCGTCCCGGATGATGTTAAGGAGGGTGCGCACCGCGGCAGTGGCGGATGACGAGGGCGGCGACGGCGCGGAGGCGAGCATGACAGCCGCTCGGCGCCCCGCCGCGAGGTCATCCTTGTCGTAGAGCTTGAGCATGTCGCGGAGGTTGCACGACCCCACCAGCGGCAGCGGCCCAACCGCATCGAGCTGGTCTGCCAGCGTGACAATGGAGAGATGCTTCGGGAGCTATCATATGGGGAATAAGAGGAAAAAATGGAAAAGAAAAAAAATGTAGGGGCTGGGATTAGGGGATATTGCTGGAGTTGATTGTAGAAATCACTGCCCCAAAAGTAGGGAGAACCCTTACCAAAAAAATAGAGATCTCAAGTAGGAACTATTGCTGGAGTTACTCTTAACCTATGGCCCAAATGGTATGGTACAAAATTTGTTTGTGTGCAGACACCAGATTAGACGAGAGTGTTTTACCAAATGCATCACAACCATCTGCCGCTATGATGCCACATGGTTGTGCCATCGTTTGGCAAAAGATAAGATGATCATAGCATTAGATGGATCGCACTGGGAAAATGCATGGCCGGTACGGTCATGTAAATTTCTGTCTTCACCTGCAATATATTTACTCTTTTCAAAAAGGGGATGCATGCAGTAACCATCTTTTGTACGAAAAAGAACAAAAGGATAGACCAAGTGCAGCATGAATTAGAAATCACTTAGCTAGTTACAATCACATCAATCTTTGCGTGTTGCTGTAATTAATGCCAGCAAAGCGAGCACTAGTTTATGGACACTTTATTATTAGCATCATACGTAGTCCAATCAAGCTGCTGATGCATGCAATGTCACAAACTATGTGTGAAAGTATACGCATTGTATCATACCATTCCCACCTGACAGATTGATACACCTTGAACTAAAATTCATATCCTGAACGCCCTTTTGCTTTCTGACCAAAACATAGTAATCCGGGGCTCGTGCACGCGGAGATCGTATCTTCACTAGTTGCAGTTAGGGTTTATATACACCCAGGTCAAAACCACCACAACAATAACAAAATGTGATCCAACAATCTTTTCTTGATGATTATATATATAACTGTGTATGCAAAACCAATGTGTCTATCACTTTCTGAACTCTAACACATCTGCCAAGTTGACTGCATTAAAAAGCTAGCAGGCGTGCTAATCAAAAAGCCTAATTGATCTCCACGATAAGAACACGGAAGTTCCTGTCAAATCTCGAACAACATTATACAAATGTGTTGGTGGTGAAGAGGGCATTACATTCTTCATACAATCATACATGATCATCATCAGATGCATCGAACGACAGCGCCGGTCGGCTATGATCTGTCGGGTACAAGCTATAGTCGGTTTTGTTTATGCTTGATCGTGAGCACCTGAATAATGACCTAACTCAAGAGCCTTTTCGCTTCCTAAACGGCTAATGGAGTCCGACATGTTCGCAGCACAGCACGGATTTATCAATCGAGTGCCTCTTCCATTGCAGAATTAACAACTCAAAGAATCAGCACCAGTTTTAGTAGTAGGCGGCTCCCAGCATTGGAATAAACAAATCCCATGGTGGTGGCGGCCGGAGTTGAGGGAGACGACCCGTCGAATCCACCACCATGGAAACAGCAGCGGCTGCTAGCTAGCATCGCGACGATGTTTCCCGGCCGGCGTGTCGTGTGCGTGCAGCCGTGCATGCACTGATGGATTTGTGTCCTAAACAATTCGATGTCAATTCAGTTGGAGAACAGCGAGTCCTTGGTCGAGAACGAGCGGCGGCAGCCGTCGCCGTCGCCGTGGCGGGCGAGGTCCTCCTTGAGCAGCGTGATCTCGTGGCAGACGTCCGCCATGGTGGACCGCAGCGCCGGCGAGTGCTGCGTGCACACGAGCCCGAGCTCGATGAGCTCGACGACGGCCACCTCGGCCGCCGCCGCGGCCGCGGGCGCCCGCACCCGCCACGGCGCGTGCGCGAGGACGGCGCCCACGTCGTGCGGGTAGTGCCCCCTCACCCAGTCGTGCAGCGTGAGCCCCTCCTGGAAGATCACGTCCGTTGGCCGCTTCCCGGAGATCATCTCCAGGAGCATCACGCCGAAGCTGTACACGTCGCCCTGTGTCGAAGGATGCCCTCCCAATCCGTACTCTAATCAAAACAAAATTCAAATTAGAACAATTAATTGCAGAATTATACCTGATTATGTGGACTAATTTTTTTGAAATAAAAATTATGTGGAATAATAATTGTCATGCTCCATGGTGTCACTGTTATGTATGCATGCGTACACGTGTCCAAGGGCGAACGTACCAGGTGCGATGTACCCAACTGAGCCTTGCAACAGTCCGGTGATGGAGTTGCACGGGGCGGACTCGTCGCCGGTGCGGCTGGCTTCGCCGGCGACAAGCCGGGCGATGCCGAAGTCCGAGATCACGGCGCGCATCCCCTCGTCGAGGAGGACGTTGCTCGGCTTGAGGTCGCAGTGCACGACCCTGACCGGCGCGTAGTGGTGCAGGTAGGCCATCCCCTCGGCGACGTCGCTCACGATGCCCATGATCTGACCGAAGTCGAGGCCGCCACTGCCGCCACCATTGTCGCCGGGCGGGTAGAGGAGGCCGTCGAGGCTGCCCTTGGGCATCAGGGGGAGCACGAGCGCGTTGAAGCTGGCCGTGCTGCAGGTGGTGATCACCCGGACGAGGTTCTTGTGCCGTGTCCGTTTGAGCACCTCGCACTCCCTCTTGAAGCTGCCGGAGACCTCGCCGCCGCCCCTCGGGTCCAGCACCTTCACGGCGACGCGCGCGCCGCCGCGGAGCGTCCCCTCGTAGACGCGCCCGAATCGCCCGGCGCCGATCAGGCCCTCCTGGACGAAGCCGCCGGTCGCCTCGCAGAGCTCTCGGTACGATATCCTCGGGTGCTCTCCCTCCGCTTGGTCCTCGCCGTCGGCGAGGCGCACCGGCTGGCGCCCCAGCCGCTTCGCCCTCGCGGTCACCATGGACCGGCACCCGACTGCACCGAGCATGACGGACACGGCGAGGACGATGCCAACGACGGCAGGGACCAGCGGCCGGCGGCGGCGCGCACGCTCCGGTTCGCACTTGACAATGCCGCCGGGAACGTCGCCGCACAGACCGGGGTTGCCGCAGAACGCCGACGCCGGCAGGTTCACCAGCACGCCGGCGTGCGGCACCACGCCGGAGAAGTTGTTGTACGAGAAGTTCGCCTCGCGGAGCGACGTGGACGCCTGCAGGGACCCGGGCAGGGGTCCGGAGAGCGCGTTGCGCGACACGTCGAGCACGGCCAGGAACGGCAGCGCCGCCACGGACGCCGGGAGCGCGCCGCGCAGCGCGTTGCCGGAGAGGTTGAGGTACTCGAGCGCCACGCAGCTGCCGAGCTGCGACGGGATCGTGCCGGCGAGCCTGTTCGCCGACAGGTCGAGCGCCAGGATCATGTCCATCTTGCTGAGCTCGAGAGGGAGAGGGCCCTCCAGGTGGTTGTTGGACAGGTTCAGGTAGAGCTTGAGGCTGCTCAGGGCGGCGACGTACGCCGGGATGGGGCCTTGTAAGCCATTGTAGGAGAGGTCCAAGATTTCCAGGTTGAGGCAGTCGCTGAGGCTGGGGGGAATGGCGCCGGAGAGCTGGTTGTGGTGCAGCATCAGCCGCCTGAGCTGCGTCAGGTTGGAGAATGTGTCCGGGATCGCTCCGGCGAGACGGTTGCCGGAGAAATCGACGAGTCCGAGGTGTGGTATTTCGCCGATGGACTTGGGGATCTCGCCGGAGAGGAGGTTGTTCGACAGGTACAGCCGCTCGAGCCGCCGCATGTTTGACATGTCCGGCGGGATGGAGCCGTTGAGCAGGTTGTTGGAGAGGTTGAGGTACGTGAGGTTGACGAGGCCGGAGATGTTGGGCGGAATGGAGCCCGAGATGGCGTTGTCCTCGAGGTGGAGCTGCCGGAGGGCCCGCGGGAGCTCGCCGACGAACGGTGGAAGCCGCCCGCCGAGGTCGTTCCCGGCGAGCTCGAGCTCCTGCAGGTGAGTGCAGTTCCTCAGGGAGCGGAAGAAGGGGTCGAGGTCGGTGTTGCCGTCGTGGCTGGAGAGGTTGTTGTCCGAGAGGTAGAGGTACTGGAGCCGCGGCAATCTGTCGAACACCTGCGACGGCAGCTCGCCGGAGAGGTAATTGGATTCGAAGTCGATCCACTCGAGCATGGAGGAGTTGGCGAGCGCCGGCGGGATCGCGCCGGACAGGTCGTTCGACCAGAGGAGTAGGTACCGGAGGCTGGGGAGGCGGCACTCGTCGGCGTAGGGGATGTCGCCGGCGAGGGAGTTGTTGGCGAGGTCCAAGTACTGTAAGGCGGAGGAGTTGCAGAAGAGCGTCTCCGGTATGCCGCCGGAGAGCCGGTTGCCGCTGAGGTCGAGGTAGTAGAGCCTCTGGAGGAACCCGAGGCCGGCGGGGATCGCCCCCTCGAGGAGGTTGCTGGTCAGGCTCAGCTGCGCCAGCATCGACAGCGCGCCTAGCTCCGGCGGGATCGCGCCGGAGAAAGCATTGCTCGACAGGTCAAGAACCGTGACGAAAGACAGCCGCCCCAGCGCCGGCGAGATCACGCCGGACAACCCCTTCCCACTAAGCACCAGCTGCGTGACACGCCGCCTGCCGGGGCCGCCGCACATGACGCCCGTCCAGTTGCAGAACTCCGGCGAGCGGCCCCAGTCCGCGAGGGCGCCACCGGAGTCAGCCGAGACGTTCGACCGGAAAGCGAGGAGCGCGGACCGGTCATCGTCGGCCACTGCTGGTGGTGGTGCGGCGGCGGCGGCGGCTGCTGCTGCTGCTGCAGCAGCCGCGACAGCGATCGGCACGAGGCCGACATGAAAGATGATGATTGGGATGAGGAATTTGGCCATGGTGGCCGAAAGGGCGGTGGCGACGAGGTGGATGCGGCGACCATTGATAGCTACATCTGCTACAAGGCCGTGGTTTTATGGTGAACAGGAGGAGAGGGAGGAGAGGAAGGAGTAGTAGCTGGAGAAGATACGAGGAAGGAAAAGGAGGGAAGGTGGCTGCCTAACTGCAGTTGAAATTTGAAAGGGGGCTGCAGCTTTGGCGCCAAATGGTTCAATGGTTGACTTGCGATAAGGTGTGTGTGCACGCGCACAGTTTGGTGTGATTGATCATTTGATAGCTCACCTGGAGAGTTCATAGTTGCCCCTCTGAATGTCAAACATAGATTAGCTTTGCTTATCATTAAAGCCACATGTCGAACTGACATGAGTTTAGTTTCTTCACGCCTCAAAAATAAACAGGCAAACTAAGAAATTTTTTTTTGGATAAAGTCTGAATTACATCCTCGAACTATCACAGAAATTCGATTTTCAACTTTCAACTACAAAATCAGATAACATAGGCCATACAACTGTCAAAATCGGGCAAATTTGGACCTGGATGGTTTCCAAGATGGTTTTATATTTTTTAAATAAATAAATAAATTCTAATTAGACCTAAAAATCAAAACTAATTCATATTGAATCAAAAAAATATGAAACTAGCACCAAAGGTTTTCTAAAAATAGAACCTATCTATTATTGCTCTATTTGGATCTTGGTTATTAAAAAATAATAGAAATAAGTACGAACAACTAAATATTATGAAAACAAAAAAAAATTAGATCTGAATAACTAAAAAATATCGTGCCAATAGAATTACCTCATGCCAACATTGATGAAACGAATGATGACGGCAAATCTAGTCAATACAATTCTAGGAACAATCCGATCTAAATCAAGTCAATACAATTATGGGAACAATCCGATCTGTCTGGGTTATTGAAACCGAAAGATGAAACACTTACCTAAAATAAAACTTATATTGTTTTTTTGCGGGTACTTTTATATTGTTATTTGAATTACCTCATGCCAGACTTTGCTTTCGGACAAACTTAATCGAGTTGACAATGCAGGATTGTTTCTACCCGATGTGAAACTAAACCAACCCATTCAACCGCACAGGCAATCTCATATCATATAAAGTAAGAAGTTTTTCTTTAAAAAAAATAAACTAAGAAGTCGGCCGGACTCGACGGCTCCAAGGAGTCATGCACGAGAGTTAAAAGCGCGCGCATGATCGTCGTCTGTGGATGGATGACGAGTCAGATTTTGGGTGGGATTAAGCTAACACGCGTGCCATTAGAGGCGTCTAAACTATGATCTGCATCCAGCAGAAAAGCCGGTCACACTCTGCTAGCAATTAGCATAGGGTACTTTCCCATATCTCCTATCAACTAGCATGCTTTCGTACGTCATGGGGGGGCGATTGTGCCGCGTGTGTGTTGTGTTGGGGCGTGACGCGGCGTCCCGTTGGAGGCGTTGGTACGAGTGCTGGTGCGGTTGGGGAGGGTTGTCTGCTCCGATGGTGACCTGGGCGGGACAAGCAACGAAGCTACTGCTGCTGACCATCTCAGGATCGATCGGACACCGAAAGCTACAAGTCACTTCAAGTCTGCAGCAAAAAAAAAAGGTCCTAGCTTGATGTGATCTTATCCCGTGAAGCAGCAGCCACAGAGAAAGAGGCAAGGGAGGCCGTCACGTGTGGGGAAAGGCCTGGCACGTGTCGGGCTGTCGAGGAAATGGCCAGCAACTGCATGGGTGGTGAAAACTGAAAAGGATCAGGCCTGGTGTGGTAAGTGATGCTGGTCCAAGTACAATCACGCAGAGAATACCTGATGCTTCGGTTACACTGCTGGTCCTGTCTTTTTAGAACCTAATATTAAGATTGTATTAAAACGAGGCCGCGCAAATAGCACAAGTAGCTAATTTTTTTAACATTTAAGCTCTTTTTACTTCAAAATAATTTATCCAAATATTCTTAATTTTATTGTTATTCTTTTGTTCAAATGACACAGACTATGATGTCACATTTTTTATATCATATTTGTGGTAAAAGATGAATTCTTAGTAAAAATAATATATTACATAGAAATATATCTTTTATGCTTACTGAAAGTATTGTAGTTTTGGTCTTATAATGTGAATTCCTGTTAGAGAGTTTTAGGTATAGTGATAGCTATTCTTATGGTCGAGAGATATATATAAATGTGTTAGTAGTTTTGTGTGGTCTGTACGGAATAAAAATTTGTGAATGTAGTTTGGCCCCATTAAACCAAATTATTATATCTAGCTAGGCTAGCTATATGTGACTTCTCCGTTCAATCTTGTATTGGAGGATGCATTCATCGGCATTGTAGCCATAGCAACATTGTGTCTACAATTTTGGTGTCAAGAGATATACTTTGCTGATGAAGAATGTGCTTGCCATGGCTGCATTCATGGTGTCTCTTCCCGCGATGGCCACCAATGTGGATGACGACATCATAGAAGTTGAGGGTTTCATAGATGCAAGCTCCTTCTTATGTAATAGTTAGGTCGTAATAATAGATAGATCACATTTTATGCCTATATATTTTTTCCCTTTGTTTTCATACTAATGAAGAGTTCCTTCTATCATATTCATCATGAGTTTTAATTTCCATACAGAATCTAAGTCATAGCAATCCATACACGAAATACAACAAATCTAATCTTTTTCTTATTTTTTTTATGTTTATATATTCTTGTAATACATCGATCGGTTGTAACTTGCATCTATCCTTACGAACAATATATATTTTTCCCCCATTTGCACCAATTAGATTTGAGCATTTTTCAAGTCAGGCTCAAAAAGTCCGCGACTAATTCGGTCCAAATTTGCACCTAGTTCCATCCTATGGTCAACTTTTGGACCGAGCTTGAGCTTTCCACTATTTTTTGGTTGAAAAATAATTAAATTATAATATCGGGTCATGCTCTCGTGAGGTTGAATTTTCTCAAACCTGGTTTTTTCTCTGACAATCCTGGCCCTACAACAGTGTGGGCAGGGGAAGACCCAAAACATTCAAGCAGGGTCTAAAATGTTTGTGTTTACCACTGTTTAATGTGATTTTCATATTAAACTAAAATAACTATGTACTCCCTCAACATTAAAATGGTGGTTCAGTATTTTCATATTAAAATTTATATACTATGTACTCCCTCAATTTTTATTTACATATTGTGTTCGATTTGTCCTAAGGCCCTGTTTAGTTCCCAAAAAAATTCCTAAAGTATCCGTCACATCAAATTTTTGGACACATGCATGAAGCATTAAATGCAGTTGAAAAAATAACTAATTACACAGTCTAACTGATTATCACCAGATGAATTTTTTAAGCCTAATTAGTCCATGATTGGATATTATTTGTCAACTAACAACGAAATGTGTTACAGTACCAAAATCCAAACTTTTCACCAACTAAACACATTCTAAGTCAAACTTGGCAAATGGTATTTGCACGGCGAGGGTCCAAGGAATGGGTGGAGGCGAAGGAGCGAGGCAATCGGCTTATGCTAAAAAGTGCGAAAGAGCTGGAGGAGGGGGACGAGGACCTGTGCGACACCGAGGAGAACAAGGTTGCCTTCCGTGCCTTCAAGGCCAAGTTCGTCCCCTTCTACCGCAAGCTCGACAACACCAAGCCCAAGGATGTTGTCTTCAAGGTCCAAACACCCAGTGACACACAGTAAGCACCACTGATGAGTGATGACTACTGGCATTTCTTTTTGCATGAAAATTTGATAAGTATTAGGGCAATAATTGAAAAGTTTTCTATAGCTACTGCCAAGGTTGGCTGCTGCTCGATCTGCAGTGGAAATATCCCCTTCGAGTCGAGTCCAGTGTGTTCTTTGATCTGATGATGTGTGGAAGACCTGGGTGATGTTTGGGACCTAATAACTGACCTATTTGATGATAACAACAACATCATAACCTTCACATGTGTATTGCGTAAGAATGCAGTCTTCGATTCTAGCATGCCCAGATTTGTAACATTTAGAGTGCATTTAGATACAACTGAATTAACCATATATGACACTCGCAGCGAGCAGCACTTGACTGCAGAGGAGATGGAGATGGAAGCAGATCATTCTGGATGGCTGGTTTGCCCTAAGGCATGCAGATGGCATGACATGTGCCCACGTGAACTTCACTGCCACCCAAAATCAGAGCGCCTCGCTCACACGCTACCAAGCGGTTGTTTTTTGCTGAGCTAATGCTTGTCCAGATCTTCAGGCATATGAGGGTACTGAGCCTATGTGTGTGCTCCATGTATGCACTATCGATGACTCTTGCTTCGGTAAGTAATTTGATATCCAGCTCTACGCTAGTTAGGTTTTGCTCTATTTTTGTTTTTTTAAATCTTGTGTGAACCTAGTTATTAGGACTGGATCGGATTTTTAAAATCTTGTGTGAACCTAGTTATTACTTATTAGGACCGGACCGGACCGGGGAGCCAAAGGGGTTCGAGCACATGACCTCATCTTCGTCGGGAGGGTCCTTGTGATTTAGATGCAGTTCTTGATCTATTTGAATCGTGTTGAGCCAGGGGATGACTGGTTGGACCAATCGAACATTGAATCGAGAGCCTCACTGGTTCGATGTCTGGTCCGGTCCTAATAACTATAGTGTGGAACATTATTTCCCTTGAAATTTCAATAGTTCATTTGTTTGTTTGTCTTTATTTTCTACTATTGTTTTTTTAACTAAGGTTTTCTTAGAACAATGTTTTGTGTAAAATTTCATTACTGAGAACACCTTTAGTTTGTTGGCTCTGGTAGATAAGCATAGGGCATGCTTAGTTGAACTCCCCACCTTGCGATGCTGCAAATTAATCGTGGCAATTAAGGTAGGTTTCTAGAGGCTAAGAGAAGGTTATAGCGGGATATAGCTCCCTCTAACCTCATTTAGCGGTTTTGCAAATTGAGTAATTAAGTTTAGAATTTATATGTTCAGAACATCAAATCAAACAGATACAGGTCACAAAGTTCATTACACATGCACTGAAATATGTCTAGCTTCATTCCCTCATTACATCACTGACGAAATACTAAGTTTTGTAAATGATGGAGTTTATATTGTTGAAAATAGCAATGCATACTTGTGAGAAGCTTCTAGAAGATTTGAGAGTATGCATGAACTATAGTTATCATGATTCATGGTAAAATGTGGAATACTCTAGAAACTAGATATTTGTATGGTTAGATAAATATGAGAAAAATTCTAGAGTTAGATATTTTGTAGAAAATGTGTACAAGATGGACACATGGCAAAACTATATAAGCCATGGATAAATAGGGGTGCTCCCCTCCTCTTGTCATACTATGGCATAAGAAGTCTCAAGTTGAAGAGAGTGTAAGAGTGATGTGTTATATTAAGTTATGGTGAATAAAGATTTGAGTTCCCAAATGAAGTTGGTCTCCCATTTTTTTAGATTGAGTTGGTCTTCCATATTGGTGTCTATGTGAAAGTCTTCTTGTATAGTGTGGGTATACGATCCACGGAAGTGGTATCATACTACTTTGATACCACTTCTCGAAAGTCGGTATCAAGTTAGAGGCACCGATTTTTTAACAAATACTAAACTAATAATAAATAAAGACCAATTATATTTAACTGGCTAAATAACATTTAATTTAGCAGCTATAGCGGAATATAACGGGCCATTAGAGGAGTTAGCCTTTTAGGGCTCCTAGCCTTCTCCTCTTCCAGAAGCCACAACAAGGCTATAGCTGGTTATTTTGATCGTTGGGACAAACCTAATACAACATGTAAATAAAAAATGGAGGGAGTAGATAGGTAAGGTATCTAGTTGTTTTATTATTTATCTATAGACATGGACTCTTTAAGTTACTGTAGACTATTAGATCATAATAAAATCCAACATTGATCATATTTGGCAATAATAGCAAACATGCCTTTAAGCATAGTAAAAGACAGTCACCATAGATAATATTTATATAGACATAAAAGCACTGATATAAACATTGTATCCCCAGATCAAATCTCACAAGTCCTTAGGTACAACATTGCATCCCATATATCCAGTTAAGTAGTACGAATTCAAAACACAACAACCCAAATATCCAATTTAACAATATATATTTCTAGTCTAGATAAGATAAACATTCAATCCAATGGAAAGACGCAAGCATACGGCATCCTCGAACTGTTGTGCCCAATGATGAATGTACGACCTCTTGGGTGTTTAATGTGCTTGCTGCAATCGTGACGGCGGTCGTAATCCATGTCCTTCCTTAGCAGTTCCTTAATGTCTCTCACCATCTCATTACATCCACCTAAAAAAGGCATCATGTCCAAACATTATTCAAATATAAACAAACTAAATGTACACACTAATCTGTCCTAAAACACCACTAGGAGAGGCAAAACCGTGCAATATCAACTTTCAAGATAAAGGAAGAATGTAAAATGTACGCATCTTCAAATCATACAAACAACGGCATGTGGTATGTGCAAGCTTTTACTGTCATGCTGTTGGGTATTTTGATGATGCGAATAAATCTGCAAGCATACGGATACCGTTGTAGCTTTCACCCGTGAGTATTCAAGGATATCGTATCCACAGGGAACATGTGTGCACTAATTTCTTACTAAGTCGGTCCAAGGACACCAAGATAAGTGGCGGGGATAGAGAGGATTTCTGAGGTAGCACTAAGGATGAGTTAAGGTCGATCTCTCGGGCTAGATACTCGCTTCGGGCTCCGGCTTACCCCTGAAATGATCAGGAGACTCCGGCCAACAGCTCTACGCTATATCCGAACATGGATGGCTACTAAGGACCAACAGGGCTGTCACCACCTGTGGACTACCTCACAGACCGTGGGATATAAGGCAAACAAAGGTAACTCTTAGCCTAGACACCACGTCTATGCTACTGATTACTACCATAGTCTAACTACATTTGGTACCCCGTAGCAAACTATGGTACTCTGTATAAAACAGAGCGACGAACCCGCGAGTAAGAGAACTGATCTCACTCAAAGATAAGTACTATGCAAGAATAGAGAATCACAAATACTAACTTACTTTACTCTGAAAGAAGCCAGTATCTGTAGAGGTACAAGCTTGAAGAAGAACACCGACAGGCCGGCGCTTCCCCGAACTACTCCTTACTCTCCTCCTTTATTCTAAACACTAGCGAACTAGCGTGTCGCCTTTGCAATGTGGCACTACTCTACTCCGTTGGATGGTGTGTGAAATGAGGGGTGAGAGAGGTCCCCTTTTATAGCCTGAGGAGGTCGGTTCCCGCCGTATGCATATATGGAAGGAATCAAGGTTGAGTAGGCGCTACTCCTCCCCAAGACCCACCTGGACGGGTGCTCGTCTGGGTTTGGGCGACCCTAGCGGTCGGCCAGCCCCAGACGGCACTCCCCCAGGCCCTCCTTCCTCTGGCTAGCTGGCAGGTGGGCCCTAACCTTATCCCTTGGGTGCATCTTGCTTGGCACGCCCGTTTCCTATGGTTTGTGGACCCTTTTTGTAAGTGTAACGCAGGACTAGATCATCTGTGCATTTCTTCTGCATTCACTTGTCTTTTCCCTTGCATTTCGACTGTGGGTGCCTACAGACCATGATTCACCAAAACTCATGGACCTTGATTAAATATAAGCCCTACAACTAAGTTTGGTGATGAAATGTTATAAAAAGCTGCAGGGGTTGACGGCTAATTTTAGGACATCATACTCTTTATTATCGGGTTCTAGGAAGATTTTTAAATGATGATTGTTTACCTTGAAGGTCTTACCTTCGTCATCTTGAAGAGTGATTGCTCCGTGTGATGCGACGTCGATGACGGTGTACGGTCCTTCCCATTTGCTCTGAAGCTTCCCATGTCCAAATAACTTAACCCTGGAATTAAAGAGTAATACCTTATCTCCTGACTTGAACTCCTTTTGCTTGATCCTTTTGTCGTGCCACTTCTTGGTCTTCTCTTTATAGATCTTGGCACTATGGTATGCCTTGTTCCTCCATTCTTCTAGCTCTGATAGTTGTTGTTTTCTGTGCATTCCGGCTTTCTTAAAGTCCATGTTGAATCTCTGGATTGCCCAGTGTGCCCTGTGTTCTAGCTCGACAGGCAGGTGGCATGTCTTCCCATACACTAGCTGATAGGGTGACATGCCCAGTGGTGTTTTGTAGACAGTTCGATATGCCCAAAGTGCATCGGGTAGCTTTATCTTCCATGATTTCCCCATCTCTTGTACGGTCTTTTGCAGAATGTTCTTGATTTGTTTATTTGATGTTTCTGCTTGACCATTGGTTTGGGGGTGATATGGAGTTGCAATGTTGTGCTCTGCTCCAAGCTCTTTGAGAAATTTTCGGAAGGTCTTATCAATGAAGTGAGACCCTCCGTCACTTATCACCATCCTTGGTGTCCCAAAACGAGGAAATATGATCTCTTGGAACATCCGTCGAGCATGCTTGGAGTCGGCCGCACGGCATGACATTGCTTCTACCCATTTGGACACATAATCAACTGCCACCAGGATGTATTCGTTGTCATAAGACTTTGGGAATGGTCCCATGAAGTCAATGCCCCATACGTCAAATAGTTCTATCTGGAGGTTATTTTGTAGGGGCATTGCATCTCGTGCAGTAATTCCTCCCTGCTGCTGGCATCTTTTGCATCTTCGAATGAAGTCTTTGGTGTCCTCGTACATGGTTGGCCAAAAGAATCCACTTTGCCAGATCTTGGCCTGAGTATGGTATACACCATAGTGTCCACCATAAGGTGCTGCATGACATTTCTCAATGATTCTCATTCCTTCCGCTGTGGGTACACATCTTCTCAGTAGGCCGTCAGCACAAACTCGGTAAAGGTATGGATCATCCCACAAGTGATGTCTACTTTCGTAGATCAACTTCTTCTTGTTTTCTCCTGGTGGTACATACCCTGCAACCATAAAATTCACAATATTTGCATACCAGGGTGTGGTGTCTGTTACCTTCGTGAGCATGTCATCTCGGAGGAAGTCATTTATCGGTAGATCCTGTATGTTAGTGAAATGCATACGCGACAAATGATCTGCAATAGAGTTTTCTACTCCCTTTTTATCCTTTATTTCAATGTCAAATTCTTGGAGTAGAAGGATCCAACGTATCAAGCGTGGTTTAGCATCTTTCTTAGTGAGCAAGTATTTCAAAGTAGCATGACCGGTATAAACAATAATCTTTGCTCCTACTAAGTAAGATCTAAACTTGTCGATAGCAAAGACAACGGCAAGGAGCTCTTTTTCAGTGGTAGCATATTTTAGTTGAGCTCCTGTCAAAGTCTTGCTAGCATAAGCGATCGCGTGATGCTTCCTATCCTTAGTCTGGCCGAGGACGGCCCCTACGACGTAGTCACTAGCATCACACATGATCTCAAAGGGCAGCGTCCAATCTGGAGGCTGGATGATTGGCGCCGAAATGAGTGCCTTTTTGAGAGTGTGAAAGGCAACGAGGCACTCATCATTGAAGTCAAAGGGCGCATCCTTAGCTAAGAGGCTCGTGAGGGGTCTAGCGATGTGAGAAAAGTCTTTGATGAAACGGCGGTAGAACCCAGCATGGCCTAGGAAGCTACGGACTCCCTTGACATTGACAGGAGGTGGAAGCTTTTCTATAACTTCAATCTTAGCTCGGTCCACCTCTATCCCACGTTCAGAAATATGGTGCCCCAAGACAATGCCCTCGCGGACCATGAAATGGCACTTTTCCCAATTAAGAACCAAGTCTTTCTCCGCGCATTGTTGTAAGACCTTATCTAAATTCTCAAGGCAATGATCAAAGGTTTCACCATAGACAGAGAAGTCGTCCATGAAAACTTCCATGATCTGCTCAATCATGTCCGAGAAAATAGACATCATGCACCTTTGGAACGAAGCGGGTGCATTACACAACCCGAACGACATCCTATGATAGGCGTACGTTCCATAAGGGCATGTGAACGTAGTCTTACTTTGGTCATCGGGATGGATGGGGATTTGATGATAACCGGAATAACTATCAAGGAAACAGAAGAAGGAATGATTTGCAAGCCGCTCCAGCATTTCATCAATGAAGGGCAGCGGGAAATGATCCTTCTTTGTAGCCTTGTTGAGTTTCCTATAATCTATGCACATCCTCCATCCAGTAGGGAGACATTGAGCGATCAACTCATTCTTCTCCTTAGGGACAACTGTCAACCCTCCCTTCTTAGGCACTACTTGAACGAGACTGACCCACTCACTATACGGCACGGGGTAGATAACTCCGGCGTGTAGGATTTTCAGGACCTCCTTCTTAACGACTTCCCTCATCGCATTGTTCAACCTCCTTTGAGGTTCCCTAGAAGGTGTGATATATGGTTCCAAGGAGATGCGATGGGTACAAAGAGTTGGACTAATTCCCTTCAGATCATGGAGGGAGTATCCCAGAACGGCTTGATGTTTCTCTAGGACGGTGATTAGTCTCGTAGATTTTTCTTCTGAAAGTTTATCACTAATGATTACTGGGGACTTGGTATCACCGTGTAGGAAGGCGTAACGGAGGCCTGCGGGTAAGGGTTTCAATTCGATTGGAGGTCTATGGGGGGTCTCAAACACAGATATGTCTATGGGTTCTCTGGGTTCATCCTCCTCTTTAATAAACTTTTCAACATCTTTTTCAAGGAGGGATTCTAGTGAGTCAAAAGGGAGAATTCCCGTAACCTCCATGATCGGTTCAGTCTCAAGGGAAGGTTCGGCCATAGAGTTTTTGGCTCTAGAGATTTGGACAGAAAATGTTTCCTTCCCTAGACGGACATCGAGCTTACCTTGAGTCGGAGTATGGATGAGCAATTTTTCAATGGGGTGCCCGATCATGAGATCGAAGTCTTGGACATCGAAAACATGAAAATCAAGGATCACATCGACGTTCTCGTGCTTAATAGTCACGTTCTGCAAAATCCCAATTCCTTCTAGGATTTCTCTAGAGGAAGTCTGGAAGGTTTTGTCAGTTTGAACCAACGGCTCATCTCCCAAGAGTTGGAACGCGCATTCATTGGAGCTTATGTTGGCTCCGACAGTGGGACAATAAAGAACGTCTACCGGGGTTCCCCGTATGTTGCAAGGAATGGTTGATGGAGGGGCGTTGATCCGGAGAACTTTCGGTGAGAGCTCTACCTCCCTTGACCATTCACTAGCCATAAGGGATGTTATCTTCTTAACATTTCCCTAAGGAATGTGGCTTCTATAGGATCCGTGGAGGGGATGGGAACCGGCGGCTTCCTTGTGCAAGGATAGTTCGAGGTGTTTCCGAAGTCTTCAAAAAGATCATCCTCGAACTCGAAAGGAAACTCCGAAGGTTGAATTTCTTCCTCCGGAGCCTGTGGTTCAGAAAAGGGTTCTAGAGCTGAATCTAGAGTTATGGGAGGTAAAGGATCATATTCGGCTGCTAGAATATCCTCATGGCTTGATGTACACTCTTCGTTGGAGGGTTTGGAGTTGGCAAAGAAGGAAGTGTTTTTGGTGATACGATCTAGGATTTTCCTTCCTTTGGACGGAGTCTTGTGGGTAAAGGATCCTCCAGAGGTAACATCAAGATAAAAGGCGGATTCCGTGTCGAGTCCGATGTAAAAATGTTGAAGAAACACATGATCGGGTATCGACAGGTTAGGGCCAGACATTATCAGAAGTGAAAATCTGGCCCAAGCCGCACCAATGGATTCCTTCTCATTCTGCTGAAAGCAGAGGATATCCCTTCATAGTGCGACGATACGGGACTGGGGGAAGAACGAGAGACAAAACTTGTCTCTAAGTTCATTCCAGCTTCCGTTCACGCTGCCTACGGTATATGTGTACCATTGTTTAGCCTTCTCAACAAGAGAGAAGAGAAATAATTTCCACTTGAGGGTATCGTGTGACATGCCTGCGATGGCACTACATGAACACACTTGCTCAAACTCCCGCAGATGATGGTATGGGTTTTCGCTATCTATCCCGGAGAAGGAAGATTTCTAAACCAAAGCGATTAGTTCAGGGCTGAGCTCATAGCTAGATGCAAGAATTGGGTGTTCGAATTTTGGTGGCTCAATATGCTCGCCCTTAGGAGCAGAGAAGCTTAGGATAGAGGGCTGCTCCATGATAGAAGGGGTGAAGATAGTGATAAGAAGAAAAAGAAAAGATTTTTTTTGAAAAGATAAAATACGAGGACGACTAGGCAAGAAGAAAGATACAGCAACCGCTCCCCGGCAACAGTGCTAGAAAGCTTGTTGGGTATTTTAATGATGCGAATAAATCCGCAAGCGTACGGATACCGTTGTAGCTTTCACCCGTGAGTATTCAAGGGTATCGTATCCACAGGGAACGTGTGTGCACTAACTTCTTACTAAGTCGGTCCAAGGACACACCAAGATAAGTGGCGGGGATAGAGAGGATTCCTGAGGTAGCACTAAGTATGAGTTAAGGTCGATCTCTCGGGCTAGATACTCGCTTCGAGCACTGGCTTACCCCTGAAATGATCAGGAGACTCCGGCCAACGGCTCTATGCTATATCCGAACGTCGAGGGCTACTAAGGACCAACAGGGTTGTCACCACCTTTAGACTACCTCACAGACCGTGGGATATAAGGCAAATGAAGGTAACCCTTATCCTAGACACCACGTCTATACTACTGATTACTATCGTAGTCTAACTACGTTTGGTACCCCGTAGCAAACTACGGTACTCTGTATAAAATAGAGCGACGAACCCGCGAGTAAGAGAACTGATCTCACTCAAAGATAAGTACTATGCAAGAACAGAGAATCACAAATACTAACTTACTTTACTCTAAAAGAAGCCAGTATCTGTAGAGGTACAAGCTTGAAGAAGAACACCGACAGGCCGGCGCTTCCCCGAACTACTCCTCACTCTCCTCCTTTATTCTAAACAATAGCGAACTAGCGCGTCGCCTTTGCAATGTGGCACTACTCTACTCCCTTGGATGGTGTGTGAAATGAGGGGTGACAGAGGTCCCCTTTTATAACCTGAGGAGGTCGGTTCCCGCTGTATGCATATATGGAAGGAATCAAGGTTGAGTAGGCACTACTCCTCCCCAAGACGCACCTGGACGGGTGCCCGTCTGGGTACGGGCGACCCTAGGGGTCGGCCGGCCCCAGATGGCACTCCCCCAGGCCCTCCTTCCTCTGGCTAGCTGGCAGGTGGGCCCTAACCTTATCCCTTGGGTGCATCTTGCTTGGCACGCCCGTTTCCTATGGTTTGTGGGCCCTTTTTGTAAGTGTAACACAGGACTGGATCATCTGTGCATTTCTTCTGCATTCACTTGTCTTTTCCCTTGCATTTCGACTGTGGGTGCCTGCAGACCATGATTCACCAAAACTCGTGGAACTTGATTAGATATAAGCCCTACAACTAAGTTTGGTGATGAAATGTTATGAAAAGTTGCAGGGGTTGACGGCTGATTTTAGGACTTAAGGACCGTCAACACATGCTTGCCTGAGGGCAAACTGGCCATCCAGAGCTTTGCTGGGGGGTGGCAGTGAAGTTCACGTGGACAAATGCCATGTCATCTGGCTCAGAAAAGCAGTTCCAAAGCAAGACCCTTGCCATCTCAAACTTGTGTTGTGTCATTTCAGTAACAGCTAGTAAGCACAAGATGTATTGCAGAAGTGATTTGAAGTAAACATAAGTTAAGCAAGCTTGTACATACCATCTTGTTGGTAGAGTTATAGTGCTCTAAGGCAAGCATGACGAAATGGCATGCCGAGGTCAAACCGGACATCTAGAATGATCCGATTCCATCTCCATCTCCTCTGCAGTCAAGTGATCCTGGCTGCAATTGTCATATTTGGTTAATTCAGTTGCATCTAAATGCACTCCAAATGTTACAAGTCTGGGCATGCTAGAATCCAAGATTGCATTCTTATGCAATGTGCATGTGAAGGCTCTGATTTTGTTGTTATCATCAAATAGGTCAGTTATTAGGTCCCAGACATCACCCAGGTCTTCCACGCATCAGCAGATCAAAGAACACACTGGACTCACTCGAAAAGGATTTTGCCATTGCAGATCGAGCAGCAGCTATGGAAAATTTTTCTTCCTTAATACTTATCACATTTTCATGCAAAAAGAAATGCTAGTAGTCATCACTGACCTTGAGGGCACGAAAGGCGACCTTGTCCTCCTCGGTGGGGCAACCATCACCGTCCATCTCCTCCAGTCACTTCACGCTTTCCAGCATACGCCGATTGCCCCACTCCATCGCCTCCACCCACTCTTGGACCCTCGTCGCGCAATTACCATTGCCTTAGGCTTGGACGACAATTGCTGCCACCCATGGAGCCTCCCCACAACCCCACCCCCAGAAACCCAGAACCCTTAATCCGTCGGCCTCTGCCGCCACCCGTGGCCGGTGGCGACCCTGCCGCCGGCAGCCCCCCGCCCACCTCCCGCCCGCCCGTTGCCGGAGAAGATGGTGTAGCCTAGAGTTATTTTTCTCTCTCTTTTGTTACTTCCTTGTGTGTGTTTATAAAAGTAACAAAAGGGCTCTCCACATAGCGTAAATCAAGAGGGCTCTCTATGTAGTTTTTTCTAGATAGTATATTCTTCTTTTTTCTAGATGAACATTTTAATCTTTGAAAAATTGGATTAGTAAAAGATCCAAATTTTAGAAAAAATAGTAACGATACATTGTATTGTAGATTTTTAACATCAAAATGTTACTCTATTATTTGCATCTACCATTCCACGTTACCTTTGAGAAAAGAGAAGCTCACGCACTTACCTAATAACTGGCCCTATAAGCATTTCATCTAGATTTTTGGGGCTCCGACACTGTGTACAACTTAGTCTGCCGATTTCCGCACCGCTGTTGATCTCGGCCTGCTCCTCGACCCCACTTTTACCATATTGTGCTCCCCTTCTACTCTTTTGTCTTGTGCCATGCAACTTTCCTACCACCGGCAACAGTGGGCCTTGCTGTGCACCTGTCAGACCAGGCCGCGCTCGCTTTTGGCCACGCTGGAGTGCTCACGATGGTCAACCCGGCGATACAGCTTCGCGTGCCAACTCATGCACCCTGCATCCGCGGCTGCGTGTGCAGAATAGGGATGGTGAGGATAGCTTCTTCATGGATTCATGGGCGCTCGGCTGATGCAAGAGGTGCTTGCCTTGGTGCCTTGCTCCATGTGTTTTGGCCTGGGGTGTCTGCACGTGTTTGAGTTGGATGAGTGACCGGGTTGAAACAATGGAGGGATCTTTCTCATAAATTCTAGTGTTTTCTTTTTCCGATTGACATGACAATTTCTTATTTCTTTTGTGGAATGTGGACTCTTTGTGTTAGTCTAGACCAAAATTAGCTTCTTATTTCTTATTTCGGGATGGACTCTTTGGTCATGTCCTAAATTTATTATTTTTTAAATCCAAAATTAGCTATTTATTAATTGTATTTGATATGGACTCTTGAGTTGCTTTGGACTGTTGAATGTTCATAAAATTCAACGGTGTACATCCTTCTCATTTTTAGATTAACGTGAAAATTTCTAGACTCTCTCGGCGAACGTGATGACTTCTTTTAACACTTTCTTAATAATATAATAACAGATTTAATTACTCCTGGACAATCCACTTTTATACTTTAACCTTTTAACAAAATTTGGACACAATTTACTCCAAGCTATAAGGAGTTATGGAGCTCTCGTTTTTTTTTTCGAAACACAGTACAAACGCAAGGTACTAAGTACGCGTATAATTCAACTAATTGTTAGCTAAAATTTCTCGATAACTCCAATGCGTCCTATAAAAGAGATAGATCACAGATGGAGTACTGTGTTTCTCTCAAAGAAGGACACGGGGGACAAGATTTTTACTCTAGAGTCTAGAAGGGCTAGTAAGCTATACCATATTTGGTGAGAAAGCGTAACAAGGAGGATCACCACTACAACAAGCAGCAAGCGAGCAACTATATGATGGGAAAAATGTATCGAGCGCTTGACTCGTAACTTGTAACTTGTCAATTTAAGTTACAACTGCAAGTCAACGCATCATGCTCTTAGACTAGGTGAGCCCACAGTGCCGCGTTCCATGCACTGTGTTCGGCTGGCTGGTGCTGGTGGCTGATGCTGATTTTTTGTGAGAGAAAAGTACTGCTGGCTGACTGGTGCTGGTGGCTGGTGCTGGTTTTGTGTGAGAGAGAAATACTGTTGGCTGGATGTAGCGAAGATGAAGCGAACAGAGTGCATGTTAAGTTTGTCGGAGGGAGTGGTGTTGTGTCGACAGGCTGAACGATATTTACAGAGGCCAGAAAACGACCGAGAAAAAATAATGAGTGGAAGGTGAAAAATGGTCATGGAGATGTGGATATCAGACTTGCAAGAATGACAGCAACAAGCATAGGGAAATATCTTGGCTAGTAGCGCAAAGTAGCCAAAATAATAGATAGCCAGTATCCACGAGCAGAAATTGCAGCTGTCCTGTTAGCTGTCACGGTCACTATTTCTCAATGTGCATTTTCTGAAGAATCTTTTGCTAAAAGCCTAAAAGTAATAATGTGCAATTCTTACTTCTCTCAGTTTGAATTGTCAATGCTCTTGCTGCTTGTTTTCCATGAAAAATGACAGCCAAGGTAGAAAGTATCAGTTTGTCACGAAGGCTGATCTGGACCCGATCAGAAAGTCTATCAAATATACTTTTTTAATGAAAAAAAAAGATCAAGGACTAGTGTGTTTTATGGCCGCTTCCTAAATGGAATTCAACCTATTTGTAATGAAATTATCAAATTCGTATTAGACGGAAACCAATTAAAATGTATCATACAGGTAATGAAGTTACTGAAAATTAAGTGCGCGACATCAGTGCTTAGTGCTCCCTATGCACAATGATTTTTCATACGTCTTAGTGCTAATCTTGGTAGGAGAGAAATTGACAATCAAAACATACATCATTTCAAAATGCACGACTAATAGGAAAAGAAAAGTAACAAAAAGGAGGGTGCCTAAAGATAAAAGGGCAAGAATGCGCCTCGCCTTTCTCATCAGTGGAGGGTGATGTACTGATGTTTCAAACTTTCAATAAGTGGTAACAGTAAAACCTAAAACTGATATGTACAAGCATGTAGATTGTAGAGCAGAATAAGGTGTGCATACATTTGTATGTAGTATTAAGAGCTATAGTTGCTGCTTTCTGAAAAGGACTGATGACACTTCAGAGGTGTTCATCTGCAAAAGGCTTAGCAAAGTAGTGCAGATTTTACAGCTGATAGTGACAGCTAGAGTGCTCCGCGAATCTGGCAACATTTTGCGCATAACAGGAATGAACAACAGTAATATTTGTCTGCAGGGATAAAACCAGTAAATCTTGCAGAACATAAAAGTGTTGCAAGAGCTGAAGATTTGGTCTTAACACACTAGGGTTACTCTTTTTATGGTTTTCAAACCAAATTCAAAAAGTTTGATCAATTTGAGCTGATCCATAAGTGGAATCGTCTGAAGAAAAGCAATTTAATGTCAGAACAAGTGCAAGGATACGGTATAAGATCAATCTGGAAAGGTGATTTTCCATCCCGCCATTTCCTGAAACTTTTACAGTATTTGATTTAAAGATCAGCATTCAGATTGCAAGTAGGATAATCATTTACTACAGTTCATCAGAGCCATGTGTCTCTAAACCATGAAGACCTCTAAAGTGGAAATAATACATCTCACAAAGGTGCAACACAAGAGTATTACATTACAGCTAACCAAGTCTAGATCATTATTGCAAACATCAGAAATCACACCTTGTGCGTAAACAAATACAGTATGGTGACACTGATGCAAACTTGTTCTTAGGCTCGCAGTAATATCAAATGAACTTGGTTTGTCAGCTCCGTGGCAGCAAAAACTATTCTACAGTTTTTTACCCCGGTTTTCTTAGGGGATAATAGGCACAAGCACCAGCAGAGCCAGTAAATAAACGGCTATGGTAACTGTCACAGTGGCACCAGTAGCTCTGATACATAAACAACCATAGCAACAAGTTGCCGAATAGGTGGGGTTTGAACAACTGAACTTGGTTGAGATGGAACTTTGATGAGGGCCATCTATAGAATCAGTTGTAGCAGTACAGGTTACATGTCGCTGTGTGCACTGGATTGCACGGGCATTGGACTCCCAGCCAAGAATGATTGGATGAGTGTGAGAGCCTGTTTGGGCCGATGAAGAGGAACTTCATGGCCTGCACCCCTCACAGTCACAAAGGTGAGTCCCTGGTACCCTTGAGTCCAGCCACCAACCTGTTTAAACATATAAGAAATCAGAAATTAGGAATTGGATGATGGATTCTCCAAAGAAGACCATATTTTGGAGCAAGAAACTAACAATGACAGTAAAATACACTGAGCCCCAATTGGAAAGGACAAAATTACAAGTAGCATGTAACCAAGATTAGGGAATTTCCTATCTGACTTAGGTGGTCAAATAGGGTATATGTACAGGCTAGGTTTAAGACCATGTGCTTATGCTTGATGAGTTCAATGATAGGTTAGCATGCCCTGTGTTATGTCTGAAACAAAGTAGATGGGCATCCTGTGAATTAAAACGCCCTAGGAATACCAAATGCAGATTAAGAGACTTCTCCAAGGAGTAATACGTCCAGTGATTCACTTCACTGTCGTTAATGTCTACAAAATCTCAAATTTTGAGTAGCATGTAACTGACGAACTCTAAAACTGTCTACGATGGATTGTGCACAACTGTACATTGCTATGGATATATTTATGTAGGAGTTAGAACTTGTAATATCAATGAGTGAGTATTAAACTTTTGAAATCAAAACTAAAATGGATTCTCGTATATAAATAAGATTTATAATACAATAAATTGCGCAAGGAAGAGGTGCCATAGTTGCAGATGTACAAATGTGCACCAGAGGTAATGGATAGGAAACAAAGGAGGGCTGTCTATTCAACGGATTACATAATTATTCCTTCCTTCTTTTTTTTAGTAAGAATGGACAACATAACTCGGATGACATGGATGACTCTGGTGGCATGAATTTGTTTCAGCTTTATAGATAAGACAGATGCTAAACAGACACATACAATAAGGACAAAAATTTGCCCAAACAAACCAAATTCGAACTTGTGTAAATTCAATCCGCTACTACTAATCTATTATTGAAACCCATGGGTTGAGGTGAGGAAGGCCCTACCTCGCCATCATTGTCATACCAAGCATGCCATGGAGTTACTGTTGGAAGCTTGAGAGCATCAATGCTGTACCTAGTTGATGTCACTGGAATCACTGCATCTGTATCTCCACTGGACAAAGTTTGAAATAAAAAATTAGAACAAGAGAAAAGATAACTATATTTAATCTGTGTAGTACTTTCTTTTGAAATTTTCATATGAATAAATACACTAGTTCTTTAAAAGAAGTGTTACATCTTGGTTACAGCATGCAACCAAGTTAATTGGACCAAAAGTAATAAAGGTATAACTAAGTTGTGCATATGTATTACAGAACAAATATTTTACTCATTTTTCTAGATGATCCAAGAAAAACAACCTTGCTAAAGAACATATAAGAGCCATTTGAATAGTTAGCAACCCATCTTTTAAAAGTCCACAGAGTTAGGAATCACCTGAACACCCATATACGAAGACCATACTGTATAAGGTCATGGTAGATATGCAGCACAGATCTTTCACAGTCCCCCCAATGAGTGTTAACAACTTCACTGCAGAGAATATCAGTTCCAAAATAATATGTTCAAAGAGTCCAATCCAAGTAATACATATTCATATTGAAAAACATAAACATGTAGCAGTAGAACTTCTAGTACAATCTCCCAGACCAAAAAAAAAAAGATATTATGGCAGTAATAAGATCAATAACCAATTAACCGTACATCATGCAGTGAAAACTAAAATGATAATATTTTATTCTTGCTAAAATAAAAAGTATAACTACAAATAAAAAAACAAGAACTATGCCAATGAGGATGAAAATTTATATTATAAGATGAATCACTTGTTAATTCATCATCAAGAATTCACAATCCAGCATGTCGGGGTAATGATAGCATCAGATGTCTAAAATGCGATCATAAAAAAGAGTTACCTGCATGTCTCCCATTTTGACTTTCCAATCATTGGATTAACATGAAGTGTCTTTTGTACCTCAGCTAGATTGAAGTAAACAGTTGAATGCTTTTCAGTGCATGGATCATACTGCTCTCCCATTTTTCCAACAGACTATTAAAACAAATTATGTCTATGAATCAGATATACCGAAGATATGTGGAACTGTCAGTTCATGAACGATAACAGTTTAAATAACATAAGTACCCATTTGCACAACCACATGCAGAATCACCTATATAGATCAGGGTTCATAAATTGGAATGAAAACTGTGGGTTGAGACCAGAACTAGATGCCAGACTGAATCCAATAGCTCTCACCACAATGCAGTGGACTTCCAATTATTTCCTTTTTAATTTCTATCATGTTTTAATAGCATCCTGCCTCATCTAACATAAATAGTGTTCCATTCAATCCATTTAAAACAATATACATGTATCCCAAGAAAAAGAGTAAGTGACATTGAGTCTCAAACTGCAATATATTTTTCATTTTCTGGAGAAAAGAACAGTCATGCAACTTACATATAAATATGCAGTTGAGTCAAAATACAGTGTATATCTTTACTATTATAATAACAAATAGAGTTGATTGTGGCCATGGTGGTAGGTTTTACAGCCACCTTAGAGAATTTTCTATGCATCCATCCGTGTATACATATTGATGACATTAGGATCCTCAATAGAGAATTAGCATAATCTATGATATCAAGAATTACTGCTTATGACATAAATTTCTAAATCAAATATGTATAACTGTGTATGATGAATATGTCACATGAGCACTTAGGAGTTATAAATAATTTCATTTGAGATTCATCACAATGTATAGGCTCCGTGCTAGTATGAGGTATAAGATGAAATTATGTATCGGGTGTTAAAAACTTACATGCAGCCTTTTCATCACTTTGTTCTTTGAGGAGGCAAAAGATGCATGGCATGTAGGTGTGAAGATGCTATATGAATCAATGTTTCCAGCTTCAGTGCTAGCAATATCAAGAATCTTCTCGCACTGTGGAGATGTATGCACAAAGGACTCGTAGTCACAGAAAATGTTCAGCAGCTTGTATGTTTGATCGGAGATCAAGCCAGTAGTCCACATGAATTGAAATATTCCATAGTGGTCATGGAAATCATCAGTGAGAGCATTTCCTACCTGCACGAAATGCCTTAGATACTGAAACGAGACTAAAATTCTGGCTCCTAGCTTAAAGCATCATGGTACCCAGTGCCGTAGGCTCCCGCACTGTGCGGGGTCTGAGGGAGGTTATTAGCGGGAGGTCTTTCCCACACACCGTGCAATGTGTAGAGGTCACCGCTCGAGCTTAAAGCATCATGGTACAGTTCAAAATACATCTCTATACAGATAATATACTTGTGGTTTGGCCACTTGATTATTTACACCTGCATACTTTATAGCCCCACTGATGAAACTATACAGCCATAAATGGATAAAAGAAGTTGAAAGCAAGTTATCAGATTATCTCCTTTGATATCTCAAGAAAGAGCCAAAGAGAAAAATAGTAATTAGCATAACTGTTGTGGACTCATTTGTGGGCCGCACATATGAGAGGAGGAAGAAAAACGCGTGAGAAGTGTTATGGGCCGATCTAGGCCCACGAGTACTGTAGCGCTTTGCGTGAACAGTGCCGAATCCTATTTGATTAGGTTAATTTGGTTTATTAGGAAAGAGATAAGATGGATTGATTCGGTTAGGATATTGCTTAGGGGTCAAGTCATATTGCTTAGGGGTCAAGTCAGTCGTCTCTATAAAAGAGACTATCTTATATCAATGAAGAACAAGCAAGATTAGAACCAAATACTTCCCAGAGCCTCCAACGTGAGGGCGGGTAGCCTCTAATCCTGCTATCTACCATATCATCTGGTATCACGATCCTCCGATCCTGCGCCTCCAACCCCACCACCAACCCTAGCCGCCATCCCGTGAACAGTACCCGCGGTACTGTAGCACCGCGGGTACTGTAGCGCGTCAGCAGCCGTCCCTTCTTCCTCCGCAATCCTCTCAATCCCAACCCTAGCCGCCGCTCTCTTGCCCTCGCAGCCGCCGGATCAGAGACTTCCTAACCCGGCACCACCTCTGTCCGCCATGGCCGACGCCCAGGTTCCAGCGGACATTAGCACCAAGCTTGACGACCTCCTCCGCGCGGTCGAGCTCAACACCCATGAGATCGGCCAAGTCAAGAACCAGTATTCAGCACTGGACGTAGCCGTCAATCGGATCCAAACCCGGGTCCTGGAGAAGTTTCCCACAAACCAGTTCGAGGCCTCGGGATCTGATCCGCCATCCCCCCACCCATCACCCGCGCACAAGCTCAAGTTCCCCGACTACTACGGCAAGGACGATCCGGCAATCTGGCTGCACAAATGCGAGCAGTGCTTCCAAGCCTATCGCACCCCGGAGGAGAACAAGACCTGGACGGCATCCTTCTACCTCCACGAGGCAGCCGCCCGATGGTACTTTCGGCTGGAGCGTAATCGCGGCGTTCCATCGTGGCCGGAGTTCGTTCAGGCCATCAACCGTCGCTTCGGGCCATCCATCCGCAGCAACCTCCTCGGCGAACTGGCCCAGCTCCGCCGGACGGGTACGGTCGACAACTTCATCGACCAGTTCCTCACTCAACTCGCCCGCTGCGACGACGTCTCCGAACGGCAGCAGACCGACCTGTTTATGGCCGGTTTGGGCGGCACACTGCAGATCGATGTGGAGATGCAGCACCCGGAGCACCTCGAGGACGCCATGAATCTCGCTCGGGTATACGAGCGGCGTTCGACTTCGATGGCCACGGAGTCGCGATCTGCGTGGCGCCCTCCTCCCCGGGGTTCCAGATCATCGTCAGCAGCGGCTGTAGGATCAAGAACACCGACTAGAGGGGGGGTGAATAGGCGGTTTAAAATCTAAAGCCAACAACACTAGAGAAATTTAATTAGTAACAAAGAAAAGCCCTATGTCAAGCTATTACTATCTCTAGATGGGTTTGCAACGTAGGGTGACAAGATACAACTCAAGCTCTAGTAAAGTAAAATGCTCAAAGTAAAAGCAAAAATTAAAGTGAGCAAGAGAAGTAACCAAGCTTGACACAAGAAATTATCCCGTGGTGTCGATGACTTGCCGGTCACCCCTAATCCACGTTGAGGTGGATTCCAAGAATCAACCGCTCCTCTATCAAGAACCTCTTGATCTTGAGCCGGCTTGAATCAAGGAACCGCTCCACACCTCGGTTCCACTAGAGTTGCTCTTCACCACTCCGGTGAGGTGAGCACAAGACCTCTCACAACCGAAATCGGGGCTCCTCAACAATCTCCTTGGAGGAGCTCCACGAAATCCTCTTCTCCAAGCCGTCTAGGGAGCGGCAACTCCCAAGAGTAACAAGTTGATGACGCTTACTTGAAGTTTCCCTAATGCCACAAAGCTCAAACTCTTGATGCAATGCACTAGGAAGCTCTCACACCCTCAAGAATGCAATCTCTAAGCAAGTGTGTGTGAGGGAGGGATGCCTTAGCTCTAAGATATCAAGTATGCAGTCCAAAAGGCCAACAGAGCCACCCAAAGGCCGGGCAATGGGTATATATAGACATCCCTCCAAAAACTAGCCGTTACACTCTTTTCTGCGAAGTCGCGGACCGTCCGCGGTTCAAAAACCGGACTGTCCGCCGTTATAAACCAGTGAGTCAGAGTGCATTTAATGCATGTCAGAACTAGCCGTTAAACCCCGGCGGACTGTCCGCGCCCCAGTGGCGGACGGTACGCAGTAGGAGATCTGACTCCCCAGAGACAAACAAGCTCTCTGGTACAAAAACGGATTAGCCTGCGGACCGCCCACGCCCCAAGGGCGGACCGTCCGCAGTTCACTTTTCAGCCCAAACCAGAGAAACAACCTCTGGTACAAATCTAAGATTAGCCGGCGGACCGTCCGCGCCCCATGGGCGGACTGTCCGCCGTTCAACTTTGAAGCCCACCAGTGAGACACCCTTTCTGGTACAACTTTTGAAATAAAGTGGCGGACCGTCCGCCCACCTGGGCCGGACCGTCCGCGAGCCCACCAGAGACTTTGCAAGCTCTCTGGAACGGTCGCGGACTGTCCGCCCCTCGGGTGCGGACTGTCCGCCGTTACTCAGTCAGCTCTCAAACTTAGTCTTTTTCAAATCTTTTCAAAACGCCGTTAGCCCTCATGCATGCAACTAGACATTTTGAGCAAAATGGCACTAAAGACCCGTCAAGCATGAGTACACAACCCCTCTTGATAGTACGGCTATCTATCCAACAAATCCGGTCACTTTTCATCCACTAAACGCCTTGTGACCGGTAAAATACAAAAGCCCTATTTTACCTTTGCCTTGAGCCCGAACTTTGCTCATGATCTCCAAAACTCCATACTTTCACAACCAAATCTCTTTCATCCGTGGATCAACCTATACTCATTATCTCAAATGAAATCGTTAATCCACAAACCGTTGTCATTAATTACCAAAACTCGAATTAGGGGCCTAGATGCTTTCAGCGGCGTCGCCGGCCGCCCCAGCGTCCGCGGCGACCTCCCAGCATCGGCCGGCGCCCTCTGCGTCCACGGCCGTCCCTCCACCGCCGCCGGATCCTTCGCCAGCGGCCCCGCCGTTTACACGCTTCCGGCGGTTGTCCGCATGGACGATCGCCGCACTCGCGGCCTGTGCTTCAACTGCCCCGAGAAGTTCGCTCCCGGGCACAACAAGGTGTGCAAGGGCAAGGGGGTCTACACCATTGAGATATCCGAAGACTCTCCCCTGGAAGACGATGCCTCCGACAACGACTCCGAGCCGGCCGTCGAGGTGTCCATGTGCGCCATGACGGGCCTCGGCAGCACCGACACCTTCCTCCTCGAGACCGACATCGCAGGCGTCCCCATCACCGCCCTGGTCGACTCGGGATCCACGCACACTTTCATGGCGTCATCCACAGCAGACCGCCTGGGCATATCTCCAGAGCCCTTGAGCGGCGTCCACGTCAAAGTAGCCAACGGCGAGCGGCTGCAGTCATCCGGGGTTTGCCGTGCGGTCCGCGTCATCATCGGCAGCGAACCCTTCAACATTGACGTCTTCGTCATCCCACTGGAGGGCTACGAGCTGGTCTTGGGGTACCGTTGGCTGCGCTCCCTCGGCTCCTTCAACTGGGACTGCGCGCGCCAGCACCTATCCTTTTGGAACGGCGGCCGACGGGTGCGCCTCGTGGGCAAGGGCGCTCCTTCTAGACCGCGCCTTGCTGCGGCCGTGGCGGCGATCGACTACCTCTAGCTCCTCCTCGACTCGTTTGCCGACCTCTTCGAGCCGCCGACAACTCTCCCACCGAGCCGCAGCTTCGACCACCACATTCACCTGCTGCCCGAGACGGCTCCAGTGGCGGTTCGACCGTACAGATACCCCCAGCTGCTGAAGGACGAGATCGAGCGCCAATGCGCGGACATGCTGCGGCAAGGCATCATATGCCCCAGCACGTCCGCGTTCTCCTCCCCGGTCTTGCTGGTGCGCAAGAAGGACGGGGCATGGCGATTCTGCGTCAACTACCGCGCCCTCAATGCCGTCACCGTCCGCGATATGTTCCCCATCCCTATCGTTGACGAACTCTTGGACGAGCTCCGCGGCGCCGTATTCTTCACCAAGCTCGACCTGAGTAGCGGCTACCACCAGGTCCGGATGTTCGCCGCCGACATCGACAAAACGGCCTTCCGGACCCATCATGGCCACTTCGAGATCCTGGTGATGCCCTTCGGCCTCACAAACGCGCCGTCCACGTTCCAGGCGCTCATGAATGAGGTACTACGCCCTTTTCTCCGTCGCTTCGTTCTTGTCTTCTTCGACGACATCCTCATCTACAGCAAGACATGGAGCGAGCATCTGCAACACGTCCGTGCCGTCTTCGACACCCTCCAGGCGCACGGGCTGGTGTTGAAGCGGTCTAAGTGCTCTTTCGGCGAGAAGAGCATGGCCTATCTGGGCCACATCGTCACCGGCGATGGTGTGGCCATGGATCAGTCCAAGGTAGCGGCTGTTCAGGCCTGGCCGCTACCTAGGACACTGCGGGCGCTTCGGGGCTTCCTCGGCCTCACAGGCTACTACCAGAAGTTCATCAGCAACTACGGCGTCATCGCGGCGCCCCTCACCGGCCTCCTCAAGAAGGAGGCCTTCTGCTGGACGCAGGAAGCAACGGACGCTTTCCGCGCCCTCCAGCACGCCCTCACCACAGGACCTGTGCTACAGCTTCCTGACTTCGACAAGCCGTTTGTCGTCGACTGCGACACCTCCGGCTCGGGCTTCGGGGCCGTGCTACATCAGCTTGACGGCCCCATCGCGTTCTACAGCAAGACGGTCGCGCCCCGTCACATGAAGCTGGCGGCCTACGAACGCGAACTAATCGGTCTTGTGCAGGCGGTGCGTCACTGGAGACCGTACCTGTGGACGTGCCCATTCATCGTCCGGACCGACCACTGCAGCCTCAAGCATCTCCTGGACCAGCGGCTGTCCACGATCCCTCAACACACGTGGGTCAGCAAGCTCTTCGGGTACTCCTTCACGGTGGAGTACCGGCCGGGGCGCCAGAACGTCGTCGCCGATGCTCTCTCCCGGCGCGACGAGGATCAGTGCGCCATCAACGCCTTGGCGCTGTCCCGACCAGAGTTTGAGCTCTTTGACGAGCTCAAGCAGGAGGTGGCGTCCCTCCCCTCCTTCATCGCCAAGCACAAGGAGATCGCCGACGGCTTGGCCGGAGCAGCCTGGATAGAGCGGGACAGACTGGTGCTCCACAAGGGACGCATCTTCGTCCCCGACGACTCAGCCTTGTGGCCGGTTCTTCTTCAACATGCACACAGGACCGGCCACGAAAGGGCCCAGAAGACGCTGCATCGCCTGCGGACATCCTTCTACAGCCCACACGCGTCCAGACTCGTCACCGACTACGTCCGCAGCTGCGTTGTCTGCCAGCGCAGCAAGACAGAGCATCTTCACCCAGCAGGCCTGCTGCAACCGCTGGAGTTGCCAAGCTCGGTCTGGGCAGATATTGCCATGGACTTCGTGGAGGGTTTTCCCAGGATCGGCGGCAAGACGGTGGTGCTCACTGTCGTCGATCGTTTCTCCAAATACGCCCACTTCATCGCGCTGGGGCACCCCTACACGGCGATCTCCGTCGCCCAGGCCTTCTTCGACAACATCGTGAAGCTCCATGGATTGTCGTGTTCCATCGTGAGCGATCACGACCCTGTTTTCATCAGCAAGTTTTGGACGGAACTCTTCTCCCTCGCCGGTGTCAAGCTGCGCCTCAGCTCTGCCTTCCACCCTCAGACGGATGGGCAGTCTGAGGTCACGGACAGAATCTTGGGCGTCTATCTACGGTGCCTCGCTGGTGATCGACCACGGCAATGGTTGCGGTGGCTGCCATGGGCCGAGTATTGCTACAACACCAGCTACCAGACTGCGCTTAAGACCACGCCATTTGAGGTGGTCTACGGGCGTTCTCCACCGATTTTGGCATCTTACAGGCCAGGTTTGGCGCGGGTGGTGGCCCTGGACCGCCAGCTCTATGAGCGTGACGTCTTCCTCACCGACATTCGTGATCGCCTTCACCAAGCCCAAGACATCATGAAGGAGACAGCTGACCGCTCTCGCCGTTTCGTGGAGTTTGCTGTCGGAGATTGGGTATGGTTACGCCTCAACCATCGGGCTGCGGCAGGCATTACATCCAGTGCGGCTGCCAAGCTGGCACACAAGTTCTATGATCCCTTTCAGGTTGTGGAGCGCATTGGGGACGTCGCCTACCGTCTACAGCTTCCAGCTTCGGCCCGCATCCACAACGTCTTCCATGTGGTCTTCCTCAAGAAGCATGTGGGCGATCCTCCTGTTGCACCAGTACCACTACCGCCGATCGACCACGGCCGGGCTGTCCCTACTCCTCAGAAGGTGCTGCGCGCAAGGCTCAACCGTGGCGTGTGGGAGCTTTCGGTGCAGTGGCTCGGCCTTCCAGCGGCCGACACGACTTGGGAGCCCTTGGAGTCGTTCAAGGAGCGCTATCCATCATTTCAGCTCGAGGACGAGCTGTTTCGAAAGGAGGGCGGAAGTGTTGTGGACTCATTTGTGGGCCGCACATATGAGAGGAGGAAGAAAAACGCGTGAGAAGTGTTATGGGCCGATCTAGGCCCGCGAGTACTGTAGCGCTTTGCGTGAACAGTGCCGAATCCTATTTGATTAGGTTAATTTGGTTTATTAGGAAAGAGATAAGATGGATTGATTCGGTTAGGATATTGCTTAGGGGTCAAGTCATATTGCTTAGGGGTCAAGTCAGTCGTCTCTATAAAAGAGACTATCTTGTATCAATGAAGAACAAGTAAGATTAGAACAAATACTTCCCAGAGCCTCCAACGTGAGGGCGGGTAGCCTCTAATCCTGCTATCTACCATATCAATAACATCGTGTAAGTGGGCAACAGCTAAAGGCCAGTCCACCATTGCATACAATTCCCCTTGACCACAGCTGATATGTACTGTTTTGCAAATCAAAAGTTCAATATTCTTTTAAAAAAAGACGCATAACATAAGGGACAACAAAAACTGCAGAGGACATTACAAATATGACTAGAAATATCTAATTTGGCCACCAAAAAGGGATATTAATGAATTATCAAAATACATGATGGCATTGGAGTAGTATAAAGGCTGAATTACTAAAACCATACCATGTATCCCTTTAGATTAATCGATTTGTCACCAGTGGCCTCATGGTACCTTTTTATGGCTTGAGCCAGTTGAGGAACGTAGTGACCTAAACCAATTGGAGTTCCATCAAAGTTCTGTGATCCTTTTTTTCATAAAAGAAGTTGCTAATACAAATGAAACAGAAGTTCATAGAACTATAGAAGAAAAGCTACTGACCAGCATAACTCTCCCCTGTCAAATAAAATTCACGCCCCTTATACTGAGGAAAGCGTTCAAGCCACTTCAGTAAGAATTCCAATGAATCCTTGGCTGTAAACATTGAGAGAACCAGTGAGCAAAACCTAATGAAATTACATTCAGGACCAGGAATCTTATGTAAGCTAGATAATATATACTCCTGGGATTACAGTACCAGTCCTTGCATCCCCGTTTCTTAAAATATCATCGGAGGTGTTTGAATATGAGTAACCAACACCAACAGGTGAATCAACAAACAATAAATTTGCAACTGCAAAATAGAAGAGATTATTAATAAATCTGTCATTGAGAGATAAAGCTCCAGAATGTATAAGAACTGATAAGCTAGTGTTCAATGGGGAAAAAAATAGAACTGATAAGTTCAGCTGTAGAAAAATAGCACTTGCAGTTTTGCTAAAAACAAGTTTTATAAGAATGAAACTGAAGTTTTATTCAATCTGATTATAAGCAATTCGAAAAGGTTTATGAATTCAATGGTGTAGTTGCACTTTGCATCTGAAAGAGCTGGATCGATTCCTCGACTAAAGGAAATAATTATCAAGTTACTCCCTCCGTTTCAAATTATAGGTCGTTTGACTTTTTTGACCCCAAGTTTGACCACTCGTCTTATTCAAAAATTTGTACAAAATATCAGTTCTTTTGTTGCAGGTTGCTTTATCAATACAAGATCTTCAAGAATGACTTAATTTGGCAATGTTTGCACAATTTTTTTCAATAAGACGAGTGGTCAAACTTAGGGTCAAAAAAGTCAAATAAACTACAATTTGGAACGGAGGTAGTACATTTTACAGAAGGGAATGTTGAGCGTACCGTTTAAGGATGGATAAATTATCAATTTATAAGTGAACATGGAAGAGTTCAGTAGGATTTTCAATTCTTTTACTTGTTCTTTTAAAAGAAACATGAGCTCAGCATTTAAAGATGCAAATGTCACCAAAGTTACTGAGTCAAATTCAAAATGCAGAAAAAATTTATTCGCATGCATACATCAAAACCACTTCTTCTTTATTGCAACGGAAAAGAAAAAAGGTTTTCAAGTATACCCCATTCACAATTGTGACCCTTCCCATAGTGCATACACCAGCCCACCAGTTTGCCTATCACAAATGTTGTGCCCACCGCAAAAACAAAGAATGCTATGCTATTGTTGAAGTTGAATTTTGCAAAACATAGTAAATTGCTGCCTCAAGTAAAGTTTATTGTTTATTAGAAAAAAATATGCCATTTTCTGATAGTATCTGGAATCAAACAATCCGTGGAGACCATAAACAAAAGGCTCGAGAGAAGATACATGACAGCAAATCGAGAAACTGAAAACAGAAAATGGTGGTACTGTTTGTGAACAAAGTTTGTTAATTGGCTAGTACCTTTGTTCCAAGAATAAGGATTCATATGCACCCCTTTCCCATCTGCATTAACATGGAAAGGTCCCACTTCTTCTCCAAGTCCATAGGCAATGGATGAGCATCCAGGCCCTGGAAGATTACACACAGTAATTTAACTGACTTCGTGACAATAGATACACTTGAGTAAAGAGGAACATAGCCTGGATGAGTTTATCAATAGTGCATGGGTAACCTTTTTAGCAAACTCGCTGCCAGCCATTTGTATCAAGACAGAGACGGAACTATCATAAATACTGCTACTTATAGCTAAAAGGGAGGGTGGAGAAAAGTCCATAGGTGTTATTTATAGTTAAAGAGCTCTTGATCGGTAGGTTCACAATATATTATCTTCTAGATTACACCCTTTCAGGAACCAGGATGTTCTAGCTCCCAAGCCAATTTCCCAGATGCCGCATCCTCTGGTTGGAACAATGCACCATGCCAATATCTGTACTCGTGTAGTCGTGCAGTAGCTATTGCGCAAGCAAGGCATCACTCTCAAGTCACCGTTCCCACATAAGCTGAGGATGCCAGATCACCCCCCCATTCCCAAATAAGCTGATCACCCGCCCCGTTCCCCCAAAATAACGGAGTCATCCATGCTCCCAATAGCTCGAATCATACGCTGATACGCGTCATCACAATTCACACTGTTATGTTACCCCTGAATTCCAACAATGAGCAGTACTTAATACCATACAGATCGCACACAGCCGTACCTCCGTTGAGCCAGAGCACGAGGGGCTTGGACCCCGGGTCCTTCTCGGCCTCGAAGAACCAGTAGAAGAGCGCGGCGCCGCGCGGCTCGCTGACGGTGACGTACCCGGCGTAGTGCGCGAAGCTGGTGTTGAAGCCCTGCCCCGGCACCCGCGGCACCCGGTCCCGCGCCTGCTCCTCCCGCCACTTCCCCTCCCCTGCCCCGGCGGAGGCGGCGGAGCCCGCGATCGCGACGGCGGCCAGGAGGAGGAGGAGGAGGGGGCCGACGGCCCCGGCGGATCGGGAGGCCATCGCGGCGGCTACTCCGGCGCGGGGGGGCTGCTAGCGGCGGGCGGTACGAGAGACGGAGAGGGGAATCCGTTTGCCGTTGCGTTTGCCAGAGCAAGTGGACTGACTGGCGCGACGAGTCGGCTGGGGAGCAGGTGTACTTGCGTTTGCCGTTGCGTGGAGCGCTGCCAATCCAAGGGATCCGTTTTTCTTTACAGGCAGTCAGGCACGGCACGTGCGCCGCGCAGGCACCCGCCGCCGCCTCCGGCGCATTGGCACATGATTTCGGATCATACGCAGACACCCCTCCGCCTACGCAAGAGGCAAAACTCTGGCCGCATGGCCGCATGGGAACTTTCGGTGGTTCGATCGGGAGACACGCACACGTGAATAGACGACACTGTTGTATCATATCCTACTCTTTTGGGATGGGATGTTTGGGTCCTGCGTAATGAACTTTAAGCTTTACATTCCGTTCGGCTACAACCAGTTAACGGTATTTTTTTCTCATACCAAACCAGCACCAACCACCACCCGCAGTTAATCAGCAGTACTTTTCTCTCACGATAAATTAACCCCAGTCACCGGCCATAGCTAGCCGAACAGAGTCTTAGTTCGTCACGTTGGATGTTTTAATATCAATTAGAAATATTAAAAGTAGAGACTAATTGGCAAGACAAATCTATTAAATCAAACTAATTCATAGTTTTAATATCAATTAGAAATATTAAATGGAGAGGCTAATTGGCAAGACCAATCTATTAAACCAATTAATTCATCATTAATATATATTACTGTAATAATTTAATCAAATCATGGACTAATCAATTCCAACGGTTTATTCTATCAAGAGTAAGACAAGTCTTGACAACATTCCTTTAGGGCAAGTACACTGATGTCGTCTTAAAAGCAGTTCCATGCAGTGACACGTAATCTTGAGGCGACCTACCAAACAACTTTTATAATAGATTATCTTTTTAGTCCTCTCATAGTTATATCACATCTCTTGATTTGTGGATAAAATAAAGAAATATTTGAGTTGTATGGCAACAACAAATTGTACAATAGTGGGAGGTAGTCTCGTACTCCTAAATTTTAACATATATGAGACAGTTGTTTTATGAGGCAACTACCTCTTTCTCTCACCTTGCTCTCTCTACTCTACATCACTAAAAAATTCTTGCATTCATACGCCTTTCGCGGCCACGCTGCGGTACTTATGATCATATGAATTTGTACACATAAACAAAATACCAGTAGAACAACTATCGGCTGAAGCTTTGTTCTAAGCAAATGAAATATGTTTAAAATAAAAACCAATAGTGACTTAGCGAGTGATTGGCCCCATTCCGGACCCTGCAATGCCAGTGAAGTTGACATCTTGTTTGGGCATTTGGCGGATGGAGCACGATAACGCGTGATAGGTTGCGTGTTGGGGGACCACGCGACACCTCCCTCCTTCCTTTCCGAGCGCGGGGGCATTTCCTTCCTCGGTCTTTCCTCTCGACAAAGCACCCCCGCGCATTAGGCGGGTAAATTAAAGAAGATCGTGGTGGCAAAATAATTTCAGTTTGGACGGATCGGAATTACTTTCCTTCGCTCCGTTTTTTTGTCATGTGCTGTCAAACGAATACCTTTACATGTGGGCCTTCAAGAGGTGTTTTATAAGGGTGTGGCTGCGTTAATCTTGATGAGAACGTCGACATGTGCTCACTCACGCCTATTTACGGTGAACAAACTGCAATCCAAGTTTTCCATGAGGTGCTCCCTTGTCAGATACTTCCCTTCCCAGTTAAATATCTCGGGGTTCCACTATCGACAGCGGCCCTGCCCAAAAGCCAATACAGACCACTCATTGATAGGATTGGCGCCAAGCTGCCGGCATGGCAAGGAAAGTTGCTGAACAGAAGTGGCAGACACATCCTTGTAAAATCCACACTGGGTGTGTTTAGATCTCTGGAAAAGTGAGAGAAAAAGTCACATCGGACACTGTAGCACACTGTAGCACTTTTCGTTTGTTTGTGATAAATATTGTCCTACTATGACCTAACTAGACTCAAAAGATTCGTCTCGCAACGTACATCAAAATTATACAATTAGTTTTTTTATTTACCTATATTTAGTACTCCATGCATGGGTCATTTGCTATATTTAATGTTTCGATGTGATGGAGATGTGATGAAAAGTTTGGATTTTCGGCGGTTTTTGGGGCATCTAAACACACCCACTATTTGTACTCCCAATCTATCTGATGGTGTCTGACAAGCTGCCTAGCTGAGTCATACATGAGATTGACAGTTTGTGGAGAAACTTCCTTTGGCCCGGAAAAGAGCAAGCTGTGCGGGGAAAAAATCTGGTTGCTTGGCCGGCTGTTTGCACGCCTACCAGCTGTGGTGGACTCTGGATCTTTGATCTACGTTTATCAGGTTTTGCCCTGCGAGTTCGTTGGTTGTCGATGCAACGCACTGATGATGACAGAGCTTGGTCGTCCCTACCGATCAAGATCGAACCGGAGGTTCAGGCGCTCTTTGATGCGTCGGTGATTGGTAATGGATTGCGCACACTTTTCTGGCTTGACAATTGGATTGACGGTCGATCGGTGAGATCAATTGCGCCACACCTCTTCCAATTTATCTCGCCGAGAATCACCAGAAAGCGCACGGTCGCGGAGGCTTTAGTTTAAAAGCGCTGGATGAACATTCAAGGTGGGCTGTCGGTCGCTGCCCTCAGGGACTACGTCCGGCTTTGGCATGCAATGACTGGGGTTGCACTTAGTGATGAACCGGATCGGTTACGGTGGAAGTGGACAACGAGTGGAGACTACACTGCCTCCTCGGCTTATAGGGCAATGTTCATTGGCACGGTTCGCAACCCTGCCATCCAACGGGTTTGGAAGAACTGGGGGCCTCTGCGGGTCAAAATCTTCACTTGGCTTGCATTAAAGAAAAGACTGTGGACTGCTGATCGTCAGTGACGACACAACCTTGATGCACACGACCTTTGTTGGCTCTGCGATCAGGAGGCCGAGACAGTAGACCATCTACTTGTGAGCTGCAGCTTTACGAAAGTCATTTGGTGGAACTTGATCTCCTGGATGGATTGCACTTACTCATTCCAGGGACCGTCTCAGCAACACACTTGGTGGGAACACCTGCGAGGCATGCAGGGCCGAGACCGCAGGAGAGGATTCGACTCACTCTTCATGTGCATCATTTTGGCGATCTGAAAAGAACGAAACAAACGCTTGTTCGAGGGAACGAGCTGCACCGCAATTGAGTTGCAAGACAAGATTAAGCTAGATATACAACTCTGGATTCACGTGGGCACACATCGTTTGGGTTGTTTAAAGCGGGAGTAGTACGAGGGCGGGTTGGTCTTTTGAGGTTTGTATTATTTTCCTTTCACTAGGTACTGAGCAGGTGACTATGCGTGTGTGTTTTGTGCTAATGTGGTTGTAAAACTCTTTTTCGTCTTAATATAATGATACGTAGCTCTTCTACGTATTCGAGAAAAAAAAGAATTGTATTTAATTGTTTCAACTTTTATAGTATAGATACAGATCTATCTATATTATTTTATACTATAAAGAATCTAAACTTTTGAAGTCACCTTCCACCAAAAAATTTTCTACCCACCTCTCACATTCCCCCTCGCTGTCCCCACCTGTAAGCAAAGTGAACATGGAAATATAGATGGTGAGGAAAAAAACTGTGGTTTCTAAAATGTTTCCCGCACTTCGCCCCATTTTTTGTCACCGCACCCTCTTCTACCCGCGCGTCTGTACCCGCCCGCCCATTGGTTCTTCTAATGGAAAGAATCGGCAACAAATCAGCCTTCGGCGGCATCAGCGTTGCCCTTCCCGTCAATCACGCCGCACTCCAGCCACCTCCCCCGGGCCGCCTCCACTCCACCCACCAGCCGCCTCCGCTCCAGCCATCAGCCGCCTCCCGCCCGCCCCCTAGATCTGTGGCGGCTGGCAGCTCCTGCTTCGCCGGCCGGCGCCTGACTGGCGCCCTTGCGTCGAGGTCCCCCACCTCCACCACGCACTCATGCTCGGCCACCAGAGCCCACCGCACCGTCCGCGCGAGGCGCACGGCAGCGAGGCGCGCCTCTTCCCGGCTAGCTGCCGGCTCCCGGCTCCCGCGTGGTACCTCCTCCTGGTCGGCGGTCTGCGGTCGGGCTCCCGTCGTCCCGCTAGGAGCTCGGGTCCTCTCGGCCGCGGGTCCTCCTGCTCGCGACGGTGCTCAAATCGGCCACCACCAAGATGGGTAATTGCAGCGGGCTCTCACAGATCTTTGCAATTATTCTTGACTTGTTTGTTTGATTTTCACGACTCTTGGTTCACCTTCTTGGGATTTTGTTAGTGTCGGTAGCAGTAGGGACGGCCGCGGCGGGGCGCGGTCGATTGTGCGCGATGGACACGGTGTTCAACGGCAGCACGCTGGGGATCGAGCAGCACGTCGTCGAGATCGCCCCTGTCGGCGGCCGGCTTGTGCTCGACAACTCCATCAATAGCACAATCTACAGGGTCCTGCTGCCGCTGTCACCATGTGAGCACACTCTGTTTCCTACTGCTCCCTATCCTTTTTCAGGTTTGGTTGATTTAGACTTCATGGGATTCTGCTAAGAGTGGATCGTGTGAGTGGGGTGTTATTCTGGGTGGTTGCTAGGGGATGATGTTGCATGCTAATTTCGGCAACAGGTTGTTCCTCGATTGCGAAATGTTTTTGGTTTCCCGATTACACATGCATGTAAGATCTGCCTCATCTTTGGGCATGTTTCATGGAAATCTTTTTACAGTAACATGGCTTGTTTATTCAGTTAGCATCTTTCAGCCTTTCCTGCTGCTTTAATTTGTTCAGTTTCTGACTTCCTATGTTATGTTCCATATATATAGATAAAAGTATATTGTAGTAAATAAATTAATAATCTGCACAATTCCTATGCAACCCATGATTCTGAAATGCAATATGGATCAAAATCAGATAATCTTCAAAGCTGTTTCTTTTCTTGTTCTTTGTTTCCTGGCCTGTTTCTGATTCTAACAATGCAATTTGCATGGATGATTGCTGAATGCAGATGCGGCATGCAGTTGGCGGCGGCGGGTATGGTGTGTTCTGGATGGACTACGAGGACCACGACAAATCCATGGGTGCCTGCTGCTGCATCCGTAGCTTGTGCCGCCTCATCGATGTGTGTTTTTCACTTTCTATGAAAAGAAATATAGAGAGCTGGTTATGATGTGTACACCGTACATGCTAGAAATTTTGAAAAATTATCATTGCTTACATGGATTGTACAGAGATATAAGCCTGTTTGATTGAAATTAGCTATATGTGCAATATCTGATTGTGATTGAATTGAAAATGTTAGTATGGTAATTTGTGTATTTGATTTATTTTTTTTTAAAAAATGTTCAGTTAGGTTTTCCTGTGTGGTAACCGACAGGAAAATATGTTTATCCTTGTGTCGCAACTGTCAGGGATAAATTAATAACACTGATGGGGAATCTACAAGGAAATTCGATTTCCCTGTCGGTGATGTCTTACAGGAAAATGATTCTGGATGGATTCTTTAATCTGACGGAGCCAAATTTTCTTGTGTGTCACCACACAGGGAAATCCCGTCAGAAAAATTATTTCTGTCGGTAAACCGACAGGCAATTGTAATTTCTCTGTCATTTTATCCCTGTCGGGAATTGCCTGTCGGTTTGCCGTCAGAATTAATTTTCCTGACGGTTGTACCCTATATCCCTGACGGTTTTCGGCACACAGGGAAATTTCGGTTTCTGGTAGTGTCTGATCCTTTTTTTCTTTTATGGTTTGCAGGCTATGCTTTTGGAGTTACGAGAGAGTGAGTAACTGTGTTTGCATTGGAAATAACAGGGCATACTTGAAGGTTGTTGCATGCAGGTAACCGCTCTTTGCAGAAATCATGTCTTCAACCAAGCTATGTGAATTTGTTTGGGTGAACCATAGTATTATTTAATATGATCTTTTTTGAAAGCCTATTGTGGTACGTATATTGAGCTTACTTGGGACATGCTGACTTCTGAATACCAGCTGTTAACTTTGATGGGCTGCAACAAGCACAAATATGAATAAGCAGTCAAGGTACGATGTGCATACATGAAGTCTCTTTCTGTCAGAACCATTAGTGTGGAGTACATTTCTATTATGTTTGTTCGCCATAATAGGTTCTGATAACTTCTATTTGAATGGGGCCGCTTATCAGTAGTCCCTCTCATGCCATCTTTACAACATGTCAACATGTGTTGAACAAAAGAGAACATCTGGTACATCTGGTAGAATAGGTATAGGATACAGAAGTCCGCGAAACAGCTAGCTTCTGGGATCAGTTACAGCACACACGCACCATCGATATGATCTACTCATCAATTTGTTTTTCAGAGTGAATTTCCTACACACCACGACACATGCACCCCCTAATACCACAATTGGATTCTTGCTCACTGGGATCCAATAAGGATGTTTACATGAATTTTCCATAAATTTATTAGCACTGTCTTTTTAGCATATATAATTATAGATAACTCCTGCCATTTTCATGAGGGTATTCTAGGGTACAAAAGCTATTTTGCAAAATTTGGGAGATTCTTTGCAGAAATTTTGCTTGCAACATGAGCCGGTACTTTGCTTTGTTCTCTACTGTTCATTGGATTGTAGGTTGGCAGACTACTTTCTTGTGTCCGAGTGGCTGGTTGGATGAATGGATGTAGAAACAAGAGCTGATAAGGATAGTATCACTGTGCAGTTTTTCAAAAACAAGCTCCCAACAAGCACAAGTCTGGAAAGGTATTTCCTTCTTTAGCAGCTAGAGTATTTTCCATTGTTGTTTCAAAGCAAAATGATTTAGTTTATTCCATCTCTCTTCCTTTTGCTAATTCGAGTTAAATTCTTTTATACAGGCTCGTTAAAATATATTTGTTTTAACAAAATGTGTTTCTTGTCTATATCCTTTTAATGGTTAACATTATTCAATCGAAATGTAATTCAGTGATGCATCTTGTAGCAGCACTGCAGCAGGAGCTTCAGATGTACGTTAGTAAATACTATTAACTTTGTCTATACAGTCATTCTGCATAACTTGAAAGGATCGCCTTCTTGTAAATAATCAAATAGTTCTACCAAGATTCCCAATTTATGCTCGCTGACTTTATTTGCATGAACAGGTGAGGCCGTGCCAAGCTTTGTACTCCGTTATTTGTTTGTTGAGACAATTGACGGATGCATGGTTACAACAGAATGGTACCGGGTTTCCTTTTCTATCTTTTGTATCAAATATTGATATGGCTATGACTAACAAAATTTCAATTTTGGTTACTATTGTTGGAGTTTTATTGTAAAAAATACTCTGATTTCCCTTATCTTATTAAGTTGATGTTTTTATTTCCAGTCTGGACTATATGACATGGTCAAAAAGTTCAGCTCTTGAACCTTAGTGTTTTCCATTTTACTCTGCACCTTATGTCAAGTAAACCCTTTTAGGTATTTGGTATGAGACATATTGTGAAGGTGTTTTCTCCAAAGCTGACAATTAAAACAGAGGATAGCTTGGACTTTTGAACTTGTCATAGATTACCCTTTGGAAAAACAATAATAGACATTGCTTGATTCAAGTGTGAAAATGGGTATGCAGCATTGAGTTATTAACAGTTGAAATGATTATTAATATATGCGAGAAATTTTTATGGCCATCTTAGGGTGCTTATTTCTATTGTTTTTTGAAAGATCATGGTGAGATGGAATACTTTATGGGATGGCTAATTATTGTTGAAAAGAAATATAAGCTTCATGTTATCTCAGAATTCAGATGACCAATCAGACCCATGGTGAATTCTTTGAAGACGAGGGTGCTGCATGCGCTAGAGATCGTTTTGGATGAGATCTACTGTTATGTGGCCTTTTTTTGAGAAGGAAGACAAACAAGACCTGACCTGGCCATTTACTCCCTGTTTGGAGGGCTGATCCGCTGAGCTGGATACTGATCAGCTAGGCATGTGGATGATCTCGCAGGCCCTGTGCTCCCCGCCGTGCTCACTCGCGGAACAGTGTTGCCAGCCAGCCAGCCCAGCCAACCGAACAAGCCATCAGATGGTTGCATAGTAGTGTCATATATGAACAAGCATATGTGAAAATGATCTTATAAAAGATCTACCATCAAAATGCTACACTTCATAAATGAATTCAGCTAAAGTATTAATATCGAATACTATTTTTGTTTTTAAAGGTAGTTGAGTCTTGAGGTTACAGAAATTCAACTTCTATATTTATGTGGTTATAGGGGCTTGACTTTTCTTTTTTATTGAATAATTTTAATGTGGCAATAAAAAATAATTATAATGCGTGTGATACTAATTATAGTTTCTTAATTGATTTTTTGAAAAAAACGCATCCTTTTCATGCATATATGTTATTTTCTTTAAACATAAATTTTATTTCACTTGATTTTCGAAAAACACGTCCCTGCGGCATGTTTTTTTAGTGGCAATCCAATTATGATCATTCCAACTTCTAGCAGCCGCGCGGGCATTGTTACTAGTAGAGATAGATAAATCACTAATCTAGTTCGTGATTTTAGGACAAGTACATTGCTGCACATCAGTGGTCTCATATGTCATCTCATGCAAGTCCACATAAAACTTTTGATTAGGTGGCGGAGAGACAGGGGAGGGAGGGGAGGGAGGGAGGGAGAGAGAGAGAGAGAACAAGGTGGTTATTTTGCAAGACAACCATCTCATAGGCTAAAATTTAGAACTATGAGACCACTCTTTCAGGGCATCCCCAACCCTCCATGTAGGATAGTTTTCATAGCATTAAATATGATGTCACATAGAATTTTTAGCTTATGCGGCACCATAATAAATGAGAGAGAGAGAACAGAGGAAGAAACTGGATCTCATGCAAGACCTAGTGTTGACACGGAAACCTATGTACCGGACACTATTAAGTTGTGCATTGGAAGTAAGGTGGTGTCTTCATAATAAATGGAGAACAAATATGATAGGTGGACAAGAGTGAATGAGTTTTATAGGAAACCACACTAAGGCATTATGGGTTGTAGAGTGTAGTTTCTTAAGTTGATAATATGGCATCATAGACGCTACTCATGGACACTATGGGTTGGAATTGCCCTCACCATTGTACAAGTTGTTGTTGCCGTGCAACTCAATATTTCCTTTTTCAATGCACAAATTATGAAATTGTGTAATACTATGAGACAACTATAAGACAGCCTAATGTTTGTATTGCATTTTACATCGTCTCAAGGTGATGTGGCAATTCATGAAATCGCCTATTATACTAGACCAATGTATTTGTCCTTAGCCCACCAATTTTGAAAACATTTGGTATGTATATGGTATACATCTATAACATAAGGAATAAGGAAAGTAATCAGGGTAGACGTCAGTCCTTCACTGCACAAACCACTAACCAAATTTTTTATTTCAGCCCACTAATTTTGAAAATCTTTTATGTACATGGTATACATCTAAAAAATGAGGAAAGTAATTTGGAGAGGTATGAATGCTTAATTGCATATATCATTTCAGCCCACTAACTTTTGACAATCTTTGGTGCATATGGAATACATCTATAAGATAAGGAACATAATTCGGGCAAGTATCAACCAACGCTAATGGCAAATCTGATTGACAATTGGTAATGAAAAGTGTACCGTTGTAAAGGAAAGTGTACCATGATGATTGATAAAGAAATAAAATAAATGGAAAGGAGAAGGTAGGCGCTATTGGAGCACCTTAGGGGGGAAAAATAGAATAGAACTATCCAAAATAATCATAGATTTTCGTTGTTTCTCTTGTTGCCGCATAGTACGTACATGAAAGGAAACAAGTCATGACGTACGTGGAAAGATATCAGCACCTAATTGATATCCCCAAAAAATAAAATCAATGATTGTTAATGTCGATTGGCGTCTGCAAAAGGAAAGAGGCAGATTGATTGGCCTCCAAGGATGATTGATTGGCGACCGAGGATGTTTGATTTGCGCCACCATATTATAAGAAAAGTAGAAATTTGATTGCCGGGTTCTTAAGGAAAGGAGAGGTTGGGTACACTGGACAGCTTGGGTGTAAAAAGTTATAAGTTTTGGGTGCAAATATTTTTCTTCGTCCAAAAATATGGGTAACTTTTTCATCAAAATTTTCCACCTAGCAAGTGAGATCACAGTAAGAGATACTGTGGATCTAACTTTGATAGAAAATGGTTTCAATTTTGTAGTATAGATTATTTTGGAAGACAACAAAGTTCTCTTTCTTCTCGTGTGGCGACGGCGAAGAAGAAGAATGGTACGAGAGACATGAGCTCCTAGAGTGGGCCGTGCTATGCGTTAAAACGGCAAAAAAATGAGCCAATAGGCACTGCAGGCCTAAATCGGCCCACCAAGTAGCGAGGGATAGATTAGCATTACAACGGGTTTAAAAAGATTTAAACACTTGAAGAGATGTAGATGCATCCGTGTTCTAAATACGTAATATCTTAAGTCTAAATCTAATCATCTTTGCATACATACAAAGCGACGATTTTTAACACATACAAAATGTGTCTTTCGATCTTTAATTGGAAACGGAACTCATTCGCTAGCTCCCCTCTTCCTCTGACTAAAGAGGGGTCCTATTCGTCCGAGTATTTCTATTAGCCAGCTGAACCAGGCGCTATTCGCAGTAACTTATGTGACTGCATGGGGAGCGTCGCAGAAAGCCGACCGGAACACATCTGCAGCTCGCCTCCGCCGCCGTGCCACCTGCCCACCCGCCTTCGTGCCGCCAGCCGTCAACTCCAGCCTTCTTTACCCTAGCCGCCGGCCGAACTGCCACCACCGCTGGACCACCGCCACCATGGACCTCCCCCATATATCCACAGTCATGGAGCCGCTTCTACCCGGCAACCTGAAACCCTAAAGGCCACCTTGACCACAATCCTCGCCGCCGGCCACTCCCCCCTCCCTCCCACCCCTCGCCGGTCCGCCCACCTCCCACCCTAATCTGCTAGTGTCACGAGGAGGAAGCTGTTGGCGTCACAAGGAGGAAGAAGCACAGTGGCCGGCCCCCACCGGTCAACGAGCAACAGTGTTTTGTATTGCAGTAACGTGCGCGACTCTGAACATTCGCGGCTGAACCGACAGACAGCTCCTCAAAAAATATTATCCGAGTGGTATAAGGTTGTCCGCACTCATCGTACTCTAAATTCATCCCATAAAAAGAATATTTCGTCCTAGTCATCGATATTCTCTCCTGTATATTCAGTTTTCTCGCACCCGTCATACTCTATAACTCATCCTCTACACCAACTATCCATCCGTGGGGTCCATATGTCAGTCTCACTTCTATTCTTTAAACACCCCCTCCTTTCTCTCTCCCCTCTTCTTCCCACACAGCCGTCCATAGCCGTGGCCCCTTCTCTCCTCTCTCTCTCTAGCGGGCCTTGCCCGCGCCGCGCCTCGGCGGCCCCTTGCACTTCCCGCCGGCACCTCGAGCTCCGCCGCGTAGAGCTCGGGCGGATATGGGTGCCTCCACCTCCTCTCGGCGCCTCCACGTCGGCGAGCCCTCTCCGTCGCGGGAGGGAGGAGCGGGCGGAGCCGGTGGCTCATCCGCTGTGCAGATCCGAGCTCAGGCGTCCTCACGGTGGCGGCGTGCTGCTATGGCGACGGCAAGGTTGCCTCGAGCTCGGCTGCTCCTCTCTCCGCCCTCCCTCCCTCCACCCTCCACCGCCCGGCCGTCGAGGCTCTCCCTCTCCAGCGGGCGGCCGGCGCAGGCAGAGAGCCGTGCAGCACGACGGCTGCTGGATTTGCTCCCCTCTCTCTGGTGCCGCCGCCACCTTCTTCCCCAAATCCAGATTCGGCGGCTTCGAGCTCCATCCCCATTCGGCGGCGGCGGAGCAGGAGCAGGAGGGCGCGGCGAGCCGGACGCAGGCGCGCTGCTAGGGTGGAGGTTCGGGCGCACAGCGATTGCGAGTGAGCCCGGAGGCGAGGTAGCGCACGACCTCTATCTTAGTAGATTTGGGGAAAATAGAGGGATCCTCAATTTTACTGTTTGTGATGCATTACCCGCTGCGGCGATTTTTTTGCTAAAACGATTCTCCAGTATTGATGGAGAAAGGGATAGAGTACCCAGTGCAAACAGCCTAAAGAGTGTTGCCTCCTAACAAGAGTGCCGGTCCTTTCTCAAACTTGAGAGTTTGCGTGCACACAAAATATAGATGCATTTACATCTGCCGAAAGTTTTAAATTATCCAAAATTCACTTAATTCGTTCTTATATTGAATATTTTAACATTTTGGCATTTTCACTCAAGCATGCCCCGCCGCTGCTGGAGGAGAATATACACGGTACGGTCTTCTCTCTAAAAAAAGGGCCTAGCCCTTGGCCCTCACGGCCACACCTGTTGATATGGCGGCGGCGGCTGGTCCTCCCTCCCCGGCGATCTCCTCAAAGAGGTCTCCGCCCGGCTGTCCTCGGACGCCGACCACCTCCACATCCACCAGGTATGTGCCCACTGGCGAGCTTTCACCTCTCTCCTAGCCGCCTGCCGCCCATGGATCGTCACCGGCCGCGCGGCTCGGGCCGGATTTGAACCAATCGGCGAGTACTCCATCCGCCTCCCTCGTGGCGACGCACGGAGGTTGGAAGTTCGTGCTCCTCCGGCCGGCCTCCCCTACTGCTGCGGCGCGTCTCGGGGTTGGCTGGCCCTGGTGGACGATGATCAATCCCCAACGCGGCTCGTGCTGTGGGAGCCTCTCTCCGGCGCCGAGATCCCCCTCCCGTGTCTGAGTCCCCTCACCCGCATCTTCGTCTCCGATGATCCACTCGCATCGTCGGACTGGATTGCTATCGCCGCTCAGATAAAAGGTTCGATAGGTCAGAAGACTCTCATCTGGTGCCCTGGAGATGCTACCTGGACCATGATGAACGAGCGAGGTACAAGCGCAATCGACACCATTGCGTTCCATGATGGAAAAGCATACTACATTGACATTCAGAGAAACATTGTTATCTGTGATCTAAGCACTGGATCTGATCCTTCTCCCAAGTGTACTCCAATCTTCTATGCTTCCTTTGTAGTGAACAAGCTCTGCAGGTGCCACAGGCTTCACGCCGTGCGCGGGGCCCACCTGGCTGTGTGCAATGGCGAGCTGCTGCTTGTGGTGTTGTACTGGGGAAGCCATCCGTGGCCGGCTGAAGTCTACAAACCAGTTTGGACGCCTAACCAGCGCTTGGAGCTCCATGAGAGGGTGAGAGACCTTGGCGACCACTCACTATTTGTGGGAAGAGGTGATACCTTTGCCCTATCTGCAAAGGAGTTTCCTGCGATCAAGAGGAATTGCATCTACTATGCGGATATAGCTTGTAACAAACCATATTGGATATCTGTGTTCCATTTGGAATCTAATGTTGTGGAAACAATTCCTTACCCGAAGGAGCTCCACAGAATGCCATATGCCTGGTTTTGTCCTAGAAAACCCTTTTTAAGTAGTCTTGATGGTCGTCTTCGTGAATAAGCTGTTTAGGGATTGTCTACTATGTGGGAATTTCCTTATGAAATTCCTATCCCAAACTCTCAGAATGCAGGAAGTTCCTTATGAAATTCCTTAAGTTCTGATACTTTGTACTAGGGAAAGTTCCTTATGAAACTCTCTACTGTGTACCCAGTGGCGGAGCCAGCACTAGGGCGAGCCCGGGCGGCCGCCCTAGGTGCTTCCAGACGAGATCTAGAGCATACTGTTAACAACAAAGGTAGCGGCGGCCGCCCTAGGTGCTTCCAGACGAGATCTAGAGCATACTGTTAACAACAAAAGTAGCAGAGAACAAGAAGTATGATGGATCTGAGGAACATAAGAAGAACAGAGGAGAACAAGGAATTAACTTTCAAAGGACAAATTACTTGAGTAAAGAGTAAGAGTTCATATAAGTTGTTCGATACTCCTCCTCGTATGCACTCAGTATTTTAACCAGCGACTCTCTTGTATTTATATGGGTTGGGCTTGATACGTGCGCGCAGGCACATCTAGCGAACCCATTCGCTGCCACCAAAACTAACACTAGGCTTTCTGGTGGGGCTGTCCATAGTAGTAGATGCTTCCTCCAGTTCATGGGTGCTGACAATATCCCCCCGTTCTCAACTCCGACCGGGGCTCATGACGGTGCGATGGCGCCCCCCTCCCCCAAACGTGAGGACGACGGTCATCTACTGCCAAGAGTTGCGAGACTCAGATTGGGCCAATGGAGCACTGCACGAGAGGACTTCGTGATCTCGTGGGCTGTCCGGTCGAGTGGGCTGTAGCCTCTTAAGAGGTTCAGCCTAGCCCCAGCCCAACGCCGCGTCTTCTTGCCACCAGACGCCGCTGGCGACTTTGGCAGTTCACCATCCACCCCCCTGTCTGCAGTCCCGCTCAGGCACTCACGCCGACGCATTGTTGTCGTTGCACGATGGCGCTCCGCGTCCGTCCGTCAGTCCGTCTTGCAACCCCAACTCGACACCCGCCAGCCGCGTCAGCGGATCCCATGCACCGCTGCCGCGGGCGCTTGCAACCGGGCAGCAATCTTCGGCGCATCACTTTGGCCGTGCGAAAATTTTGATGTTGAACTCCGCCTTAGGTCATTTTTTGGGCTGGCTTCGCCACTGTGTGTACCCTTGTATGTCCTGTCCATAATCCTATTTTGACCTTCACAGATCATCTGAATGCTTGTTTTATTATTTCAAATTCAAATGAAATCCTGTTTTGAGGGTTATATTGAGTCTCAATAAATATTTTCCTGACTTGCTGGTCGTTTCTCTTCTGGTTATTATTCACCCGTATTGGCTTCTATACTTGTTTTAGATTTGTAAATGCATTGTTACATAGAAGAAGTTGCACAAACGATGTGGTTGTGGCATTGGCGATTAGGATCAGAGAAGCCTTGCTCTATGTTTTGCATGCTTAAATCCGCGTTTCTTTTGTGGCGATCTGTTTTAAGGCTCAAGTGCTCCTTCATGGAGAATATCTGAAAGCTTCCACACTATCCGTCACCTTTGCAGGATCAGATTTTGCATATTTTTGGAACACTTAATATCCACTGTTAATTAACTACATTCTGTGAGTTGAAGACATGGCCCTTCTATTGCTTTAGGTTTGATGGTTACAAACCGAACAAAATAGATATATTCAATACTGGCAATAATTTAACATAAAAGAAAAAAAAACATTCGTATTCACTGTATGGCAAAGCTAGTCACAGTTACCAAATAAAAATTGTCTCTGTAAACAGTATGGCAAAGGCTGATTGATAGAGAATTCGAAGTAGGGCGCGGACAGCAAGTGGTCGCATTGGCATAAGATTGTTGATGAGTTTAAAGAAATTAAACACTTTATTTCTTCCTTCGCTTCTAATGCTTATCGGAAGATAGAAATGTATTGGTTCGAGATTAAATGTGCTTTTCTGACAATTTCGAGATTAAACAATCACCATGACAATTTCCGACAGCTGGTTTCTAATAATTTGAGAGTAGCAGATGATATCTAAGACAAATAACTAAACCACTTGTAGGAAATCAACCTGACAATGAAAAAAGATTTCAAAAGTGGAGAAAACAAAAATATGAAGGGGTGCTGAACTGTCTCATACCTGATCCTTGGTACAGTCGGTTTCAGGCCTCTCAATCATCCACGCAACGAAACCAGTGAAGATCACAGTCTCAAACCAAAGTTCCATCGGAAGTATAGTGCTAAAAAGTTCCACTGGATTGGTTGCACAGGTCATTCTTATTCTTGTAAAGTCCACTTCTCCAGTTCAGTAGGTGGTTGTGGTCATAATCGCCCACTGCTCCCTCGAGAGCCTCTTCATCAGAAAATCAGAGGCGATAACCAAAAAGTCTAATTACAAGAGATCATACTGTCACAAGGCAGGGCATGCAAAAGTATGAGGCACAAGTATGCAGGAGTTAGGCTCGCCCCTGAAGACTCTGCCTACTAGCTCATTATCATAAGAAACGTGGAAAACACAAAGATCATAACACAGAGGTTCTTCCACCTTCACAGTGGCCACAAAGACACACTACATCATGAAACGATGCGAGTATTGATGGCGATCGCGGCACCGACGGTTCGGAACGGCACAGTGGCCACGGACAGGCTGGTGAAGATAGGGCAAAGAAGTTTCCTGTGATCAAGAGGAATTGCATCTACTATGCGGATATACCTTGTAACAAACCATATTGGGTATCTGTGTTCCATTTGGAATCTAATGTTGTGGAAACAATTCCTTACCCGAAGGAGCTCAAGGAGGACAGAACCAATTGGAGGCCATATGCCTGGTTTTGTGCTAGAAAATCCTTCCTTAAGTAGTTTAATGGTCCTCTTAACAAATGCTGTTTGTTTAAGGCTGGTTTACTATGTGGGAATTTCCTTATGAAATTCCCATTCCATCTCTCTAGTCTCTAGAATGCAGGAAGTTCCTTATGAAATTCCTTCGGTTCTGATACTTTGTATTAGGGAAATTTATGTATCCCTGTGTGTCCTGTTCATAATGCTATTGTCAACCTTAAATAATTCATCCGAATGCTTGTTTTGTTATTTCAAATGGAATCCTCTTCTGAGGGTTATATTGAGTCACAATAAATATTTCCTGACTTTCTGATTGTTTCTCTTCTGGTTATGATTCACCAGTATGGGTTTCTATATTTCTTTTAGATTTGTATGGATAGTTACATCGAAGAAATTGCACAAATGATGTGGTTGTGGCATTGGCAGTTTGGATCAGAATGCACCCTATATTTTCTTGCAAAGAATTTTAGGGTTGTTTTCTTTTTCTGCACACTTAGATCCACCTTTCTTTTGTGGTGATCAATTTTAAGTCTCGAGTGCTCCTTATGTCATGGAGAACTTCTGAACGTTTACGCACTATCCCTTACCTTTGCAGGATCAGAATTTGCATATTTTTTTGGCAAACTTATGCCTTGGGTTTGATGATTACAAACGGAACAAAGTAGATAGATTCTTTTTTTTAGATTACACAGTACAATTCGGACACTCACAACACACGTACAATCACCCCTATGAACACACGTACGCAAACCTTACATCTATGAGCATCTTCGAAATCTGAGCTCCTTCAAATTGACGAAGTCACTACATACGTCTCACTATCGACGGTCGTCTACCACTGAAAGCACAACGCCGTTAAATCCTAGAATATTTGCTACCATAGAGAGTCGAATCTAGGACCTGAGGTGATACTGAGGCTCTTGTAATCGGCTACTGGCCCTTTCGCAACAAAGTAGATGGATTCAATGTTGGCAATTATATAACATAAAAGAAAAAAACATTTGTATTAACTGTATGGCAAAGCTAGTCATAGTTACCAAATAAAAATAGTCCGTAAACTGTATAGCAAAAGCTGGGCATACAACTGTGGATGAGTTTTAGGAAATTTAAAAGTTTAATTTCTTTGTTCTACTACTAATGCTTATCAGAAAATAGAGATATACTGGTTCGAGATTGAATGTGTTTTTTTTTTAAAAAACATACCACGATTTTTGGAGATAGAAAAAAAAAGTGAGAAACATCTGGGAAATGCACGGAGAGAGGAGGCAAACGTCAGGGAAGTATTGTGACATGCAGTGGAATGGCAAGACGAAAAATAACTTCAGATAAACAAGGAATCTTCTGGAATACAAGATATATACTCCTGTCGGTTCACATTAATTGATTAACATGAAACTTCCCAATCATCATTCACAGTTCAACAGACAATAGACCGTGTGCTAGAGGTGCTAGACAGGGATAATCACAGCAGAGTTTCAGCACAGCTCACAATTAATGTAAGAACAAAAAGCAACATGAGGAACAAAAGGGAAGCAGTCGCGTCACAAGTTTTGGCGTGACCAAAAGGGCTAGTTTTTAGAAATTTAAATCAACACAGATTATTATTAAAATATTAGATTAAAAAGAATTAAAATTAAAAAAATGCGACCGGAGGTGGGGATTTTCGCCGTAAAATGGACTAGAAAGGAACAGAGGCTTGTGGGTCCCTCTAAGGCGGCTTTCTACTGGGCCTCACCGGGGTAGAAACTTTGCAGGAAATCGTTGGACCACGGCCCATGTAAGGTCTTGAAAATCTCCAGCTTGTTAGGCCTCCGTAGAGCCCAATTGCGCCATACCCACACAGCTCAACTACTCAGTTCCCGAGCGAAACCCCCGATTCCCCAACAGATCCCATTTTTTTCTGCTCGCGTTGTTTGTTTCGAACTCACGCAACGCGAGCAGAGCACTCGCTCCACACCCGCCGCTGCCGGCCGCGCACGGCCGGCCCCCCGCCCACCCACTACAACCTCCCACCGCCGCAGCCGCCGACGACGAAGGCGGCGAGGATGAGCGGGGCTGCGCTGTGCGCGGCGCTGACGGAGCTGGGGTTCGACGGGGAGGACCCGCTGGACGCGGACGCGCTGGAGTGGCCGTTCCAGTACGAGGAGGCGCGCCCGCTGCTCGCCTGGATCTGCTCCTGCCTCCGCCCCTCCAACGTCCTCTCCCCATCCCACCTCGCACAGTAAGAAAAATCGGTGCACTCCCCTTCCCTTCGCTCTCACTTTTGCTGTTGTGGTGTTGGTGATTGATGCTGAGGCAGATTTCGCTGCAGCGTCGCTGTGTCATGAACTTCATTTCGGTGTCCCTTGCACGAAATGGTGTCGAATTTGAGGCTACGGGGGGTTAATGAGAGATGCTATGCTAGTCGTTGAGGGATTAGGGGAGCTGGGGTACCAATCTGGAGGGGAGTTTGGGGTGCCAATCTGGAGGGGAGTTACTGCGAATTCTCGGGGAGCTAGGTGCACTAGGGTTCTAGGGGAAGGAGAAGGACGAAGGTTTGTATCTCTATGGGAGCGAAATATTGGGAATTAGTGGCTAATACCAGGGTTATGTTGATGCTTTAGTGATAGAATTTGCCCCCATTTTGATAAAGATGTAAATTTATGGATTCTGGTTGGCTTAATTTGTAGCTGCATTCTATTATTGTCTGTTTGGGTTGGGGGGACACTGGTTTGATGGTTCTCTTGGTAGTTTTAACTTGGACCTTATGCATTTGGGGATGAACAATTTGAAGGGTGACTGCTGTGTGTTTTATAGGGAGGCAAGGGCAAATATCTGCTGGTCGTTTTTTCAGAAATGACGTTTCTTCCTGTATAACTCGCATAATGCTTCTGAACTTGCAGTGTTGTGCTTATTCAGTAGTAATACATTCAATATGCCTTTGATCAAATATCAAAAGTTTTGTTATCATACTTTCATTTTCTAACTAACTTGAATAGGTGAATTTTTAGCTTGTTGCTGTTTTAACTTGAATCAATCCATGCATGACTCCATAGATTTTGGCTGTCAGGTATGAGCAACTCGTGGAAGAGGGAAGATTGCTAGAGGTATGTTCACAAATGCATTTCTACAATGTAGAATTGTTAAAATTTCTACACACTAAGAATATAGGATACTTTAAGCGCTTCGTTTAACTGATGTGGCAAGTGGATTTTCCAATTGTTGGAAATTTGCTTCAAATAATTTCATTTTGTGTTCAAATTGCATATTATTTGATCGCACTAGATTATATTGGGAAGGACTGAAATTTTGTTAGTTCTTGGTGAATGGTCTCCATCAGATAACAGTTGCATTTCCAAAAAAGATCAGAAACCTCCCAAGCAACTGCATTGTAGACATCTATTTCTGTCATACCTCTCTTATGGTTCCCTGTATCATTTTTTCAGGGTGAAGATTTGGACTCTGCCTTTGATAGTATTTCAGCCTTTTCAAGCAAGAAAGACAACCAGGAGGCTGTTTTTGGATCCGAAGAAACCATTCTTGATATCCGGTATGCTTGGAACTTCCATTTTTATAAACTATGTTGGACTCAAATTGTAATGGAATTGTTGCTACATTTAAGTTGTCATAGTTATAGCATGGCCCATGGGCCACCATTTTTATTTTTATTTTTTTTGTAGTCATGGGTTCAAAATTTAGGAAAACAGCTGTGCCAAAGTAACTGCATGTTGTGACTTGGTCACTGACACGTGTCCCCCGCCTTAGTGGGCCCGCATGTCAGTGACCAAGTCACAGTGCAGTTATGTCAGAGGATCCTTTTTTCCAAATTTTAGTAGGAACTGGTTCCTGAAAAATCAATGTTAGAATATAAGTTTACAAACCAGTCGAAAAGGGTGTTTTTGCGCTGCTTGAACTATTTATTGGGAATGGTTTTGACTCAACCATATACAAAAACACTGTAAAACGGACTTAAACTGGTCATATGTGTTTAAGCGTCTGCTATTGCGTCAACTTTCCTCTGTAAACCCGAGTGGAGCAAAGCAAAATGCTACCTAGGCCAAGCTGCAAATTGCTTAATTGAAATTTCCTTTCTTAGCATCTTATAAGTGCTTTTGTTGACAGAGTCTTCTCAATTTTTCACCTGCAGCGAAGCAAAACTAGCACATAGGGCTGAAGTTTTTGAGTTACAGAAGCAGCTTACACGGCAGCAAGCACAGTTTGATTTGCTTGCAGGCCAAGCTTCTACTCTTATTCAAGGTAGAAGGGCACGTTTATCTGCTATGTCTACAGTTAGTGGACATCTACTATCATTAGATGAGATACTTTCTTCCAGAAACTTGGAGGTATGAATTGATAAGTTGCGTTTCTTGTTATGATATTACACGATTGAGGCTTTGATGATGACGTTTTATCTAATGACGACACCTATCTTTTTGTATGCTCTGCAATTTATCTCACAGTTCAATATAGCCTTTTCACTTTATATTGGTGCACTTCTAAAGGGAATAATTCTGTGGCTGATGCTTTTGCATCTCAATTTTTTTTCATGAGCAGATGTGGCTCATTTTTTGTATGCAAATAATATGAGATATGGAAATCTGTACTCTGTGGTTCTTTATTCCTGTAAATGAGATACAATATGTTCCATAAGGTAACTTTTCAGTAAGTTTGACTTGTTATATTTCTAACTTTCAGATGAATGCAGTTCTTGGAAGAATCGCCACTACTACTCAGGAACTGGCCCATTATCATTCAGGGGATGGTATATATTCTTTACCTAGAGTCAATTGGTCATATCTGTTATGCTTTTCACCTTTCATCAATGCATAATAGTGACAATCCTATGGAGTATAGACATCATACTGTATCCAATAAAGTCCATTTTAAATTTATGGTATGCAGAGGAAAGTATATACTTGGCATATTCAGATTTCCACCCTTATGTTGTTGGCGACTTGGCTTGCACAAAAGAGCTAAATCGGTGGTTTTCAAAGCAATTCGAGAAGGTAAATAATGTGTGTTGTTACATTGTTCTCAGTTAACTGACTGGCTAACTTGAGAAGCTATGACAAGGCAATACCATGTAATTCGGCAGATTTAAGGACTTCACCTTTTCTAGGTTTCCAAAACAAATGTTCTGCGTAGTTGCATAGTTATATATCGTTGCTGACAGTTTTATCGTTTGTACTCTTCCAATACCATAGGATAGCTCTCCATAATTTGTTCTCTTATTTATCTGGCATTAACATTTGTTATGCGATCAGGGTCCATTTCGACTTGTTGCTGAGGAGGGGAAATCGAAATGTTCCTGGGTTAGTCTTGATGACATCACTAATTGCTTGATGAGAGGTAAAACAATTTTTCTTCATCGAATTCTTTGTAATTGATTTTTCATTGAGGCATAGTTAAACCAATAAAGGAGCATGATTCTAATACTGGGATAACATATAAGTGTTATGTTGTCATTATGCAGGAGATTCTGAAAAGTCTCATCATCATCAACGTGTGGCTGAGTTGCAGCGACTTCGTTCCATGTAATTAGATTTGGCTATATATCATGTTTTAACTTTCAATTTGTAGCCATTCATTATATTCATAACTCATAACTGCTGCGAATGGCCTCTAACTGGGTTGGTTAGGTGGCTCTAGTAGCACTCCTCAGGTCCTGGGTTCGACTCCCCGTGGGAGCGATTTTCAGGCTGAGGTTAAAAAAAAAACCTCATCCGTCCCATGCCAAAGCACAAGTCTAAGGCCCGGCCTAGGTCGCCGGTCATCTCACACGGGCTACGGTGCTGCTGTGTAAGGGTGGGGCAAGGGTTCGTGGGTTTTCTCGACCTGCGTGAGAAGGTCGTTTCTTAGCAAATGCCCGGGGGCTGTCTTACCCCTTGCAGGTCGATTTTTTTTTCATAACTCATAACTGCTAGCATTTCATGCAATCTTTTTGCATGATGCATTTAATCATTGAGTAAAACTCAAAGTCCGAATATGCTAAATTGCTAACTCTTACTCCCTTACATAAAAGATGGTTGGAAAAGATCCATGAAGCTTTAGGGTCATGTGGATGGACAAACTTACAGAACCACCTGTAATTATTGTTGAAAAGATTATGAGGACTTGCTCTTCTTCATGATTGATGGTCCACTGAATCATCTATTCATCATCCAGTGGTCCACATGAAAGCTTGCATCTTTGTGCCTGAAAATCGGGTTGCACCCTATACGTTCCTTCAATTATACCATCTTGATATGGCTAGCTAATTTTTCTCGAATACTATGGCCAACTAATTTCAATATTCAACTTCTTTTGTGTGTTGATCTCATTTTTACTACTGATTCGTTGAGCTGTTTGTTATGTGAATTTTGGGGTCATGTTCTGTTCCTCGTTTTAGCCTCTTTGGTGTCTAATAATTTCTGTTTCCAGCTTCTTAGCTTTTTCTAGCCAAATTTTAATGTATTCCTGATTGCTCTATTTTGACAACAGATTTGCTACAAGTGAAAGACAGTGGATTGAAGGACAAGTTGAGAATGCTAAACAACAGGCAATACTTTCAATATTAAAATCACAAGTCTCATCAGATGAGGCTCATATACATAGGGACATCCATTCTCTTAGGTATATGTTACTGATTATTTTTCATGGATCAATCAGTTTTGCAGCTTTGTACTATATACATAAGCGTATATCTACGAGTAAATGCCTGGAGCAGAAACGAGCATTTATCTTATATCAGTCACCTCCCATTTCTTTGTCATTTATCTTCAGGAGAAAAGGTTCTGAGCTTGCTGGAGAACTCTCGACACTTTCACAAAAGGTGCAGGCTTTTCTATCTGAGGTATGTGGAAGCTCAACCTTATATTTAGCAATATATCCCCAGGTTATTAGATTAGTTGATCATGTTTCAGGTTTAAGTTTGGTTTTGCTCTTGGTTTTGGAACCTGAAAAATTGTATGCTGGGGTTAGCTTGAAGCTGTGACTAATTCTTGATTTCTTTCAGAAACACCATCTCACAATGTACAAGATTCTTTTAGGTTTTAGAGGTTAAGATGGCAATAGTAGTTCTTACCAAAGTGCATCAGTTATTATTTGATTCTTTGTTTGACAGTACAATCTTACATCCTACTTGTTCCATCTATTCACTCGTTCTTCCCTGCAGACGATACCATGCCTCTGTTCAGAACTTGCTCAACTTCAAGGCACATATATTTTGCAAGGTTTGTAGAAAGCATTTCATTTCTTAGTGCTCAGCAATTTTGTTGTATTGTTTGCATAACATTCTTCTGATCACTCAAACATTTAGGGGATTATGATTTAAAGGTCATGCGCCAGGAATACTATATTAACAGGCAAAAGACGGTAAGCTCATTCTCACGCTACACATATCATGCCGACACCTTTTTGTATCCTTTTTTTCTTGTATTTTCTTATTGGTTTTGTCCTATTCTTGGTAATATTATAAAAATAGGATGTTCTTTATATGCTTAGTGAGGTGTTGTCAAGTTGTGTAAACATTATCTTCCTTATTTTAGTTTTGCCTTCGAATCATTCAAGGACTTGTAGAACAGTTTATCACATTTGCAACAAAGAAATTGAGACAGAAATTGGCATGGCTGGTACTTGGTTGCTGCCATGTGTTACTAGTGGTGTGCAACTGTGCATGAGAAAAGGTGGTTGTCTTAAGCTTTTGGGTTGAATTGGTTGGTGCATGCAACTCAATAAAATGTAGTGTCAATGCGTTGCTGCTACACACTAAAACTCTGGTGTCATGCTCTTGTTACAAATGGAAAATTATATTTTTCTCATAAGATGAAGTAAGCTGCTCTCGTAATGTTAGTATTGTATGTCCTTTTATTTTTCTCCTAATATTATTGGCACTTCATTTTACAGTTCATCAATCACTTGGTTAATCAGCTCGCCAGACACCAGTTTCTGAAGATTGCTTGCCAACTTGAAAGGAAGAACATAGCTAGTGCTTACTCATTGCTTAGAGTAATAGAGTCTGAGTTACAGAGCTACCTGTCAGCAGTCAATACCCGTTTGGTAAGCAATCTCCATTGTCATGAACTTGCTTCTTGTCCTCATTTCTTCGGTAGTTTTCATTTTACATGCTGTTTCAGTGGCCTTTCATTTTTATGTCTTCAGGGTTATTCTTAATTTATTTATTTTAATGTGATCCTCAGGGCCATTATAATTCATTAATTCAAGCTGCATCTGAAGTAAGGGAACAAGGAGCGATTGACGATCGTGACACTTTCCTCCATGCAGCGCGAGATCTTCTATGTATTCACTCAAGTAAGCAGATAGCTCTACTTGGTTAGCTGTATGGACATTTAATTTCCATATTATTAACGTTTCCTATCCGCTTATGCAGATGTCCAAGCAACAGTGCCAACATACATGTCGGCACATGCATTAGTTCAGCAGATATCAGCACTTCAATCTGACTTGCTTTCTCTTCAGTCTGAGCTGGAGAATACCCTTCCAGCTGACAGGAAAAGATGTATAAATGAGCTGTAAGTTAACGGAGCACTGTCCAATACTTGGTTTCCTTTTACCTTATTCTGTGTCACAATATATAAAATCAACATTTCAGATGTTTATTTTAATGTTTTTCTTTGCTATGTACTGACCTCTTCTGCTGTGTACTGTGTACCAATCTACCCATGTATAAACAATTGATCTCAGATATCCAACTGACCATTCAACGCAGTAGATAATTTCCTAGCAGTCTAGCACGCAGCCAAACTCTGGCTAGTAGGTTTCGATCCCAGTGTTTCAGCTTGGTTTTTCTATACATGGAAAAAAGTTGCCTCATCTACTGTTCATAAATTTAAAGAAGCTCAAATGTAAGAAGTCATGCTTACTTTTTTATCTGCGCTACAAGCTCTTTGCTGAAAGGCTTGTTGAGTTGGTTATTCAATATTCTGTTTGAAGTTTTAACCTGCAAATCCACTCTTTAGTCTGCCAATAATATCCAGTAGGTATCAAAGTCTATTCATTTCAATCTCTTCCGCTCTTGCAGATGCACTCTGATTCAAACAGTTGAACAGCTTCTGTTTGCATCGTCAACAACTGCAGAACCAATATTGACACCTTGGGTATATTTTTTGATCCCTCATATTACTAAGTTTCTTGAATCTCTTTTATTTCAGCTCAATAAACCTTAAACTAAAACATGTTCGTCTCATAGCCACTGATGCGGGCACTTGATGATATGGAAAACGCCAACGCTCAAGTTGAAGTTTCTGTGGAAGAAGTAACCAAGGCTCGCACCCAAAAGATAAAGGTATTTCATTTGTTGATATGCTATTGTTATAGTATTGTTTCCTGAATATTGGAGTGAACTAGATAGCACTGAAGGAAATTAGTTTCTTTCACCCAATACAAACGCGCAGAATGACTGGCTTCTTTTCTTGATCATGAGCCATCATTAATCAAAGAAGAAATATTTAAGAATGGGTATATTGGCCCTCTTTCTGTTTCCATGTTCTTTAGAAGACATCATGACTGAAATAGTTTGTAGATCTTCGAAAATCGTGCCCATGAGGTGGGGAGGGAGAGGCAAATATTCATTGATTTTTTCTGCAACCCCGAGCGCCTCAAGAATCAAGTCAGAGAGCTAACCTCCCGCGTGAAAGCTCTCCAGGACTAGACTTTTTTTTTTTCTCTAAGCTGGTAAGTACAGGATGCAATTCCGATTCCTTTAATTTCTTACTTGCCTATTGTATCACAATCTTTCAAATCACACGATGACAAGCAATATGTTTTGTGTCTGCCTTCGGTCACTGACAATCTTTCAAGTCACTGACAAATGCCTTCTGTCTGCCAGGTCTCACATGACAAGCAATATGTTTTGTGTAAAGTTTTGCTCCAACATAAAGTTGGGGTTGCTGTGCAGGGACGATATGGAACAACAGTATAAACCATCAGGTAGTGGATGGTGCTGTTTTGGTATTATTTATTTGCGATCTGTATGTTGTAAAATATTTCAGAAACCACGAGTCCAATCTTTCGTGTATGATTGCACTTGAGTAGGTTGTGGTGTGCAAAGATCATTAGTTGATGTAGTTTGGATAAATGGAATCGACCTTCACTTGCAGGGGGTCTGATGCAGTGATGGCTGATGGGTTATCCGAGCACCGGAGACTTGTTTGGAATCTGGATACATTGTGATCACCTATATAGGTCCATTGGGAGAAATTGACAGAAAAAGAGTAGCTCGTTTTTTCACTCTAGTCCACATACCCGAAAGGATTGGTGCTATACTTATCCAAGCATGGGAAAATTTTGGAGAGGATGATTCTGTTGTAGGTTTGTAACCTAACGAACAGCTGAAGCAGCCTGTGCCGTGGCTATTGTGTTCGAGCATGTGCCGAGTTGTCCCATTTACCTGCTGCTTCACTTCCAGGTTACAAAAGAGTTCCTAAAAAAAGGATTACAAGAGAAAAAAAGGTTAAATTAACTCTACAGGATTAAACATCATGCTCCGAGAGGACTATACTGAATTAACATCGAAAGTCCTAAACTGAGCACATGGCAGATCCAAACAACTTTCTATTCAATCTGTAGCGGATACATGGCAGTACGGTACCACTGTACCAGTGGATACAGGCATTTCATTTTGCACAAGGACATGACTGAGTTAAAAAGAACCAATGAACATTTCAATATTTCCACTACCCATACGAGTCACGAAACATACAGACAATTGAAGCAACCTACAGGGTGTCACATTTACAGGGCGGGGAGCTCACTTCCGAAGGAGGCAAGCTAGGGGGCTTTCTTATTGTTTGGGTACAATCTTTACAGTGACCTCCCTACTTCTGGGAATGAGGACCCGAGTCTTATTCCAAGTTCAGTTCTCAGTATCCTCTGGTATCTTGAAAAGGAACTGCGGTAGTGAAGCGATGCGGGGGAGGTTCAGCAGCAGCTCCCCGAAGGAGTCCTTTCTTGACATTGTTGGTGGATTGGTGGCATCTGCAGTTTTTCCTGTTGGTGCTGAACTGAATTCTTCGTCGGAACCATCTGAGGCCTCCATGCCAATTCCATCACTGTCATTTGGCTCAGGCTTTGGCTTGGCAACAGGCACTGCATCTTTCTGAATCAAACAGCAGAGGGAGTCCACCCTAGCCATCAGTGATCTCTCATCGGAGGCAGAGACAGGTGGGCCTTGTGTGTCACCAAGAAGGTACTGAGCGATCTCCTCCAGTGTTTCTTTGGTCGGCACCTCGTTGTTGGCCAGTGCTGGATTGCCTGAAGTGATCTGCTCTGAGATGCAGTTACCTAGGTGGTTTACCAAATCATCCACTGACATTGATGGCCTAAGCCCAGGCACCTTCAATAGACTCCACCAGTAGGGGATATTGAACTCTGAAGCTGCACCATTCATATTTCTGCTCATAGCTTGTACACCTACAGCCCCTGCTCCTGTAAAAATGCCTCTGGGGTTAGAAAGATTAACCAAAATATGTGTTAATGTATCATGTGAAAGACCTTGTATTTCGATTCATCAATATGAGAGGACTTGAGCGTGTACAGGCTTGCCCACCATATATAGGTGCAAGGTATCCATACACATGTCCTCAAAAAAAAAGTAATCATACTTCAAGATACTGCTAAGACTGCAACAGAGGGAAGGAGTGACGAAGATGCCATCATCGCTTTTGAATTACCTGTGCCCACTGCCTGAGGAAGATATTCTGCTGGCATTCCAATGGAATCATTGGTTTCATTCTTTGCAGACACAGATGAGCCAGCACATGGTGACAAGGAACCTGAGTACCCAGGTAGAGCTTCACGTTCATCTTTCAAATTAGTAAAACCAGCACATTTTGATTCTACCGGGTCCTCAAATATTGAACACCTAGGTTCAAACAATGGAGAGTCTAATATGATCTCTGGTTGGTGGCTCAATTGAAATAGCCGTTGATCACACTGGATAAGCTTCTCAAAATTCTTGCTCAACAAGGTTGAAGGACACTGCAGAAAATGACGCCTGCATATTTTTGAACAATCAGAGTACTGAACAATGGAGGGGCTCAGGCGCTCAACAAGTAATAGTATAAACAGCAATCCATTATAAATCAAAATCCTGTGTTATAGATGATACAACTCTGTTATAAATAAAGTTGGTTACAAATGACACCAAGGACCATAGCTTGCTAAATAGTGAGCAGCCTCTGGAGAGCTAACTTTACAACGCATGCAGGCTTCCCATTTTTTCTATAATGCAGTGTGAAACCTATTGAGTTGCATGCACCGACCATTTCCTATGGATCTTTTAGAGTCCAAGAAGAGACTGGATGAGCCCCTGTGATGGACAAATTTACATCGAGAGTAAACGCAGATAGTATGAAACCATAGATTGGGTGATCAAACACGGGGGTACAAAGACTATTCATTTTTCTTGATTGGCTGAAAAGGGTGGCAATGTCTCCTTATGTTGCTATTATTATTATATATAAGAGGCTCCTAAACAAATCGAATCTAGATATGATCATATGATATAATCAAACTCCAAGTGATTTCCAACTAAGTAACTAATTACTTAGCAACACAACTAAAGCAAACAATTTAAAAGTGCATGCTACAACACCTAAGTGCCCACTGCCCAGAAGGCTGCACAAAGTAGTAGTTCTTTGTTTTCTTCCAATAATGGTAATAAAATCATCAAAGTAAATTTAAAAATCATGATGCACAAAGTACTACAAAATCCCAGGTAAGCATTGTGAGTCTTGCACTTGAAGCCTTTAAAACATAGAGAAAAATCGCCCGCAAATAGAAACATGGAGCAAAATCAGTTGGTGTGCTTATACTCCAACAGAACAGCAATAGCAAGTAACATGCTATGACGTACCACCACAATGTACAGATTCCATTGCCCATAATGGGACACTCTTATCATATGAAATCCATTGTGAATAAGAAAAGCACTTCACCTGTGCATACTTGCTTGGCCACCAGTGAAATCTGAGGTGGCCTGCCACAATGTGTGTTTTCTTGGCTGAGGATCTGTCTCTTTAAAGAATAAAGGTGGTCTGGCCAACTTCACAAAAAGGAAAACCTCTCAGAACATAAACAGAGGTAGTGAACTAAGAAAACAAAAAGGAACAGTTATATTTCAGGTAAACGTACCACCACGTCCAAGGTTCCTTGCCCATTTTCAGGGCAAGTTGCCTTCAAAGCAGTAATATCTGACCACTGAATTTCTATCTTACTCTTAAGACCAGCTTCCAGTACTTCCCACACAAGCTTATGCTTTGCAAAGTAACACTTGGCCACCAAATCACCTTCATACCGTGATACATACTGCATAGAAGAAAGAGGTAACTTTAGTTACGATTGAGAATGAAGTTTGTTCAGGTGAACTATTATAAACTACTGGATGCATTAAGAATGCTGAGAGTTTGGCTCAGAGATGCTGCTGCAAGAAGCTCGGATAACACAAAGATGAATTGATGTTTCACTGAGACTTCATACAATGACCCAGCTAAATAAAGGGTATTTAACATGTCGACTATGTCTCAAGAAAGCATCATTATTCACCCACATGGTATCTTTTGTGTGAGCGTAATATTAATACTTCTCTTATTAAAACAAATAAAAAAGGCAAAAAAAAGGGATACATGGACCTAATACATATTGAGGTTCTGGCAGAACTCGTAAGGAAAAAATAAAAAACCTCACCTCCCATGTACCAATTTTCAATATATTTGCAGGAAAATTTGAAGCTTTTAGCCGTTCTCCTGCTGTAGACATGCCAGATTTGTTGTCTTTCTTCTTAGAAAGTTCCGAACCGCTGTTGTCCATAGAAGACTCTCCTACATTGGATGCTTGAGAAAGCCTCATCTGAATCAAATCCAACAGAGATGGACTTTTTTTCAGCCGCAATCCCAACGGGCTAGGTTCATCGAGTACGTTTTGGTACATATCCTGAAAGTTTTCATATCAACATAAGAGCAATCAATCTTAAAGGTAACCGTTCTATAATGAATCTATGTAATCATATTTTATTATGTAAGGGTTAATTAGCCATTCACAGAAGCAAAACATTACAAACACCTTGAATTATTTTTTTCTAGCAAACAAGCATGTGCCCCGTATAAATATCTACGAATGAACAGTTCGCCTGGGTTTTATGTTCATAAGGTTATTTATAGTTTCATTCCTAATGACACAGTTTATTTTGAATATACAGCAAGTGTTGTCGCCCGCATAAAGTATAGACGCTTTGTATATTGGTCAAATAACGGTCTGGAATCCACTAAACAAAACCTAACTTAGTACATAGAGTACATGTACACTATGCTACCTTCTCTGTCAAGGTGCCAAACCCACAGAACATTAATTGACCCACATTAATATGTCAAGATGGTAGTAGCAAATTCCAATCATAGATTGGTAAAATGACAAGACTTACTAATTGAACAACATGGTATGATGACTCCAAGAGCATGACTCGACTATTGTTTTTTTCCCTGGTTGCTTCAGAGTGTTATGAGCATGTAGGGAAAGTAATATGACATATGAGTTATATGGGTCACAGAGAATCCCTGTTAAAAATCAGGTGAAATAAATGAACGGGTTTGCAACGAACTGCAGCTCCAAGTCAGTAACTGTCAACCAATCTCGCTGAGGCACTTACAGCAGGACAGAGGACATTCATAGCGAAAATTGCATGCAGACAACAGATAAAATTTATCTGAATAACATAAGCTGTAACCTCATATACACAGTTAGACAAGTCCACGAGAATCATCCACTGTTGCAACATCCACCTCTAGTCCTCAAGCGCTGGTAATTTTCGGATCGAACGCCTGAATTTCACAGCTAAGCTATACCTATACTTCCCAAAAACATCACGCTTAACTATCCCCACAACATCCTGCCGGAACTCCCCGGTTGGCATCGAACATGACGCACCAGTAGCTATTCAGCTCAGTCCCAGTCCCAATCGAGCACACAAAATTTCGGGCAAAAATACGGCAACTCCGGATCTACCTGCTGCTGCTGCGGGGGCGTCGGGGGAGTCGGCTGAGCTGCCTTGGCACGCTTGCTGAGCGGGCCGCGGTCGTCGGCCCCGAGCTCCTCCACCTCCAGCTTCACGGCCGCCGCCTCGGCCGGCTCCGCGTGCCGCTTCCCCGAGCTCGGGAGCTGCACCATGTGGGTGGGGTGGGGATCGCCGGAACCCTAACCCTAACGCTGCCGCCGATCACCGCGGCGGCCGAATCGAATCGGGGTGGGGAGGGGCGAGACGAGACGAGGCGAATCGAATGATTCGGTGGGGAAGGGGAGGAAGGGAGCGCGAAGGCGAAATGGGGAGAGGAGCCGTGCTGGCCTTTGGCGAGGAGAAGGGTCCAGAAATAATAGCCGCGCTCGCGCGGCGTGACGGCGCGCAGCCCATGACCTGTGGGACCCGCGTTTTTGGCCCCCACTCGTCGGTGACGAGTGGTGGTGTCCCCAAGTGGATAAAGTAGCGGGGTCGTTCGAAGCCGGGCGCGCCGGCTGTCAGCGGCGCGCGGCGGTGACGCGGCGGGGCCCGCGCGGTGGGGCCGGATGCTATGCTCGGTTGGGCGTACTCGCACGAGCACGCGCGCGCCGCGTGACTCGTTTCGTTTTGCCGCCTTCACGTGGAAAACGCTTTTCTTCCCTCCAGTCTCCACTCAGGCACTCACTAGCCGACGGCTAGTCCTACTTGTACTGTACGATTATACTAGTGCCACTGTAGCGGGATCAATGATCAAGAACTAGCGTTGAAAAGTTCAAGCCCATGGAGTTTCAGGTGTTTTTTTATGGGTTCGAGGGATCAAATAACGTTGATATATAAGTATCATATATGCAAACTGTCCTCCACGATGAAAAAATAATAATGGCTGCAGTAGGATGAAGATTTTCTCCAGTGTTAATGATCCGAATCAATCAGTGATGCGCAATCAACAGTTCAGTCAACGACACTTAGCACCTTAACTGTCACCGCAAACATAAACTTGCGCGGAAGGCAGAATTTTTACACTTGGTAAAACTTGATTCAAATGCTGTAACATATGTGGAGGTTCAGAGAAATGGAGAACAAAACTCCGAAGTGTCTGTGGTATATGTCTCTCGAGACTTCGCTAACTTCGCTACACTACTGTAAATGAATGAATTTAACGACATGGATATCTAATGAATGCCTTTGATGAAATGTCTAGATTTCCCCCCCTAAATTTCAACTATTTGCTCGTATACAAAGAAAATTCTTCGTATGCATCCAGTATCAACCCCTGTTGGCAAGCAGTGAAACTCCGTCGCCATCCTGCTCTACATCAAGGCTCTCCTGGTTCTTCCCGTGCTCTTGGGGAGATTTGTCAGGTGAAGTGCCCCTGTCCACAGTAAGCAAGGTTAACTCAATATTCTGCATTCGGTGACCTTCACCATCGTCTTCATCATTCAGCAAATCAGATGGAAGAAGAGTGGAGTTTGGATCGCTACTTGGCACCAAGAACAACAGAGCCAACGGTAGTAGCCTCATCACATTTCGAATCATGATAGCAGCCCAGAGGTTATTGAATTCTGTTCTTGTGATTCTCAACAAATGAAGGAGCAGTCCACCAACCCATTGTCCAGTTAATCCACCAATATTGTCAATGGACATAAGCAACGCGTAGAATGTGCCCTCGATGCCAGTGGGGCAAAGCTTTGAGCTAAGCACCAGAAGAGGCATCCACTTGACACGGTTGATCATTTTGGAGACCCCCTCATCAATCACGGCGAAGTAGTAATCAGGTATCCCCATTTTCAGATTTAGACGAAGAACCAAGATCAGATCCAGCATTCCTGACAAGCTTAACATCAACTGGCTCGAAAAAAGCAGGCTGCGAAATGAGTGGTCCTTGAGAATATTTTGATAAAGTATAACCCCAACAAGAGAACCAACTGACCCAACGGCAAACATAAAGCCAATAAATCCCTGGTAAAGTAACAGATAGTTAGTTTGACCCTTTGATTATGTGCTATAAAGGAACAATTTTCAGAAGTGCTAAATGTTCACAAGATGAGTGGAGTGCTAATTCAAACATAATAAATGCAGAGCAATTCATAACAACCTCTCAAGTACGTGTCATTGCTAAATGGTTTCTTAATGTACCTCATGAAAAGACAGTCCTGCCTTTCGGTCAGTGTACCAGTAGAACATTCCTTCTTGGATGTCCACACTCAAAGCAAGCGACACATACATGTATACACATGGCCGCCATACTTCAGGACATTTTAGGGTTGTTAACATTTTCCCACTTGCTTCTACAAACTTCTTATGAGCCTGGTTTTGTAATTGAAAAAAAAGAGAGGAAAAACTAGTGTAAAAAACGGATTACTTAAATGTGGTGTCAAACAGGAAAAAGGACAGCATTTTTTTTTCTAACCTGCCCGTAAGGAAAGTTGGGGGTATGGATCTCCTTTAGCAGCATTCCAGATAAAATGACCAAGGCGGAGGGTATAGTTAACAGGCCGAGGGCACCCTTCAGAAACACAAGATATATGCGTTATCAGATACCAACACCACCAAACTTTCAAAATATACCACCACCACCATCCAAAAATAATGACAGTTGACTTGTCTAACTTGTATCCAACACATCACATAAGAGAGAAGCAACACAAGTCCAGCGAACAGATTGTTTATGAACATAATGAATATTGGTTGAAATATCATGGCAAGATCAATGCAGATCAATGAGAATTGAAAAACATGAAGCTCTAACAAATTATTATATGAGATGAACTAGTGATACTCACTTGAGCCCCTATCGCATGAACAAGAAAACCACTTATTGAGAATCCAATAAGACCTCCAACAGATGAACAGAATCCATTTAAGCTTATCATGTCAGCAGCAAGATGAGGGTACAATATACTGTTTTCCGCCACACAAGCATCTATAGTGACATCGGCTATTGCCACACTAGCACTTCCGGCCATCAATGCCAACAAGGCGAACAGTGCATGAAGCTTGTTGTGGAGAGAGATTATAAGCATTGCAATAACTCCGATGAAGCCTGCATACTCCTCAGAAACAGGGAGAGGACAAAACAAACAAAATACTCATTTTGGTTTATACTTTTGCTAAATGACATTCATCTCCTATCAAGGGAATAAGTAGTGCAAATGCCATTGTTTCAGGAATAGGCCTATATGTCTGCCTTATGCTGCAAAGCTTGCTTAAAATAAATGCACCCACATAGCCACATGGATTCCTTCAAGTAGCTATTTGGTAAAAATTTGAGATTCTCTATATGCAGTTTGCCGACACACAGTTACAACTTACAATATGGTGAAACTCATCCCCCATACTGTAAATAAGTTTGTCTTCTCGTTTAGTTTGGATCTTAGACTACACCTACAAAGTGAAAGTCAACTATTGCATAGTCACAAAAGAATTAGCAGCCCTATGTAAGATATTAGCTTGTAAGCATGATTGATGCTAGCTCATCACCATTGACACACTTTGTCACTACCTTTTCAGCACCAAGTCACCGAACTTTGTACTTGTACTCCTACATTTCAGCCAGATATTTTTCAGTTCTGGAGTTCCTAATTGAACAAGAGCACTGGTTGTTCCAGAAATCAGGCACTACTTCTAACCAAAAACCAGTAAAGCTCAGCACAAAGCTCCTCACCTGCAAGAATGAAGTACGGCCGCCGGCGGTATCCGGCGACGGGGAGCACGTCGGTGAGCAGGCCCCAGAGCGGCTTGACCATCCAGGGGATGGACGTGATGCCCTGGTACACCTGCGCCACCGATGGCTGCACCCGCTGCACGTCCTTCCAGTAGTAGTCGGACGCGACGCGGCTGATGCCGCCCCCGAGCCCCTGGCTGACGCCGTACGTGGCCGCCACGCCGAGCACGAAGCTCCAGTGCAGCTCCCTGGCCAGCATCCGGAGCCACGCGGCCGGCGACAGCTGCCTGCCGGCGCCGTCGTCCTCAGCCGCCTTCGCCGGCGACCCCGGGGCCGCCTCGATGAGGACATTTGTCTCCCTCTCCTTGTCCTCGGCGAGGTCGGGGGGCGGCTGCGGCGACATTTTCTTGGTCGCTCGTGCTCCCGCGCGAGATCTCCAATGGCCGGTAGGGAGATTGCGCGGTAAAGCTCGGATTCCTCACCGGGTTTTGCCGAATCTCTCCATGCTGAATCTGGGTGGTGGATGCTCCAAGCACAGATTTGGGGTTTCTTGAATCCTAAGCTATATGGAAAGCAACAAGATCGGAGCTGGGCGAGGTAGGTGCGCCTGTATCGATCCAAAAGGTCTTTAAAAATCAAGAGAGTGTCAGGTTATTTGCAAAGATATCAGATCAAAGGTTTGCTTCAACCTATTGGTACAATCTAAAACAAAAAATTGCCAAAAAAAAACTAGACAGAAAATGTCAAGAAAAAATTGGCTGCCGAGCGGTGCCCAATTGCTTCCAAAAGAAACACCGCTCAGCATCAAGATATGAATGGAGGTTAGCTGGAGACATCGGGTACAACTGGACTATAAACAAGAACACCGTGAGGTAAAAAAAAAGTTGTTGCAGGAGATCGAAGTCCTTAAGAAATTGGGAGATTCCATTGGGGGATTAGCCGTTTGACCTTTTTTGCTTGTTTTAAAAATCATGAGCTGGCTCGCTACCCGACACCGGCATGGACAATGGACAAGCAGTCGCTGTCATGTGGGACTCCCTATGCCGGCCCCACCGCGTGCGGTGGCTTGTACAGTCGGGGTATGGGAGTAGTTAAGCTGGGACCTGTTAGTTCCCAAAAATTTTCAAGATTTTCCGTCACATTAAATTTTTAGGCATATATATTAAGTATTTAATATAGTTTAAAAAAATAATTAATTACACAGTTTAACTAGAAATGATGAGATGAATCTTTTAAATCTAATTAGTATATGATTGGACACTAATTACTAAATAAAAATAAAAATAAAAGTGCTACAGTAGCAAAATCAAAAAATTTCACCAACTAAACACACCCCTAATCGATTCGAAAAGACAAGATCGAGGCGTAAGGCTGTTCACACTTCTCTAAATATTCATTCATGTCCTGGTTATTCAGATTTTCTCTTCTATATTAAGTTTTTCTGCACTCATTCATTCTCTAAATTTTTCCTCTATGCCAACTACCCGCTGCGAGACCCATGTGTCGGTTTTTCTCTCTTTTTTTCAATTTTACCCGACGCCCTCCCCCTCCTCTCTCTCTGCTCCCATCGCCGCTCGCTTCCCCGGCCTCCCTCCGTCCCCGCGCGGACGCCGGCCCTGACGCCCGCCATCCCCGCGCCGCCGCCGGCTTTGGCGCCCTCCCTCCTCCCGGGTCGAGCAGGGCCATGGCGGCGGCCGGATCTCGGCGGCGCGGCGGCCGGATCTCGGCGGCGCCGATGGCGACGCTCGCCAGGGCCTTCATCCTCGCCGCGGCGGGGCAGCCATGGCTGTGGCGGGCGGAGGCCGCGTGCTCGAGCTCCGCGCGGCGCCTTTCCTCCCTCCTCCCTCCCTCCTCCACTTCCTGCACCTCATCCTCCTCCGGCCATGGCGGCTACAGCGCGAGGCGGCAGCCAGATCCGGCGTGACGTGCTCGAGCGGCGCCGTCGTGGGAGGAGGCGGAGCTCTAGCGCGGCGAACGAGACGGCGGCGTGGGGCGGGCTGCCGGGCCCCACGAGCTGATGCAGCCGTGTAGAGGAGGTCCTCTATTCCCCTAGATTTGGGGAAAATGAGGAGTTCCTCTTTGGTTCGGGATGATTTACGGAACGCCGCTGCAGACCTTTCCTCCTCTATTTGCATCCTGGAGGAAGTGGTAGAGGATACCAGTGCGAGCAGCCTAATAGACCCATCACCGGCTAGGCTGCTAGCTCTCGTCACTTGAACTCTGGAATGGCAAATGGCGCTTCTGCCTGGGCCCACCGGGCAGTGAATAAAATGGTTGACGCTTCAAATGGGTCCGCTACTCCGGTGAATGGTTCCTCCCCACTCTCCAGGGACGCGGGAAAAGCGCTACGGGCACGCCCTAGCTGCACACGAAGAGAAATGGCGGGACGCTTTCCTGACTCCTGGAGTCCTGAATTCCCGATGGTAGTAGCCTAGTAGGATTGCTCTATACTCGTCAACGGCTGCACTCACAGTGTTGCATCAAAGTTTAAGCAAAGTTCAAGCCAGACAAGGAGAAGACATGCATGAGGATCTGTGGTTTGACCTTCACCATCGCAACGATCAAGTTATTAGAATTAAGTTGGTACTGAGATTATAAACTGTAAAGTGTCTATCCGTCTAAGATTGGCTAGTGGTAAGTGTAACTCGTTACTCTATAGCCAAGAGTGTATCGTAAAATGCTTAAGTTGTTACTGACATAGTCAAAGTTATCTATGTTGCATTGAGATTTTGTGATGGTGAATATAAGCTCGACTATATTTGTGAGTTTGACTCTACTTGCCACTTGAGAAGAGAACAAGGTGATTTTTGTGGAAGTTGATGATGAGTTCACCCACATTTTTTAGTATGCCAGAGTAGACGTGTAACAAAGGAGGTAACATTGGAGGATATTATACACCCTGAATTGAGTGATGACTTTGTTCCGACTTCCCTTTATCTTGCTCTCCAGTTTATATTAATTAGTTGCACCATCTTATGTGGCATAATTTAGTTGTGGTCATGATATTGTGTAGCTCTCTGTCACACATACACACAAAACACACTGACGCGGAATCCATAATCTTAGCATTATGGTACCAGTGACATTAGGGAGGGAACTAGAAAAAATAAACATGAGTGGACAACTGCTAATATAATGTTAAAGTGGTTCAAATGAAGCATTTACTTTTTGTCCAACTTAGTAATAATACTAGGTTCGTGCCCGTGCGTTGCTACAGGTGATAAAAAAATTCACATCAATGCGCACAATATGGACACAAATGATAGTTTTCAGATCCATTGATATTCACACGCAAACATTCACACAATACTTTCCTTTCATAGGCTTACACAACTCATGCTGCTTCTTGTTGCTGACAACAATCCTAAATATTGTGCTAGAGATGTAGCTGTCCTAAAGTGAAAACAATCCTAAACAACTAAAGTTTGAGATATTGTAGCAAGATTATGATTCTTTACATTCTTAAAGGAAATATTGTGCCCTGGAGCATCCAAAAGCTCATACAGTAATTGTTCCCTACTCCAACTTCTTGAGCTCACCAATCTTCTAGCATTAGAGATATTGAAGAATCAACTATTCGATATCAATCTTCTAGCTCCCTATTGTAGAAATTGCACTAACATGTTTTGTTACTGAAGAATCAACTATTTTCTACTCAAAACCCTTTTAAGTTTTAGAAAACAAAGTCAGAATATCATCAGCAGTGTCGGTACCTCTGGACTAGGGTACCCCCTCTTGCTATGTCCAGAGTCGCGTAGTTATCCGTAACTACGCCCTAAGGAGCTGAGCAACCGGACCCTTGGGGTCCGACTCCATCTCACTGGACCAGCAGTCCCGGACCCGCTTCCCGCTGGGGATGGGTCCGGTGTCACCACGTGTCCCGGAGAATGGAGCGCTCAGCCAAACAGCCGGGGGCCCGGACCCTCACATGCTATCCGGATCCCTCAGCGGGGAGGGAACAGACACCCCGCTTGGAAGGGTCCAGAGCCGCCATGTGTCCGCAGGTGCAAGCACGCGCGCGGCTGCGACGCTTCCCCGGGAAGGCTCGCCCGCCTACCGCATTCAATGCGGTAAAATGTATGTGCGCTCTGTTGTGGCAGAGCCCGAGGTGACTTTTGCCAGGCTATACTGTTGACCGCGCGTTACCAAGGCGCACAGTGCAGCCGCTGGTGCCACCCACGCCATGCGCGTCAGTCTGCTACACCAGTTAGACACGGCAGCTCGGCGACGGAGTATCATAACGCCTACGCGGTAGACCCAACAGTCTACGCCGCAACCTACACTGCCTCAACGAGCGCCTCGCCGATGGGACGGATGAAGACCCCCCTCTCGGTCAGAGAGTCTACAGGGCGATGAAGCGTATCCGGCAATAGATTCTCAATCGCTGTAGCACCATTAATGTCTTTTTTATGCTATACTATACATCCTTGTTGAACCCACCTGTCGGGGTCCAACGCCTGTGTACACGTCCCCCTTGCTCTATAAAAGGGAGACGCCCGTTAGAGAAGGGCTCAGGTCCAAACAGGGACTTGGAGGCAGAGGATAGACTCATCCACTGACCCAAGAGCAATACAACTCTCAGTGGACGTAGGGTGTTACGCTCCGGCGGCCCGAAACCACTCTAAATCCTTGAGTGTTCCTGTGCTCTTGCTCCATGAGTAGATCTGAAGACTAGCTTGCACTTCCCCGGGTAACCACCCTCTGGGACTAGGCGGGTGGTTTCCGCCACCCGGTTGTGGCCCTCTCCAAGAGCCACGACATCTGGCACCGTCTGTGGGGACGCGCAAGCATTGGCCAGATCTTCGCTCACCTCCTGGCTTTCTGAGGTTGAGCTCATCCTCTGCAACTACGACGAGAAGATGAAGAGGGGCGCGGCGTCACCTACGTAGCGGGCCCTGACACCAAGGCAGCAATGTCCTCGGAGTAGTGGTGCACGACAGCGGCGCCTGCTGTGCGTCGCCACTACGACACCTCAGAGCCGGCGCGGTGGCGCGCGGGGGCGACGCCTGCGGCGCGTCACCCTGCGACACCTTAGCATCGGCTCAAGGTTTTATCTCAAGCAACCACCGGGGGCCTCCTGCGGCGGCGTGGCATCGGCTCGAGGTTCCCTCTCAAGATGGAGCCTGGGGACAGAAGGATGTCTGTCGCCTTCTCCCTCGCCTGGCTCAGGCCTCCCTTGGAGCTGCTGCAGACAGGCGTCAACCTCCACCGCAAGGTGAGGGGGGCCTGCGCCAGCACCAAGGCGGAGCCGGCGAACAACCACCCTTCTCCACGCTCCGTGCTCGTCCAAACGAGCACCCGTCCATCCGCTGCGCCAGGGGGCCAGGCTGGCTTCCGACAGCAGCTGGCAACGCAGGGCCACTCCCATTCAAAGCCAAAGAAGTTGTTTTCATGCAAACTAAGCATGAAACAGTTCTTGTTCTAAGGAAGGCCCTGCAAGCTCCCAAGGTGATGTTGGATGATGCTGTACAAGCACGTCCAGGGCGCCTTCGCCCCCAACAACTCAGAAGAGCCCCCAAGGTGACAGTTCCACTACGGCCAGCAACGTGCACGCCCTACGGGGCGACGGCTGTAGGTTATCACTAGATAAGATTGTGTGTATTCCTCCTTTGTAATGATGCGGTGCCTACGTGTGGTCCAGAGCGGTAATGGTCCGCCCTTGTAAACCCGACCTCTGGCTTCATCGCACAAACATGCGACACCAGCAAGTGGTCCAGAGCGGTAGAGGTCCGCCCTCGTAATCCCGACCTCTGATGTACACCACAAATCAAGTAATGAAGGAGATTAACTTCCTCAGTCTTATCTTTACATTAACTTAATGGCACTTATCCGTTCAAGATTGCATGTTCCTTCTCCTGTGCGGAGTCTTCTTTTGTTGCTAACGATCCAAATTGAGCTGCTGGCTTGTGGTCAGGTGGGGGACACCCCTTCTAGCTGGAAGGCAGTTCGGACCCCTAGGGACATGCTCGGAGAAGTGGAGCTCGTATCTAGGGGTAGAGAAGCTCCGCGTAGCTTAGTCTGGTAATGTACCCTAAGCCTACGTACTTCACTGCCCTGTTACGAGTCCCCTAGTATCCGAGACTGCTGTCCCTAGAGGTCCCGGGCTCCCTTCTAGTATAAGGCATGGTTTCCTATGCCTTGCTGCAAAGACCGGTGGTGTAATCCATGGGATCGTCAGCAACGACCCAAGTCCACTCCGGTGGCCCGCTCCGGCGGAGACCGCTCGCCACTGTCGCCCAAGTCCACTCCGGTGGTCCGCTCCGGCGGAGACCGCTCGCCACGGTCGCCCAAGTCCACTCCGGTGGCCCGCTCCGGCGGAGACCGCTCGCCACGGTCGCCCAAGTCCACTCCGGTGGCCCGCTCCGGCGGAGACCGCTCGCCACGGTTGCTTCAAGTCCACTACGGTGGCCCGCTCCGGTGGAGACCGCTCGCCACGGTCGCCCAAGTCCACTCCGGTGGCCCGCTCCGGCGGAGACTGCTCGCCACGGTCGCCCATGTCCACTCCGGTGGCCCGCTCCGGCGGAGACCGCTCGCCACGGTCGCTCCAAGTCCACTCCGGTGGCCCGCTCCGGCGGAGACCGCTCGCCACGGTCGCTCCAAGTCCACTCCGGTGGCCCGCTCCGGTGGAGACCGCTCGCCACGGTCGCCTGGAGCCGGGTCCGGGGAAGTAGTGCTTGCTCCCTGGGCGATTCAAGGTCTGTGCAGCCGCTTAGCTCGGTTCTGCACCCTAAGCCTGCACCTTCGCCGCCCTACGAGAAGCGCTCTAGTACCTGAGCCTGGCAACAAGTGCTATGGCCTTGAAGGGGTCCGGAGCACCAGCTCACGACATGAGCACACCAACGCAATCCGCATTGCGTCATGATAATGGCCCCACCTGCGGGTTCGTACCTCTCCCGAGGTAGGCCCGGGGGCCACTGTCGGTACCTCTGGACTAAGGTACCCCCTCTTCCTATGTCCAGAGTCACGTAGTTACCCGTAACTACGCCCTAAGGAGCTGAGCAACCGGACCCTTGGGGTCCGACTCCATCTCACTGGACCAGCAGTCCCGGACCCGCTTCCCGCTCGGGATGGGTCCGGTGTCACCACGTGTCCCGGAGAATGGAGCGCTCAGCGGGGAGGGAACAGACACCCCGCTTGGAAGGGTCCGGAGCCGCCACTTGTCCGCAGGTGCAGGCACGCGCGCGGCCGCGACGCTTCCCCAGGAAGGCTTGCCCGCCTACCGCATTCAATGCGGTAAAACGTATGTGCGCTCTGCTGTGGCAGAGCCCGAGGTGACTTTTGCCAGGCTGTACTGTTGACCGCGCGTTACCAAGGCGCACAGTGCAGCCGCTGGTGCCACCCAAGCCATGCGTGTCAGTCTGCTACACCAGTTAGACACAGCGGCTCGGCGACGGAGTATCATAATGCCTACGCGGTAGACCCAACAGTCTACGCCGCAACCTACACTGTCTCAACGAGCGCCTCGCCGATGGGACGGATGAAGACCCCCCTCTCGGTCAGAGAGTCTACAGGGCGATGAAGCGTATCCGGCAAGAGATTCTCAATCATTGTAGCACCATTAATGTCTTTTTTATGCTATACTATACATCCTTGTTGAACCCACCTGTCGGGGTCCAACGCCTGTGTACGCGTCCCCCTTACTCTATAAAAGGGAGACGCCCGTTAGAGAAGGGCTCAGGTCCAAACAGGGACTTGGAGGCAGATGATAGACTCATCCACTGACCCAAGAGCAATACAACTCTCAGTGGACGTAGGGTGTTACGCTCCGGCGGCCCGAACCACTCTAAATCCTTGAGTGTTCCTGTGCTCTTGCTCCATGAGTAGATCTGAATACTAGCTTGCACTTCCCCGGGTAACCACCCACTGGGACTAGGCGGGTGCTTTCCGCCACCCGGCTGTGGCCCTCTCCAAGAGCCACGACAAGTAGTGATATTGAGTTTCTTAGGGGTGGCTTAATCCTTCGAGATTTAATCCCCTTTGCAGTTCGCAATTACCTGCTAGAAGGTAAGTTTTGTGCTACTAAATTTCAAAACTTATTTTCAAGGAGAAAACCATATGTTGCATGTCTTCTAAAGTTTTGTTTCTAATAAGTTAGTATTCCACCTTTACATGGTCATTTTCTAGCATTACTTCTACCTGATAAATAGCATTACCTCTACATAACAAACTTTTCTACTATATAACTTGTTCTGATGAGAGCTCAGAATAAAATGCAAAAGGAAATAACCTGAATATGTGAAGGAGATTGCTTGAGAGATTATTAGCAACGTGTAATATCTATGATGATGCCAGTTACCAAACATTCTCAACTGCTAATCATCAACAATGAAAGGACCAAAGAACCTATTTTGCCGTACCTGTGGCTTGTATTCATCACCACCTCCAGATTTTCCGTAGGCCTCCATATCATACTTCTCATGCATCGTGCTGGTTGCTTTGGAGTAGGAGGCATAGTTTGTTCTCACCCATCTCATAGCATTGTCCTCAGCTAATTTTGTCACCTTTTCTGATCGGCAACAGTCCATCGGGTATGAGATGCTGCACTGGAGCCCATCCATTTGGGAAATCTTGCATGATTATTTACACAATTGTTAAACAACCACAAAACAAAAGTATTTCCTCATACAGATTTCACCTGGTGGCATTTTATCAAGCATGGTTCCAGAGGGCACTAACCATTGTTGGCTTGTGTTTATTTGTTAGAGAAGTTGCTATTCCTGCAGCATGAAGAAATCCATATGCTTGCCATGACTCTTTCTGATTTTGCACCATCGGCAAATTGCACTGATCCTAGTTTAGTTCAGGTAGACAAAGTAAGTAGAATTAGAAAAGACTAAAAAATGCTAGAATTTTAGATGTAATTATGGTTGCGCATGTAATAAGAACAGTAAAGAATTTCAGTTAAAGCAACTGTGTATATTGTTGTATGCTTGTAGCAGGGTACTCCCCTATAACATCCCAAAAATTTACCGAATTAAATCACGCGTCAAAACATTTCTTTCAAAAAATTTCTTATTGTTGAGCTCAAGTCATTCCTAAACCCCTTTCTGATCGAGCCTCTAATCCTTCCTTGGCCTAAGTATCACCTAATTATTTTCTTCTCTAGTCCATGATCACGCCAACTAGCTTCCTTCTTGCTAGTCCTTCTTCTTCCTGTTGAGCCCAACCGTGCAACACCCACATGCTTGACCCACGCACACGCACCCAGCACGCAGGCAAGCAAACAACTAAAGCACGCCAGGCAACGCACCCCTACAACACGCACGCGGCCTCAACACGCCGCGCCGCGATGCGCTGAGCACGGCACCGACCCGCTGCACGCCCACTTACCCCGCGCACACGCCACGACACGGCCTCGCTCGCGCGCGCACCCGCCGTGCCAAGCCGCCGCTGGCGCTCTGCACCGCCGTTGCCGCCTAGACATGCGCGCGGGCCCGGCCTCGGCTCGCTCGCCCGCGCGCCGTGCTCCACCCCGGCCCGCACCTCCTACCCCTGCTGCACCCGAGCCGCTCCCTGCCCGCGTGCCCGCGCCCTGCTCGCACACCAGCCGCCCGCTCGCTCACAACCTGGCCCCGCGCGCGCTCGCCGCGCACACCGCAACGGCGTGCCGCTCGCGGCCGCCGCGCGGCACGCCGCTGCTCTGCTGCGCACGCGCTTGTCACGCCGCGACGAGCCGCGCGAGCTGTAGCACCGGGCCGTCCGCTCGCACAGCCGTGCCAAGTCGCCCGCCCTCGCCGCACGCGCCCTGTGCGCGCACAGCACCGGCGACCTCGGCACAGCACCGCCTGCCCGAGGCGTCACGTCGCCACCGCTCACCGTTGACACCCACACAGCACCGCCTGCGCCGCTCGCAGCCTGCCCGACGTGTCCAATCCCGCCTCGCCGCTCGCGCCGCCGCTCCGAGCCACTCCACGACGTCCAAACCCGCCCCCACGCCATTGAAGGCGAGCTGCAAGCCCGCCGGCCGACCAGTCACCGCTGCCACCTTCCCTCCACCGCCTTTCAGCGCCTATAAATAGGCCCTCGTGCAGCTCCATGCCACCACCGAGCTCACCAAGCTGCGCAGCCCGCTGCTCGTCTTCCTCGCTGCTCCAATTCCCCGCTTCTCTGTTTCTTCCCAAAAACATAGCACCCCCGTCGATCTCCTGGCCTGGGCCATCTCGGTCCGATTCCGCTCGAGGTGAGCACCCCCAAATTCTCCTCAACCTGCCCCAAGCCGCGCCTTTCCCTCTCCATGGCACCAGTGAGCTCCCCACGAGCTCCCATGGCCGCGGCCGTAGCTGCTCGGGGAGGGCCACCTTCGACCCCTTCTCCTACGACCGGAGCCACCTGAACGGAATCCCCTTTCCCTCCTCTTTCTTCCCATGCCCTTGGATTTGGGATTGGTGGCCGGAATCGCCGTACGGCGAAGCTCCAGAGAGCTTCGGCGTCTCCCATGGCGGACGAGCGGGGGAGCACGAACCCCTGCTCTGTTCCTCTGTCCGTGTCTCTCCCCCCCTTCTCTGTTGTTATTTCCTCCACCAGCCCAACCAAGAATCATCAGCCCACGTACTAATCAAAAGGCCCAAAACCCATCTAGATCGATCATGAGAAATCCAAAAGCTCGTGAAACTTCCACACGTTTATGTCAACTCATTTTCTGAATTTTTATTAGCTGTCAATCCCTACACAACCATAACTTCTCCATCTAAACTCCGTTGTTGATAATTCTTTTTCCTAAATTCTTCTAAAATCATATACTATCCACTCATTCTATTTATGACTCACCCTAACTACGGTTTAGCCTTTAAACGCCTCCTTAACCTATTATTTCATGCGCAAAAAATCCTCCGAGTACCTCCAAATCCGACCGCACGATTTTTAATATAGTTTTGGGCCGTGACATTAAGAAACCACCCAAAAATATCACTCCTACCTCGATATCTTAATTATTTCTGAATCGAGCTCAACGATAAAGCTTTTATTTCTTTTTCTTGATTGTGTGTTTGTTTGTATGTGTCGTAGATCACGGTGTGAACGAAGGAGAGCCCGTTGACGAGCAGTACTGCGAGCCGGTGAACGAGGACCAGTTCCGCGACCCCGAGCCCGAAGGACAGGACCTCCCCGAAGGCTACGAAGACGGCAAGTTCAATCCCATCCTTTGATACATGTTTGTGTCCTAGTTTTCGTAAACACAACCCAATGGCCTGCTTTATAAAACTGCATATGTTTTGCTTGCATAAAAACACGGTTGGATAGCCACCCCTTGATTTGTGATGACCATTCCTTGACCACCTAGATTAATGTCTAATTTTGCTTGGACGTTAATCGATATTAGAATGCTTAGGACTTTACTCATAATATGATTTATTTTTATAAAGAAAATGCGTGCGTATGTGGGATGGGATAAATGTGGTGTTTCTATAAAGAAAGTTTGGACGGGATGGATGGCATTTCTACGGATTTGCCATTTGGTGTGCTCGTGCCTTTATGGCGGGGCAAAGAAGGGAGATATCCATCTTGTCGTGTCTAAGGACCGAGTTGGTGTGTCATCTAACCTAACTCCACTTTCGTGCTATCCACTCGACCGTTGAATGGGCAACGGTTTAGCATAAATCCCACTAGTTAATTTGATAGCCATCAGGAGAGCTGAGTGCAACGGGTGACTAAGGAGAAGGGATAAGCCCGAGTGACTTATGCCCGGTTATACCTAAGTGAGCGGTCGATGACCCCCTTGGTGCATCCCGTGATGGCTAGTCAGGTTTAGCTAAGGTGGGTAATGGCTATGTCGGGATCTACACCGACACTTCGGTGCTCGTGTTGTGGTACCCGCTTATGGGTAAAGTTGCACACCTCTGCAGAGTTAAAAGTTATTCGAATAGCCGTGCCCACGGTACTGGGCGAGTTATGGTGTGGTCACATAACTAGTGTTTCATCGGGATGGGCTGGTGTGAGTTGTTTTGGAATAATATCCGGCAGTTGTGCCGTGTGCTACGACGGACGGGGAGTCCGGTAGCAGTTTAAAATTTAAACTCCGTGTTACTCAAAACAAAAACTGGTTTCTGAATTGCTTTCTGCTAAATAAACCTCTGCATAAAATCTAGCTTTCTGCAAATTAAACCGTAACCTTACCCTTGATTTACCTGTGCATATTATTCTAATATAACCCCCTCCGTGGGTGTGGATGGACTTGCTGAGTACGTTTGTACTCACCCCATTCTTACTTTTTACAGAAGAAGACCCAGACTTCGTACCAGACGACGCCGAGTAGGGTTATCGTTCTACACCCAACCTTGCCTGTGGAACCGGCCCTGTCCGAGATGTTTTCGCTGACGCAGTACTCTGAGCCCAAGTTAGACCCCATGTGGGTTGCGGTCTGATGTTATGTCGTAGCTTGGTTACTTTTTATTATCATCTGTATCGAGTGTCCTCCTCGGAGGTTTGTATGGTAATGAACCATCTGATGTAATAAATGTGGTGTCAGCCTCCTGGGACTGATGTTTGTATCACATTTAAGTTCTCTCTTATGAGGGGATGCTTCAGGTGGTATCAGAGCCATAGGTTGGCCGTAGGACGTGACCCTAGGAGCGAAACCCTGTTGTAGGCCCTTTCACACTAGGATTATTTCCTTCCTTAACCTTTTCTTCACATAAGCACTCACCGCTGGTTCTTGCCCTGTTCCAGATGGCTGATAATGGATGGATCGGTGGAATCTGTTTCACAGAGCCCGGCCTTCCTAAGTTGTTGATACTCAGCCTGGAACGCATCGGAGTTGTGGACCCGCCAGAGTTTCTCTACCGGGAGTACGATTCCAAGGGCACTCTTCGGTGTGACCTGATGATCTTCGTGGCTAGAAGCACCCGCTACCCAGATGTGGATCCCTGGTTCATCTCCACCACTGGTTTTCGCTTCCCGGACACCTATCGAAAAGCCGCCCGCAAAGCCCTGCGACGTCTACGCGTGATCTACAGGCATCACCTCCAGCGGACTCCTATGGGATTTTTCCCACCGACTGAAGGGAGAGGACGCACGTGGATTGCCCGGATGAGAGGACTTGGAAGAGAAGAAGAAGACCTAGAAGACACGGTCTCTCACCTATCCATCTATCTCACCGGCCTGGATGAGCTCTACCGCGAACAAGCGGCACAACTGAAGCAACAAGTCCACAGAGCAGAGAAGGCAACCCAAGTGCTGGATGAACAACGGACAAGAACCGTACACGCCGAGTATTCCCTAGCCGCTCTCCAAGTCCAAATGGAAGAAAAAGAGGCAGAACTGGAAGAACAACAGGCAAGAGTCACACGCGCTGAGAATTCCCTGGCCGCTCTCCAAGCCCGAATGCGAGAGTACGAGGCTCGCAGAGGAATAGGTGGATGGATAGAGGAGGAAGAAGAAGAAGAAGAACCCATGGAAACCCATTGAGATATTGGTACTCAGACCGAAGAAGAAGAACCCGAAGAAACCCATTGGGATAAAGGCACTCAGACCGAGGATGACATGATGGATCGGTATCTCCCACTGAAGAAGCGCCCTCTTAGGATCGAGGAAGAGTCTCCATGATAGGAGTAGCACCCCAAGCTAGAGCCTTTGCCCTAATAATCGTGTAACCATGAAGTCTGTACCCCACCATGTTGTGTTAATAAAATATCACCCACTCCCTTTATGTACCCCAAATAATTGTGCAAGTTTTTCACCCTACTTTTGCTTTCAGATGGCTGAGGAAGGATGGACCCAGGGCGATTGCCAAGCTGCACCTGGCTTCCCCAGCCTCTTGATCAACGCCCTGGAAAGCCTCGGCGTCACGGAACGCCCAAGGGACTACAGCAGAGAATACGAGCATCATGGCACTCTCCGCTGCAGAGTGATCCTAGTCATTGCCAGAAGTGACCGCTACCCCGACATCCAGTCATGGCGACTGACCGCTACAGGATTTAGGCACCAGGACACCTATCCCCTAGCCGCCAGGAAAGCACTTCGTTACCTGTGCCGGATTTTCGAAAGACACCTCGCCCCCACACCAATGAGGTTCTTTCCACCAGCCATCAGAACTCCAGTTTGGGAAGCTCGAATGAGAAGCCTGGAACGGCGCCGCCATGAAGAAGTCCTTCTGTACCAAGTGGCTACCTACCTAGCCTCCTTGGATCAGCTCTTTGATGAGCAAGCCAACTTGATGAGGGAATAGACTCATCGAGCCGAGCAGGCAGAGCTCGCGGTAAGACTGCAACAGATCCGAGCAGCCCAAGCCGAGGCAAGAGTTGCAGCCGCGGTCAGCAGTGAAGCAGTTGCTCAGGAGAGCCTCAGGCAAGCCCGGGACCAGCGTATGCAAGAATGGGCTAGTAGTGGAACCCCAGTCCCGGCAATAGGAGAAGACCATGTTCTGCTCGGAATGCCCATCATAAGATGGGGACCACTCTTTGGAAACCCACAAGCCCCACCCGAGAACCATGGAAGGTCTACGGCCGCCAGAGAAGCCACAACGCAACCCCGGGAAAACGGAGATCTAGAGGACAGCGAGCCAGGACCACTCATTCCCCCCGGAGGACGTGAGTTCCCTTCCGAGGGAGGAACCCACTCAAGCCGATGAGTTTGCCTAAAGTGCTAGCGACCGTCAAGGAATGAAGCCGTGTGGTCCAAAGAAGATCCGTGCCCCCGTTTCTTTGAAGTTGTGTACCCGGACGTGTAGTACGCGTTGGGTCCTGCCCTGTGTTGTACCCTCCCTTGCTGTAATAAAGTTGTTGTGCTTGTTGTTTGGTTTTGTATGCTTGTTAGTTGTGTGCTTTTCGGCAGTAGTTAGATACTGCCTTTTCAAAAATACGAATTAAACAACTTAAACATCACCTAATCTTAGTCCCAATCCACTCGATCTACAGATGGTTTCCCGGAGCATCACGAGGGCCTCCCGCACGGGAGTGCAGCCGGATGGACAGAACCCTCCGCCCGTAGAACAAGAAGTGAGCCAGGGCAGAGGGGAGAATGTTGAAGTGCCACTGCCACCCCCTCCACCCCTTGGAGATCTGGCACAGATAATCCACAATCAGACCCTCATACTAGAAACACTGGCCAATGCCCTTGTCAACAGGCAGCCACGAGGACAAACCATGAATGACAAACTAACAGCTTTTCTGAGGACCAAGCCACCCACCTATGCTGGATCCAGCAACCCTTTGGATGCAGATGATTGGCTGCATGTGATCCAGAGGAAGCTTGAGCCATTCGAATGCCAGGATCGAGATAAAGTTCTGCTGGCAGCACATCAACTCACCGGGTCTGCCTTAGCCTGGTGGGAGAATTACTGCGCTGCTGCCAGAGATGCCTCCACCATCACTTGGAATGAATTCGTGAGGGAATTCCACCATTATCACATCCCCTCGGCCACCATGAAGCACAAGGCGGATGAATTTCGCGCACTTCAGCAGGGGAGTATGACGGTGGAAGAGTATACTCACCAGTTTATGGAGCTGTCTCGCTATGCACCAGAAGAAGTGAACGACGACGAGAAGAAGCAGGATATGTTCAAGAAGGGACTAAACCCAGAACTCAGGACCCTGCTCACCCTCAGATTTATCCGGATTTCAACACCTTGATGAACAAGGCAATCCTCACCGAGAAGGCTAAGATTGATGAAAGGAAAGAGAACAAGCGCAAGTTCCTGGAGAGTAAGTCACGCCAGCAGGATCGTTTTCAGAAGCCCAGAAGCTTCAGCTACAACGCACCAAGGTCCCAAGCCCCGATGCAGTACAGAACTCAGTCTCAAGTGACAGGACCACGGGCCCCTAACACCCAGCTCAGGAGCCAGAACACCATGAGGGCCCTGCAAAGTAATGCAAGCCAGGTCACCACCAACAACAGCAATGTGAGGGCCTGCTTCAACTGTCGAGAGACAGGACATTTTATCGCCGACTGTCCCTATGCCAAGAACAAGCCCGCTATGTTAGCCTTCTCCAACACGGTGAACGGACCAAAGCCAGTCCTGACCGGTACCAACCGAGTGCCCATCCGCAACAACAACAGCGCCAACAACAATGGTCAGTAGATGAGGCAGCCTCAGCAGTCGTTTGGACGAGCCCGCGTCAACCACATCGACGCACAGGAAGCTCAAGAAGCTCAGGGCGTAGTACTCGGTGAGTACCTAGTCAGCTCAACCCTCGCAACAGTACTGTTTGATTCTGGAGCATCACACTCATTCATATCCTCAAGTTTTGTGGAGAAACATAAAATACCTACAGTACTACTAAAAACACCCCTATTAACCCGGACACCCGGAGGTGACATCAGGTGTCAACTGGGTTGTCTACGGGTAAGGATCATTTTAAGTGGGGTAGAATTTCTAGCGGACCTAGTAGTACTTAAGTCAGAAGGGATAGACGTGATCCTTGGAATGGATTGGTTAAGCCGACATAACGGTCTCATAGGATGTACTGACAAAGTGGTACACCTAACAAACCCAGAAGGAGTACGAGTGACCTGCCATACCCGGGAAAGTGGATCAAACCCAATGGTATTTAGCATGGAAGCCAAGTCCTTGGAAGAAGTCCCAGTAGTGAATGAGTACCCAGATGTTTTCCCCGAAGAACTTCCCGGTATGCCACCAGATCGGGATGTAGAGTTTGTTATTGACCTTGTCCCTGGAACTGCCCCTATAGCCAAGAGACCTTATAGGATGGCAGCATCCGAGTTAGCAGAATTAAAGAAACAGCTGGAAGAACTACAACGAATTGGCTTCATCAGGCCAAGTTCGTCTCCTTGGGGAGCCCCCAGTTCTATTTGTCAAGAAGAAGGACGGAAGTATGAGGTTGTGTGTAGATTACCGGGCACTAAACGAAGTCACTATCAAGAACAAGTACCCCCTTCCCAGGATCGATGACATGTTCGATCAGTTAAAAGGAGCCAAGTACTTCTCCAAGATTGATCTCAGGTCAGGATATTTTCAACTCAAGATTAGGGAAAGCGATATCCCGAAGATAGCCTTTGTCACCCGATACGGGCAGTTTGAGTTCACAGTGATGTCTTTTGGACTGACAAATGCACCTGCTTATTTCATGAACCTCATGAACAAGGTGTTTATGGATGAGTTAGATAAGTTTGTCGTAGTCTTCATCGACGACATACTTATTTACTCGAAGAGTATTCAGGAGCACGAGCAGCACCTGAGGGTAGTTTTGGAAAAGCTGAGGGTGCATAGGCTATACGCCAAATTCAGCAAGTGTGAGTTTTGGCTAGAGAAAGTAGCCTTCCTTGGTCATATTCAGACCGCGGAAGGAGTAGCAGTGGATCCCGAGAAGGTCGAAGCAGTCTCCAACTGGCAACCACCAACCAACGTCAGTGAGATTAGAAGTTTCCTTGGATTAGCCGGATATTATCGGAGATTCATTGAAGGATTTTCTAAGATAGCCCGACCCATGACAGAACTGCTCAAGAAGGAGAAGAAGTTCACCTGGACAGAGTCATGTGAAAAGAGTTTCCAGGAACTGAAGCGCAGATTGACTACCGCTCCAGTACTGACTCTACCAGATATTCATCGGGATTTTATCATCTATTGTGATGCATCCCGGCAAGGATTAGGTTGTGTACTAATGCAGGACGGGAAGGTCGTTGCATATGCTTCCCGCCAGCTCCGGTCTCATGAGCAGAACTATCCGACCCATGATTTGGAACTTGCAGCCGTAGTACACGCTCTTAAAATTTGGAGGCATTATTTGATTGGAAATAAGTGTGAAATCTATACCGACCATAAGAGCCTGAAGTATATTTTCACCCAGCCAGATTTAAACCTAAGGCAGAGAAGATGGCTGGAATTAGTTAAAGATTATAATTTGGAAATCCATTACCACCCGAGAAAGGCGAACGTAGTAGCTGATGCCCTAAGTCGGAAGTCCTATGGGCCTAAGGGTGACTATTTACGAGAAGAGATGGCACGATTAAACGTGCACATTGTCCCTCGCGGTTCCAGCCAAGTGCTGAACGTTCAATCCACGCTAGAAGACAGAATCCGAAAGGCACAAGGTTCGGATAAGGGGCTAATGGAGATACGGAGGCAGACCGGAGAAAATAAGGCACCAGACTTTAGATTGGATAATAAGGGGACGTTGTGGTATAAAGATAGGATTTGTGTGCCCCAGAAGGGAGACTTCAGGCAAATGATCATGGATGAAGCTCACAACTCGGCATACTCCATTCACCCAGGATCCACCAAAATGTATATGGACTTAAAACAAAAATATTGGTGGAATGGGATGAAGGCAGATATTGCACGATTTGTCGCCCGGTGCGATACTTGTCAAAGGATCAAAACTGAACACCAAAAGCCAGTAGGATTGCTGCAACCCCTACCCATCCCGGTGTGGAAATGGGATGAAATAGGAATGGACTTTGTGGTGGGCTTGCCCAGAACCCAGAAAGGACATGACTCCATATGGGTAATAGTGGACCGACTCACTAAAGCGGCTCACTTCATACCAGTACGAACCAACTACGGCGGAGAGAAGCTAGCCAAGCTCTATGTGGAAAACATAGTGAAGTTGCATGGTGTGCCCAGCCGAATTGTCTCAGATAGAGGGACCTAGTTCACCTCTAGATTTTGGAAAAGTTTGCATAAATCCATGGGCACCAAGTTAGATTTTAGCTCCGCGTATCACCCACACACAGATGGCCAGACAGAAAGGGTAAACCAGATTATGGAAGATATGCTGAGAGCGTGTGTCCTCACTTATGGCAAAGATTGGGAGCAAAGTCTACCCTACGCCGAGTTCTCATACAACAACGGGTACCAAGCAAGCTTGGGCATGTCACCGTTCGAAGCTCTCTATGGAAGGAAGTGCAGAACACCGCTGATGTGATCAGAAGTTGGAGAACGTGCCCTAGTCGGGCCCGCACTCATCAAGGAAGCAGAAGAAAGAGTTGCCGAGATTAGAGAGAAGTTGAAAATGGCTCAGTCAAGACAAAAGAGCTACGCCGACAAGAAAAGACGGGAAATAAGTTTCAACCCAGGAGATTTCGTATATCTCAAGGTGTCCCCCATTCGAGGAACCCGAAGAATTCAGGTACAAGGAAAGTTGGCCCCCCGATACATTGGACCATACCAGGTTTTGAAGAAAGTTGGGGCAGTAGCATACTGCCTAGAGCTACCAGAAGAGATGTCAGATATACGCCCGGTGTCCCACGTCTCGCAACTAAGAAGGTGTTTGAGGGTGCCCGAAGCGGAACATGTGCCAGTAGAAACGATAGATCTGCAGCCAGATCTACGGTACCAGGAAGTACCGGTCAAGATTCTAGACACTGACACTAGGAGGACTAGAAACTCCGAAGTACGGATATGCAGAGTCCAGTGGAGCAGACATGGAGTGGAAGAGGCTACGTGGGAACGCGAAGACGCTCTAAAAAAGGAATTTCCCCATCTGTTTAGAAACCAGCCGAATCTCGAGGACGAGATTCATTTTAAGTGGGGTAGATTTGTAACATCCCAAAAATTTACCGAATTAAATCACGCGTCAAAACATTTCTTTCAAAAATTTTCTTATTGTTGAGCTCAAGTCATTCCTAAACCCCTTTCCGATCGAGCCTCTAATCCTTCCTTGGCCTAAGTATCACCTAATTATTTTCTTCTCTAGTCCATGATCACGCCAACTAGCTTCCTTCTTGCTAGTCCTTCTTCTTCCTGTTGAGCCCAACCGTGCAACACCCACATGATTTTTAATATAGTTTTGGGCCGTGACATTAAGAAACCACCCAAAAATATCACTCCTACCTCGATATCTTAATTATTTCTGAATTGAGCTCAACGATAAATCTTTTATTTCTTTTTCTTGATTGTGTGTTTATTTGTATGTGTCGTAGATCACGGTGTGAACGAAGGAGAGCCCGTTGACGAGCAGTACTGCGAGCCGGTGAATGAGGACCAGTTCCGCGACCCCGAGCCCGAAGGACAGGACCTCCCCGAAGGCTACGAAGACGGCAAGTTCAATCCCATCCTTTGATACATGTTTGTGTCCTAGTTTTCGTAAACACAACCCAATGGCCTGCTTTATAAAACTACATATGTTTTGCTTGCATAAAAACACGGTTGGATAGCCACCCCTTGATTTGTGATGACCATTCCTTGACCACCTAGATTAATGTCTAATTTTGCTTGGACGTTAATCGATATTAGAATGCTTAGGACTTTACTCATAATATGATTTATTTTTATAAAGAAAATGCGTGAGTATGTGGGATGGGATAAATGTGGTGTTTCTATAAAGAAAGTTTGGACGGGATGGATGGCATTTCTACGGATTTGCCATTTGGTGTGCTCGTGCCTTTATGGCGGGGCAAAGAAGGGAGATATCCATCTTGTCGTGTCTAAGGACCGAGTTGGTGTGTCATCTAACCTAACTCCACTTTCGTGCTATCCACTCGACCGTTGAATGGGCAACGGTTTAGCATAAATCCCACTAGTTAATTTGATAGCCATCAGGAGAGCTGAGTGCAACGGGTGACTAAGGAGAAGGGATAAGCCCGAGTGACTTATGCCCGGTTATACCTAAGTGAGCGGTCGATGACCCCCTTGGTGCATCCCGTGATGGCTAGTCAGGTTTAGCTAAGGTGGGTAATGGCTATGTCGGGATCTACACCGACACTTCGGTGCTCGTGTTGTGGTACCCGCTTGTGGGTAAAGTTGCACACCTCTGCAGAGTTAAAAGCTATTCGAATAGCCGTGCCCACGGTACTGGGCGAGTTATGGTGTGGTCACATAACTAGTGTTTCATCGGGATGGGCTGGTGTGAATTGTTTTGGAATAATATCTGGCAGTTGTGCCGTGTGCTACGACGGACGGGGAGTCCGGTAGCAGTTTAAAACTTAAACTCCGTGTTACTCAAAACAAAAACTGGTTTCTGAAATGCTTTCTGCTAAATAAACCTCTGCATAAAATCTAGCTTTCTGCAAATTAAACCGTAACCTTACCCTTGATTTACCTGTGCATATTATTCTAATATAACCCCCTCCGTGGGTGTGGTTGGACTTGCTGAGTACGTTTGTACTCACCCCATTCTTACTTTTTACAGAAGAATACCCATACTTCGTACCAGACGACGCCGAGTAGGGTTATCGTTCTACACCCAACCTTGCCTGTGGAACCGGCCCTGTCCGAGATGTTTTCGCTGACGCAGTACTCTGAGCCCGAGTTAGACCCCATGCGGGTTGCGGTCTGGTGTTATGTCGTAGCTTGGTTACTTTTTATTATCATCTGTATCGAGTGTCCTCCTCGGAGGTTTGTATGGTAATGAACCATCTGATGTAATAAATATGGTGTCAGCCTCCTGGGACTGATGTTTGTATCACATTTAAGTTCTCTCTTATGAGGGGACGCTTCATCCCCACTACTAGAAAAAGGGTCATGGGCACCGGTTTGAAAGAGGCTTAGGTACCGGATTTCGAACCAGTACCCCAAAACCGGGACCAAAGGCGTTGGTCTAGGATATCGGGTTTTTTAACCGGTGCCTAAAGTCTTCTTCGGTACCGGTTGGAAATAGCAACCGGTACCAAAGGCCGCCACGGGCATTCCGCATCCACTCCCCATTCCCTCGCATCCTCTCCCGTTCCCCTCGCATCCCCACCAATCATTCAAAAAATCAACCACAAAATATAGATACAATTCAAAGATTTCGCAAATCATTCAAAGAATCGATCACTAGATACAATCCATACAATTCGATATGCATCTCTATTCCAGAAAAATAAGAAAAAAGAAAAAAATCACCCACGGCGGCAGCTTCTCGCTCGCCCACTGGATGACGCTGCTGGATGACGCTGCCGGTCTTGTCCTTGCCGGCGACGGCGCTCTCCTTGGCATACTCGCCGGACTTGTGCTTGGCGGCCTCGAGGGCCTCGGCGGTCTTGTGCTTGGCGGCCTCGGTGGCCTCGGCGGTCTTCTGCTTGGCGGCCTTGGTGGTCTCGCCGGCCTTCTGCTTGGTGGCCTCGGTGGTCTCCCCGGCCTTGTGCTTGGTGGCCTCGGTGGTCTCGCCGGCCTTGTGCTTGGCCTCGTCGGTCTTATGGCCCAGGTAGCTGCCGGTGTCGGACGCCTTCTGCTGGCGTCGTGGCCCTTGCCCGCCGCGTGCCCCGCCGCTTCCGATGCTCGATCCTTGGCGTGCTGCGCCGTGTCCTTGATGTGCTCCGCCGCCGAGATCCGCCGGCTAGCAGGGAGGAGAGGTCCCCTGCTCCGCCTCCGGGACCTCACCGGTGGATGTGACGCGGCGAGCAGGGCCGGAGCAGGGGAGGGGCGGCGCGGAGGGAGCAGGGGAGGCTCGCCCCACCCCACGCCCGTGCCGGCCGCCGCCGCTCCTCGGCCCGCCGCTCCGCCGTCGGGGGTAGGCCGCTCCTCGGCCCTGCCCCTCCGCCGCCAGCCCGTGCACGGCGGCGAACTCCAGGAGGCTGCGCGGGTGCTCGCCGGTGGAGGGAGGAGGGGAGGGGGCGGAGCAGGGGAGGGGCCGGAGCAGGAAGGGGCGGCACGTGTGGGAGAGAGAGGAAGGGAGGAGAGAGAGTGACCGGGGAGGTGGAGCCGGTCGCCGCCGCGGAGACCCTCGCCGGCCGGGAGTTGCTCGCCCGCCGCAGAGACCCTCGCGCCGAGGATGAGGGAGAGAGAGATGAGAGGTAGAAAAATGAGGGGGTAGAGAGATGAGAGCTCAGTGCCGACGGCCAGGACTTTAAAATATCGGACAAGGCATGCATTAGCACCGGGTCATGACTTGACCCGGTGCTAATGGCTGCTCCGAAGGCATCGGTTCTTATTATTATCCGGTTCCATTTATGTTTGGACCAATCGGAACCGGCTCATGGTATTAACCGGTATCTTTGATATTTAATTGGTACTGGTTTCTAACGCGGCGTAACTTTCCGGCGCTTGACGCATGCCAAGAGTACCGGCTGATGTTTCAACCGGTACCAATGCCTAGTATTAGTACCGGTTGCAACATGAGCTGGTACTTTTGGCCTGGACCTTTGGCTTGTTTTCCAGTAGTGCCCTTTACATAAATGGTTACCTTCTGCACTCATATCTCTACTGCAAACAGATCATCTATCAGATGACGACCACATGGCAATATATTTCCGTTTCACTTATGAGTTCTATGCAAGTCATTGGCAGCAAGAGCATAGCAATTTTCATTAATCAGCCTTCTAACCTTCCCATGAAAGCCATGCAATCTTCCTTCCAATATTTTGCACCTGCAGATGATGCAAACTAAAGACCACTCTGATGCAGGCAGAATTATCACCTTCAATTAGTGGAGTAGGATCTTGCACTGTTCAGAATAAAACCATATTTTCCACCATGTCTACAGGTTAGGCACAATGTCCTTTGCTGCGTCGCACATTTTGCTGACCAGTAATCAAATTATTTCTTTCTAGTTCTTCAACTGCATTATGCCCCCAATCAAATTAACCCTAATGCATCAATCCAAGGAAACAATTCATGCATCGGAATAGCAAACCATCAAATCGAAGCATTTAACCATCATACGAAACTACAACACAAACAGCGCAAAACATTATTGATTCATTCGTAAAAGGCGAGGAAGGGCCGAGGGTGAAACCAGGAAGAGCAAATCGTAGGGGGCGCCCCAGGGACGCAAAGGCAAGTGCAGGTGAGGGAGGCGAGCACCAATGCGGGTCCGAGGGCGACGGATCGGAGCTGCTAGGTACGGCGATATCTGCGGAATGCATGGTACCTACGACGTCGTGCCGTCGTGGTAGTCGTAGATGCGTGTACGGCGCCAAAGGTGCCGCGAGCGACGAGCTTAGCGGGGTCGATTTGCCAGTCCTCCCTACAGGGGCTGTTCGGTTCGCTCGATTACCAGCCGGCGCTGGCTTATTTCCCCTGTAGCTACAGTGTTTTTGTGAGGGGAGAAGCGCCCAGTCGCTACAGTGCATTAAGCTGGGAGACATCACCGGCCCCACCGGCCAGCCGCTGGAGCCCCAGCCAGCGCTGGCTGGAGCCAGCAAACCGAACAGGGCAAGTGCTGCCTTCCGCCGCGCTGGTTGGATGCGATCGGCGTGGCGAGGGCGCCGCCGCCGCACTGGTTAGTCGGGTGAGGGCGAGGGCGAGGTGAGCACTGTGGGAGTTTCATTTTCTCCGTGAGGGCGAGGTCGCGATCGTCGCGGGAGCGGCCGTCAGGGCGATGGCTAGGCGCTGGGCGAGATCGAGCGGGTGCGGGCGGAGGAGGGCGTGCGTGCGTGCAGAGTGGATGCGGCGCGTGATGTGCGGATGGGAGGGCGCGATGCGTGGCGAGCGTGGGAGAGGTTTGATCGGATGGCGTCAGGATCGCAAGCGGCCAACCGATCATCGCGAAACTGACGTAGGCGGGGGATGGAGCGAAATGAAACGAAGCAAAGTGAAGGGGAGGGGAGGACGAACCAAAAAAAAAGTCTTACTTACTCCTTTTTTAGTAGTAGAGATAGGTACACGGGTAACATACATAAAAGCGCAAGAGCCCACGACCCCTACTAGGCATCCCCATACTACGTCCTCGAGTGACAGTCGAAGTGTGGTAGTGTGCGCGTAACAGGTCATCCTTGTTGGAGACTGTTCGACTAATCCAATCGCTATTGGGATCGGTGGGAAATTGAATAAGATATTTCCTTATCTATGGGGCGTGGAATTTATTCTCTCCAATCCACACGAATAAAGAAGGGATTATCCAAAAAAGAAACGGGAATAAAAATATCTTGTCTCATGCACAATTGTCTTGCATTGGCATTAATTAAACAAGAATGGAAAAATTGAAAGAAAAAAACAATATGTCACTAGTTTTTTAGATTTCACCCATAAAATGTTTTGTCGCAAGCTCTAATCGACTTCATTGCAAAACTACCATGTGTGTGTGCATAGCAAATTCTACCATTTTTAGTCTAAGTGGAGGAACTAAAAGCCATGCTAGTAGATTCTAAGTTTGTTTTGGAGCTTGGATTATGCTTTATTCGATAAGTTGTTGTGAAGAAATTTTGCATATAGCGAAAATCAATTGGTCATATTTATGTGTTTTATTAATGCTTTTTAGAGTAAAATACATGCGCAATCCTTAAAATCCGTACCAATATACCACTTAGGTTCATGAGCTCTCAAAATGCAATTTTAGAACCCTATTTGTTAAGTGATGCACTCTAGGCCCATGCCATTTCTCTAGTGCCTTTCTTGCTGACGTGGCATTGCTAGGGCGACGATGATTGTGTCTAGGCATGAGTTTTGTTGCCGGAGAGAACCGTGACATGCACTAAACACACTAGCCCTCCTCTTAAATTATGAATTTCAACACCAAAACTTCTGCAGAAAACGGACAAACGGATATGACATGTGACCTATCGCTTAACAATAGTATGGTGTTAAAAAATGTATTTTAGAGTTTAGTCTACTGGCATAAAAAAAAAGGTTTAATCGAACGTCCATTTATTTTACTTGTGTTTTATGGAAGCTTAGTTTGTACTTGTTAGGAATATCTAACATAGATAAAAGCTTGCATTAAGGGCTCCATGTTGGTAAAAATTGATGGAATCCACTTGGTGTAGGTATGTCTTCTTTTTTTCGATAAAATTGTGTAGGGATATTTTTTTCTCGATAAAATGTCTTATAAGATGGAATATAAAAATGAAGTGACATGGAAATCCCTCTGGCCAAGACAACCAAATCTCCATAATCAAAGGACCAGATTGCAAAAGTACCAAAACTGCAGTGCGAATGGGCGCCAAACTGCCCAAACCCTAACGCCGTCCGCATCCGTCAGTTCTCTCCATTTCAAATCCACATTCCCCCCTTTCCTCCGCCTCCTTTCTTCCCTCGCCGTCTCCGGCGAGACCCCGGAGATGGATCTCTCCGCCACCCCCTCCAAATCCAAGCTCAGATCCTCGCCGGCGAAGCCAATCGCCGCCTTTACCGAGCCTCAGATGGACCTCTGCACTCCGTGCAAGCCCACGCCCAGGCGGAAGTCCAAATCGGCGACCACGCCGGGGCCGGTGTCCCCGGCGACCCCATCCACCATCCGACGCTCTCGCCGCCTCCTCGAAACTCCCACGAAGGCAGCTCCGGAGGTACCCGTGAAGGCTACGCCGACTCCCGCCGCCAGGGGCAAGCGCGCTGCGCCGTCGCCCAAAACCCCTGCCCAGCGCGAGCCCAAACGGCAGAGGCGGCAGCCGAGAAAGAGAGCATACTATCGGAAGGTGGTGTATGATGGCGGGGAGTTCGAGGTCGGGGACGACGTGTACGTGAAGCGTCGGGAGGAGGCGGAGTCGGACGCGGAGGACCCAGAAGAGGAGGAGTGCCGCGTGTGCTTCCGCGCCGGCTGTGGGGTGATGGTGGAATGCGACGCATGCCTCGGTGGGTTCCACCTGCGGTGCGTGCGCCCGCCGCTGCGCCGAGTGCCCGAAGGGGATTGGGCGTGCCCGTACTGCGAGGCTGAGCGCGCTGGCAAGGCAGTCGAGCGGCCCAGGCCTCCTGAGGGGAAGCGCATCGTGAGAACCGCCAAAGAGAAACTCCTCTCCAGTGATTTGTGGGCTGCGCGCATCGAGAGGTCAGTGAGGTTTTGGCGTTGCTTTGGCTTTTGAAGTTAATGTGGTGTAGCATACAACTATGGAAATTGGCCTAGTATTTTGGTTTCCTGGAGACATTTGCATTGACTATAGTTGGTGAAACTGAATTGGAAATGAGGTGGTGAATTAGTGCTGTGTTGGATAGTCCCTATTCATGATTTATGTGTTTTACACCGCGTGATGCATAAAAACAGTTATTTTTTTAATGTTTTTAGTGGTAATATTGGTTTTCTGAGAGTCTTTATTGTTCTATATACTGCTGTGTGCCTGCTCCACCACTTTTTTCCTAAAGTAAAAAAGGGTTACAAATACGATCTGTCATGGTAGAAGTACTTGAATATATCTCCAGATATGCTTCTTATTGTAATGATAGTTCTTGTTCTCTGCATTGTCTGTGGTTTACGCAACGATTCTTTTGTCTGCAACAGTTTATGGAGGGAGCCAGATGGCACATTCCGGGCGAAGGTAAGGTGGTATATTATCCCTGAAGAGACTGCAGCAGGAAGGCAGCCACATAATTTGCGGAGAGAACTGTACCGTACCAATGATCTTGGTGACACTGAGGTGATCATTCTTTTCTCTGTATGTAGTTGGCTCGTTCACAATTTTTTATTTGCCTGTTCATTTGTAGTTTTAAGTTCTTTATTCCTATGGATTGTGCAGATGGAAACAATCCTTAGACATTGTTCTGTAATGTGCCCCAAAGACTTCAGGGATGCCAACGATGGAGGGGATGATGTATTTTATTGTGAGTATGAGTATGATATACACTGGCATAATTTTAAGCGTTTGGCTGACATTGACGACGAGCCTGAGGTAGACACAGATAAACTCAAAATTCTCTTCTTAGGGGCTTGGACACCATTGAAATTTATCAAGTGATCGTTCTTCCTTTTCATTTCATGTAGACAAGGGACGATCCCAATGATGAGACTTACAATGCCGGTAATGATTATAACAGTGATACGGAGGAAGATTCAGAATATGACGAGGAGGAAGAGCCTAAATCATGTTTCTCTGCCAGAAGGAATCAATCACATGAGTTGGCGGCGGTAATAGTCATTATTTTCTCCCTTCATCTGCTATTTTATATCGTTTGACTGAAACGGAATATTTACTCAGAATTCAAGGAAGGGTAGGACATATGGCCTACAAAAAATTGGGATACATAAAATTCCTGAGCATGTTCGGTGCCACCAAAAGACTGAGCTGGAGAAGGCGAAAGCAACCCTGTTACTGGCAACCCTTCCCAAGTCATTGCCTTGCAGGGATAAGTATGTTTGTTCATCTTATTGGATGTTTCTTATGCTTCTTACAAAACTGCTGCTCAGCTGAAGTCTTGTTTCAGAGAAATGGAGGAGATATCTACATTTGTGAAGGATGCAATTTGTAATGACCAATGTCTAGGACGCTGCCTTTATATCCATGGTGTACCTGGTACTGGCAAGGTAAGAAGTCATTTTTTTTGCTGCTTTTAAGGTTTCATCTTATCATCTGTGGCTAAACATTAAACCTTATCTTCTGTTTCATCTACCTACAGACTATGAGTGTACTTGCTGTTATGAGGAGGCTGAGGTCTGAATTTGATTCTGGAACTCTGAAGCCATATTGTTTTATAGAAATTAATGGTCTTAAATTAGCTTCTCCTGAGAATATCTACAAGGTACTTCTGCTGATTACCTAATGATAAATCTGCCCTACTCAACTGTAGCTGGCACAAACCCTCAGGAAACAATTGTAATGGGTATACTGTTGAAAATATGCAGGTTATATATGAACAGTTGAGTGGGCATAGGGTTGGGTGGAAAAAGGCTCTTCACTATTTAACAGAGCATTTTTCAGGTGTTTCAAAAATTGGAAAGCAAGCAAACCAGCCAATTATTTTGCTCATTGATGAGCTTGATCTTCTTTTGACAAGAAACCAATCGGTAATAGTTCAAAACAAACCTAGTACCATACTTATTTTGTTTTGTAGGTTTTATTAATGGTATTTCCATTTTTCATTTTCCCCCATTATTTGACTGTTGACTATATTTTATCAGGTTCTTTATAACATTCTTGATTGGCCCACCAAACCAAATTCCAACCTAGTTGTTATAGGTGACCATTCTTTATTTTTATCTTTGATTTTTGCCTTACCTTTTATTTACTCCTTGGTTATTTTGTTAATGAACGCAGGCATAGCAAACACAATGGATCTCCCAGAAAAGTTATTGCCTCGTATATCTAGTCGGATGGGTATCCAACGACTGTGTTTTGGCCCATACAATTTTAGGCAATTGCAGGAAATTATAACTAGTCGTCTGAATGGTATTGATGCCTTTGAGGAACAGGCTATTGAATTTGCTTCTAGAAAGGTTTGTCCCCGCAATACCATGTTTACATATTTGTTGTCATGCCTTTTTATCCACCACTGTTACTCTGTCCATCATTCTACCAAATCAGAGGCTAAGAGGCAGCAAGTGTGCCAGCAGCACATGAAGTGATAAGTTCATGTTATGGTAGATCAGAGCTGAAGCCATGATAGGTGTATGGGGCATAAAAGTCAAATAGTAGTACAAAAAAAGGTCTTGTGAGTTGTGACATCTGAAAAACAATATAGAAGTCTGGTGCAAACAAATAATTTAAAATGGCTAGCAACTCATATACCCTACTATCACTAATTAACTTCTTTGTAATTAAGCCATTTTCTAATGTAATTTTGGCATGGATTTTCATTCATTTGATTATGTTTCCTTTGCATACAGGTAGCTGCCATGTCAGGTGATGCTAGGCGAGCTTTAGAAATTTGCAGACGGGCTGTGGAGTTCGCAGACTACCGTATCAAACAGTCTGGAAAGACTTCTGCAAATAAAGGTACTGTGCACATATGTATGGGATCTAGTCACCAAAAGTGTTTACATTGGATTTTTTCTCTCTCTATGCTTACATAAACCTTGATCACCAATACAAATCCACCCTTTGCTACAGTTTTATGACTCAATTCCAAGTTTGTATATAGCCCATTAAACATGGATCCCCACACTTGTAGGAGATGGTGTTGTTTGCATGCGTGATATAGAAGCTGCTATTCAGGAAGTCTTTCAGGCACCACATATTCAAGTAAGTGGACAATAGTTGCCTCTTACATGAGCCTGATCAGTAACCACAGTCAAACTGATATTGTTTGTAACTTTGCAACATTTTCATCTCGTTACAGGTGATGAAGAACTGCCCAAAGTTTGGAAAAGTTATTTTGGTTGCTATGGTCCATGAATTGTACAAAAGTGGACTAGGTGAAGTAACTTTTGATAAGGTGAGTGCATTTTGTTTTGGTGTTCTTTTATGTCCTATGTTGGTTTTTAATTATTGTGGGTGCAAACAAAAATTTACCTGGTCAAGCCCAGGTGTCAAGCTGTATGCATGGCTGGTTCTTTAGGCCTTGTGCCTATGCGCCATGGTCTTGTTCCGAATCCAATACTTGGGATGAAGACTCTTACCTTGTACATTAATTTGTCAGGCCAGTTGTGTGTGGCATGACCCTTTCGGTGGCTATTTCAGCCCCCATGCTGTCAGTCAGCGGCGGAGCCAGCGGCCGGGGGGGGGGGGGGGGGGCGTGCTTAGCCCCCCCCCCCCCCCCCCACCCTCCACCCCTCCCCCCCCCCCCCCCCTAATCCTTCAACCTGGCTCCGCCCCTGCTGTCAGTAGGGTGTACTGACCATAGAAGTGCCATCTATGATGAGTTCATTTAATGTTTTCTTTGCTTTGCTGTAAATTTTTTTTATGACTAAACTATTCCAGCCATTCTATTATGAGAATTCAACAATTTATTCAAGCTTCAGAATCCTTTGTTGAATTGTTTAGGCAATCTCCAGTCTCCAGTTACCAATAACTTGTTTTTTTCTTGTTTTCCCCTCTTTTATGTTCTCCTGCTAGTCTACTACAATCTTTAAGCTGGATGGAACTGTTGTGACTGCACAACTATGTTACTCTGATACTCACCAACATGCAGTATTAGTATCTATGACCCTCGATACCTTTCATTCAACATTACCAATCAGTTCACTCCGATACCATCACAACTAGCTCTGCTCCAAACCCTATGAACACACTACTGTTTTGTTCCAAGATATAGGAAAATATGTGTACACTTGATGTAGTATTGTATCCTTGTTTCCTCATATCACCATACCTGTATTGCCTTTGTCCATGTGAACTGAAGCATGAGATGAACTGTTTCATGCTTACTTTGGAAGTTTCACGGTGGCAGGATATTAACTATGCCACTCCTTTGATGTCATTTCTGTCTGGGGACATGCACATAATGACGTTTTAGTATGCGTGCTTCTGAAGAAGAAAATCTACTATTTTTTTTCTTTTCTGCAGTTAGCAACAACAGTTCTCTCCTGGTGCCACACTAGTAGAGAAATCTTGCCTGGATACGACACTCTCATGAAAATCTGGTATGCTAATCCATTGTAATGTGTAAAAGTATTTTTTACATACAGTTGACTCCGTGAGTTATGTACACATACCATCATGTATTATGTATCTAGTGATGTTGTTTTTTGCCTTTGCTTCTTTGTGCTCTTGCAAATGTAGTTACATTGGAATGTCCTTGTTCCAACTTCCAACTTGAGTATGTTTAGCACACTGCGATGCCATTTCATTATGATTTTCTTGTTACATGCAAAGACAATATAGATGCAAACTGAAGCGAAAAGATCGCCTTTCAGGTTCTGCTTTTCTTGCATCCTTGTGTCTCTGGTGTGCTAAATTTTTTGTGGATTTTTTTTTTTCGAAAGTTGAACCATGATTCAAGGTGGTTAAAGTTGGTTCGGGTAGCTCATTTTTTTTACACTAGGCACAGTTGTTGCTCTTAGTTTGCTGGGAATTATTTGTGCACATTCTTTATTATTCTTGGACATTATCTTCATTTGTGGCATTTTTGTCTATTCTAGTGAGATATAAACATTGATGTTTCCATACAATTTTGAATTCTTCTAACTTTTATTTGTGTTTCCTTTTATTTGATTTGGTGGTCTATATCAATAAATTTTACATATTCCACTTGCAGCTGCAAGCTTGGTGAAAGCAAGGTCATCCTCTGTGAAGAAGGTAGTAGGCACAAGTTGCAGAAGCTGCAGCTAAACTACCCAAGGTCAGCTCATGCAACTGCACCCAGAACTTCCAATTCAAAAACAAAAGCGAATATCGGTTTTGTGCCTTTCATCTCTCATGATCTAATACTTCATTTTCTTGGTCGGCAGTGACGATGTAACCTTTGCACTCAAGGAATCCCCTGATCTTCCTTGGCTGTCCAAGTACTTGTGAAGGTCATACTGCAGTAGTCGTATCCGTAACATTCTATTCTGTTCTCTAGGGGAGTTAACGCAGCTTCATCATCTCTCAGTAGGTTCGCGTGCCCCAATTTCTTGCACCACCAATGTTTGTTGGGTGGCCATTGTTTTTATGTCTCGGCCTTTCTAAGCTACGCCACATTTTGCGCAGAACCTTGAAGCTATACAGATCCATGGAGAATCCTCTGATCTGCAAGTATAATGTAACCGGTGACGGACGTCCTGCACTGCACCGAAAGCGTCACAAACATTTTTCCTCCGTTGCACACCAGGATTTTAAAACCTGCAATGCGAGAAGCAACTTGTACGTCTGGATTTTCGCCACATTCGAAGTATGTTGTTGTTTCCTTGGCACATTGAATCACCTCATGTGTTGCTCCACTGCTTATAACTATGGAATTTGTTGCTTGTAAGGACGTTTTTGTGATTCATAATTTTAAGAAAAGAGCATTTGAGACATCAGGTATTTACCCTCCCTGTTGAATATAATGTGATTTTTGTGGGTTTCAAATCCATTAGAGTGGCTATTTTTATGCTGGTTTGTCAAAACCTAACACAACCCTCCTCCTTTATCCGGGCTTGGGACCGGCTATGCTGAGACGACTCAGGAGAGTCTTCTAGTCAGCATAGGCTATGTTGTTGTTGTTGAATATAATGTGATTCTCAGTTACTATCCCCCCATCTCTCTCTCTCTGAAAACTGGTGGTGAGTGGTGACCTTCCAAATTCATTTTTCGACTCGTCGCCTTCCGCCCCGAGACGGCAAGACTCCGATTACTGAACGGAGGACGAACCAACCAACCAAACATGGCGAAAACAAACGCCGCGCCACAAGGCCCCGGGCGTCGAGCCCGCGCGCTCCCGTTCCTCCACCACAGGACCACGCACCGCTTCTTCCGCCTCCTCGGCGCCACTACCACGAAAACCGCCCGGCGCCGCCGCCGCCTAACGGCCAGGCCCACCCACAGTCGCAGGGTAGCGAGACCGGGGGCGCCGGAGCGGAAGCGCCCGGAGGCGGCGGCGGAGCCGAAGGAGAAGGCCTTCGGGGCGGCACGGGACCCCGATGCCGCCGCCGACGCGGCCATGGTGGCGGGGAAGTACTGGGCGCACCGCCACAGCCTCTTCTCCCTGTACGACCGCGGCGTGCGCATGGACGCCGAGGGCTGGTACTCCGCCACCCCGGAGGCCGTCGCGGCGTCGCAGGCCGCCCGCGCCGCGCCCGGCGACCTCGTCGTCGACGCGTTCGCCGGGTGCGGCGGCAACTCCATCCAGTTCGCCGCCAGGCACGCGCCGCCTCATCTCCCGCGCGCTGCCATCTGTTTCTCTTCGTGCGGTAGCAACTAACTCGGTCACCGCCGGGGTCTCGTGCTGCAGGGGTTGCTACGTGGTCGCCGTGGAGATCGACCCCCGCAAGGTGGAGCTGGCGGCGCACAACGCGAAGGTCTACGGCGTCGAGGACAGGATCGAGTTCGTCGTCGGCGACTTCTTCCGCCTCGCACCTTTCCTCAAGGTATGTCTATTCAGTAGCGCAGGGAGAATTCAATTTGAAAAATTATGGGAGTTTGTCAAAGCTCTGATGACCAGCATTGAAGCTTTGAGCTTGTGATTCCTAAACCTCATACCATAAGATCTGCACCATGCCATACTCTGTCACTGTAAAGAAGAATGCGCAGTAATTTCAGCTGTTAAATTGTTTTCTGATTGATAACTGTATGACACCAGGCTGATTTGGTGTTCCTTTCACCACCCTGGGGAGGGCCATCATACATCCATGCTCCAGTTTACACCCTTGATATGCTGAAGCCAAAAGACGGGTATGGCATTCGTTGATTTTTGTTTTCCTCCCTACTGAAAGAACAGCTGCAGCATCCACTGACATTTTATCCTGACAAATTATTGGCAGCTATACAAGTGCAGCTCTGCAATTTTCTAGCAATGAGTATCAAACTTTCCTTTGATAGTTCCAAGTGAACCAGAAATTTTACGTTGGTTCCGAGTAATTGCTGACATGTTTTCACTAGTACGTTAGGATGAAAACATGACATTCAAGAGCCCATCAACACTTGGGTCTTGACATTGCTTCTTTGCGTGCAGGTACACAACATTCCAAGCTGCTCAGAAAATAGCTCCTAATGTCATCATGTTCCTGCCAAGGACAGTCGACATCAGCCAAGTAGAGGAGCTTTCCTGGTTGTCTTGCCCGCCATTAGATTTCGAGGTATGGCATGTTACTGTACTTCTTTAGATTTGAGCTTTTTGTGGGGCTACAGTAGTGTAAGTCCATGATCCTGTAAACTCTGATCATTACAGAGTGAAGAGAACTACATACACCACAGACTAAAAGGAATCACCGCCTATTTTGGAAGAACAGCAAGACCTCCAAGCAATCAGTGCCAAAATTGGGATGACGAACAACCTGCTGATTGGTTCTTCAGAATCTCTTTGCGCAAAAGAAAAGGGGCTATGCAGATATTTTAAGTCAAAATTAGAACCGGGAGTTTCCTTATCATCCCCCTCTTTTTTCTTGAGGAAAACCTTATCCCCCTCTGAAATCGAAATGTGTCAGATAAGATTTCAGCAAAATTTATGTGGAAACACCGTATCCCACACGTTGATCTGAACCTGAACCGTGCCCACACCTGTTAATTCGCACTATGTATCAACATCCACCTTCTGTTTTGAGAAGAGATAAATCTATAATTGATCTATAAGTGGTACAATTTACAGAAGAAAATACAGAATGAAGAGGATCCACCCCTCCATCTCATCGCTCTATCGCCGTTCCCTCCTCTTGATCAACAACTTCAGAATTCTTCCCCAGAACCAAAAGAATGTCAGTCTCTGATCAGAGTGTGGAAGACCCAGGCAGAATCATGCATGGTGTATTTACCCATCATGAGTTCCTGAAGGTATGCGTTCCCCTGGTGTATCCGTAGTAGGAGAGGTACCACCTCACGAACTTCTTCAGCCCCATCTCCAGGCTCGTCGTCGGCTTGTACCCGAGCTCCTCCCGGGCCAGGCTGATGTTGGCGTGCGTGTAGGGCACGTCGCCATTGCCGGGCATCTCCACCACGTTCTTCTTGGCCTTGACCCGCAGGTACCTCTCCAGGATGGACACCAGCGTGGGCACGGTCACCGGCGACGTGTTCCCGAGGTTGAAGATCCGGTACGGCGCCGGGCCGCGCTTCTTGCCGCCGGTGCCGGTGCTCCGGCCTGCCGTGTCCAGCGACTCCAGGCAGCCGCGCACGATGTCGTCGATGTAGGTGAAGTCCCGGGCGAGGTCGACGTGGTCCCTGCCCCGGTACACCGTGATGGGCTTCCCCTGGAGGATGTTCCGGGTGAAGGAGAAGTAGGCCATGTCGGGGCGGCCCCAGGGCCCGTAGACGGTGAAGAAGCGGAGCCCCGTGACGGAGAGGCCGTAGATGTGGTTGTACGTGTGGGTGATCTCCTCGCCGGCCTTCTTGGTGGCGGCGTAGAGCGAGGCCGGTTGGTCGGTGCGGTGCGCCTCGGAGAAGGGGACGCGGTCGTTGAGGCCGTAGACGGAGGAGGAGGAGGCCCAGACGACGGCTGGCTGCGGGTCGGCGTCCTTGCAGGCCTCGAGGAGGGAGACGAGCCCGGCGACGTTGGAGTGCACGTACGACGCCGGGTTCTCCATGGCGTAGCGCACCCCGGCCTGCGCGGCGAGGTGGAGCACGTGGGTGAAGGGCACGACGTCGAAGAGCTTGGCCAGGAGGCGGCCGTCGTTGATGTCGCCCTCGACGACGAACACGCCGTGGGAGCCGAGCAGCGCGCGGCGGGCCTTCTTGAGCGAGGGGTCGTAGTAGGAGTTGAAGTTGTCGATGCCGACGACGCCGTCGCCGCGCCGGCGGAGGGCCAGCGCGCAGTGCGTGCCCACGAACCCGGCGGCGCCGGTCACCAGCACGGACAGCCCGGCGCCCTCGGCGGACCCCGGCGGCCGCCGCGGCGACGCCGACGCCCGGATCTGCCGCTCCCAGTGCAGGCCGCCCCACGACGCGGCGAAGTAGCGCGACGAGGTGTCGACGAAGGAGTGGACGCTGAGGTACGTGGCCGTCATGGCCACCAGGAAGAGCGCCCACAGGAACATGGTCCCCGTGGACGCGAAGCAGCGGTGGACGTGCCGGCTCATCGCCCCCGGCCGCTCCACCTTCACCTTCCCTGGCGTCGACGGGTACAGGTCCTCCTCCAGCACCCGCATCCTCCTCGCATGCGACCGGGCAGCGAGCGCGGCTCGCTCCTCCACCGGCCGCCGCCGATCAACCGGGCCTCCTCTGCTCCCTCTCCCTCTCTTCCTCCTTCCTCGCGCGAAGATCAAATAACCTCCGATTCGACGCGCGTCTGTCTCCTCTATGTAATGTAACCGCGTTCCTTGTCGATCGCGCTCCCGGCCCTCTTGCGGAGCTTCCTCGGAAATGGCGGTGCCGGCGCGCGCTAAGGAGGGGACGGGAGAGAAGGGGAGGTGTCATAAATAGCCATTGGAGTCGTGCTGTCTGTACATGCTTCTTCCAGGGCTCGGCGATGTTGATGGAGGTCCCTGTAATTTAGCTTTAGCCCCGTTTATTTTTAGCCGCTGGAGGCTCAAGACACGAGCGAGAGGGTTCGCCTCCTCTTCTATGCCCGGTCGCCATGGAGGAGGCGTCCTTCTTCCCACCTCCCGGTAATGGCAGTTCACATTGTGTATCACATATATCTTCATAAATATCTGCAAAAAGTTACAAAAAAAATATTGATGCAAGCAGTAAAAATACCTAAAAATAATGAAGTTAACAAGAACATTCCCCCTAATAAGTTACACTACATGCACCCACTATAGTGCACAGATTATTACCATTCAAATCAATGGAAAAATCAATTTTAGCTCCCTTAATTTGTCTATTTGCGTGCCCAAGGTCACGGTCATGATGACGCCAGTTTTCCCTTGCAAGGCCCAGCAGCAACGTAACAGAAACGAAAGCGCGCACGATTCTTGCATCCTCGTAACATCATGCTGCCGCCATTCCCTAGCCTTTTCAGTGTGCGCTGCCGTCATTTCCCCGTAGAGCAAGCCTGAATTCACCCCCCCCCCCCCCACCCCCCGGTGCACCAATGCACCATTGGTCATGACTTGCATGCCTATCCCATTGCATTTGCGACAAAAGGGTCTCCAACTGCCTACCACTAGGGTGGCCCTCCCTTTTGTTGATGAGCAGGCACCTGGGCAAGCTCAAGTTGTGCTTTCACTGCACTCAGCTAATGGATCTGGCTTATCCAATGTGGATCCTCATGTGCTTCTCTGTTGGTAGTTTTGTGACACTAAACCGAGGAAAACGTGGTGGCAGTTCCTGTGGTGGACCAGGATCGTCCCTGCATCCATGTTAGCCTAGCTTCTGGCTCTGGCCAAGGCCAACTAACTGACGTTGCCAATCAGGGCGGGATCTGCACATGGTCTCGGCATGGGAGCAGGTCCGGAAGCTTCTGGGACTTTAGGTGAAGATTCTGCCGGTTTGGATGGCCACCCGAGAGTGGCAGCATGCAAGCAGATCCACGAGGTTCAGCGGCAGGTAGGAGACAGGCCAAACTTCCCCTCATTGTGAAGTTGCGAAACGAAAGAACAGAAACAATCCGAAAAGGGAAAGATTAACAGCAGGAGGAGGCCGTAATTGTTTATCCCGCTGGGCCGAGCAAAATCTCGACGGCCAAAGTCGCAGCCCACGTGTGGCGGCGGGGCCACAGCCCACCGCCAGCCCAGCCGCGGCAGCTCTGGTTCCTCTCCCCGAGCGCGAGAGGAAAGACGGCGGCGTAGGCTGTCTACAGAGTGGCGGCGGCGCGGTGGGCTGCCAGAACCCGTCGCCGGCGGCAATGAAGCGGCGGCGCCTGGAACGGCACCAGATCCTTGAAGAGATATGGACAGAACTGGTCACTATTGTTGACGCAAATCTCGGTCAACACACGAACGCACTAGATCGTGCGGTGCGAGAAAGAACTCGATGCAGCTCTCCCTGTGTTGAGCGGTCAGACCGGTCTAAGAAACCGGTCAAACTGGTCACCGGTGAGAATCGGCGACGACCGACGAACACGAACCCGGGAGGGACCCCATTAGGGTAGGCGCACGTAGGGTTGTTCTAGGATCGGCAGGCCACCTAGAATGCCTTCAAACGTCGCGGAGACGAAAGAAGAACAGCAGATGGGGTTGTAAAAGCAGAGTTTGGAGAAGAGGATAAAAAGTAGAATTTGTATTGATTTTATTCGATTGGATTCCCTCAATCGGCCGTGACCCTTTATATTTATAGGGTAGGGTGGATTTACCCCGCAAGTAATCTCTATTACAGATCTAAATCTACAAAATTCCTTATTTGACTTGTACTCCTCCTTAGACCGGTCTGACCGGTCGGTCCCTACCGGACAGGCGACAATGCCTCGACCGGTCAGACTGCTTGGTCAGACCGGTTGGTGCCAATTTTGACTGTCAACATATGCTCCCTGTTTTTTTGGTAAAACTTGCTTGCCAAAAAACATTCTTCTGAGCCAAAATTGTCTAAGGGCGATGATTAACACTACATCAGCCATTTTTTGTACTAAAGGCGATAAACAATTATCGACCATATTTTGCTCAAGTCGATGTTGAAACAACTTGTTTGGGCCGCCACACCTTCTTCATTGTCGCTGACGTCTTTAGCACGGCCTTCACTTGTTGTTCCATTGCCTCCTTCTTGCGCATACGTTACAGGCTTCGCTTCTGAGTATGAGACAAGCCTGAGGGACACCACCTCGACTGTAAATACTTTGAATCTTGCTCCTTGCTCTTCTCATTCTCTTTGCTGCAATCAACATCTTGCTTGACCGGATTATTGCTAGCAACAATCAGTCTTTGTAGTAATACATAATTTGGATATATAGGAGGATATTGAATATAATATGATTGCATATGCATCTTACTATAATCCATAGATGTATAAAAGTAAGGACACCAGCAATACCATGGAGCAATCGGTCCACTAGATGAAATATAATTACCTTGACTCGATTGCTCTTGATGTCTTGACGATGATCCCGTATTTTTGACTTCGCTTGGTGGCCCCTTCTGTCTCTGAGCACTCCCTTCCTTTTCATATTTGGCCAAGAGTTCATCAAAACTCGGCCTTGTCTTGATTTTGGAGGAGTTCCTAGATTTATTGGGCGCACCGGTCAGATCGGTCGAACCGGTCAGACCGCCATTGTGGCCGGTCAGACCGGTCGACTTATTGTCGGCCTTCTTCTTATCTTGCCCCCAAGTATTTTTGCGCCTTGAGGGATCTTCTGTGCCAGCTTTTTTTCAGGTCTTTCATCACCAATAACTACATTCTTCCCCTTGGTTGATTCGGCTTGACTCGGCTGAACTAGCATTTTAGGATTATTCAATTCCAACACATGCACTGGAAAAGAATTCTGATCAACCTGCATATTAGGAATAACCAATCGTCCTTCATTAATGACCGATTGAATTTGTCTACGTAACACATTGCAATCATTAGTAGCATATGAAAAAGTATTATGAAATTTGCAATATGCTCGCCGCTTCAACTCTTCAAGCGGCGGTAGAGTATGTGACATATGGACATATCCAATTCTATATAACTCATCAAATATCCCATCACACTTGGATACATCAAAAGTAAATCGTTCATCTTGCCGATTTTTCTGAATCGGCTTAAGGGCAGAACAAGTAAATAGTTTATCTTGAGATGGCCAAGCAAACTCAGCAGCATACACATTATTAGACTCATCGTCCGAACAATTTGAATTGCATTCTAAAGCATGCACACTAGAGCGATGATGCCTATGAGACTCTTGAGACTCTGTGCTTCGGCTTTCTACAGTCAAAGCTCTTTGATGCACCTGAGTAACAGTAAAGAAATCATAGCCCTCTAATCTTTCTTTAATATGAGAGCGCAAGGCATTAAAAGCCAAATCAGCTAAATCCTTTTCTGCAATATTCACACTAAATCATCGGTTTTGTGTATCGCGGAATCGTCTTATATAATCATTGACAGATTCATCACGCGATTGTCTAACCGATGTCAAGTGAGACAATTTAAGCTCATAATGCCCACAGAAAAACTGCTCATGGAACTTCTGCTCTAATTGTTCCCATGAGCCAATAGAATTAGGTGCCAAAGATGAAAACCATGAGAAAACGGTTCCAGTTAGAGATAAAGAAAATAAACACACTTTCAACTCGTTTATTTAACCAGCTTCTCCTAATTGGGCAAGATACTGACTAATATGCTCAAAAGTACTCCTAGTATCTTTTCCACTGAATTTAACAAACTCAGGCAACCTAAAACCAGCAGGGTATGCAACCGAATCAAACGAAGTAGGATACGACTTTTGGTATGTGCGGGTTTTACTTCTAACATCCACTCCAAAACTTTCTCTAAGCAGATTAACCAAATCATTCTTATAATCAGTAAGCATGTTATCGAAATTATTTGAAGAATTTGGCTGTATGGATGTAGATACCTCACGCTGGTTTGGAACAAATTGACCGGATGGACCGGTTGGGGGGAACCGGTATGACCGAATTGATATACCGGTCTGACCGGTCTCTGCCGGTTTTGCCAACGCTGCACATATCGGTCGAACATCTCGTCGGAGATAGGACTGGTGTGTGACACTGAATTCCTGGAGATTTCTGATGGTGTGTACTGAACAATCTCGTTTGTTCGGCTAATGATGGCCGAACCAGGAATACTCACAATAGGATCAGTGTACGTGGGTGTAACAGTTTGACCACTGAAATAATTCATCGGCATCCCATATTGAGGTTGACTCGTAGGAGATGCTGCCGATGGTTGAGGAACATAAAATTCAGAAGTAGAAACAGATGGAGGTTCGTCGGCTGATTCTGGTTTCTTACTAGCCGATTATCTTTCCTTAGAGCTAAGCCAATTAACCCAATAAACATCATGCTCAGCTAGCAATTTCTGAATTTGTTCCATAGTAACACCAGAAGGTGGAGCAATTGCAGCAGGTATTACCTTAGTAAATGCATCCGAGGAGGTAGAAGCGAAGTCGATCTCCTTGATCTTGGCGACTTTGCCGCATCGACCGACCTTGATGCTTGCAAGCGCTGCTTGTAGATCTTCTTCATCGCGCTTCTTCTTGCGCTCCTCCAGCAGCAGACAAACGTCCTCCGGAAGATGCTCATATGTCGAAGGGATGATGTTCTCCTTGTCGATTTCTGTGTTGGAGCCCATCTTCTTTGGAGTAGATTAGATCGGTTTTATTAACTAAGATCTTTCTTTCCCGGTGGAGTCGCCAAAAAGTATGTTGACGCAAATCTCGGTCAACACACGGACGCACTAGATCGTGCGGCGCGAGAAAGAACTCGATGCAGCTCTCCCTGCGTGGAGCGGTTAGACCGGTTCTAAGGAACTGGTCAGACCGGTCGCCGGTGAGAATCGGCGACGACCGACGAACGCGAACCCGGGAGGGACCCCGTCAGGGTAGGCGCACGTAGGGTTGTTCTAGGATCGGCAGGCCACCTAGAACGCATTCAAACATCGCGGAGACGAAAGAAGAACAGCAGATGGGGTTGGAAAAGCTAGGGTTTGGAGAAGAGGATAAAAAGTAGAGTTTGTATTGATTTTGTTCGACTGTATTCCCTCAATCGGCCGTGACCTTTTATATTTATAGGGTGGGGTGGACTTATTCCACAAGAAATCCCTATTACAGATCTAGATCTACAAAATTCCTTATTTGACTCGGACTCTTTCTTAGACCGGTCGGTCCCTACCGGACAGACCACAGTGCCTCGACCGGTCAGACTGATTGGTTAGACCGGTCAGACCGGTTGGTGCCAATTTTACCTGTCAACCATCAGCCAGCCAGTTCTGCTTTCGGTACTCCAGCTTGGCCTTCAACGTGGTCAGCGTCCGTTCACTGTTCCCGTGTTATCAGCCGGCGATCTGTAGGGCCGCGGCGATAACGCCCCAACAGTTTGTCTTCTGGTACGAGCACGACCGGTGCCTCTGCTGCCCGATCACTGCTGCTTGGCATAGTGCTCCGTTCTGAACAGCTTTACAGGACCTGAACCTGACTGCAGCCACGCACAATCATCAGGAGTTCAGCACACGCAACAGCTGCGAGTTCTTCTGCCTGCAGGCTGCGCCTCCTTTCTGCATTCTGGCTGCAGGCTTCCACTGACAGCAGGTCCTTGGATCCCAAACCCTTTGACCATCAGAGCCGTCTGGTCAGGCCCGCCACCGCTCTGCCACTCTGTTCCTACACCGTCGGCGTGACGGTGTCCGTCACCAACCCTCTTCCAAACAAAGTCCGCGAGAGCGCCCACTAGCACTCCACCACCGCCGTCCCGGTCTCGTCCCCCGTATACAAAGCACGCCACGTTCTTCTCCTCGTCCACCGCCGCCGCCGCCGTCGTTGTTGCCGCGGCGACGGGGCTGCTGGCAATTGGCGCGGCCGCGGGAATGGACGCCGCTCCCGCGCCTCCGCCGCCGGATGCCGGCCCGTCGGTGGCGGGCACCGCCGAGCGGAAGCTGAGCCCGGGGTTGGTGCTCCTCGTCGCGATCCTCGCGATGGTCTTCTTCATCATCGGCCTGCTCAACCTGCTGGTGCAGAACCTCCTGCGCCTGCGGCGGGCGCGCCGGCGCCGGCGCCGGGTCGGCGACGCGGCGGCGGGAGGCGGCGGCAGCCCCACGGCGTTCCAGGGCCAGCTGCAGCAGCTGTTCCACCTCCACGACGCGGGCGTCGACCAGGCCTTCATCGACGCGCTGCCCGTCTTCGCCTACGGCGCCGTCGCCGGCCGCCGCGACGGCAAGGACCCGTTCGACTGCGCCGTCTGCCTCTGCGAGTTCGCCGCGGACGACAAGCTCCGGCTGCTGCCGACGTGCGGGCACGCGTTCCACGTGCCCTGCATCGACGCCTGGCTGCTCGCGCACTCCACGTGCCCGCTCTGCCGGGGCAGCATCCTCGCCGACGCCGAGTACTCGCCGGGGGGCAGCCCGGCGTTCCTCGCGCTTGAGCCCGAGGACCTTCACGAGGCGGTCTCCAGAGGCGGCGGCGATCCGGGAGATCGAGGCAGCGAGGAGGCACCGAAAGATGCGGAGGAGATCGTCGAGGTGAAGCTTGGCAAGCTAAGGTGCCTCGACGGCAATGTCAGTGCCAGGGACCTCGCCGTCGATGGCACAGGGAGCAGCAGTGCCACTGGCAGGGGAAGTCTCGGACAGAGGAGGTGCCTGTCCATGGGATCCTACGAGTACGTCATGGACGAGCACGCCGCGCTCCGCGTCGCCATCAAGGCGACGCCCAAGAGGGGCCCCGCGAGCTCAAGGTCGCGCCGGCGCCACGCGCTGTCGGCGTCCGACTTCGGGGGCTCCAACAAGGGCGCCTGGGAGACGGCGGTGACGGAGGTCGCCGCCGGGCGCTGCGGCGGCGGCGGCACTGCGAGCCTGAACAGGGATAGCTTCTCCACGTCCAAGATCTGGATGGTGCCAGCCGCAAAGAGAGAGGAAGACGGCCGCCGGACAGCTGAATCGGCCGGGGAGAGGCGCGCGGCGTCGTTCCGGTGGCCGGCCATGGCTGCCGGCTTGAAGAAGCACCGCGGGGGCGGTGGCGGGGCCGAGGCGAGCTGTGACGTGGAGGCGGCAGGAGGCCGCGGCGACAATGGCGCGCCGGATCCCGCGGAGAACCGGCCGTCGTTGGCGAGGGCGGCAATGCTCTGGGTTACCGGCGGGAGGCAGGGAAGCCAGTCGTGATCTGCATTTGGTTGGCACGTTGGTTGAACACACACACACACACACACACAAGATTGTCTTTTTCTCGTTTGATTTCTTTTCTTCTTTTGTTTTGTTTCTTAGATTTATTATAGTGATTGCAAAGCAAGAAAGAAACTGTAAAGAGAAAAATGTGTTGCAGGAATTGCATTCGTTTGATTTTGCCAGCTACAAACTGATGGGTTTTCTTTAGAAGTTCAGCAGAGTTATTTGTGTTTTGCTTTACAAGGTCTTCGGTGATTTGCTTTAGAAGTTCAGCGGAGCTGGAGGAACTTGGAAGCCACTCATGAGGAAAAGAAGCATTTGTTGTTTTGATTTGTCAGGTAGATAGTGATGGATTTGAAAACAAAAATTGCAATACTCAATCTCTGAAGCTTCCTATCCCCTGATGGAAATAATCAAATCAAGAAAGATTTTTCTTACTGACTATATAGGACAGACATTAGTTGAGAATTTGTCTGAGCATCTTGTTCTGTTTCAGCTGAACTCCCAAGGGTTAATCCTTTATCTAAAAAAATTAAACTCTTTCAGAAACCGGTGAATGCAGACAAACAGAGGGCAGGCCTCTCTCATATGATAAACGACACGTCATGTCCCTAACCCTAATAAGAAAGTGGGATTAGTGGCCTACTGGGCCATGGATCACTGGCGCCATTAGCATCAAGTGGTGCTGGCACAGTTGACTTGCAACGGCCAGCCTCAGGTCAGGTGCTGTCGAGCTGAACGCTGTGTGATATGCATGTGATGAGAAGGTGAGTGGAAGCTCAGAAGCTGGAGAAGCATTTCAAATCCTGTTCTTCCCATGTTGGTTTTGTTTCATCCGTGAGCTGTTCTTCTTAGTGGTAGTGAAGTGGGCCAAGCCATATTTGCCAGTCTAAACTTAACTGCACACCGTATCAGGATGAATGTCTTCTAGCTTGCTAATCATCTTCTCATGAATTTAGCACGGATTGGCAAAATATCATAGTGAGATAGACGTGTTTTGCTTGAAAAGAGGTAAACAATTTTGAAAAACACAATTTTTCACAATTGTGTGGCACGTGACCTTGCTAAACTACCTCTGTAATTTCGTTGCCCTGGTAATGAAATTTCGGGTTCTCCCGTTCTGGAAAAAATAATTGTGAAAAATTTTGCACCATTGCTGTTTTTCAAATTATACGCTGGGACATATGCCCCTCATTGGCTCTTCGTTGGTCCAGCGCTTGTTTATAGCACTGCCTTTTACATACTTTTGTCTGTAGCTATTGCCGACATGCTAGTTTATGGGGTGTTTAGTTCGCGAAAAAGTTTGAGTTTTGGTACTGTAGCACATTTCATTGTTATTTGACAATTAATATCCAATCACGAACTAATCAGACTTAAAAGATTCATCTCGTATTACATATTTATACTGTGTAATTAGTTATTTTTTCAACTGCATTTAATGCTCCATGTATGTGTCTAAAGATTCGATGTGATGGGTACTGTAGGAATTTTTTTGAAACTAAACAGGGCCTTATAGTTATGTTCTTCCATGTTATTTTATTTCGATCAAGAACATAATTGTCATTTTGGCGGTTGCACTTTGTCTACAAAGTTTTTTGAAAATGTAGATATTTTTTATAAGGTCGACAAATGTGCAATGTGAAATTGAATTAGGATGAGTTAAAATATCTTACATTTGGTATGTAAGACGTGCCATTTATATAGCCCCAAACCTTGCATACTACCAATTTCCACAATTAAATCTTATAATTTTGAAGAAAACGGCACAGATTCGAGACATAAGAAAGGCTTCGCGGCTGTCTTTCCTAAAAAACAAACTTAGAAAAAAAACACAACCGCATTTTTGTTTTAAAAAAATAAGGCACAATATCAGAGCATCTCCAAGAGCTCTTCTATATTGGGTGGGTTGGCTAAAAAAAGAAAAGGAGACCCGAAAACCCTCATCCAACAGATATTGTATCCACATGGTCTTCTATTCTCGTTTTGTATCCTTCCGCCTTCGCTGGGCATCTTTGCCCTACGTGCGGCGCTAGCCATCCACTCCGGCCCCACCGTCCCGCGCTCCCGGGCCTTCCACGCCAGCGCCGCTTCCCTCCGCCGCCAGGCCTCGCACGCCAGCGCATCCCTCCGCCGTCGGACCTCCTCGGCGGCCCGGCGCGGTAGGATGGGACCTCCCGGCGGCGAGACCGAGCTTGGCAGCGGCGGGGCGGGGGCACTACGGTGGCCCGACACGGCAGGGCCGAGCTCGGCGGCAGCGCGGTAGCCCGGTGCGGCAGGGCCGGAGCTCCGCGGCGACCCGGCACGGTGGGGCCGAGCTCGGCGGCGGCGCAGCGGTCCGGCGTGGCGGGGCGAAAGCACGGCGGCGGCACGGCGGCCCGGCGCAGCGGGGCCGGAGCACGGGCTCCCCCAATAGGCCGGCCTTGCATCTCGCTTGCCATCGTCGAGCCTCGAGTCAGTGGAGGGGGAAGGCGGTGGGGGGCGGCGCGCGAAGGTTGCGGCGGGCCTGCCGAAGGCCAGCGCGATGGCGGCGGGCGGCGGCGCGCGGAGGTCGCGAGGGTGGCGGGGGTCGGCGAGCGAAGGCCGGCGCGAGGCCACGACTGGGCGGCGAGCGGCGAGATGCCAAGGTGCTCGTCGGGCAGCAAGATGCATAGGTGGAGGGAGGAAGAAGAAGATAAGACTATGACGTGTGGGACCCACTAGCACTACAATATACAAAGAGCACAGTTTTAGAGAGTCTGTTGGTTTACCACTTAGTTTAGATAGCTTTTTATTTTATACAAAGGGATACAATCTCTACATTTAGCCAATAAAATACAAGAGCTCTTGGAGATGCTCTCAGATAAAGCATTTGATCATGGATAATACTCCTACTTCCTTATGAACAAACAGTACAGGACACACAGCTACCAGGCTGGTGAGTCAAACTCTGTTAGGGCCGGGCCACACAGCTACAGTGAAGCCCACCATTTCAATTCTTTGCCCTACTTTTTGTTCTTTAACCTGGGTCCAGGAGTCTCCATGCTGCAGGCATCATTAGCTTCGCATACCCGGTGACTGAAAAGGTGAATGCGACCGGTCAAGCGGCACAAAAGCTGGTTAAGAATTGGCCATGTTTTTAAGCATGGGAGCAAGCAACATGCTACCATCTTGAGTAGATGGCAAGGTTGAGAAAGAAAGGCAAGCAAGCGTGCCGCATGCTTCAATGTATCAACATCAACATCAACAAAGCTTTTTAATCCCAAACAAATTGAGGTAATCTAGAGTTGAAACCCAACAAAGACCATTATTTATGGTTCTGACACGTGAATCGCGGCTTTCCAAGCACTCCTATCCAAGGACAAATCTCTAGGTATACTCCAGTCTTTATCTCTTCTAATTGTTTCTTCTCATGTCAACTTCGGCCGATCCCTGCCTCTCCTCATATTACCGTCGTGCTTTAGGATACCACTATGCACTGGTGCCTCTGTCGATCTCCGTTGGACATGTCCAAACCATCTCAACCGGTGTTGGATAAGATTTTCTTCAATTGGTGCTATCCTTAGCCTATCCCGTATATCATCATTTCGAACTCGATCCATCCTTGTATGCCCACAAATCCAACGCAACATGCGCATTTCTGCAACATTTAATTGTTGGACGTGCCGCCTTTTTGTAGGCCAATATTCTGCACCATACAACATTGCTGGTCTAATCGCCGTTCTATAAAATTTGCCTTTTTAACTTCTGAGGTACCTTCTTGTCACAAAGGACGCCAGATGCTTGGCGCCACTTCATCCATCCTGCTTTGATTCTATGACTAACATCCTCATCAATATCTCCATCTCTCTGTAGCATCGATCCCAAATATCGAAAGGTATCACTCTTGGGCACTACTTGGCCTTCCAAACTAACATCTCCCTCCTCATGAGTGGCGCCGAAGTCACACCTCATATACTCAGTTTTAGAAAATCTTTGGACTCTAGCATTTGCCGCCACAACTCCAGCTTCCTATTCACTCCCGTACGACTTTCATCAACTAACACGACATCATCAGCGAAAAGCATACACCAAGGAATATCACCTTGTATGTCTCTTGTGACCTCATCCATCACTTGGGCAAAAAGATATGGGCTCAAAGCTGATTTTTGATGTAGTCCTATCTTAATCGGAAAGTAATCTGTGTCATCATCACTTGTTCGGACCCTAGTCCTTACATTATTGTATATGTCCTTAATGAGGGCCACATACTTTGTTGGGACTTTATGCCTATCCAAAGCCCACCACATCACATTCCGTGGTATCTTGTCATAAGCCTTCTCCAAGTCAATGAAAACCATGCGTAGATCCTTCTTCTGCTCTCTATACCGCTCCTTGACATGTTTTATTAGGAAAATTACTTCTATGGTTGACCTTCCAGGCATAAAACCAAACTGGTTCATAGTGACCCGCGTCATCCCTCTCAAACGATGCTCAATAACTCTCTCCCCTAGCTTCATAGTATGGCTCATCAACTTAATTCCCCGGTAGTTGGTGCAGCTTTGAATATTCCCTTTGTTCTTGTAGATCGGCACCAATATACTCCTTCTCCACTCTTCAGGCATCTTGTTCGACCGAAAAATACGATTGAAAAGTTTTGTTAGCCAAACTATAGCTATATCACCTAGGGACCTCCACATCTCGACTAGAATACCATCAGGGCATGTCGACTTACCTCCTTTCATCCTTTTCAGCGCCTCTTTGACCTCAGATTCTTGAATCCTCCTCACAAAGTGCCTGTTGGTGTCATCAAAAGAGTCGTCCAGCTAAAAAGTTGTATTCTCATTATCCCCGTTATACAGTCTGTCAAAATACTCTTGCCATCTAAGTCTGATTTCATCCTCCTTCACCAAGAGCTGATCCATATCGTCCTTAATGCACTTAACCTGGCTGAAGTCCCTCGTCTTTCTCTCACACACCCTTGCCATCCTATAGATGGCTTTCTCTCCTTCCTTTGTATTCAGTCGTTGGTACATATCCTCATAAGCCCGACCCTTCGCCTCACTCACAGCTCGCTTTGCGATCTTCTTTGTCACCTTGTGCTTCTCTATATTATCTGCACTCCTATCAAGAAACAAACGCTTATAACACTCTTTCTTCTCCTTAATAGCCTTCTGGACGTCCTCGTCCACCACCACATGTCTTTAGTTTTACACCCACCCCCTCTGGTCATCCCAAAAACTTCTGAAGCTACCTTCCGAATACAGGTCGCCATCTTCTTCCACATATAGTTTGCGTCGCCCTCTTCATTCCAAGAGCCCTCCACAATAACTCTTCCCTTGAATACCTCGGCCATCTCCCCTTTTAACTTCCACCACTTCGTTCTTGTGATCTTGGCTTGTTTAGACCTACGGGCACGCATCTGAAAATGAAAGTCGGCCACCAGCAGCTTATGT